>NC_091617.1:123182021-123811307 GCF_027580195.1 Bos mutus
TTACAAGTTTCTCTCTTCTTCATTTCTTTTTAAAATTCTGATTTGTTTGCCTGTTTGTGTGAAATCTTATTCAAAGACTTTTTCTCTTGTCTCTTCTCGTTCCCTGGCCAAACTCTGTTAAAGAAGTCATACTGATCTGAAGGCGTAATTTATTATAATAAGGAAAATGTATCAGAGGCAGTGAACAGAAACAAAATATCTGAACTCAGTGTACTCAAAAGAATAAAGATGTCCAGATCTCAAGAAACAAAGGGGAAATACAGGATGTTTGTATTATTTTGACCATAGAAAACAGACGAGACAAGAACTAGGAGTTTGAAAGCAAGGTTCTCCTGTTCAATCACCACACCCTGGACTCCCTTTGAAATAGAGGCCACCCCTTACATTAATTGGACTTCTTTACACTAATAATGTATAATGGGGACAAGGATGGAAGCCCACATCAGCAAAACAAATAATCATCAGAGGTGAGGAAACATAAGGTCTAATTAGTTTCACCTTGTATTAAAGAGCAGAGATATCACTTTGCCTACAAAGGTCCCTATAGTCAAAGCTATGATTTTTCCACTAGTCATGTAAGGATGTGAGAGTTGGACCATGAAGAATGGTGAGCACTGAAGAACTGATGCTTTCAAATTGTGGTGCTGGAGAAGACTCCTGAGAGTCCCTTGCACAGCAAGATCAAGCAGTCAATCCTAGAGGAAATCAACCCTGAATATTCATCAGAAGGACTGATGCTAAAGCTAAAACTCCAATCCTTTGGCCATCTGATGTGAAGAGCCGACTCACTGAAAAAGACCCTGATGCTGGGAAAGACTGAGGGCAAAAGGAGAAGGGGGCGACAGAGGATGAAATGGTTGGATGGCATCACTGACTCAATGGATATGAGTTTGAACAAACTCTGGGAGTTAGTGAAGGACAGGGAAGCCTGGTGTGCTGCAGCCTATGGACTCACAAAGAACTGGACATGACTGAGCAACTGAACTGAAGTGAGACAAGTCTCTGGAGAATTAGAGTTTGGATCACGTAAAAATAAGTTAAAACGACCCGGAATACTTGGGAGCTTCTAGATACTGTGGGTCTATTATTTGTTGCAGTTTTATTTCTAAACCAGTGCCAATAAATTGTATAGGTAGGTGTATACTGCTCTTATGTCTCATGTTCTCCCAGAAAACTTTGTCATCTGGGAAAAATCTTGGACTGAAAAATAACACAGTTCATTGGCTGGATGATTGCTGTAAGTCAGGATACTGCTGCTCCGTTTCCTTTACTTCAAAGGGTTGGGTCCTGTTGCTCATTCACAGCACAGATCCTGCATGCGTTCAGACTTATACATCTAACTGATTGCTAGATAACCCTGCTCTTCAAGCTCCATATTTACGAAGCTTAACTCACCATCTTTCCCTGCATTTCTATTTTTGTTTCCTGACTTAGTAAATGAAAATTCCTCCAACCCAGTTGCTAATGACAGAAAATTGGATATGTTTTTCTTTCATCCTTCTCCTTCAGTCTCCCCATCTTAGTGATAATTATTATATTCAGTTGTATCTACCTCAAGTCAATCCAGCCACCATTTCCAGTTTACTTGTTCAGGTCACTCTCATGCTTCCTGTAAATGTGGGAGAGGTATTAGGTGATATTGTCTGCTATGAATTGACATAAGCCAAATTGGTCATACATTATGTGTAAATTCTTTTCGGTAGATAATAACAGCTGTCTAATAATTTTGGATCACAAAGATTAACTACATGTTCATTCCTCTGCTATTAACTTTTAATAAGAACAAATCTCATGCCAGATTCTGACAAATCTATAGACATATTTTATTGGAGTATAATTGCTTTACAATGCTATATTCATTTCTGCTGTACAATGAAGTGAGACAGCTATATGTACACATATATCCCCTCCTTCTTGGATCTCACTTACACCCCTGTCCATCCCACCCCTTCTAGGCCATCACAGAGCACTGAGCTGAGCTCCCTGTGCTTTATATCAGGTTCCCACAAGCTGTCTGTATTGTAGAGATGTGGATGACCCTAGAGTCTATCATGCAGAGTGAAGTAAGTCAGAAAAGCAAATATTGTATATTAACATATGTGTGTGGAATCTAGGAAAATGGTACAGATGAACAAAACTACTTCCAGGGCAGGAATAGAGATGCAGATGTAGAGAATGGACATGTGGACACACTGGGGAAAGGGGGGGTGGGGCAAATTAGAAAATTAGGATTGACACATATATACTATCATGTGTAAAATCAATACACACTTATTAGATAGATGGTCTTTGGTAAAATTCAGTTTTTGCCTCTAGCTGCAATCAGAAATCCTCCCATACCAATTCCTCAGTGTTGTTTCAGTCAGAGCGCAAATCTCAGGCATCATCCTTACGGGAAATAGGTTGGCTCAGTGAATTTGTATACCCTGTTCTAGTACTAATATCTACAATATTTTAGCCATTCTACATGTATTGAAAATCTTTCATATAACTAACAATAATCTCTTTCTTCATTTATCATGCCAACTGACAAGCCTCCAGTTCAGTTCAGCTCAGTCGCTCAGTCGTGTCCGATTCTTTTTGACCCCATGAATCGCAGCACGCCAGGCTTCCCTGTCCATCACCAACTCCCGGAGTTCACTCAAACTCATGTCCATAGAGTCAGTGATGCCATCCATCCATCTCTTACTTGGTCGTCTCCTTCTCCTGCACCCAATCCCTCCCAGCATCAGGGTCTTTTCCAATGAGTCAACTCTTCGCATGAGGTGGCCAAAGTACTGGAGTTTCAGCTTTAGCATCATTCCTTCCAAAGAACACCCAGGACTGATCTCCTTTAGAATGGACTGGTTGGCTCTCCAGTTACATCAATAAGCACTATTTCTAACATTCAGTATGCCACTTAGCAAAGAAATGGCTGTTGATAGAGAAAGGATTAGGGAAGTACTTTTGGTATCTTCATTTTCCTAATAAAGTGGGAGCCAATCTCTCTTTGGACATGGAAAAACAGACTGGTTCCAAATAGGAAAAGGAGTACGTCAAGGCTGTGTATTGTCACCCTGTTTAATTAACTTATATGCAGAGTACATCATGAGAAACGCTGGGCTGAAAGGAGCACAAGCTGAAATCAAGATTGCCAGGAGAAATATCAATAACCTCAGATATGCAGATGACACCACCCTTATGGCAGAAAGTGAAGAGGAACTAAAAAGCCTCTTGATGAAAGTGAAAGAGAAGAGTGAAAAAGTTGGCTTAAAGCTCAACATTCAGAAAACAAAGATCATGGCATCTGGTCCCATCACTTCATGGGAAATAGATGGGGAAACAGTGGAAACAGTGTCAGACTTTATTTTTGGGGGCTCCAAAATCACTGCAGATGGTGACTGCAGCCATGAAATTAAAAGACACTTACTCCTTGGAAGGAAAGCTACGACCAACCTAGATAGCATATTCAAAAGCAGAGACATTACTTTGCCAACAAAGGTCCATCTAGTCAAGGCTATGGTTTTTCCAGTGGTAATGTATGGATGTGAGAGTTGGACTGTGAAGAAAGCTGAGAGCCAAAGAATTGATGCTTTTGAACTGTGGTGTTGGAGAAGACTCTTGAGAGTCTCTTGGACTGTAAGGAGATCCAACCAGTCCATCCTAAAGGAGACCAGTCCTGGGTGTTCATTGGAAGGACTGATGCTGAGGCTGAAACTCCAATACTTTGGCCATCTCAAGCGAAGAGTTGACTCATTGGAAAAGACCCTGATGCTGGGAGGGATTGGGGGCAGGAGGAGAAGGGGACAACAGAGGATGAGATGGTTGGATGGCATCACCGACTCGATGGATGTGAGTTTGGGTAAACTCTGGGTGTTGGTGATGGACAGAGAGGCCTGGAATGCTGCAATTCATGGGGTTTCAAAGAGTCGGAGATGACTGAGTGACTGAACTGAACTGAACTGAATCTCTCTTTGACTGTGCACCCTCGATGTTGTGTTGGATACCAGACACAAAATCATATGCTAAACTAACTGGTACATATATAATATCATACTGATTGTCCTAAAACCTTATGAATTAATCAATACATATTGTAACAGTATTTTCAGTCTTTCACCTCTCTGCAGCCTTAAAGCATTCTGTATTTCTGAAAATGGAACTATGATATTTTATTCTTAAAAATTATCAATGGCTTTCCTTGCTCTTACAATAAAATTTTCCTGAAATAGTGATATCGGGCACATTTTTGTTATCATTGCTCACTCTCTCCCCTTCACCCTTTGTTATTCTTCTATCTTGAACATCTTTTAAACATACCATCTTTGATCAAACTTTTGGCCTCCCTGTATAGTCTTCCATTTGGCCTGGAAAAACCTTCCCCCACTGCCTTCACTGGCCTACTCACAATTAACTGAGTTAATTCCTTCCTTCAAGAAGTCACTTGAAGGACTTCCTTCAAGAAGTCTGTATTGATGACCATTTCCCACAAGCTTATGTTCCCACACGAGACTGTAATCAGGTACCATAATGCTAACCACACCAACTTGAATTTCTCATCTCCATTTTGATTGGCTGTATTTGTATCATTCATTAAATGAAATGGGATAACTCATAGCTCCTGGCACAGTGCTTTGTAAAGAGTAGTTCTTATTTGATTTCATAGACTTTCTCTTTCATTCTAAAACCAAAAGTTTTTAGACTCTGCCTGCAGAGTAGTTCATTGCTAGAAAGATTAATGAGCAAAAATATTTAGTATTATAAATCAATATATTTATGAAGACAGTCACAAGTGAAATTATACTATTTGTAAAATCTTTTCATTCAAAATATGAGGCATATAATGTGATTTGTCATAATTTGGTGATACATTTCCTTTTCCAAATTTACAAGAATACCCCTACTTGCTTGAGGACCTTCCCAAACCTTGGTTTAGAAAGGTTAAAATAATTCATTTATGAATGTAAAACACAATATTGAACTGCTGGGTGATCTATACAACTAACAGCTTGACTTTTTATAAAATCATTTTTATTTGGGATATTTTTATATAGTTTTATTTATGGTTTTCTTATACTAAAGTAGTTAGTACTTTTAGAGCATAATTTTTTTAGACTCAAGATTTATCTATGGACAAATGGAGAGACATTCACATGTGAAATCATTATCAACTAAGTCTTCATGGTTGGCTGAAATCTTAACAATAATGGGTTAGCAGGCATTTGAGCACTGCGAGTGGGAAAGATTGTTGTTGTTTAGCTATTAAGTCATGTTTAATTCTTTGTGATCTCACGGACTATAGTCTGCCAGGTGGCTCTGTCCATATGATTTCCCAGGCAAGAACACTGGAGTGGGTTGCCATTTCCTTCTTCAGGGACCTTCCTGACTCAGGGATTGAACCCGTGTCTCCTGAATTGGCAGGCAGATTCTTTACCACTGAGCCACCAGGGAAGCCCAAGTGGAAAAGATTAAGAAAACATGAGATATGCTTACACAGTTTCATGCACTACCTGACCCCAAGCATTCTGGTGGTTGTAGTGAAAGCATTTCGCCTGGTGAAATGCTCACTCTGCTGTTATTTCAGGTGTAAACAGGCTCAGCTACATATACAGGCTGTGTGACCAATTTGATGTAGATGAAACACATCACAGTGTCTTTGGATTTCACTTCCCTCTCTTACTCCAGACCCATTGGGGGACCTCAATGTCTGGGTCTCTGGGCTCTGGATCTCATAGAACATTTGTGAAATGATTTTATTTATAATTATTTGTGGACCCTCTGCCCCACCCCCCTTCAGACAGCTTAAAGCCAGTTTGTGTGCCTGGACTCTATATATTTTCCTTAGGGTGGCTGATTTACCCAGTGGCCATTCAGGCTGTTCAGGCGGCCATCTGAAGCCATTCTTCCCCAACTGCAGGAAAAGTACAGTTGTCATATTTATCTAAAACATATTTACCTATACTGAAGAGTACACCATCATGTTTATCTGTACTGGAAAGATAGGTAATGTAACTTAAGAATTATATGCAAACAGGCATTCTCACCTGCCATTAAAAAAAATGTTTAAAAATGCCATATTACTGCCAAAGAACTGAAACTATGTTCTTTTCATTGCTTATGGAAAAGATGGAGATTCATCAAGGGGGTGCCACATTTGGGAAGCAGCCCAGAAGAAGAGTTCAGGAAGCAGATTTAAAAACACAGGGGGCAGAGACACAGAAATGAAAAATCATCAGCATGAGCAGGTGCAAATTTATCCTGAAGATAATGTTTCAAATTGGGTGCCCTTCTATCTCTAACCACTCTACAGAGTTTTCCTGGGACTTGTGGAAGGTGCTAGCTAGGGAGAGAAACCAGGGAGGCAATCAAGAAGTGATTCTGGTAAATTATTTTGACAGATCTCCATTGAAATGGATCTGAATTGTCAAAGCTCTTGTAATTGTTCATTCTAAATAGTTATTTTGGAACCTCATTTTGTTGTTGTTCAGTCACTAACTCATGTCTGACTCTTTGCAACCTCATGGACTGCAGCACACCAGGCTTCCCTGCCCTTTGCTATCTCCATGAGTTTGATCAAACTCATGTCAATTGAGTTGGTGATGCCATCCAACCATCTAATCCTCAGTCATTCCCTTCTCCTTCTGCCTTCAATCTTTCCCAGCATCAGGGCCTTTTCCAATGAGTCAGCTCTTCACATCAGGTGGGCAAAGGATCGGAGCTTCAGCTTCAACATGAGTCCTTCTGGTGAATATTCAGAGTTGATTTCCTTTAGGATTGACTGGTTTGATTGCCTTGTTGTCCAAGGGACTCTCAAGAGTCTTCTCCAGCACCACAATTCAAAAGCATTAATTTTTAGCATTCAGCCTTCTTTATGGTCCAATTCTCACATCTGTACATGACTGCTGGAAAAACCATAGCTTTGACTATAGGGGCCTTTATAGGCAAAGTGATGTCTCTCCTTTTTAATATATGATTATCATTTTTCTTCCAAGGAGCAAGTGTCTTTTAATTTGATGGCTGCAGTCACTGTCTGCAGTGACTGTTAATACTATTTCTAAGAGAAATGTTGCTGCTGCTACTTAGTCACTTGAGTCATGTCCAACTCTTTGCGACCCCATGGACTGTATGGACTGTAACCTAACAGGCTCCTCTGTCCATGGAATTCTCCAGGCAAGAATACTGGAATGGGTTGCCATGCCCTCCTCCAGGGGATCTTTCTGACCTAGGGGTTGAACCCAGGTCTTCTGCATTGCAGGCAGGTTCTTTACCATTGAGCCACTAGGGAAGCATCTCTAAGAGAAATACTTTCCCTCAAATTTTATCAGTTTTAGGCCTCATGTAATTGGATCTTCCTGAGCATAAGTAATGACTACATCTCTCTAGCAGAAATAAAAGGCTAAACAAGTTTCATCTGATTTGATTTGGGCTCCCATTACTAATATTTTCATTTGTAGCTTTGAGCTCATTGTCTGGATTTTGGGAGCTACCACTAGGTATAGTGGTTTTCTTCACTAATTCTATACAAAAATTAATAGAAAATTGAAACAATTTGTAGGCTTACTTGGGCTTGGTGGAGTTTCTTTTGTTTTTTGTTTTCTTTCTAGCAATCAGTCCTAACAATGTCATTTTTAAAAAACAATTATTTTGCACATTCATACAATAGATGAGATGTAAAATGAGCTTCATGGGTGATAAACAACCCAATGGCTACTAAGTTTTACACTGTATAAACAAGGATCGAACTGCTGTTACACAAAATTAACAATAAAATTTTAGTGTAGATTCTGGGTATGAAGGCAATAAAGTATCCTGAGTAAAGAAGATCATTAGTCCTAGAATGAGATAGGACCATCTTATGAATTTATGTACCTGTGAACAAAATAGAAAATGAGTTTATTTCTACACACCATTAGAGCTGTACTTCAAATTTTTAATTGTTGAAATCAATTATACCTTGGGAAAAACAAAGTAAGGCATCACAATTATAAAAAAAAAAAAAACAAAGGGTGTCATAATTATAAGTAGTTTTATGTGGAATACATAAGTATAGACATCATTGCATTTCCCAAGCTATGAAAAACACAAAACAGAGACTAATGAACTTCACAAGGTAAAGAGGCAAGGATTTTTCAGATTTTAAAAAGAAAATAAAAAAGAAATGTGCTTATTTGAAAATAGTTCTGAACAAGAAATGCCTTGGTCAAAAAAGAAGGAAAGAATTCTGAAATATTTTATTAAAAAGTAATTAACTTAAATAAGGAAATAAACTTGAACTCTGCAAAGAGAACAGCAAAGTCTATAGAACACAGTCATCAATAATGTAGCCAATAACAGTGCATATCAACATTCATCTTCTCCTGAACATGACTACATTCTTCTTACATGTTAAGAAATTCCAGAAGATGAAAGCAAAATACAAATGTAATTTCCAATTTTTTAATTTTGGTAGATGTGTTTGCTGTAAGTAGGAAAGAAAGCCCTTATTTGTCAAAAGGGCTGCAGAAAATCTTCAAGTCCATTTCTATCAATGGGAATAAGACTATCTCAAGAATAAATTAAAAATGCATTAACTTAAATGTATGATATAGCACCTTCCTATTTCCTAAAAGCTTTCACTAACTCTGTTTTATAAGAAAATTTGTGCAAGATAGATACACTTTTTGTGTGGAAATAGAAAGATGTCAATTATAACCCTCATACAGAATCTAATTAATAACTGAAGTATTTTTTTGAATTATAGTTTTTTCTGACACACACACGCACATACACAATGCTCACATTGCTTACATCCACTAGGACAGCACATAGCTTGGTACTGTGTTTCCAGAGCATTGAATTTGAAATATACACCAGAAAGTGATCATATAGTAGTATTTAATACTCACTTTTAAAATGCCATATCACTGAAAATTGTTCACATAATACCTGCATAAACTATATGAAATCTATCATGTTCCTGGTGGAATACATGTCATCAATCTAAGGAGGGGGAAAATAGCTTCTAAGTTTTAAATCCTGCCCCAATATTATTTCCTAAAAATTCTTCTGCTTTCTTTTGTTACTTTTTATTTAGTTACAGGCAGGAATAAAAAGAGCAGCATCATTCTGATTTCAAAACAGGAGCAGTTAATCATTTTATTTTACTTAAGGAATTAACACAGGTATTGTCCCTTCATTGGAAGGACTGATGCTGAAGCTGAAACTCCAGTACTTTGGCCACCTCATGTGAAGAGTTGACTCATTGGAAAAGACCCTGATGCTGGGAAGGATTGGGGGCAAGAGGAGAAGGGGACGACAGAGGATGAGATGGCTGGATGGCATCACTGACTCGATGGACATGAGTTTGTGTAAACTCTAGGAGTTGGTGATGGACAGAGAGGCCTGGCGTGCTGCAATTCATGGGGTCGCAGAGTTGGATACGACTGAGCGACTGAACTGACTTCCACTGAGAGTAGAACTCAATATAAACCTAATTTCATGTTGAAATGCAAGTAATTCCGTTGCCACCTGTTTACTCACTTAACCATATGTCCATTGTCCCCACAGGAAACTGGCGATGTTAAAGCGAGTACAAAGATTCCTTCATATAATGGATCTTAAAAAGCTCTGATTCTATATACCAATCCTACATGATTTTTAAATACATTTTTATTTTCAGTTCAGTCACTCAGTCGTGTCTGACTCTTCGTGATCCCATCAATCTCAGCACGCCAGGCCTCCCTGTCCATCACCAACTCTCGAAGTTCATTTAGACTCAAGTCCATCGAGTCAGTGACGCCATCCAGCCATCTCATCTTCTGTCGTCCCCTTCTCCTCCTGCCCTCAATCCCTCCCAGCATCAGAGTCTTTTCCAATGAGTCAACTCTTAGCATGAGGTCGCCAAAGTACTGGAGTTTCAGCTTTAGCATCATTCCTTCCAAAGAAATCCCAGGGCTGATCTCCTTCAGAATGGACTGGTTGGATCTCCTTGCAGTCCAAGGGACTCTCAAGAGTCTTCTCCAACACCACAGTTCAAAAGCATCAATTCTTCAGTGCTCAGCCTTCTTCACAGTCCAACTCTCACATCCATACATGACCACAGGAGAAACCATAGCCTTGACTAGACAGACCTTTGTTGGCAAAGTAATGTCTGCTTTTCAATATGCTATCTAGGTTGGTCATAACTTTTCTTCCAAGGAGTAAGCATCTTTTTTAAATTTACAGAAAAATATCTAAGATAGTGCAGAGACTGTGTACCCAGTTTCCTGTACACTACATTGCATTGAATTACATTATATTACAGTTCAGTTCAGTTCAGTCACTCAGCCGTGTCCGACTCTTTGTGACCCCATGAATTGCAGCACGCCAGGCCTCCCTGTCCATCACCAACTCCCAGAGTTCACTCAGACTCACGTCCATTGAGTCAGTGATGCCATCCAACCATCTCATCCTCTGTCGTCTCCTTCTCCTCCTGCCCCCATTCCCTCCCAGCATCAGAGTCTTTTCCAATGAGTCTGCTCTTCGCATGAGGTGGCCAAAGTACTGGAATTTCAGCTTTGGCATCATTCCTTCCAAAGAACACCCGGGGCTGATCTCCTTCAAAATGGACTGGTTGGATACCTTGCAGCCCAAGGGACTCTCAAGAGTCTTCTCCAGCACCACAGTTCAAAAGCATCAATTCTTCGGTGCTCAGCTTTCTTCACAGTCCAACTCTCACATCCATACATGACCACTGGAAAAACCATAGCCTTGACTAGACAGACCTTTGTTGGCAAAGTAATGTCTCTGCTCTTCAATATGCTATCTAGGTTGGTCATAGAGTAATATATTAAAATTCATGAATACCTATCAATGTTATATGATTAACAAAATACATATTTTACTCAATTTCTACAGTTTTTTTAACTTGCTGTCCTCTCCTCCACCCACTGCCCCCGGATCTCATCCAAGATATCATTGTTATGATTAGTCATCAAATCATTTTAAACTCTTCTTGACTGGCATGGCTTTTCAGACTTACTTTGTTTTGATAACTTTGACAGTTTTCAAGAAGTACTAGTTAGCTATTCTGTAGAATGATCTTCCATTCTGAATTGTCTGATTCTTTTTTTTTTAAACAATCATACAAGGGTAATGGGCTTTGGGTAGGAAGATTTTATACCTGGGGGTATAAGCCTCCCTTTCTCTCACAGTATGTCAACGTTCCATCCTATCAGTAAGACTTATAGTTGATCTCAGTGACCTATCCTATCGTCTTTTTTTCCCATTTCAATATTCTAGTCTTGGTTTTATCAATTAGTAATCTTAATAACAGCAAAGTCAAAACTCTATCAGTTAGCCATGTTCTATTTCTTGAAATCTAAAATTCCTTCAGTTGTTTCTCAAACATTTGAAGTAATGCTCAAAAATTATCATTTTTTTATACCAAATAAAATCCTTTAAATAATCTGGAACCTTGGATATTTTAGGATTCTCAGGATTATCCATATTGATTTTTTTCTAACTTGATCTGTTTTTGTACATATATATAATTCTCTCTTTATGAAAAAGAGAATGAGTAAAAACATGATGAAATTTCCAGTTGCATTAAAGGGGTGACCCTTAAAATACTAAAAAAAAAAAAAAAAAGATTTCTCAGAAATAATAGTAACCCTGAGATAGGGAAAAACATCTTTTAAAAAGATCTATTTTAGAATCAATAAATAAAGTGATTGTAAGTTTAGCTCCTCAAATGTTAAAAACTTCTGAACCACTAAATGTTTATAAAAAAAAATTTTAAATCAAATGACAGACTCAGAGAAAATATTTGCAATATGTAAAATTTTATAAAAATTAATAATCAGAATATTTCAAAACATAATACTACTATAAACATAAAAGAAAAAATTTCAATGGGAAAATTGCAAAAGGATATATTCAAAGGCAATTACCAGAAGGCCAAATACAAGTGACTAATACATGCATGTAAAAAAAAAGTTTATTTGTAATATGAAAAATGCAAATTAAATCAATAATGAGATACCATTTCCATCAGATTGGCAAAGTGTAAATATCAAGTGAAACAATGCAACCCTTGTGAAAATATAAATTAATATGGCATTTTAACATCGCAATTTAGCAATACATACTTACATTTTAAGTGAACATACTCTTTAGCTTAGTAATCCCAAGCCTTATTATCCGGCATTGATTGTGTCTACATATCAAAATCTTTTTAGGAAGAATATTACTGTAGACAGATTATCTGTAATAGCAGACAATAAGAAACAGCTTCAATTCGGTTCAGTCGCTCAGTCATGTCCAACTATTTTCGACCCCATGAATCACAGTACGCCAGGCCTCCCTGTCTATCACCATCTCCCGGAGCTCACTCAAACTCAGAGTTCCAAAAAAAGAGATAAGAAAGCCTTCCTCAGCAATCAATGCAAAGAAACAGAGGAAAACAACAGAATGGGAAAGACTAGAGATCTCTTCAAGAAAATTAGAGATACCAAGGGAACATTTCATGCAAAGATGGGCTCGAAAAAGGACAGAAATGGTATGAACCTAACAGAAGCAGAAGATATTAAGAAGAGGTGGCAAAAATACACAGAAGAACTGTACACACACACACACACACACACAAAGAACTGTACAAAAAAGATCTTCATGACCAAGATAATCACGATGGTATGATCACTCACCTAGAGCCAGACATCCTGGAATGCGAAGCCAAGTGGGCCTTAGAAAGCATCACTACGAACAAAGCTAGTAGAGGTGATGGAATCCCAGTTGAGCTATTTCAAATCCTGAAAGATGGTGCTGTGAAAGTGCTGCACTCAATATGCCAGCAAATTTGGAAAACTCAGCAGTGGCCACAGGACTGGAAAAGGTCAGTTTTCATTGCAATCCCAAATGGAGGCAATGCCAAAGAATACTCAAACTACTGCACAATTGCACTCATCTCACACACTAGTAAGGTAATGCTCAAAATTCTCCAGGCCAGGCTTCAGCAATACGTGAACCGTGAACTTCCAGATGTTCAAGCTGATTTTAGAAAAGGCAGAGGAACCAGAGATCAAATTGCCAATATCCACTGGATCATGGAAAAAGCAAGAGAGTTCCAGAAAAACATCTATTTCTGCTTTATTGACTATGCCAAAACCTTTGACTGTGTGGATCACAATCAACTGTGTAAAATTCTGAAAGAGATGGGAATACCAGACCACCTGACCTGCCTCTTGAGAAACCTATATACAGGTCAGGAAGCAACAGTTAGAGATGGACATGGAACAACAGACTGGTCCCAAATAGGAAAAGGAGTATGTCAAGGCTGTATATTGTCACCCTGCTTATTTAACTTATATGCAGAGTACATCATGAGAAACACTGGGCTGGAAGAAGAAAGAGCTTAAGTGACCATTAATTAGTAAATGCATCCACAATTTAGAATTAGTTCAGTTCAGATCAGTTGCACAGTCGTGTCTGACTCTTTGCAACCCCATGAACCACAGGATGCCAGGCCTCCCTGTCCATCACCAACTCCTGGAGTCCACCCAAACCCATGTCCATTGAGTCGATGATAACATCCAACCATCTCATCCTCTGTTGTCCCCTTCTCCTCCTGCCCTCAATCTTTCCCAGCATCAGGGTCTTTTCAAATGAGTCAGCTCTTCGCATCAGGTTGCCAAAGTATTGGAGTTTCAGCTTCAACATCAGTCCTTCCAATGAACACTCAGGACTGATGTCTTTAGGATGGACTGGTTGGATCTCCTTGCAGTCCAAGGGACTTGCAAGAGTCTTCAACACCACAGTTCAAAAGCATTAATTCTTCAGCGCTCAGCTTTCTTCACAGTCCAACTCTCACATCCATACATGACCACTGGAAAAACCATAGCCTTGACTAGACAGACTTTCGTTGGCAAAGTAATGTCTCTGCTTTTCAATATGCCGTCTAGGTTGGTCATGTCTTTCCTTCCAAGGAGTAAGTGTCTTTTAATTTCATGGCTGCAATCACCA
This sequence comes from Bos mutus, assembly GCF_027580195.1. NCBI lineage: Eukaryota > Metazoa > Chordata > Mammalia > Artiodactyla > Bovidae > Bos > Bos mutus. The sequence goes on from NC_091617.1 coordinate 123,195,978, forward strand.
TCTGCAGTGATTTTGGAGCCCAGAAAAATAAAGTCAGCCACTGTTTCCACTGTTTCCCTCTCTATCTGCCATGATGCCGTGATGGGACACGATGCCATGATCTTCGTTTTCTGAATGTTGAGCTTTAAGCCAATTTTTTCACATTCTTCTTTCACTTTCATCAAGAGGCTCTTTAGTTCTTCTTCACCTCAATTTAGAATAGTAGGTAGCAATAAAATAAAAGAATGAAGTAGGACTGTCAACCAATATATTAAATGAAAAATGAGTGTATTTTGGAGTGATTCACAGAGTATAGTCCCACTCGTACAAGGGAAACACTCAACTATTCTAAGACATACTTTTTTAGTAGTATACATATTACAGTGGCAAGTCACAGTTTAATTGAGGGTTTTCTTTCTTAGTGGTGTTTTTTACATTTGCTATTATCTTAGATCTAAGGAAATATAGTATGTATTTTTGTATAAATATATATTATTTGGGCTTCCCTGGTGGCTCAGTGGTAAAGAACCTGCCTACCAAAGCAGGAGACAGGAATTTGATCACTGGGTTGGGAAGATCCCTGGAGAAGGAAATAGTAAGTCATTCCAATATTCTTGCCCAGAAAATCCTATGAACAGAGAAGAATGGCAGGCTATGATCCATGGAGTCACAAAAGAGTCAGACACAATTTAAGCAATTAAACAATAACAACAACATATATTATTGAAACACAACAGAAAGACCTGTATAGGTAAGCAATTTTTCTATGATTATTAAAGTAAAAATTTAAAAAATTTTCTGTACCCACACAAAATGAGCTTTGAGTTTTCTTGATTATTATCTTTTTCACTAATTTGAGCATTTATCTTTTTTATTTTACTACTTATGCATATTTTTAAATTGAAGTATAGTTGAGGTACAATATTATTTAATTAAAGGTATGCAATACAGTGATTCACAATATTTAAAGATTTTACTTTGTTATGAGATATTGGCTATGTTGTATAATACATCCTTATATGTAGCTTATTTTATATAAAATAGTTTAACTCTTAACCCTCTACCACTATACCGTTAAGCTTTTAACTTGATCAAGTCTTTCTTTCTAGTTACTGCTTGGCTTTTTGTCATTCTTTTTGTGATTGCCTATAAATTCATTTTCTCACATTTTCCTGTGGGTTTTCCCTTTTTTGTGTGTGCACAAAAGCCTATCAATGCAAACAAAAGCTTTGTTTTATATATTTCAATATGAAATATTCTCATCTACATGACTTTTTCTATTGCTTGCATTTAAATTTTATGTCTTTGTACTTAATATTATTTATAGGTCTTTATTGATTCTAAATTAGGTAAAGTTTCTTCTCTTTTTGTTTTTAAAAACATTCAATAATGTATTTTTCTTAATTGTGATTATATATAGGTAGATAAATTAGAATACATATTCAGTTCAGTTCAGTCGCTCAGTCTTGTCCGACTCTTTACAATCCCATGGACTGCAGCACACCAGTGCTCCCTGTACATCACCAACTCCTAGAGCCTGCTCAAACTCATATCTATTGAGTTGGTGATGCTATCTAACCATCTCATCCTCTGTCGTCCCCTTCTCCGTCTGCATTTTATCTTTCCCAGCATCAGGGTCTTTTCAAATGAGTCAGTTCTTTACATCAGGCCAAGATATTGGAGTTTCAGCTTTAACATCAGTCCTTCCAATGAATATTTGGACTGATTTCCTTTAGGATGCACTGGTTGGATCTCCTTGCAATCCAAGGGACTCAAGAGTCTTCTCTAAAACCACAGTTCAAACACAGCAATTCTTTGGCACGCAGCTTTCTTTATAGTCCAATTCTCACTCACACCCATACACAACTACTGGAAAAACCATAGCTTTGACTAGATGGACCTTTGTTGGCAAAGTAATGTCTCTGCTTTTTAACATGCTGTCTGGGTTGACCATAACTTCTTCCAAGGAGTAAGTGTCTTTTAATTTCATGGCTGCAGTCACCATCTGCAGTGATATTGAAGCCCCAAAACATAAAGTCTCTCATTGTTTCCACTGTTTCCCCATCTATTTGCCATGAAGTGATGGGACCAGATGCCATGATCTTAGTTTTCTGAATATTGAGTTTTAGGCCAATTTTTTCACTCTCCTATTTCACTTTCACCAAGAGGCTCTTTAATTCTTCTTTGCTTTCTTCTATAAGGGTAGTGTCATCTATGTATCTGAGGTCATTAATATTTCTCCCAGCAATCTTGATTTCAGTTTGTGCTTCCATTAATATTGACATTACATATGCATATATTTATATTTAAATTTGTCAAATATATTATCTAGTTGCCCTAAGTTTTTTATCCATTTTTTTGCTTTTGACATCTATCTAATCCTGAAAGATATTTAATTAATTTAATTTTTACAGTCTTCTTGCATTTGTCTACAGTTTTTGCTTTGAGTATACTGAACTGCTATGAACAGAAATTTGACTATAATATTTTCTCTTTTAATTTGGATTTTTTCATTAAATTCTACGTCACAATGTTCTTACTGCCATTAACCTGAAATTCAACTTTCTGCGGCAAAAAAAGTGTGTCTAGTGGTAAAGAACCCGCCTGCCAGTACAGGAGACATAAGAGCCCAGGTTCAATCCCTGAGTTGGGAGGAACCCCTAGAGGAACTGACATGGTATGACAAACCATGTCAGTATTCTTGCCTAGAGAATCCCATGGACAGAGGATCCTGGCAGATTAGGGTCCATTGCGTGGCAAAGAGTTGGACATAACTGAAGCGATGTAGCACACACGGCAATAATGTTTCTTCCTTTCTGTTCTGAGCCTGGTTTTTCTTCAACCAGATATTCATTTCCAGTTTCTCTCAATGTGTCATTATAAGAATATTTCTTACAAACCACAAGCAGCTATGAGGTTTTATCCTAATCTTACTGTTCCTGTCTTCTAAAAGAATCATCCAGCATGTTCACATTTAGTGTAAAAATGCACATACTTGATTTTACTATCTTTGCCCTATTCAGTTTTTGCAATTTATTTTACTTTATTGTTTCATCTTTCCCTTTTTTTTTTTGGTAGATATTTATGATATTACCCCCCTTGTTCATTTGGATGTTCTTGAGTGTAGTTATCTTTCCTTTCCCCAAATTCATTTATATCCCTCATCCAAAGACTGTTTCCTTATCACCCAGACCCCTTACAAGATGAAATCTTTGGAATACATGCTCTGCACCCTCCTCCTATCCCAACTTTTGCTAATAATTTAGGACTTTTAGTTTCATATTTTTCCTTGCAGTACATAACTTCTGTTTCTAGCTTTATTTATCATTTTGCTTCCACATTCACAGTCACTCTATCATTTTCCATTTAGAATTAACAATACATATGGCAAGATTCATTGCTTACCACAGTTTCCTTTCCACTTCATCTTCTGCTATCAGAGGCTCCTGTTTTGACTCATTTATCTTGAGTCTTTTCTCTAATGTTTAACTTGAAGGTAGTACTTGGTGATATATTTTCAGAACAAACTTCCCTGGTCAATCAGATGGTAAAGAGTCTGCCTGCAATGAGGGAGATTTGGGTTCGATCCCTGGATCAGAAAGATGCCCTAGAGAAAGAAATGGCAACCCACTCCAGCATTCTTACATGGAAAATCCTATGGATGAAGGAGCCTGACAGGCTACAGTTCACAGGGTTGCAAAGAGTCAGACACAACTGAGTGACTTTACTTCACTGCATACTTTAAATTATCTTTTTTTTTTTTTCCACCATGATGGATAAAAAAATCTTAGAAGCATATAAAATCTGTAGGGTGCAATTATTTGCTTTCAGTTGTCTAAATTCCAACAGCATCTAGCCTGATAAATTCAAAGCCAGCAATCATCATTTGTGAATCTATCTCATAGAGTTGAACCTGTGTGACTTTTGTCTTCTGCATTTGCAGGCAGGTTCTTTACCACTAGTGCCACCAGGGAAGCCCTATTTCAAGAAATAAAAGCAACAGAAAATGAATATATATACATATATATAGGGATATATATATATATATAAATATAAAGGCATATATATAAAGACTTATATATATGAATATATATATACACATAAAGATTTTGATTGTGAAATTGATTACAGAGTCAGGGAAGAAGCTGGGAGCTAGGCTTCCTTAGAACTTAGAATTTTCAGATGTACAAGTTGGATTTAGAGTAGGCAGAGGACACAGAGATCAAATTGCCAACATTCATTGGCAAGGGAATTCCAGAAAAACGTCTTCTGCTTCATTGACTACACTAAAGCCTTTGACTCTGTGGATCACAACAGACTACGGAAAATTCTTAAAGAGATGGGAATACCAGAGTCTGTCTCCTGAGAAACCTGTATGCAGATCAAGAAGCAACAGTTAGAACTGGACATGGAACAACAGACTGGTTCCAAATTGGAAATGGAGTACATCAAGGCTGTAGATTGTCACCCTGATTATTTAACTTACATGCAGAGTAAATCATGCAAAATGCTGGGCTGGATGACTCACAAGTTGGAATCAAGATTGCTGGGAGAAATATCAACAACCTCAGCTATACAGATATACCACTTTAATGGCAAAAATTGAAGAGGAACTAAAGAGCCTTTTGATGAGGGTGAAAGAGGAGAGTGAAAAATCTGGCTTAAAACTCAATATTCAAAAAACTAAGATCATGACATCTGGTTCCATCACTTCATGGCAAATAGAAAGACAAAAAGTAGAAGCAGTGGAATTATTTTCCAGAATATATTTCCAGAAAATAGATATGTAGTATCTATTTTCATGGTGGCCTCTTAACAGTTACTTTCTACAGATACTGTAGTATCTATTTTTACAGTATATACTAAATATCCACACACCCTATAGTATCATGACAGACAAAGCCAGAAAAATACTTCATTCTTTCAACATTTTTCTAATTTTCCACATTTGCCTGCAGCAAAATGTCCCAGTGTTATCATGATTCTGCATTGTAGTATACATTTCATCATATTTTCCAATGATATCAGTTTTTTAATGTCTCTTATGAGTTTCTTATCTTAATTTCCATCTCATCTTAATTTCCATTAATGTCTCATCTCTTGCTTTAGGAAATGAGTGGCTGCCACAACTTTTTCTTCTCTGAAAGCTTATTCCTTACATATAATTTCTAATATTATTTCTTTTGAAATATTTTCATGTTATTCCAGAGAAAAGGCAGCCAGAATTTTGCTGGGGAAAATCAGCATTTTCTATATATACCCCAAAACAATACTGTCCTGGAAATAAAGTGAAAATTTTCCTTATCTAGAATGAGCAGTGTTGTAGTGAGAGTGATGATTCCGAAGGTTACAGGCAGTGAGGCCTCAGGCTCCCTGGAGGCTCCAATTAATCAGGGGCAGTTCTGATGCTGCACCCGACAAAGGGAGGTGATTGACTCCCTTCACCAGGGCCCATAAATTTCAAGGGTAATCCCTTCCAGTCAACCCTAAACTCATCGGCAGCTGAATGACAGACAAAAACAGTGAAAACTCTTCAGACCAAAGATGATCTCTTGGAATATGAGAAACCGAGTATTATTTTCTAATTTGACTGTGGCTCAAGACATATTCACTACAGCGTTGCTCATTCTTAGACATGGAAGGAATACTAATAGTGCTTACTTATTTTAATAACTACAATTTATTGAGCATGAGTTAAATGACAGAAGCTGTAATAAATGCTTTACTTTTATTTCATTTAAGCCTAACACTATTCTCTGGGGCAAATTATTTTATTAATTTTTAGTGAGTATAGTTCCTTTAAAATGCTGTCTTATTAATAGTTTCTACTGTACAGCAAAGTGAATAAGCCATATGTTTACATGTATCCCCTCATTTTTGTATTTTCTTCCCATTTAGGTCACCGCAGAGCACTGACTAGAGCTCCCTGTGCTATATAGTAGGTTCTCATTAGTAATCTATTTTATATACAGTATAAATAGTGTATATATGTCAGTCCCTATCCATCCCATTCCCCTCTTTCTCTGGGGAAAAATTTTTATTCCCATATTTTAGAAATGAATAAAATGAGGCTAAGGGAAGAAAGTAATGGTGAATCTGACACCAAAGGCAGGACTATCTGATTTCAAGTCCAATGCTCTTGAACACCACACAATGCTCTTTACCATTTACTGAGCTGATCCTGGTGATATTTAATCCTTAAAGTGATAGATGTTATCCTTCCCACTTTAGAAATCTGAAAACTTGGTCTTGCGGAAGTTAACAATTAAGACAGTAAGTTGCAGAACTAAGATTAAAACATAGAATGACCTGATGCCACTGTCTGTTCTTTTCACTAGATTGTGCTGTTTATCAGCAGATCCTCTGAGATATTAAGAGTTAATCTTATAAAATCAGAGAGAGATGTAATTAAAATTGTAGCAAAAGTCATTCTGGGACCCCAGTCCACAAGCTGGTTGCCATGCAAAGTGTTAGCAGTATTAATACATCAAACTGAACAATGTGGCTCCCATGGCAGCCAAATCCTAATGATGGCAACAGATGCATTGGGCTATTATAAGTTGGCAGTAGTAGCTATTTTAATCCTACAACAAGTTCCTCTTGCTATGACTCATTGCTCACCAAGCAATATTCTGATTTTAATTTGGTTTCCCGTGTGGCTTTCCTATGGCAACACTACTTCCTCTGGCCTCTATGACAACTGTATGCCTTATTTTAATTTAAGTACAAAGCAACCTGGTAAACTGATCAGTTTCCTTGTGAATTTACTAACATAAGTCTTCTAGAGTCAGTTACCCAACTGCCCAATATCAGGAGACCTACTCTAGTGATCTGACCTTACACTACAGGGATTCCACTAAGGTACTGCTAAGTCACTTCAGTCGTGTCCGACTCTGTGCGACCCCATAGACGGCAGCCCACCATGCTCCCCCGTCCCTGGGATTCTCCAGGCAAGAACACTGGAGTGGGTTGCCATTTTCTTCTCCAATGCATGAAAGTGAAAAGTGAAAGTGAAGTTGCTCAGTCGTATCCAACTCTTAGCAACCCCATGGCCTGCAGCCCACCAGCCTCCTCCGTCCACGGGATTTTCCAGCCAAGAGTACTGGAGTGGGGTACCATTGCCTTCTCCGTCTAAGATAAAGCTATCATGTAAATCACCCTAAAGAAGCTCCCCTGAGGCACACTGCTTGTGAGCTTGTTATCTCAATATGATCCTAAACCTAGAGCAAAATCAAATTGACCCATTATTGATCACTATGGATATACATACATGAGTAAACACATTCCTCTTTTAATTTCCCTCACTGAAATTTGTTTCAGTGTACTAATGCCAGAAAATAACTGTTATATTTAGATTCTCAAAATAATAACAGTAATAAAAAGAAAAAAAAGAATATGGTAAAATACAAAAAAAGTTCATTTTGATTATTCAGATATAAATATTTATAATGGATCAGATAAGATCAGTCACTCAGTCGTGTCCGACTCTTTGTGACCCCATGAATCACAGCACACCAGGCCTCCCTGTCCATCACCAACCCCCGGAGTTCACTCAGACTCACGTCCATCGAGTCAGTGATGCCATCCAGCCATCTCATCCTCTGTCATCCCCTTCTCCTCCTGCCCCCAATCCCTCCCAGCATCAGAGTCTTTTCCAATGAGTCAACTCTTCGCATGAGGTGGCCAAAGGACTGGAGTTTCAGCTTTAGCATCATTCCTTCCAAAGAAATCCCAGGGCTGATCTCCTTCAGAATGGACTGGTTGGATCTCCTTGCAGTCCAAGGGACTCTCAGTCCAAGAGTCTTCTCCAACACCACAGTTCAAAAGCATCAATTCTTCGGCGCTCAGCCTTCTTCACAGTTCAACTCTCACATCCATACATGACCACTGGAAAAACCATAGCCTTGACTAGACAGACCTTTGTTGGCAAAGTAATGTCTCTGCTTTTCAATATGCTATCTAGGTTGATCATAACTTTTCTTCCAAGGAGTAGGCTTCTTTTAATTTCATGGCTGCAGTCACCATCTGCAGTGATTTTGGAGCCCAAAAATATAAAGTCTGACACTGTTTCCACTGTTTCCCCATCTATTTCCCATGAAGTGATGGGACCAGATGCCATGATCTTCGTTTTCTGAATGTGGAGCTTTAAGCCAACTTTTTCACTTTCCTCTTTCACCTTTATCAAGAGGCTTTTTAGTTCTTCTTCACTTTCTGCCATAAGGGTGGTGTCATCTGCATATCTGAGGTGATTGATATTTCTCCCGGCAATCTTGATTCCAGCTTGTGCTTCTTCCAGTCCAGCGTTTCTCATAATGTACTCCGCATATAAGTTAAATAAGCAGGGTGACAATATACAGCCTTGACGTACTCCTTTTCCTATTTGGAACCAGTCTGTTGTTCCATGTCCAGTTCTAACTTTTGCTTCATGACCTGCATACAAATTTCTCAAGAGGCTAGATATGGCCTAATATAATCCATAAGCTATTGTTGTCAATTATATCAATTTATTGAGTTATATATATTTCCCCATATTATGGTACATGTTTTCTGCTTGGCGATTAGTTGTGGCAAATATTACTATTTTTTTTTTCTTATTTAGCTGTGAAAGTTGATGGAGAATGAACATTCTGTTTGGCTACTGTAGCCTTCTTGAGAATACAGTCCAGCTATATCTGTACTTCTTTTTTTCAAAATAGAATAGATTTCACAAGGCAATCCATTTCATCAGGATTTGGTTAATAAGAAAAGCAAAAATCCATGCCCACTTGTTCCAAACTATCAAATATGAAAGGATAAACTTTAATAAAAAGAAACACCATCAGTATCATTACTAAGTAAAATCATTTCACTCTGAACTTGCTGGTGCTTTCTTTATAAGCCAGGCAAATGTTAATTTGATGCTCCACTAAGCATTTTGAATAATCTAAAATATTTTCCAACTTCATCTTTTGGAAGCTAATTTATTAATACATTGAAAAAAATCCATTAATTAAGGGTATACTTACAGAAAATGACATCCAAATTGTAATATGAGAAGACCAATTCATTAGAAGTGTTTCTAGAAGTACCAACCACTTTCCTGGGTTTGTTTTTCCTAAATTCTCACTAGAAATGAAGTCCTACATATAAGTGAGAAGATACAGAATACAGCATCAAGTTCTGTACTATCCAGTGAAGTCATTCTGACTTCTAAAATACTGAATAAAAACTCAATATTATTTCAGAAGTACATGCTTTTAAGGATGGTTGAAACTAGGCTGAGTACCTTATATCAAAACATTCTGTGTTACATGAGCAGAGGAAATTTTATCTAGATAAAATAAGCAAAGAAAGAGATCTGGTTATAAGAAACCTTAACAAAAATGTAAAGCATAATTATCTAAAAGACCTTAACTCTCCCTCAATCCTGCAAGGCTTAAAATTGACATATATCATGGAAAAGAAAAATAATAAATAATTGCAGTAAATACAATAAACCATATATTATAAAGCAGACAAATATCAAGGTTTTCTCTCTGGGTTAATGAAAGCACTCCTAAACAATGAAGTCTGAATCAAATTTGTGAACATAAAACATATTAATGGAGTTTGTGTATATTTTAGGGGCTTACTAGGTGGCAGAGTGGTAAAGAATCCTTCTGCCAATGCAGGAGACATAGGATATGCCAGATTGATCCCTGGGTCAGGAAGATCCCCTGGAGGAGAGCATGGCAACCGGATCCAGTATTCTTAACTGGAAAATCCCATGGATAGAAAAGCCTGGTGGGTTACAGTCCATGGGGGTCACAAAGAAGCAGACATGGCTGAGTACACATACACCTGTATATAATAGAGTTACCTGTTGTTAAATCCAAATACCATTTTGTAAAGGTTAATATTTTTGACAAAAAGCTTCCAACAAGTCTTTCCATTCTTCTAAGCCTTGAAAAAGTTTGCTATGACTGTGTTAAAATGTTGCTTAAGGATAATATTTGGCAGATAAGATTTGCTTTTCTAGGTGTAAAGAAAGTCACAATACTGTCAACTCTTAAAGCCTTAAGTGATACATCCAGCTTCTAACAACAACAGCAACAACAAAAAACCAAATCACTCACCAGACAAAGCATGGCTTTGAAAGATGCAAGCATTTTATCTGCCTCTTTCTGAAAGATTTCACATTACAGACTGCAAGTCAACTCCCTGAAGAAACGCTTCCAGTTGCTTTGTGCATTGCAGATTCTGCAATATCCTCTGAAGACACTGGAGTTTGCCGATGCCTTCTTTAAAGTGGGACCCTGCCCCCTGACCCATGCGGCAATGATCTGACCAGCCCAACGTCCAGTTACTGGTGTGCTGGCCCGATTTTGTGTGTGCTCAGTCTTGTTCAGTATAGGACTTCCCTGGTGGCTCAGACGGTAAAAGCATCTGCCTACAATGGGGGAGACACAGGTTTCATCCCGGGGTTGGGAAGATCCCCTGGAGAAGGAAATGGCAACCCACTCCAGTACTCTTGCCTGGAATATCCCATGGACGGAGGAGCCTGGTAGGCTACAGTCCATGGGGTCGCAAAGAGTCAGACACGACTGAGCGACTTCACTTTCACTTTCAGTCTTGTTCAACTCTGTGACCCCATGGACTGTAACCCACCAAGCTCCTCTGTCCATAGGTTTTCCCAGGCAAGAATACTTGAGTAGGCTGCCATTTCCTCCTCCAGGGGATCTTCCCCACCTAGGAATAGAACCAGTGTCTCCTGTGCCTCCTGCATTGCAGGTGGATTCTTTATTCTGAGCCACCCGGGAAGCTCTGACCCTATTAACAGAGTCCAAAACACATTTGCTTTTGACAACCACATCACATCCTGACTCCTGGTGACCTTACTGTCAGGTGAACTTTCTAGGTCCTGCTACTGTGAATCACTGCTAAGCCAGTGAAATCTCCTTTGATCTAATTAAGGGAAATAAAGAAACAAATGAAATGGTGAACTGCCCATTGCCTATCCGTTATTAGTACTTTAAAAATCAAACCACTGAGTCATCCAAGTGGAGAAGGCGCTATTTACCCTAGAACTGTGAATTCCCAGGACAGTCATTATGTGCAAATGTACTCTGAAATGGCAGTTGCGCTAGGTTTATGTCTGAATGCCAATAATAAAATTAACGGTGATGGCTACAGTAAGCTGCTTTCAAAGATGAAAGACCTTCCAAAAGGAAGTTTCTGCTATCGTTTATATGGCTGACTACCATCTAGCACATAAATACACAGAACACACAAAAGCCAGGACCTTTTATTCTTTCTGCTTTTGTTCAAGAAAATGGTTGAAGGCAAAAGAAGAGAAAGTAGACCCAGTATGTTTCTGTGAGACAGAATGGAAGAAATGTTTGTGTGTTGATGCGTGGAAATTTCAAATTTAATCATCTCAAAATAATGATGGCACTATCATGCCATGGAAGTGTTTGATCTTCTGTGTAAATGGGAAAGGGCACAGATAACAGTTCTAAACACTGGACAGTGATTGTTAATTTGTATGCAATAGTCACACATCTATTTCATTCTCAGTTTTGCTCAGATCCTCTTCTGCTTTGTTTATAAAAGTTGGGCAGTTTAAATCATGGTTCTGTGTGATAATATGCTGATGAATAAATATTAAGGATAATAGAGATATACATTCTCTTTTACTGAACTTTGAAGTCCAAACTAATATTAGTGATTTTGAAGTTTGGTTGTTTTTATTTTATTTTAAAATTTCTTTCTTTTTTCAAAGAAGATAAAAATCACAATCTTAATTCAGCAAGTTAGGAGACAATACTGCCTTGGAATGAAATGTAATATCTAACTTGTGTGCCAAACTTAAAGAACCTTTCATAATCTAAAGCTCTATAAATCTAGAGAAAAGAAAGCTATATGCGTTGCTATTTCCAAAATTTTAGAGTTGCAGGAACGAAGAAAGTGGGCAAAAGCTTTTAATTAAAATTTAAATCAACAGAGAAAAACAGTAACAGAGTGAGGAAGCAAATCAAGATCTCTCTGCCTGTGAAATCTAGCACAACAAAAATCATGTGACCTATAATTTTCAAGCTAATATTTCCTATGCAACACATGGTGCGGACCCCATCCTATTAAGTGTACTGGCAGCCTCTTATTTATAAGCAGGGTATGATCCAAGAGTTCATTTATCCCTTAGAAACAATGCTACAAGTGGTTAGGTTTCTTGGCAATCACTCAAAATATGTATTTAGTGAGTGGCTGAATTATTTCAGCATTCCAGTTTTAAAATAGAGTCACATACATTTGCAGTACTAAAACTAAATGAAACCAAAATATAAATGTTTAATAATAACTTTTAAAATATAGCTTAAATTCTACTGTGAGCAGAGTAGTTTAATGAGAAGTGAAGGAGATAAATATGACATGTCTCTAGAGTCTGAAGCACCATCCACTGATTTTCAAAGGTGTTGAAGATGGCAGCATATAATGTCACTTCATATATTAGGATACTGTAGTCAGCCTCAAAGACTATTACTGCATACTAGATATCGTTAGGACATTTTATTTTTGGTGGGTTTTTCTTTTTTTGGTGGTGGGAGTAATGGATAGGAGTATATTCAGTAGGTCTCAGCTAACAAATTGAATGCTATAAAAGGGAAGGAAATCTGAAAAGAAAAATAGAAGACAATAATAAAATACAAAGATAGTTACTTGGAAACCCCTGGGGTAAAGAAGAGGGAAAAAGAAAAAGTGAAAGTCGCTCAGTCATGTCCGACTCTTTGTGACCCCAAGGACTATACAGTCCATGGAATTCTCCAGGCCAGAATACTGGAGTGGGTAGCCTTTCTCTTCTCCAGGGAATCTTCCCAACCCAGGTCTCCCACACTGCAGGCAGATTCTTTACCAGCTGAGCCACAAGGGAAGTCCAAGAATACTGGAGTGGTAGCCTATCCCTTCTCCAGCCGATCTTCCTGACTCAGGAATCGAACCAGGGTCTCCTGCATTGCGGGCAGATTCTTCACCAACTGAACTATAAGGGAAAAAGAAAAGAACAAGGTAAATGACTTCAGACAGACTTCTTGGCTCCTAAGGAGAGTTGTGAGTTCCACCATCACAAATTCATCTCATTTTCTTCCTATGATGCCAAGTTATGGACTCCAGTTTCTGAAAAGTCATTCCATATCAAACTATGATTACAAAATTAACGGCACATAAATAAAAACAATTATCTATTTTATAGGCATGCAATATAATTACCTGACACACTATAAACCCATGTTATGGGGGGGCATGGTTAGTATGAACTAGACTAGCTGAGGCTTCCTCAAATATTATTCAGCAAGTATGTCCTAATCATCTGTTCCATGTTGGATATTGTTCTAGGCACTTTGGACATAGGCACGGGCACTCAGCTGTACCTGACTCTTTGCGACCCCATGGACTATAACCCACCAGGCTCCTTTGTCCATGAAGTTTCTCAGGCAAGAATACTGGAAGGGGTTGCCGTTTCCTACTCCAACATTGGATACATTAATGAACAAAAATGACATCTCTTGACTTCCCTGGTGGTCCAGTGGTTAAGAATCTGTCTTGCAACGCAGGGAACACGAGTTCAATCCTTGGTTGGGGAACTAAGATCCCACATGCAGACAAGCAACTAGTGAACCCACAAGCTTTAGAGCCCTTGTGCCACAACTAGAGAGGTCAAGCCCTGAAATGAAAGATCCCGCATGCCACAACTAAGACACAAAGAAGCCAAATAATCTTTAAAAAAAATTGACATTTCTTCATGGAGACTCTTTTTTGTTGATTCCATGCTTTTTCCTTTTATCACTAAGATACTATAAAGGAGACCTGAACATCTTCCTGTAAGCAGCAGAACCCTTTTCCCTCTGTGAGAATGTACTTTTGCAGGGTCCTGTCTTTCCCAAAAGCCCTGCTTCATCAGCTTTAAATATAAATTGCAAATACTTGCCTTTCCTTTCAATGATCTAAATAAAATTTTCTGAAAAAATATTGGCAATTTCTACAGCCATATTTCAAATTTTCCCTTAAAAACCGATTCTAGGCCAACAATTTCTCTTCTGGAAGTAATCACACCATTCCTGTATTGATTCAAGCACCTATGCTAAAATTCTTCACTCGGTTTAGACTAAACTTCAGAAGCATATGTATTTTTTGACCAGGCGTCCACAAAGTCACAAGTTTCCACCTTATTGCTCTGCCAATGCATTTTCTTGCCACTATCCGTTGAATTGACTTCATGTTTTCCTTCTTCAAATATTTTCCCTTGTTTTAAAAAATGATACTCATACCCAAATGAGACAACGTGAACTTGGAGATTAATATTCCAGCCTTCATTTCTGAAGTAAGGTTTTTCTTCATTTTTGAGGGGTTTTGCTATCTTATCTCCCAAGATGTAAGATCTCTGAGCACCACATCTTCTAAGACACAGAATAGAAGAATTTATGTTAAAAATTGGGCACAGACTTACAAGGAACTCTGAACAATGTTATTTGGCAGCCTGGAAGGGAGGGAAGTTTGGGGGGGAATGGATACATGCATATAGATGACCACATCCCTTCGCTGTTCACCTGAAATTACTACAACACTGTTGACTGGCTACAGCCCAATACAAAATTAAGTCTAAAAAAATGGGGAAAATACAAAAGACACAAAGAGCAATATGAAAGACCCACACTTGTTCTAAGTGCAATCCGCACTCAGCCTTACCCACTCACCTCTAAGCAACCCATGTCTCCTCTGGATCTGCTGAGATATCGCAGGCACAAACCAGAGATGCAGATCAGTGACCTTGGTGTTCACAGTCTGCTTTGGGGTCTGGGGAAGGGAGGTCATTTTGTGTGGCTCCCATAATTTGAGATCATCAGTCTCTATTTAAAATAGAACGAATTGAATGCTAACTTCTGCAGTGGTATAAACTGCTCTAAGAAGTGAAAGGCAAAACAAACACAGAGGTGGGATGAAGAACGAGGCTCTGCTATTTGAAATTGAGATTTTTATATCTCTGGGCTGAATATCCTGCATATCCTTGTCATCAGTTATACATAATTAGTAAACATAATGAGTTACAGGTCTATAAAATATAAATGAGACTAAAATAATATTGGGTTGGCCAAAAAGTTCATCTGGATTTTCCCATATGATGTTACAAGAATGAACTTCTTGGCCAACCCAATACTGAGAGACCTCAGTTGGAGTCACAGCAATTTGGAGTAGTTTTAGACAACCTGTTCAAAGAGTGGTTATTACAGACTAATGTCACTATTTTTAAAATGTATTTGCAACTTCTTTCACTGTATTGATTCATGTTTGCAAAAGGGATGTGTCAGAGCATATTACTATATTCATTTTTCTAAGTATTAGGTATATGGACTGCACATAGAGGCGGCATATTTTACACTTTTTACAAGTTACTTGCAGTAGTAAAGGCTGCTTCTTTCCTTTTGGTGCCTATCATCTCCTTTAAAAAAAAATTCTTATAAATATCTCGGTATCTCAGAAGAGAGTCATTCAGCAATGCATACTGCATAATTGGTATTGCTCTAGATATTTCAATTTTTTTTTTGCTACTAAGTATATTTTAAAATACTAGCATTTGTTTCCAAAACAAGATTTCAGAACTTTTCAAGATGACTGAAGTTTGAAACTACCATCATTATCTTATTCACATAGACTCTTCTATGTTACCTGGGAGGTGTCAGCATATTAGACATGCAAATGATCAAAAAAAATTTTTTTAATGCTGACATGAGCTAAATTATTATAGGAATTCAGTAAAAGATCAGTAAGCTTATACAATTATAAGTAACCTTATACAATTAGAGGCTTCAATCCAATCATTGCCTCAAATAAAAGAAACTTTGTAGACTCTTTGAGAACCCATAGATTTTAACCTGGAAGGCTCCTCTGTCCATGAGCTTGTCCAAGCAAGAATACTGGACTGGGCTTCCATTCCCTCCTCCAGGGGATCTTCCTGACCCTGGGATCCAACCTGCATCTCCTGCATCGCCCGCATTGGCAGGCAATTCTTTACCACTGTGCCACCTGGGAAGCCCTTATTGTAATATAGCCTTTCCTGAAGCATTAATGAAAACTGTTTAATTTTCATTTAAGGTTAATAGGATCAGTTTGAAATATTTTTTAAATGGTGGAAAAGACCTAAAAATAATTCTCCAAATGCCAGAAACACTTACAATTAAGTATAAATTAAATATAACTATATCACTAGTACTTTGTCATGAATACTTCAATGAGGCCAACCACTTACTTAGTCTCCTCTCCAAATGTGTCTCAAAAGACGTTTCAAGTGACACCTGGTACTCAAAGCCAGAGTGCAAGGTATCCTTCTTTGATGTGCTTCTAGCTTAATTTTATAAATTCTGGTTTCCCTGATTCTAATCCATTCATTTTAAACCAATTGTCACTTCAGGCCTGCTTCCCTCTTCCTAATTCCATTCTTGATTTGATAGCACTCTGTATGATTCTCAGACTAAGAATATATAAGTTTTATGTAACTATTCAAGATTTTTAAGAATTGATACAGCATGATCCTCTACCTATCAGAACAAACTCTGGTCATAAACATGAGGTGTTTTCATTAGTTCAGTTCAGTTGCTCAGTAATGTCTGACTCTTTGCAACTCCACGCCTCCCTGTTCATCACCAACTCACAGAGTTTACTCAAACTCATGTACCTTGAGTCGGTGATCACATCAAACCATCTCATGTTCTGTTGTCCCCTTCTCCTGCCCTCAATTTTCCCAGCATCAGAGTCTTTTCAAATGAGTCAGTTCTTCTTATCAGGTGGCTGAAGTACTGGAGTTTCAGCATCAGGATCAGTCCTTCCCAATGAATATTCAGGACTGATTTCCTTTAGGATGGACTGGTAGGATCTCCTTGCAGTCCAAGGGACTCTCAGGAGTCCTCTGCAACACCACAGTTCAAAAGCATAAATTCTTCAACACTCAGCTTTCTTTATAGTCCAACTCACATCCATATATGACAACTGGAAAAACCACAGCCTTGACTTTGTTGGCAAAGTAATGTCTCTGCTTTTTAATATGCTGTCTAGGTTGGTCATGAACCTCCATCCATAGTTCATCAGGCACTCTGTCTATCAGATCTAGGCCCTTAAATCTATTTCTCAATTCCACTGTATAATCATAAGGGATTTGATTTAAGTCATACCTGAATGGTCTAGTGGTTTTCTCCACTTTCTTCAGTTTAAGTCTGAATTTGGCAATAAGGAGTTCCTGATCTGAGCCATAGTCAGCTCCCAGTCTTGTTTTTGCTGACTGTATAGAGCTTCTCCATCTTTGGCTGCAAAGAATATAATCAATCTGATTTCGGTGTTGACCATCTGGTGATGTCCATGTGTAGAGTCTTCTCTTCTGTTGTTGGAAGAGGGTGTTTGCTATGACCAGTGTGTTCTCTTCACAAAATTCTATTAACCTTTGTCCTGCTACATTACATAGTCCAAGGCCAAATTTGCCTGTTACTCCAGGTGTTTCTTAACTTCCTACTTTTGCATTCCAGTCCCCTATAATAAAAAGTACACCTTTTTGGGGTGTTAGTTCTAAAAGGTCTTGTAGGTCTTCATAGAACTGTTCAACTTCAGCTTCCTCAGCATTACTAGTTGGGGCATAGGCGTGGATTACCATGATAATGAATGGTTTACCTTGGAAACAAACAGAGATCATTCTGTCGTTTTTGAGATTGCAACCAAGTACTGCATTTCAGACTCTTTTGTTGACCATGATGGCTACTTCATTTCTTCTAAGGGATTCCTGCCCACAGTAGTAGATACAATGGTCATCTGAGTTAAATCCACTCATTCCAGTCCATTTTAGTTCACTGATTCCTAGAATGTCGACATTCACTCTTTTTTTTTTTTTTTGACATTCACTCTTGCCATCACCTGTTTGATCACTTCCAATTTGCCTTGATTCATGGACCTAATATTCCAGGTTCCTATGCAGTATTGCTCTTTACAGCATCGGATCTTGCTTCTATCACCAGTCACATACACAACTGGGTAATGTTTTTGCTTTGGCTCCATCCCTTCATTCTTTCTGGAGTTATTTCTCCACTGATCTCCAGTAGCATATTGGGCACCTACTGACCTGGGGAGTTTCTCTTTCAGTATCCTATCATTTTGCCTTTTCATATTGTTCATGGGGTTCTCAAGGCAAGAATACTGAAGTGGCTTGCCATCCCCTTCTCCAGTGGACCACATTCTGTCAGACCTCTCCACCATGAGTGTCTAGATCTGATAGGCAGAATGCCTGATGAACTATGCATGGAGGTTCGTGACATTGTACGGGAGACAGGGATCAAAACGATCCCCATGGAAAAGAAATGCAAAAAAGCAAAATGGCTGTCTGAGGAGGCCTTACAGATAGCTGTGGAAAGAAGAGGAGCAAAAAGCAAAGGAGAAAAGGAAAGATGTAAGCATCTGAATGCAGAGTTCCAAAGAATAGCAAGGAGAGATAAAAAACCCTTCTTCAGTGAACAATAAAAAGAAATAGGAAAACAACAGAATGGGAAAGACTAGAGATCTCTTCAAGAAAATTAGAGATACTAAGGGAACATTTCATGCAAAAATAAGCTCCATAAAGGACATGGTATGGACCTATCAGAAGCAGAAGATATTAAGAAGAGGTGGCAAGAATACACAGAAGAACTGAACAAAAAAAGATCTTCACAACCCAGATAATCATGATGGCGTGATCACTCACCTAGAGCCAGACATCCTGGAATGTGAAGTCAAGTGGGTCTTGGGAAGCATCACTAAAAACAAAGATAGTGGAAGTGATAGAATTCCAGTTGAGCTATTTCAAATCCTGAAAGATGATGCTGTGAAAGTGCTGCATTCAATATGCCAGCAAATTTAGAACACTCAGCAATGGCCACAGAACTGGAAACAGTCAGTTTACATTCCAATCCCAAAGAAAGGCAGTGCCAGAGAATGCTCAAACTACCGCACAATTGCACTCATCTCACACACTAGTAAAGTAATGTTCAAAATTCTCCAAGCCAGGCTTCAGCATTACATGAACCACGAATTTCCAGATGTTTTAGATGGTTTTAGAAAAGGCAGAGGAACCAGAGATCAAATTGCCAACATCCTCTGGATCATGGAAAAAGGAAGAGAGTTCCAGAAAAACATCTATTTCTGCTTTATTGACTATGCCAAAGCCTTTGACTGTGTGGATCATGATAAACTGTGGAAAATTCTGAAAGAGATGGGAATACCAGACCACCTGAGCTGCCTCCTGAGAAATCTGTATGCAGGTCAGGAAGCAACAGTTAGAACTGGACATGGAACAACAGACTGGTTCCAAATATGAAGAGGAGTACGTTAAGGTTGTATATTGTCACCCTGCTTATTTAACTTATATGCAGAGTACATCATGAGAAACGCTGGGCTGGAAGAAGCACAAGCTGGAATCAAGATTGCCGGGAGAAATATCAATAACCTCAGATATGCAGATGATACCACCCTTATGGCAGAAAGTGAAGAGGAACTAAAGAACCTCTTGATGAAAGTGAAAGAGGAGAGTGAAAAAGTTGGTTTAAAGCTGAACATTCAGAAAACGAAGATCATGGCATCTGGTCCCATCACTTCATGGGAAATAGATGGGGAAACAGTGTCAGACTTTATTTTTGGGGGTCCAAAATCACTACAGTGACTGCAGCCCTGAAATTAAAAGACACTTACTCCTTGGAAGGAAAGTTATGACCAACCTAGATAGCATATTCAAAAGCAGAGACATTACTTTGTCAACAAAGCTCCATCTAGTCAAGGCTGTGGTTTTTTCAGTGGTCATGTATGGATGTGAGAGTTGGACTGTGAAGAAAGCTGAGCATCGAAGAATTGATGCTTTTGAACTGTGGTGTTGGAGAAGACTCTTGAGAGTCCCTTGGACTGCAAGAAGATCCAACCAGTCCATTCTAAAGGAGATCAGCCCTGGGTGTTCTTTGGAAGGAATGATGCTAAAGCTGAAATTCCAGTACTTTGGCCACCTCATGTGAAGAGTTGACTCATTGGAAAAGACTCTGATGCTGGGAGGGATTGCAGGCAGGAGGAAAAGGAGACCACAGAGGGTGAGATGGCTGGATGGCATCACCGACTCAATGGACGTGAGTTTGAGTGAACTCTGGGAGTTGGTGATGGACAGGGAGGCCTGGCGTGCTGCTGTTCACGGGGTCACAAAGAGTCAGACACGACTGAGTGACTGAACTGAACTGAGGAAGCTGCTAAATAGCCCAAGGAGCTCATCTTGGTATTCTTTGATAATCAATAGGGGAAGAGTGTGGTGGGAGGGTAGAGGAGGCTCCAGTGGGAAGGCGTATATGTATACACACAGCTGATTCATGTTATTCAGCAGAAGCTAACACAGCATTGTAAAGCATTTGTACTCCAAAAAAGGTGTGTGTTGGTGTGGGGTGGGGGTAAGTCCATAACTTAGCTATAGTATCTGTGAGCATCTGTCTTTATCTTGATTTATTTTGTGTATCTGTTAAGAAGACATGTCCCTAAGGTAATTGTATCATTGTTGTTAAGTCACTAAGTCATGTCTCTTTGCCACCCCATAGACTGCAGTACTCCAGGTTTCCCTGCTCTTCACTTCTCCTGGTATTTGCTCAAACTCATGTCCATTGAGTCAGTGATGCCATCCAACCATCTCATCCTCCATCACCCTCTTCTTGACCTGCCTTCAGTCTTTCCCAGCATCAGGGTCTTTTAAGATGAGTCGGCTCTTCGCATCAGATGGCCAAAGGATTGGAGCCTCCAGCCTCAGCGTCAGTCTTTCCAATGAATATTCAGGGTTGATTTCCTTTAGGATTGACTGGTTTGATCTCTGTGCTGCCCAGGGGACTCTCAAGAGTCCTCCAATAACACAATTTGAAAACATCAATTCATTGGCTCTCAGCCTTCTTCATGATTCAGCTCTCACATCTGTACATGACTGCTGGAAGAATCATAGCTTTGACCATTTGGACCTTTATTGGCAAAGTGATGTCTCTGCTTTTTAATATGCTCTTTACTTTCATCATAGCTTTCCTTGCTAAGAGTAAGTGTCTTTTAATTTCATGGCTACAGTCACCATCCTCTGTGTTTCAGTTTTTAGCCCCTGAGCTTCATACTAGAGCTGATATCCATTTTGGTTTTGAAATCTGTTCACTTTGGTTTATCCTATAGCTAAAATGATGGGAAGAACTGACTCATTTGAAAAGAGCCTGATGCTGGGAAAGATTGAAGGTGGGAGGAGAAGGGGATGACAGAGGATGAGATGGTTGGGTGGCATCATCGACTCAATGGACATGAGTCTGGGTAAACTCCAGGAGTTGGTGATGGACAGGGAGGCCTGGCATGCTGCAGTCCATAGGGTCACAAGGAGTGGGACGTGACTGAATTGAACTGAAAGTCATCAAAGCACTGGAAAAATCTCTAGCCATTTTATCTGCAGATAAAATCCAGATTCCATGTCTGCTTTGACCCAACAACAGGATTTAAAGCCTACCATAGCTCCCCTGAGGGGCCAGAGGTGAGAATCTGCCTGCCAGTACAGGGGGAATGGGTTCAGTTCCTGCTTCTGGAAAATCCCATATGCTGCAGAGCAACTAAGCCCATGCACAGCAACTGCTGAGCCTGTGCTCTAGAGCCTCATAAGCTACCATTACTGAGCCTGCGTGCTGCAACTCCTGAAGCCTGTGGACCTAGAGCCTGTGCCCTGCAACAGGAGAAGCCACCACAATAAGTCCCAGCACTGCAACTGGAAAGTAGCCCCCACTCTCTACAACTAAAGAAAGCCCGTGCTCAGCCACAAAGACCGAGCATAGCCAAAAACAAATAAATAGATAAATATTTTTAATGATTTAAAAAATAAAGTTCTTAAGAACTTAAATTATAAAAATAATAATAATAAAATAAAGCCTACCACACAGGTCCAGCAGAGTTCACTTCTGAAGGAGAATCCTTTTATGTTCTAAGGTGTTAATCTCTCACAATATATCCTGTAACCATCTACAATATAACTATTGAACAAGATGCATAACATTTACTTCACTCTAATCCCAAGTTCAAAATATCTAAAAATAACTCTCAAGAATGGCAAGATAAGGTAAAATAGCATTACAACAAGAGTACTTGAATGGGCTTCTCAGTGTACAAAAGAAAGCAATATGAAGACATGCCCTAGGACATGTAGCTGTGTGAGCTCACCTAGCTTCTAATTTCACCTTTATTATTTATAAAATTAGGGAGCTAGCATCCCACAAATTGCTCCTATCTCTAAAACTCAAATGTAGGATTATCTTTTGCAGCAAAGATAGTATAGCAAACCGAATATTCCATGTGCCCTCACTCTTGGCCTCTTGCATGTAGGCAGGGCCATGTGACTGGTTTTGGTCCACATTCTGTGAGCAGAGGTTGGCTAAGCATTGAAAAGCAGGTGTGAGTTCTCTTCTTATGTATAGGAAGCTTGGATGGTGAAAGCTGAGATGTTGAGCCATCGGTCAGGGGAGATTGGACTAGCACCACCTGAAAGACAGGCTGCTGGAGAGTTACTTGACTTACAGCTGTCTTTACACAAGAAGAAAATGCTAAATGCTAAACCACTGAGATTCTATGTTTGCCTGATACTCAAGCATAAGCTAATCCTAAGCTGTTTGCTGAATAACTGATCATCATGAAGAAATAATTATAAAAGTCGTAAGTAAAATGGGAACATATATCTGTCCAATGCAGAACTTGTTAAAATCTCTAAATTTCAAAATCATCTAAACCTTTTAAAGTTTTATTTTATTTATTCATCACAAAATACAACTTTATGTTCTATGTTAAAGATTGCAAAATCTTACAAAAAAATTTCTCTGGAGCATTTCCAAACATCAAAGGGATCTTTAAGCAACATTTTGAAAAGTTAACTGAAAATTAATTTTAAACACACAGCACTTTGCACTTATCTTCTCCTTTACAGTGAGTGAATTTAAACCTTAAATGCAAAAGTGCTGACAAAATGCATTTTAGAGGATTATAAAAATATAAATTAGAAACAAATGTAGATTTTGAGTTGCAGTAAGACTCTGAGTAAATACTGGAATGCAAATGAATTTTTAAATATGTCATATACCACTATTTTGAAGTATTTTTTCTTAACTTTTAAAAAATGTGACATGTCAATTAATAATTAAATATATTTAGATACAAGAGATACTTAAAAATCTGCTGAAAATTCATATAGTTTACTATTTATGTCTATTGTTTCTTATTGTCCTAATGTGATTATTTTTTAGGGAACTTCCCTGGTGGTCCAATAATTAAAAATCTGCCTTCCAATACAGGGGAAATGGGTTCAATACTTGGTTGGGGAACTAAGATCCCACAGGCCATGGAGCAACTAAGCCCAAGCATTGCAACTAAGACCCAAGTAAGTGAGAGTCACTCAGTCATGTCCAACTCTTTATGATGCCATGGACTGTAGCCTACCAGCCTCTTCTGTCCGTGGAATTCTCCAGGCAAGAATACTTGAGTGGGTTGCCATTTTCTTCCCCACAACTAAGACTCAACACAGCCAAATAAATAAATTATTATTGTTGATCAGTTGCTGAGGCATGTCCAACTCTTTGGAACTCCATGAACTGCAGCACACCAGGCTTCCCCGTCCTTCACTAGCTCCCAGAATTTGCTCAAACTGCTGTCCACTGAATCAGTGATGCCATCCAACCATCTCATCCTCCATCATCCCCTTCTCCTCTTGCCCTCAATCTTTCCCAGAATTAGGGTCTTTCCCAATGAGTCAGCTCTTTGCATCAGGTGGCCAAAGTGTTGGAGCTTCAGCTTCAGGATCAGTCCTTCCAATAAATATTCAGGGTTGATTTTCTTTAGGATTGACTTGTTTGATCTTCTTGCTGTCCAAGGAACTCTCAAGAGTCTTCTCCAGCACCACAGTTCAAAAGAATCAATATTTTTAAAAGAAATACTATTTCTTAGGAAAAAAACATACTCTTTAAATAAATTAAGTACCACAGGGACAGTATAGTTTATTTATAACTAGGTCACAGAATTCAGGTTTGTTTTACCTAGGATGCCATGTCCCAGATGTTAGATTCTCACCTCTATTGCAATGTAACAGTTCTGAAAACAAGAAAGCACCCTGAAGTCCTGATAGAAAGAGAACAAGGCAAGAAATTTTTGAGATAAAACAAAAATGCCTGAAAGTATTCCTGGTCACATTGAATACTCTATAATTTGGCTGAAGCTTTATTGGCAATCATTATGAGGCAGTTGTTCTTTCTTCTATATTTGGTTTGATTGATGATACAATATTCCCTACCAACTTTGGGAGATGTATTGAGAATTATTCAATAGTAGACAGAATGAAAACCATATGTTAGCAATGTAAGATTAAATTAAAGAGGGCTTTCTATGATTTGTAAGCACTGACCAGTGAAGAGAAGAGACAGTGTATGGGGCATATCAACATTACTACAAAGATAATGCAAGAGAAACAGCACCGTGATGAAGGCAGGATAAATGATGGAACTTAAGTAGCTTTATTCACTCCTGCTTATCCAAGTAAAAGAGCTGAGTCAGATCCTGGAGTTCTTTTTTTCTTTTTTTCTTTTTTTTTTGCACTTTATGTTCTGTCATTGTTGCTTAAATTGGAGTTTAACTGCTGTACAATACGGTGTCGGTTTCTGTTGTACAACAAAGTGAATCAGCTATATGTATACATATATCCCCTCCTTCCTGAGCCTCCCTCCCACCTCCAAAGAATCCTATCCATCTAGGTCACCACAGTGGTGCACACGAACCTACTTGCAGGGCAGGAATGGGGACACAGGTGTACAGAAGGGATGTGTCATATGCAGAGGGAATGAATTGGGAAATTGGGCTGGACGTATGTGCACTGCCATGTGTAACGCAGACAGCTAATGAGAGCCTACTGTACAATGCAGGTAGCACAGCTCAATGCTCTGGAGCCTACGTTCTTAATCCAGGGAGTCTTGAGAGAGTATCCATGGGAAATCCAGGGGACATTAAACCTCCATATTTGAAGATAAATAAATGAATGCATATGTGTTTTTTTCTAGGGAGAGGAACATAATTTTAATCATGTTTTCAAAGTTTAAGATTCATTCAATCTAAACTAGATAATTTGTTATAGTCTGACATCAGGCTCAGAGAAGCGCTCAAGGGAAGCAAAGCAATTACGGCAATTGCATCTGAAAGCGGTCCATTATCCAGAGCCAGGAGGGTCAGTGCAAGGTCAGTTGCACTGCAACTGCAGTGGGGGGTCACTGCAGCAGGGGTGAGGCCTTACACCCCATTCCACCAGATGAAATCTCAGCAGTCCTTCAGGTCCAAATCAAACAACCCCAACTCTTCATGAGCTCCCTGTAGGAGTTCACACTGTACCAAAAGAAAGGCACATGCATGCCATATAAGAAAAATCGATATAATAATTTTGAATCTGTCCAAAAGAATGAGTTATTAGAGAAACTGAAACCCTTGTGCACTGTTGATAGAAATATAAAATGGTGTGGCCACTATATAAAAAACTATTGTAGTTCCTCAAAAAATTGAAAATAGAATTGCTGTATAAACCAGCAATTTCACTTCTGGGTACACATCTGAAAGATATAAAAGCAGAGTCTCAAGGAGATTTTTGTACAACCATGCTTATTACAGCTTTATGTACAGTAGTGAAAACATGAGAGCAACTCAGATGGTGAATGGATAAGCAAAATGTGGTCTATACATACAATGGAATACTCAGTTCAGTTCAGTTCAGTCGCTCAGTCGTGTCCGACTCTTTGCGACCACATGAATCTCAGCACTCCAGGCCTCCCTGTCCATCACCAGCTCCCGGAGTTCACTCAGACTCACGTCCATCGAGTCAGTGATGCCATCCAGCCATCTCATCCTCTGTCGTCCCCTTCTCCTCCTGACCCAAATCCCTCCCAGCATCAGAGTCTTTTCCAATGAGTCAACTCTTCGCATGAGGTGGCCAAAGTACTGGAGTTTCAGGTTTAGCATCATTTCTTCCAAAGAAATCCCAGGGCTGATCTCCTTCAGAATGGACTGGTTGGATCTCCTTGCAGTCCAAGGGACTCTCAACAGTCCTCTCCAACACCACAGTTCAACAGCATCAGTTCTTCAGCATTCAGCTTTCTTCACAGTCCAACTCTCACTTCCATACATGACCACTGGAAAAACCATAGCCGTGACTAGACAGACTTTTGTTGGTAAAGTAATGTCTCTGCTTTTCAATATGCTGTCTAGGTTGGCCATAACTTTTCTTCCAAGGAGTAAGTGTCTTAATTTCATGGCTGCAATCACCATCTGCAGTGATTTTGGAGCCCAAAAAAATAAAGTCTGACACTGTTTCCATTGTTTCCCCATCTATTTCCCATGAAGTGATGGGAGCAGATGCCATGATCTTCGTTTTCTGAATGTTGAGCTTTAAGCCAACTTTTTCACTCTCCTCTTTCACCCTCATCAAGAGGCTTTTTAGTTCCTTTTCACTTTCTGCCATAAGGGTGGTGTCATCTGCATATCTGAGGTTACTGATATTTCTCCCGGCAATCTTGATTCCAGCTTATGCTTCTTCCAGCCCAGTATTTCTCATGATGTACTCTGCATATAAGTTAAATAAGCAGGGTGACAATAGACAGCCTTAACGTACTCCTTTTCCTATTTGGAACCAGTCTGTTGTTCCATGTCCAGTTCTAACTGTTGCTTCCTAACTTGCATATAAATTTCTCAAGAGGCAGGTCAGGTGGTCTGGTATTCCCATCTCTTTCAGAATTTTCCACAGTTGATTGTGATCCACACAGTCAAAGGCTTTGGCATAGTCAATAAAGCAGAAATAGATGCTTTTCTGGAACTCTCTTGCTTTTTTGATGATCCAGCAGATGTTGGTAATTTGATCTCTGGTTCCTCTGCCTTTTCTAAAACCAGACTGAACAATTGGAAGTTCGCGGTTCACATATTGCTGAAGCCTGGCTTGGAGAATTTTGAGCATTACTTTACAACATGTGAGAGCAATTGTGCAGTAGTTTGAGCATTCTTTGGCATTGCCTTTCTTTGGGATTGGAATAAAAACTGACCTTTTCCAGTCCTGTGGCCACTGCTGAGTTTTCCAAATTTGCTGGCATATTGAGTGCAGCACTTTCACAGCATCATCTTTCAGGATTTGAAATAGCTCAACTGGAATTCCATCACCTCCACTATCTTTGTTTGTAGTGATGCTTTCTAAGGCCCACTTGACTTCACATTCCAGGATGTCTGGCTCTAGGTGAGTGATCACACCATAGTGATTATCTGGGTCATGAAGATATTTTTTGTTCAGTTCTTCTGTGTATTCTTGCCACCTCTTCTTAATATGTTCTACTTCTGTTAAGTCCATACCATTTCTGTCCTTTATCGAGCCCATCTTTGCATGATACCCTTGGTATCTCTAATTTTCTTGAAGAGATCTCTAGTCTTTCCCATTCTGTTGTTTTCCTCTATTTCCATGCACTGATCACTGAGGAAGGCTTTCCTATCTCTTCTTGCTATTCTTTGGAACTCTGCATTCAGATGCTTATATTTCCTTTTCTCCTTTGCTTTTCACGTCTCTTCTTCTCACAGCTATTTGTAAGGCCTCCCCAGACAGCTGTTTTGCTTTTTTGCATTTCTTTTCCATGGAAAAGATCTTGATCCCTGTATCCTGTACAATGTCACGAACCTCAGTCCATAGTTCATCAGGCACTCTATCTGTCAGATCTAGTCCCTTAAATCTATTTCTCACTTCCACTGTATAATCATAAGGGATTTGATTTAGGTCATACCTGAATGGTCTAGTTGTTTTTCCCTACTTTCTTCAATTTCAGTCTGAATTTGGCAATAACGAGTTCATGATCTGAGCCACAGTCAGCTCCTGGTCTTGTTTTTGTTGACTGTATAGAGCTTCTCCATTTTTGGCTGCAAAGAATATAATCAGTCTGATTTTGGTGTTGACCATCTGGGATGTCCATGTGTAGAGTTTTCTCTTGTGTTGTTGGAATATTATTTAGCCTTAAAAAGGAAGGACATTTTGACACAGGCTACAACATGGATGGACTTTGAGGACATTGTATTAAGTGAAATAAGTCAGTCACAAAAAAGACAAATATTAGATAATTCCACTATATATGAGAAACCTAGAGTAGCTTAAATCTCAGTGACAGGAAGTAGAATTGTGGTTGCCATGGGTTCAAGGGAGGCAGGAATGGGAAGTTGTTGCTTAATGGGCAGAGTTTCAGTTTTGAAAGTAAAAGAGCGTTTTGGAGGTTGGTTGTACAATAATTTGAATATACTTAATATTGTTAACTCTATGGGTAAGATGATAAATTTTTTTACTTGTATTTTTTTTAAATAATGTGTATTAAATTTTTTAATTAAAAAAAATCATGAATTACTCATACCTACTGAGCTAAAGGAATTTCACATCATATTATTAAGTGCAAGAAGCTAGTAACAAAATATTAAGTATCTCACAATCCCATTTTTGGCAAACAAATTTAAATTTTAAATGCATTAATTAAAATGTATATTATCTCAAAGAAAGCTAGGTAATGATACACATCAGTCTATTAAGTTATTTCCAGCAGACAATGGTAGTTGATTAACTTTTCCTTGTTAACAGTGAAAATTTCAATACTTAAAAATATGTTACCAAAGAAGTGACACAACGTGATAAGAAATCAAATAGATGTGGACAGCAAAATTTTTGTGAGATGAAGATGGGAGAAAGTCTCTGGAGCTGGGAGTGGTTCTGAAAGGCCTGGAGCTGGAAGTGTTTCTGAAAGGCCTCACAGTCAGATTCATGTAAAAGCTGAATCTTGAACTCATAGTGTCTAAAGGGAGATGATCCAGATCCAGAATGAACAAAAGTCGAGAGCACATGACTTACAGTTTGTCCTTGTTGAGAACTCTAAATATTCTGAATAACTTATATGGGAAAAGAATCTGAAAAAGAATGGATATATGTATATGTATAACTGAATCACTTTGCTGTACACCTGAAATTAGCCCACCATTGTCAATCAACTATACTCCAATATGGAATAACATTTTAGCAAAAAGAGGGCATGCTTGATAAAAATAGTATCTGTTGTTGCTGTTGCTCTTGTGAAAATGATTCCATGCATGTCAGTTGTTCCCTATTTATCTTGTGACTTTTGTGACCGGTATCAGATGGTTATGCAAATATGGCTAACATTTTAATGACTTAGACTAGAATTCATAACTTTAAATGTTTAACCTCTAAAACATGCTTTTCTTATTTAACAATACACCATGAACATCCTTCCAGGACTATCAAGATTCAGTTTATTCCTTTTGATAAATACACATTTAAAAATATTATTCATAAGTGCAAGAAATAAAAATGAATAAATTAAGCATTCAATTTAAGAAGTTAAAAGTAATGTAATTAGCTTAAGAAAAACAGAAGGAAAGTAATAACTCTAACATTTTATGGAATTGATACACAAACTCAAGATGAGTGGGAAATTTAACCAGCATAAGAGAGGACTTTGCTAAAAGTCCATCTAAAAGCATTTAAAATTCAAGTCAAATAGATTTTTTTTTTAGTAAACCACAAATTTCTTAAATTGATCCCAGAAGACAGATAAAACTGAAATAGATCAAATGCCCTGTAAGAACCTGCAAAGCTTAACAAAAGGAAAAACTCAAATGCTCAGAATTCACAGAGGTCATTAAAATGAGAAGGTGCAATTTATATAGAGGGACACACAACCTAAACCCTCTGTTCCCAGCATTTGACATTTGTCTAGTTATGAGATAGCCATTGATGCAGAGAAGTTAAGGATGTGTTTAGAAGGAAAATCAACTGAGAAAAGTTGTTCTCTACCTACTTTTAACCATGTATGCCAACCCTCTTAGACTGGCTTGACTAAGATCCTGACTAGCTGTCAGTCCCTCTCTGCAAGAGAAACCCTAAGAAGCCCCAGATATTGGCAGAGATGCTCTGTACCATGAGACCCTCATTACGAATTGAATTCTGGATGAAATTCTGATGAAAAGAAACTCAACATATAATCTGACCAATGGTCTACAAAATTTTATTTGGTCAGTCATAATGCTTTAGAAATTTTACTAGTTCAGTTCAGTTCAGTCGCTCAGTCATGTCCAACTCCTTGCGACCCCAGGAACCGCAGCACGGCAGGCCTCCCTGTCCATCACCAACTCCTGGAGTCCAACCATACTCATGTCCATCGAGTCGGTGATGCCATCCAACCATCTCATCTTCTGTCGTCCCCTTCTCCTTCTGCCCTCAATCTTTTGAAGCATCAGGGTATTTTCCAATGAGTCAGATTTTCACATCAGGTGGCCAAAGGATTGGAGTTTCAGCTTCAACATCAGTCCTTCCAATGAAAACCCAGGACTGATCTCCTGTAGGATGGACTGGCTGGATCTCCTTGCAGTCCAAGGGACTCTCAAGAGTCTTCTCCAACACCACAGTTCAAAAGCATCAATTCTTCAGCGCTCAGCTTTCTTCATAGTCCAACTCTCACATCCATACATGACCACTGGAAAAACCATAACCTTGACTAGATGGACCTTTGTTGGCAAAGTAATGTCTCTCCTTTTTAATATTCTGTCCAGGTTGCTCATAACTTTCCAACGAAAGACCAGTTGTTCAGTGAATCATAGAAACAGCTGCAGATAGAAGTAGCCAAATCATGTTAATAATGGGATAATATTAATGGTATAGAAACATAAATGGATCCCCAAACACAGCTGCTGGAAAGGCCACAAGATAATCCACCCAAAGTGGCTTTGGATCTTAATAGCCTCTCAGTACCTATCCCCCTCCAAAAGCCTGGGTAGACTAGGATTTCTGTCCTTCTGATGAGGTCCAATGGATTAGGTTTTCTTAGTTCCCTAAAAGGCCTACAGGCATAGCTGGAATTCCTGTCCTTGTCATTTCCACATCCATCCAGAGAGTAAATCCCTACCCCCACCCGCCCTACCACTTATTTGAGAAAGTTTCTGTTCTAGGATCTAGCCTAAAAAACAAACTACCCTCCAAAAACATTTTGAATTCCTGGACTGGTGGCATGATTTACCACTTTGAGAAGATGAAAGGAACTGATATTTTTCTAAAGCCGAAAAGGCTGTGGGAAAATTTATTAATGGTATTCAAGAATATGATAGATTCTTACACAGGTGGTACCAACCAGCTGTTCTCCATCTCTATTGAGAGCAGAACAAAGGGAAGTGGTGTTAAGTTGCAAAATTAGGGATTTTGTCAATTTAATAAATCACCCAGTCCTCATTCTCTCATCTCCCACTCCCTGTCCCAGTTGCTAACCTTTTCAGCGAAGTGTTCATTACTAGGCATTTCATTTTCAATTCCATTTATTTCTAACTAGGAGGACCTGGGCAGCCCTGCTCTTTGATTTATGGATGTACAGTGTACTGCACAAGTCCTTCTAAAATCTGCTTCTATGATGAAGCATTGCTTGTCAGAAACACTATGCCAAGCAGCAGAATGAGGACAGATGCTGACGTGCTTTTCAATTCCAATAGCAGTGAGTCTCTGACACCAAGTAACACAGAGCCACACAATTTCTTAACATGATTTTGTCTATTTCCCACCAAGCAGCATGGCCACAGGACACTTGACTTTTCATTCTAGGGCAGCCCTGACAGCTAGGAGTCTGAGTATTACAAGGAGGAATTTAATTCTGTGAAATGAACCTAATTAAAGTATACAGGCTTGGCAGAGTCTCGGGGCCAATGAATAAATGGAAGATATGAGTTTGAGCAAGCTCCAGGAGTTGGTGATGGACAGGGAAGCCTGCTGTGCTGCAGTCCATGGGGTCACAAAGAGTAGGACACTACTGAGTGAGTTGAGAAAGTTGTCTGTTGATGTACCTAGAGCAATCAAACAAGACAACATGGTGTTTCACCCAGAGGTAGCCAGTAGCAAAAATAAGGACTTAAAAGTGCACAGTGGAACATTTTACTATGTATATATAGAAAGAAAACTGCATGGAATATTCCATACAGTAAGGAGAAAAAACGGTACCTTAGCCCACAGCGATGTCACGCCTCATCAAATTCAAGAGAAGTGGCTTCCACTTTACATGAGGCTTTTGATTTCCTCAATTTGATTGTTCCCCTAGGATAAAAACTGCTCTCAGTGAAATGACATCAGTCTTCCTGCAGCCCTGACACCAGATAACTGCCCACACATTACTCAGCACAACAAAATATGCTTGTGCCCTTAAAAATACCATCAGCATCTCAGTACCACCTCATTCGTTTGGCTTTGATTTTGCCATTTTCCCAGATTGTGAGAACCAAAGCAGTCCAGTGCATGTACGGCTGTGCCACTGCTGTTTGTTGCAAATAAGCACACTTCCTGAAAGGCACACACAAAGAAGGCAATGGAGTCCATGTGAGGGGGCAGCTCTCTCTACAGGACTTAAATTGGATTGGAAGTACGACATCTTAAGCTTAGTAGTGTAACATTGACTTTTGAGTGTGAGGGCATCAGGATAAAAAGACGACCATAAAAAGACAGAGCATCTTTCTCTCACTATTTATAATAATTGTATTAAAAATGATAATACACAAGCACTTTAAAACTTGCTTTTACTATTTAAACCTGTATAGCCATTCCTTCAATGTGTGTGTGCACATGCATATATATATACATACATATATACACACATGTAGCATATAAGAATACATGTAGTATATACATATAAGGGGTATATATATATATATTATCATTATCATTTTATTGCTTTTTATTTCAGCTTTTTAAAGTATTTTACCCTATCAATTATTATCAGTTCAGTTCAGTTGCTCAGTCTTGTCCGACTCTTTGCAACCCCATGAATTGCAGCACGCCAGGCCTCCCTGTCCATCACCAACTCCCAGAGTTCACTCAAACTCACATCCATTGAGTTGGTGATGCCATCCAGCCATCTCATCCTCTGTCATCCCCTTCTCCTCCTGCCCTCAATCCCTCCCAGCATCAGAGTTCTTTCCAATAAGTCGACTCTTCGCATGAGGTGGCCAAAGTACTGGAGTTTCAGCTTTAGCATCAGTCCTTCCAAGGAACACCCAGGACTGATCTCCTATAGAATGGACTGGTTGCACCTCCTTGCAGTCCAAGGGACTCTCAAGAGTCTTCTCCAACACCACAGTTCAAAAGCATCAATTCTTTGGCACTCAGCTTTTTTCACAGTCCAACTCTCACATCCATACATGACCACAGGAAAAACAATAGCCTTGACTAGACGGACCTTTGTTGGCAAAATAATGTCTCTGCTTTTTAATATGCTATCTAGGTTGGTCATAACTTTCCTTCCAAGGAGTAAGTGTCTTTTAAGTTCAGGGCTGCAATCACCATCTGCAGTGTTTTTGGAGCCCCCAAAAATAAAGTCTGACACTGTTTCCATCTATTTCTCATGAAGTGATGGGACCAGATGCCATGATCTTCGTTTTCTGAATGTTGAGCTTTAAGCCAACTTTTTCACTCTCCTCTTTCACTTTCATCAAGAGGCTTTTTAGTTCCTCTTCACTTTCTGCCATAAGGGTGGTGTCATCTGCATATCTGAGGTTATTGATATTTCTCTCGGCAATCTTGATTCCAGCTTGTGCTTCTTCCAGCCCAGCTTTTAGATCTATACATATGAAAGAGATCTATAATAGAGGATGGAGTAACAGACTGGTCAGTCAAAATAAAGAAATAAAGCAATGTCTGATTCCACAAAACACAAATGTCTCATTCTTTGCATCACAGCTCATATTTATTACCTGCTATAGTTAATGCCATTGGAAGAATCAAAAGATTTGAAAAATAGTGTTTGGCCCTCAAACTCTAAAATTCAACTGGGAGATAAGCTGGACCCATTCGAAATGTAACTCAAAATATGCTCGATCCAGAAGCTGAATAATGCCTGCCCATTGTCTGACTCTGAAAGTGCTTGAGAGCCTTCATGGAACATTTTGGTCAAACTTTGCCATATTTTTAAACCATCAGATAAATGTTTTAGACTTACAAAATAAATGCCCACATTTCTAGGTCATGCCACTGACATTAGTCTGGAGAGCTCATAAATTATTCCTCAGAGCCTTTAATGGTGACAAGTTGTAAATTTGCTTACTTTGTCCAGCACTTCTTTCCAGCCTCATAACAACTTTCTCAATTTGGCAAATTATCTTTCTCTAGCCATTCGAGTTGACAGGTAGGAGAAGGGGGTTGAGAAAGACTGGTGGCCCAATTATCCCAGTGACCAAACTTCTAAAACTTTGGAGTCTAATAAGAAAGTATATAAATGCAAGACATTCTCCTTGCTTATATAGGAATGTCATTATGTCCTCTAGAAATATATTTAATGAGATAGTTTAAATACTTCGGAAAGAAAGGGGCTTGATTACTACAGCGGTTGACAGAGTTAAGAACTCATTTATTGTCATTTATTGTGGTTTATGTATCTAAAATGCGCTTTCTGCATATAAGAATGAAAATCTACTGGCTGATAAACTCTGTTAAAAGGAAGATTCCATCATATGGAATCTTAATAATACTTAATAAAATGGAAACTTAATAATAGTGTTCCATATGATAACTATTATAATTATAAGCATTTGTCAAGATGGTTTAAAACACTCTTATCACAAAAAGCTTGATTATAACAGTGGACTGATATGGTTAGAGTTTCTATCAGAGTGATTGTATGTAAGAGCCTACGGGGTACATTTGTGAAATGGAAGAATGGTTTTTGTGCTCCACTCTAAAAGTCTAGGAAAAAATAATCTCCATTTGTGATTAAAGCACCCCAAGGAAGGATGCAGGGGAGTTGGGGGACTCAGACATGGGGTTTGAGGTCCAGGCTGCATCCTTGTTATTAAAGACTCATGGAGGTAATAATATATCTGTGGCATTGGAAAAGGCAGCCACAGATTTTGATGTTGTTTCAAATTGCTGACACAACAAATCTGGAGGGGTTTGAGAACAGCTCAACATAGCTGGATGCTATTAATTATGAATAATTAATATATGTTGCAAATAGCTTCACATTTATATTCATATTAGTAATTCAGTAAACCTAATGAGTTTCTACACCTAGACCGAGTTCAGTTGTTGCAATCACTCCAAGAGATCTCCTAATCTATTTGAATTCAACTCCAGATCACAATTTAAAACCCCTTGGAATCTATTCAGTTTCATAGAATGGTTGCATTGGAAGTTGGGTTTAACAAATGGCCATTTTGTTTGACCTTCCAAATGCTTCCTTGGGCAAAGAGAGCTGCAAAACAATGCAATTATACAGATTTAATTAAGTGCTTATGTACAAAAAATTTAAAACAATGTTATTTGATATGTGCAGCAAATTTATGATGAAAAATAATGATTTTAACATTATTAACTGCAAGACAACCTTGCAGTTTTAGAAGCTATGAAATGATGCTTCTTTTTCTAAAAAGTATTAGAAGCTCTCAGAGAACTAAAACTTTCAAGAGCTGAAGAAAGTGAATAATTCAAGGAGTATAATATCACTTCAGAAAACACTGAAGTTCAACTTAATAAGAAGCTACATCACCCCTCCATACCCATTTTTTTATCCAGAGGGGAAAATAGTACAGAGACAAATCATTATACTGCCATCCATTCTCTAGGTACTGCATTTTCAAAATTCATCAGCTCATAAAATAGTATGGAAGATTCTTAATGTCATTTTTTTCTGAAAAAATAAGTAGTTACTGAAGAAACAAATGAGATATTTTGTAGTTGAAACTCTACCAGAATTTTCAGGCTTGAAGACTCCAGAAAGATAGGTACCAATTCTTCCAGCTTCTTGGAGAATTCTTTCTTTGAAAATGTCATCCAAACCATTACCCCAGCAAGGCTTTTATTATGACCTTATTTTTTATTGCATCATTATATTACAGAATTTTTTAATTATTATATTATATTCTCTTGTTACAGCATTACATTGTTTTATTTTTATTCTTATTACTTTATGTATGTGCTTCATTTGTCTAGTTAGAAAATGATGTGCGTGTCTCACCTGGTGTAAGTGGAGGTGCTTGTTCCCTGTGAGCTGGGGATCTCATGCTAAATTTACCTGTGGCCTGTTTATCACACAAGAAATTTCTACAGTAGATTCTGAGCACATTAAGAATAGGGTATTCATCTTCAAGTCCACAGCTCCTAAAACAGGGCCCTCAATAAGAACATGTAAAAAAAATTGATTAAAAAATTTAAGAGGGGTTAAAAGTCTTTCGCAGCCCTAATTTAAAAACAAGTTCTACATTATCTCCTGCCACTAGTCTTCATTTGTACCTCATCCTAGTCTCTAAAGGATTCAAATAATGGTTTACATTCCAGTCTTGCACTTCCTACCTGCTGCACAGCAAAGATTCAACAAAAAGTCCTGAGTTAAGTTGTCTTCAATAGAGCAATGCCAGGGTGTTGCTGCACAGGAAATCCATAATCTTCCCACACACACTCTCAGAGACCTAAAACCTAAGCCAGATGCTTCCCTCCTGCCCCTACATTCAATCTAGGCTCCTGTCAATCTAATCTCCATTCATTCAGATCTCTCCATGTCTACAATCATCAGATTGTCATCATCCTCACTTAGACAATATCCATACCCTCCTAAACTCTTTCAAAGTTTTCAACTGCCTTTCTTCACACAGCAGCCTAAAAGAGCTGATATGATAATCTCAGCTAAATTCTGTCACCACTTTCCATGTTAAATACCCAGAACTCACAATACATACTAATACCAACACATACTAAGATCTAAATGAACTAATTAATGTATATTAGTTATCAATTCAATGAAATAGTTTATTAATTTAGGAATACCTTAATGATTAATCATTATATTTGGGAGTCTGAAACATAAAATATAGCTTTGTGACTTAGAAGTTCTTAGGTGTTATCTATTCTGATAAAAGAATTGAGAGTGATCTGGGAGCTAATAGAAAGCAGGAAAAACATCAAAAACAGAATCTTGGGAAATATCATGATTTTAAAAATTAGTCAGGTAGTCATAAGTAATTAGGAGAAGGCAATGGCACCCCACTCCAGTACTCTTGCCTGGAAAATCCCATGGATGGAGGAGCCTGGTAGGCTGTAGTCCATGGGGTCGCTAAGAGTCAGATACGACTGAGCGACTTCACTTTCCCTCTTCACTTTCATGCATTGGAGAAGGAAATAGCAAGCCACTCCAGTGTTCTTGCCTGGAGAATCCCAGGGACAGGGGAGCCTGGTGGACTGCTGTCTATGGGGTCACACAGAGTTGGACACGATTGAAGCGACTTAGCAGCAGCATAAGTAATTACATACACAATGTGAACATAAAAGATACAAGGTACTTGAAGGTAAATCAAGATTTAAAAACATTAGGTAATTTTATTAGACTATTGAGAAACACATAATCACAAACATATATGACACACACAGACCCTGGAAAGAGATCAATCAAAATGTTACTTCGTTGTGTTCAGTTAGGTACATATTGGTAGCAATGTATCATGACTATAAAGAATATTGCTTTATTCTTTCTAAATTCCAATTTTATGGAATCTAATTTAATCATATTTTTAAAAACTAACAATAGCAGTTCATGATCTCTTTCAAAGTTTCTTCCTTTAGATGTCCAAAGGGCAAATCTCTCTTTTTTTCCTTGGAGAGAGTCCCTTCCACCATGAAGACAGCCCCTTCCACCTTGACCCCTATGTTGGCCTTTACCACTGCTCCTTGCCCAGTTCAACCCTCTGTGCTACAGACACTTGCATTCAGATACTCTAAATCAGATGCCAAACCCATTCAGTGCATGGGCTCTACTTATCACTCCTATTTCAGAAGACATTGCAAAGTAGTGTCCACAATTTCAGTTTCTATCTGCTGCACATAGCGAGAGAAGTCCAAGGATATTTACATTTGAAAACTGGGAACTCCTTCATATATCATCACTTCCCATGTGCTGGTGAGGAGATTTGTTTGGTAATGCCAAAGCCATGAATCAATCAGACTCTCCAGGGACCAGATAAGAGACATGAAGCTAGAGAAGACAATAACCAAATGTATTCAGTTGTGGACTCAGAGGATCAGTGTAAACTGAAAAGAATTGTGGAGACATTGCAAAGGACATAGATTCACGGACAATAAATGTTCACAGAACAGTCCTATTGAAAGTCTATGCATAAGGTATCATTAAGACTATACTACTGGTTATTTTTAAGTAAAGATACTGCTTTAAGAGGGTGAATACAGTAATAAATAAATGAAATGTTATCTACAATATTCTTGCCTGGTGAATCCCATGGACAGAGGAGCCTTGCAGACTACAGTCCGCAAGATGGCAGTCGGACATGATTAAGAACTAACACTTTCACTTTCACTGCTTTAAGAGGATGAATGCAGCAATAAATAAATCAAATGTTATTTTTACTTTTATCATTTCACATTCTACTTCCACACAATCAAGATGATTACATTGTATACCATAAGGTATTTCTTAGCCCATTGTGACATCTGACATCATAACATGGGGTTGGATGCACCCTGAATGAAATAAACTTCAACTGAAGTGCTTCTTCAATTTCATGGAGAAATGTGGTTAAGTTTTATTCTAAAAACTGTATTAATGCATCTAGTACAAACTTGTCTAAAATGTTTTTATTTT
The DNA here is from genome assembly GCF_027580195.1 of Bos mutus. NCBI lineage: Eukaryota > Metazoa > Chordata > Mammalia > Artiodactyla > Bovidae > Bos > Bos mutus. The sequence continues at coordinate 123,234,668 of NC_091617.1, forward strand.
GATTTTAATCTGATAGAGAAAACCAAGCCTGGAGCTTTCATTATGTATTCAAAGAGTTGAGATTCTTTGGGGTTTTTGTAAACCATATTTTTAAATATTTGGGGTTTAATTTTTTCTGGGATGAAATACAAATTTGGCATAAATAAATAGCAATGCAAATGCCCTATTATGTGAAATCAATTGGTTATGTTTTTGTTGGACAATGAGAGCAGACTCTCCCTTCTGGATGTTGAAAACACAGTGATCTCTATGGCTCCCCACAAGTCTCCAATATTATGATGCTAAACAAGATTCTGTTACCATCTCCCCTCCCACCACCACCCACAGCTCTTTATTGGCTTAATGCTTTCTCCATGATGCTCTGTTTCTCATTTATAGAGTCTTTAGGTCTTGTTCTTCTTCAGAGCAATAACTTACATGAATGTATCATCTACTGTGCATTGCTTTCTTGACAATTGGTATGGGTTGAATTGTAACCCCCCTGCCAAAGTCTGTATATTAAAACCTACCTCCCAGTATCTCAAAATACAATCTTATTTGGAAGTGGGGTAATTGCAGACTTAATTAAAATGAGGTATCAGAATGGGCTCTAATCAAATGTGATTAGAGTGTCCATATATAAAAAGGAAATTTGAATACAGATACCAGCATTCACAGAGAGAAGAAAGTGTGAAGAGACACAGAAAGAGGAAGTCTGCAAGAGAACCTTCCCTCATAATTCTTGGAAGACGCTAAACCTGTTGATACTTTGAATTTCTAGCCTCCATAATTATGAGACAAAACATTTCTGTTGTTTAAGTCACCTAGTTTGAGTGCCTTGTTACGGCAGCTCTAGTAAACTAATAAACCATTTTTAAGCATCATACCATTTCCTAGTTGTTTCTAGAATTCTAAAATTTCACTCAAGCCACCTTCCATTCAGTATTCAAGTCATTTTTCCATATCAAAATGTTCTTATTTTTCAAATACATGCTTCTATAGAAATACCTTTCTTTCCTCAGTTCTCCCTTCTGATTCCCCAGCTTTTATTTGAAAAGTCCATTTCTGAATATTTTTCACTTCCATTTTCTTTACAGGTAACATTCAGTACTAATTGCAAAAGCTCATGTCTTGGTGCAAGAGCAAATCACTTACTGAGCCTCGGTTTCCTCATTTGCAAAAGGCATTAAAAGTACCACAGGATTGTTTTGAGGACTAAACAAAATAGCATGTTTAAAAATGTTTGAATGGCTACCAATGTTTCTCTGTCATTTTCATGGTCTCTCTGATGTTTTGCAGAATTGTAATAACTTTTTTTTTATTACCACAAACTTCAGGTAGAAGTCTCCAGGAGGAGAAGTTAGTAAAGACTCTCAAATTCTTTATCCTGGGTCGTCACTGATGCCCCAGGGTCATCATCATATAAAATTTGGCTTGTTTCATTTTTTCTGTTCTACAACATTCATATCCATGGTGAAGTTCATCTTTGTGTCCTGACCTCACACACAAGCAGGGAAGATTTTTCTGCAGTTTATCCTTATCAGCTTGACATTTAATTACCCAGAGAAGCTTAGTGTCTGTCATCTGTGAACTTGAAGATTTTACTGGGTACTTCATCTTCCCAATCACTTATAAAAACCTTAAATGAAGCCATTCTGACAATAATCCCTGAAGCAGAGCCTCCAAACCCAAGTGCTGGGAATGAGTTACAGATGGGCTGAGGTGCAGATACTTTGGGAACAGTCTTTTCCACAGACGTGAGGAGACAGGGAGAAAATTATTATCTTCTATAGGCTGTATATAAGAGAAATTGTGAAATGACACTTTAGAGGTAACTTCTGATCAGAAGTTTTCTTCTTCATAAAAGTAGTTGCTTGTGCCCTTGTCTTTCCCCCATGAATAAACTGGATTCCAGCCATGAAGGTATAATCTCCTGAACTTCTAGGCTATTTGCTGTGTGTGTTTTTGTGTGTCTGTGCCTTCTATGGCTATTTTTAATGGACTGACAGCATAGATGATTTTCAGATGTGTTGCAGTCATGGCAACTGAGAATCACAGGGAAGGTGAAATTCAATGTGATGTGAAGAATCAGTCACATGAATAAATAAATAAATGAGAAGTGAAGGTCAAAGAACTCATATGAGGTATCACTGTCAGATTGCAACAGATGAAAACATTTTATGTTCCTCATATGGAACTGTATTTTTATGGTGCCTATATACATTCAGAAGCTGTGCAAATAATACCTTTATTTTCTATCTAGTGGGTATTCCTTTGGGCCATTCCAAAAAGATCATCTCAATTAATGAGTATTTTGTGTTACTTAAGCCTGGCCGCAGCAAACTTTTGGAAAGATAATTTCTGTTCAGATAAGAACTCTTCCTTCCAAAGATCATGGGGGAAATAGGAGACCAGGAGAGAGTTATTTAGTGGGAGGAGTAGGAATTTCCAGGGAAAATGTGGAGAAGCCGCAAACCCAAGCGAGACTGGGACATCTGTCTGAAACCTAACAGGCTGGCCAGAGGAGTGACAGGGGAGGCGGGGTTCGCTCAACAGCTAGGTGCCTAAACCTCCCATAGAAAAAGGTCATCTTGTAAGTGGCTCAGTAAACAAGTAGAAAAATAAAAGAGCGATAGTGAGAGAGGGAGAGAAAAAGAACAGAAATGAAAGCGAGAGTGAAAGTAACAGGCAGTGAAAGAAAACCCTAGGCAAGACAATCCAATTCCTGTCTTACAGTAACAGCTGTTCCTACACGAAGACAACTTCTAAATATGCCAGGGGCAAAATTCTCTTTGAAATTTTAAAACCTTATGTGCTTGTTTGTCTATCTACACACACACACACACACACACACACACACACATTCAGCATCCTAGGTAGATATCTATTCTGCATATATAGAAAACAATGAAAGAACTATTTGGAAAGCTAAATTTTGGTGCGTCCTGTGCTATTATTGTGTTTTAGCATTGTGTCATATATGACAAATTTAAACAGATGACTTCTGTGGGGAGAATTCTAGGGGAGAGAAGATTAAAGAGATATTGCTGCTGCTGCTGCTAAGTCGCTTCAGTGTGTCCGACTCTGTGTGACCCCATAGATGGCAGCCCACCAGGCTTCCCCATCCCTGGGATTCTCCAGGCAAGAACACTGGAGTGTCTTGCCATTTCCTTCTCCAATGCATGAAAGTGAAAAGTGAAGTCCTCAGTCGTGTCCGACTCTTAGCGACCCCATGCAATGCAGCCTCCCAGGCTCCTCCGTCCATGGGATTTTCCAGGCAAGAGTGGGGAGATAAGGCAGTGTCAAATAACTTGTGAAATGATGTTCCTGTCCTATAAGATTGGCATATGTCCAATCTGAATTCTTCTCTGATTGCCATTGTGGGGGTCTTTGAGATTTCTTCTCTAGTGCCTCGTACTAGAATACTCATAATGCACAGGGTGCCTGCATCATTCCCAGCATCAGAACCCATGGACAATCAGGCCCTTTCTGGGCTATGCCACCCAGAATTCTGTTGCATGTATTTCCTTTCAAAATGGCTCTAACTCAGGCTCCTCCCAGGTGGGTCTGTTGGGAGATCCTTTTAAAGACTCATCTCACATGGCATAGAGTCTGGAAGGAATCAATTCTCCTCTTATCCCAAGAGAAGGGAGAACACATGGCCAGTTCATACTTTCTGTAAAGAAAATCTCCCTCATTCATTTTTTATCTCTATACTTTTGTGGTTGGAGGTGAGTGATCACTAATACAATAGAATTAATCTAACCATCTTGACACATCCAAAGAAAAGTGAAAGCACCTTTCTTTGAACCTTTTGGGATACTTGATATCTATTATTCCTGGCCTGAGGGCTTCAGTCAAAAAGAAAATAAAAGGAGTTCTATTTATTAGGTTGCTAAATTTTAAACTACCATGTTTGAGATTAAATATGGATGGTCTATATAATCAAATTCATGTTTCAATATAATGCACATCTTATGTATGAATTTTCTGCTCTGTCCTGCTCTTATCACCCAATCTGGCCAAAATGGAACTTCTTAGACAACTCTCTTTTGCCAACCAGAAGTTTTTTATAGTGACCTAAGAAATATACATATATACGTATATATGTGTATGTGTATACACTAAATTCAACTCTTCCCTGTTACCTCAAATAGCAGTTTTCAAACAAATGAACAAAACACATACCTGACTCAGTGTTCTCAAAAGTACACATTTCCAAAGTGTCTTTTATTGTAAAGTGACAAAACAAGTTGCAACTCACTTCCCAGCTTGTTTGGAACTGGGAATAAATAAGTTTTCCTATTACTTATGGAAAGATATATTACTTTTTTGATTGCCTGAAGAAATCCTATTTAGGGAAGCCTCATGGTATTGAGTCAGAGGCAGGGTCTGTAGTTATGATGCCATTAAAAATGACTGTCACAGTTGCTGGCCTGTGACTTTTACCTAAGCTCAAATATCTTCAAAAAGTATCTTCACTCCTATGATCTACAACATTTATTATTTGTACCACATATTTTGTACTATACGTACAAATAATAAACCTTGGTACCAATGTTTATTATTTGCATGTATTTTGTTACTTGTTTTCTCTTTTTGACTTGCATTGCAATTGATTGTCACATTTATATCTGAGAGTCTGTGCTCCTTCTCTAGTGTGATGTACAGTGCATTGTTGTGCAGTGCTTTATTCCCCTTTGTGCCTTTATGGCCTTTACACGGTGGAAAAACTCAGTAAATGCATGTTGAAGGAGCTAATGAAGGCATCTTCTCTCAAATGCTGAATTCCCAGTGTTTGCATTATCCTATTTAGCGGTAATATCAAATTTTGAGATTGTTCAAATCAATCAATCACAATAGCTGAAAAAAAAATAATAAACGGCATCTTTTAACATTTCTGGGAGAATGATATACATTATGTTTAGCTTTAGTAGTGGTTCTTTGATTTACTGTTCTGACCTTTTAATTCCTTGCAAGAAAGATTTTTTACATGTATTCATCTTAGGCTAAAACCAACAAGAGAATTTACATAATTTTAAGCTCAAAGAAAATGGAAGTGTTATATGGAGCACAGTACATGTGTGCTTACTAAGTCACTTAGTTGTATCTGACTCTGCAACTTTATGGGCTGGGGCCCTCCAGTCTCTGTCCATGGGATTCTCCAGGAAGAATACTGGAATGGGTTGCCATGCCCTCCTTCTGGGGATCTTTGTGAACCAGGGATCAAACCCCATCTTTTATGCCTCCTGCATTGGCAGGTGAATTTTTTACCACTCGTGCCACCTGGGAAAACCCATGTAGCACAGTATGATCCTTTAAAGATTCTTTTGTCACTTCTGCATATATAAGAATTTGAATAATCACATCAGGATACAAAAGAAAATAATTGTAAGATTGTATCATAACTTTTGCAAGATAAACTCTTGCAAGAATATGAGAAAAATCATTGTTCTCGTCCTTTAGTCATTATGGAAGGAGAACTTTAAATAGTATAAATTCCCAAAGTTTATATCATACTTAGAATAATTTATCTGTTCATTTAAAATCAAACTATGATTTTCCCAGAAAGAATTACCACAGCTTAGAGATAATCATGTAAAAAGATCAGAATAAAGATATTTTATTCATGATTAATAGTTTTTTTTTATTTTTATAATAGATGTTCTTTTTCTCTGGAGCACAAAGTAGACTTAGTTGAATTGCTTTATCTGTATAGTTAATGAAATTTTCTGATTGAGTCGATGATTCTAGTTTCAGCAATCAATAAATGTTTGATGATATAGACCTCAACTGTATCTTCTTTGCAAAAACTCCAGGAACCCTTGTAATTCTTTACAAAACATCTGTGCTAAATGGAAACAAATTGTGAAGGGAAAAATAATGAAAGAAAATTAAAACAAATATTCACAAATGGATGAATTTTTATAATTGGCAAGTGCTTTGAAAGACTTGTAGGATAAATTTGCTTACATTTATAGAGAAACACACTGTCATAAAATTGAATGTATGAACATGGTCCTTATTATCCAAGCAACACCTGCTGTTGTCAATTACTGCATGTTTAATTTAATGAGAGGAGTAAAATGAGTTTGGAAATAAGGGAAATAGATTATACTGGGAAGCCCAGTATCAAATATACTCAGAGATGATCAAGTAGAAATAAGGGACATCACAGAAAAGAAACAGAATTTTTTTTCAGGCTTATAAACTCAATTTTAACCAAACAGAAGTTATGGGCATATAGAAAAATGATAAATGTCAGTTAATATGGAGTTGGTATAGAAAATGAGAATCATAAAGGCAATATCCAAAGTAAAAATAAAATCAACTGCCTTGAGAATGCAAGAAGATTGGCAACACTATTCCCATCACTGTGTAAATAAATAAATTGGGATTAGCTTTAAACCCTTACACATTTAAGTTTATGACTAACTGTCCCTTGAGCATGGTCTTGTGAAACGCTTAGCAGAAAAAACACTCATGCTGACAAACTTATGCCCTATTGACATGTGAGTTAATAAATGGATATTATTTGTTATGCTGCAGTAGAAAAGTAATGCACTGTCTATGACTAACCAGTCTTTACAGAACCATCCTCAGCTAACCAGCCTCTACACAGCTATACTTATTACCATAGAAATACGGGTTCACTGTTCTCTTGCATTCCACTTTTTATGAGGTGCTGGAAGTGGATATATTCAGGCTAAATTTCCCAATATTTTTTGAAATTGGCAAGTTATTCAATTAAATCAGAGAAGAAATCACTATGGAGGCCAAATAATATCACATCTGAGGGCAGCCAAATTGAAACTAGCCTAGCTGATGATCACAGTCCCTTTAAATTGTAATGTCCCACGAATTACTAAATGAATTATTTTAAAGCCTTTCCTTTTTGTTTTAAATCATAAATATTGTAAATGTGGTAATACCCTAAATGGCTTCAAACTTTTCTTCCAGATGAATGATTTATGATTATTAATGCATTATTATTATTTTTAACTTTTCTATGAGATTTCTTCCTGTCCTGTCCAGAGAATTACAGGAATTGAAGTTTATATTATAAATTTGTTACAGTAAGCCATCAGTTAAGTTCAGTTGCTCTGTCATGTCCAACTCTTTGTAACCCCATGGACTGCAGCACACCAGGCCTCCTGGTCTATCATCAACTCCCAGAGTTTACTCAAACTCATGTCCATTGAATTGGTGATGCCATCTAACCATCTCATCCTCATGCTCAAGGAACAGTAAGCCATCAGACAAATTCAAAAATAAAATAATTTACTTTGATGAGTCACCTTTTCAATTTTAATAGAAATGTGAAAATAATGATGTGTACCAAGAAGGAATACCTGTGTTTTTCTTCCCATCCAAAGAGGTAGTAGTTAAGAGTGTGACCCTGGGCAAATTGCTTAACTTCTCTGTGTCTAAATTTCTTGATATACAAAATGAACTTACATTTAATAAGTGATTAATAGGGCTTTGTGAGGATGATATGAGTTAGTGTGTCTGAAGTACTTAGAATGTTGACCAGAACATAGTATTCAACAAATACCAGTGATCTACAAACAGGCATGTAAGTTCTAAGCAGGGCTCCTCAACCTCTGAGATCTAATGCCTGATGATCTGAGGTGGGGGCTGATGTAATAACAATAGAAATAAAGTGAACAATAACTGTAACATGCCTAAAACATCTCCAAACCATCCCCTCAGTCCCCCCACGCCCACTCTGGTCTGTGGAAAAATTGTCTTTCAAAAAACTGGTCCCTGGTGCCAAAATGGTTGGGAACCACTGTTCTAAAGTTTAGAGTAGCTCATGCCTTTGACCAGGCGCAATTGTTTCCATATTCCTTCATGTGTCTTTCAGTCTAGCTCAAGTCTACTTTTTCAGGTCCCTTCTCTGCTTTAATCCAACTTGACCCTATAGTCCAATGCATCTAACTGCTCCACATTTCCTAACCTCACACTACACCTTTCCTCTTATTTAGATCCCACAGTCTGGGATACCAGCATCTTATTTTTTTTTTCTTTTGTCCATGTTGAAAAGTAAACTTACAGACAAGCCCTCCACAAAACCTCCCCAGATCCTGCAGAGACGTGACTTTCCATAGTAAGTGTTTAAACCTCAAATAAAAGTACATGGCTGACACCTAGCAAAATACTCATTTACATATTGATCTAATTTATAGATGATAAGTTGCTTACAATAAGCCTATTTTAGCTGTATTCCCACAGGGCTTAATATGATGAGTTCTCTATGTTAGGAACTCAGTGAATGTTAATTGAATTTTACATGTTAAAAAGAAGCAAACAGAACATTCAATGATGAACAAAGATGAAAGGAGAAAGAAATCATTCAATATTTATACAAAATTCAAATAGTCTTTGGCCTACCTGTTTTTTAGAATTTTGTGTTTGTTTTGTTGTGTGTGTGTGTTAATTTACCTTTTCAGGCTTAAAATAAAACAAAACAACTGAAATGAGAAGCATGTCCAGGAATCATTTCAAACAACATAATTATAACCTCTTTAATTTAGAAAATTTCTTATTCTTAAAGACTTCATCACAACACAATAATCTAGAACTCCATTTATAAAACACACATAGGCCTTTGACAACAGCAAGAGCACAAAGGGAAAACTTTACAGTGAATGAAAAAGAAGCATGTCCATTTATTTAAGAGCATAGTATCCATTGTAATTCAAAATGCTCCTTTATTGACAGCAGCAGGAAGGGTTTTCTTTAGTATAGAGACTCACTCTCTGGGTAGAGTCTTAGATGTTAGATAAAAATGATTCAGAAAAAAAAGCGAGAGAAAGGATTTGAGTAGACAGTTCCTTTCCCCATGGCTCCCCCCAACAAAGGAATATCCGTCAATCTTCATTTAACTTGGGATTCTAATATACTACTTCATTTGGCCAATAGCTGCTGCCATTGCTGCTAAATTTTTGCCTCTTTACAAAGTTATCACATGGCAGAATCATTGCCAAGGTAGACATGGGTGGTTCTCCTACTAATTTTCCTTGCTCTCTACCCTTTGTAGATTTTGAAAATATAAGATTCTTACTTCCTGGTTCTTCCTTCCAGCCTGGTTATGGATTTGTAAGCCAGTGTTGTAAGTCAACAACAACACCTTGTTGTAAGTCTGCTGGGGGGTTTCTGGGAAAGGTTTTCATCCCCAGTTTAAAAAAAAACAAAACAAAAAACACCTCTTTTTGCCTTTGAATGTGTTGTCTGAGGATATGCTTGTTATCTAGAGATTATTTTGTAGTCATGAAAGAAGACGCCTGAAAACTAAAGCCAAATCACCAAAAATAGAAGATGAGAGGACCCTAACACTGCTTTTCTAGAAGGTAAAATTCAAGGCTTGCCAACTCTGGACTTCTTTTTCTCTTAGACAGTAAATCCTAATTGATTAAATCACTTTCAATGTGGTATTATTTTAACTACAGTTGAAAACATTCTAACAGACATGGAATTTTCTCCACATGTACTAGATCTATCAATAAAAATATCAATTCAAAACTGTTACCTGAATGATACAGTATTTATCATAATCACAGCAGACTAACACTTGTATTTCTCAATGTTTTCTCTATAAAGTCCCGATTAAGAGCAAGACTCAGTTATAATAAAATGATGACTTGACCCCTCTCTACTCTATGCAACTCTGTGAATTTCTGTGTGTTCCAGATGGTGGAGAACACTTAGGGAACTGATTACTGGCTGGATCTGTCTCCCTCCTTTTCATTCCCCCTTTTATCCTCCTGGCCACCTCTGTCTCCTTCCTCCTTCGTCTCTTCTCTGTATAATTCCGTGAACATCTCTGAGCGGTCCAATTGTGGAGTGCACATAAGGAAGTGATTACTGGCTAGCCCACTCTCTCCTCTGTTGATTCCACCTCATCTCATTCGGGTCACCTCTAACTTCCTCCTCCCTCTTCTCTTCTCCATGTAATGCTGTGAACCGCTCTGGGTGGCCATCATGGTGGAGAAACTTTTCATCTTTAACCTAGATGTTTTATCAATGGTGCTGAATAGAAGGAGAAGTTTTGAAACTACTGTAAAAATAAGACTGATAACTGGAAGCAGGAGGCTTAAGTCCAAACCCTAACTCCAGGGAACTCCTGACTTCAGGGAACATTAATTGACAGAAGCTCATCAAACGCCTCCATACCTACACTGAAACCAAGCACCATACAAGGGCCAACAAGTTCCAGGGCAAGACATACCAAGCAAATTCTCCAGCAACACAGGAACACAGCCCTGAGCTCCAAGATACAGGCTGCCCAAAGTCACCCCCAAACCATAGACATCTCATAACTCATTACTGGACACTTCATTGCACTCCAGAGAGAAGAAATACAGCTCCACCCACCAGAACACTGACACAAGCTTCCCTTACCAAGAAACCTTGACAAGCCACCTGTACAAACTCACACACAGCGAGAAAATGCCACAATAAAGAGAACTCCACAAACTGCCAGAATACAGAAAGGACACCCCAAACTCAGCATTTTAAACAAGATGAAGAGACGAGGAATACCCAGCAGGTAAAGGAACAGGATAAATGCCCACCAAATCAAACAAAAGAGGAAGAAATAGGGAATCTACCTGATAAAGAATTCTGAATAATGATAGTGAAATTGATCCAAAATCTTGAAATCAAAATGGAATCACAGATTAATAGCCTGGAGACAAGGATTGAGAAGATGCAAGAAAGGTTTAACAAGGACCTAGAAGAAATAAAAAAGAGTCAATATATAATGAATAATGCAATTAATGAAATCAAAAACACTCTGGAGGCAACAAATAGTAGAATAACAGAGGCAGAAGATAGGATTAGTGAATTAGAAGATAGAATGGTAGAAATAAATGAATCTGAGAGTAAAAAAGAAAAACGAATTAAAAGAAATGAGGACAATCTCAGAGACCTCCAGGACTGTATTAAACGCTACAACATTTGAATCATAGGGGTCCCAGAAGAAGAAGACAAAAAGAAAGACCATGAGAAAATACTTGAGGAGATAATAGTTGAATTTGGCAAACTAATTCAATTATGTAAAGTTTAAAAATAAAAAAAAAAAAAAAGAAAACTTCCCTAAAATGGGGAAGGAAATAATCACTCAAGTCCAAGAAACCCAGAGAGTCCCAAACAGGATAAACCCAAGGCGAAACACTCCAAGACACATATTACTCAAATTAACAAAGATCAAACACAAAGAACAAATATTAAAAGCAGCAAGGGAAAAACAACAAATAACACCCAAGGGAATTCCCATAAGGATAACAGCTGATCTTTCAATTGAAACTCTCCAAGCCAGGAGGGAATGGCAAGACACACTTAAAATGATGAAAGGAAATAACCTACAGCCCAGATTATTGTACCCAGCAAGGATCTCATTCAAATATGAAGGAGAAATCAAAAGCTTTACAGACAAGCAAAAGCTGAGAGAATTCAGCACCATCAAAGCAGCTCTCCAACAAATACTAAAGGATATTCTCTAGACAGGTAACACAAAAACGGTGTATAAATTCGAACCCAAAACAATAAAGTAAATGGCAACGGGATCATACTTATCAATAATTACCTTAAACATAAATGATTTGAATGCCCCAACCAAAAGACAAAGACTGGCTGAATGGATACAAAAACAAGACCCCTACATATGCTGTCTACAAGAGACCCACCTCAAAACAGGGGACACATACAGACTGAAAGTGAAGGGCTGGAAAAAGATTTTCCATGCAAATAGGGACCAAAAGAAAGCAGGAGTAGCAATACTCATATCAGACAAAATAGACTTTAAAACAAAGGCTGTGAAGAGAGACAAAGACGGTCACTACATAATGATCAAAGGATCAATCCAAGAAGAAGATATAACAATTATAAATATATATGCACCCAACACGGGAGCACCGCAATATGTAAGGCAAATGCTAACAAGTATGAAAGGAGAAATTAACAATAACACAATAATAGTGGGAGACTTTAATACCCCACTCACACCTATGGATAGATCAACTAAACAGAAAATTAACAAGGAAACACAAACTTTAAACGATACAATAGACCAGTTAGACCTAATTGATATCTATAGGACATTTCATCTCAAAACAATGAATTTCACCTTTTTCTCAAGCACACATGGAACCTTCTCTAGGATAGACCACATCCTGGGTCATAAATCTAGCCTTGGTAAATTCAAAAAAATAGAAATCATTCCAAGCATCTTTTCTGACCACAATGCAGTAAGATTAGATCTCAATTACAGGAGAAAAACTATTAAAATTCCAACATATGGAGGCTGAACAACACGCTGCTGAATAACCAACAAATCACAGAAGAAATCAAAAAAGAAATCAAAATTTGCATAGAAACGAATGAAAATGAAAACACAACAACCCAAAACCTGTGGGACACTGTAAAAGCAGTCCTCAGAGGAAAGTTCATAGCAATATAGGCATACCTCAAGAAACAAGAAAAAAGTCAAATAAATAATCTAACTCTACACCTAAATCAATTAGAAAAGGAAGAAATGAAGAACCTCAGGGTTAGCAGAAGGAAAGAAGTCTTAAAAATTAGGGCAGAAATAAATGCAAAAGAAACAAAAGAGACCATATCAAAAATCAACAAAGCCAAAAGCTGGTTCTTTGAAAGGATAAATAAAATTGACAAACCATTAGCCAGACTCATCAAGAAAGGGAGAAAAATCAAATCAATAAAATTAGAAACGAAAATGGAGAGATCACAACAGACAACACAGAAATACAAAGGATCATAAGAGACTACTATCAGCAATTATATGCCACTAAAATGGACAACGAGGAAGAAATGGACAAATTCTTAGAAAAGTACAACTTTCCAAAACTGGACCAGGAAGAAATAGAAAATCTTAACAGACCCATCACAAGCACGGAAATTGAAACTGTAATCAAAAATCTTCTAGCAAACAAAAGCCCAGGTCCAGACGGCTTCACAGCTGAATTCTACCAAAAATTTAGAGAAGAGCTAACACCTATCCTACTCAAACTCTTCCAGAAAATTGCAGAGGAAGGTAAACTTCCAAACTCATTCTATGAGGCCACCATCACCCTAATACCAAAACCTCACAAAGATCCAACAAAAAAAGAAAACTACAGGCCAATATCACTGATGAACATAGATGCAAAAATCCTTAACAAAATTCTAGCAATCAGAATCCAACAACATATTAAAAAGATCATACACCATGACCAAGTGGGCTTTATCCCAGGGATGCAAGGATTCTTCAATACCTGCAAATCAATCAATGTAATACACCACATTAACAAATTGAAAAATAAAAACCATATGATTATCTCAATAGATGCAGAGAAAGCCTTTGACAAAATTCAACATCCATTTATGATAAGAACTCTCCAGAAAGCAGGAATAGAAGGAACATACCTCAACATAATAAAAGCTATATATGACAAATCCACAGCAAACATTATCCTCAATGGTGAAAAACTGAAAGCATTTCCCCTAAAGTCAGGAACAAGACAAGGGTGCCCACTTTCACCACTACTATTCAACATAGTTTTGGAAGTTTTGGCCACAGCAATTAGAGCAGAAAAAGAAATAAAAGGAATCCAAATTGGAAAAGAAGAAGTAAAACTCTCACTGTTCGCAGATGACATGATCCTCTACATAGAAACCCTAAAGACTCCACCAGAAAATTACTAGAAATAATCAATGACTATAGTAAAGTTGCAGGATATAAAATCAACACACAGAAATCCCTTGCATTCCTATACACTAATAATGAGAAAACAGAAAGAGAAATTAAGGAAACAATTCCATTCACCATTGCAATGAAAAGAATAAAATACTTAGGAATATATCTACCTAAAGAAACTAAAGACCTATATATAGAAAACTATAAAACACTGGTGAAAGAAATCAAAGAGGACACTAATAGATGGAGAAATATACTATGTTCATAGATTGGAAGAATCAATATAGTGAAATGAGTATACTACTCAAAGCAATTTATAGATTCAATGCAATCCCTATCAAGCTACCAACAGTATTCTTCACAGAGCTAGAACAAGTAATTTCACAATTTGTATGGAAATACAAAAAACCTCGAATAGCCAAAGCAATCTTGAGAAAGAAGAATGGAACTGGAAGAATCAACCTGCCTGACTTCAGGCTCTACTACAAAGCCACAGTCATGAAGACAGTATGGTACTGGCACAAAGACAGAAATATAGATCAATGGAACAAAATAGAAAGCCCAGAGATAAATCCATGCACATATGGACACCTTATCTTTGACAAAGGAGGCAAGAATATACAATGGATTAAAGACAATCTCTTTAACAAGTGGTGCTGGGAAAACTGGTCAACCCCTTGTAAAAGAATGAAACTAGACCACTTACTAACACCATACACAAAAATAAACTCAAAATGGATTAAAGATCTAAACGTAAGACCAGAAACTATAAAACTCCTAGAGGAGAACATAGGCAAAACACTCTCTGACATACATCACAGCAGGATCCTCTATGACCCACCTCCCAGAATATTGGAAATAAAAGCAAAAATAAACAAATGGGACCTAATTAAACTTAAAAGCTTCTGCACAACAAAGGAAACTACAAGCAAGGTGAAAAGACAGCCTTCAGAATGGGAGAAAATAATAGCAAATGAAGCAACTGACAAACAACTAATCTCAAAAATATACAAGCAACTCCTACAGCTCAATTCCAGAAAAATAAATGACCCAATCAAAAAATGGGCCAAAGAACTAAATAGACATTTCTCCAAAGAAGACATACAGATGGCTAACAAACACATGAAAAGATGCTCAACATCACTCATTATCAGAGAAATGCAAATCAAAACCACTATAAGGTACCATTTCACACCCGTCAGAATGGCTGTGATTCAAAAGACTACAAATAATAAATGCTGGAGAGGGTGTGGAGTAAAGGGAACCCTCTTACACTGTTGGTGGGAATGCAAACTAGTACAGCCACTATGGAGAACAGTGTGGAGATTCCTTAAAAAACTGGAAATAGAACTGCCTTATGATCCAGCAATCCCACTGCTGGGCATACACACTGAGGAAACCAGAATTGAAAGAGACACGTGTACCCCAATGTTCATCGCAGCACTGTTTATAATAGCCAGGACATGGAAACAACGTAGATGTCCATCAGCAGATGAATGGATAAGAAAGCAATGGTACGTATACACAATGGAGTATTACTCAGCCATTAAAAAGAATACATTTGAATCAGTTCTAATGAGGTGGATGAAACTGGAGCCTATTATACAGAGTGAAGTAAGCCAGAAAGAAAAACACCAATACAGTATACTAATGCATATATATGGAATTTAGAAAGATGGTAACAATAACCCTGTATACAAGACAGCAAAAGAGACACTGATGTATAGAACAGTCTTTTGGACTCTGTGGGAGAGGGAGAGGGTGAGATGATTTGGGAGAATGGCATTCAAATATGTATAATATCATATATGAAATGAGTCGCCAGTCCAGGTTCAATGCACGATGCTGGATGCTTGGGGCTGGTGCACTGGGATGACCCAGAGGGATGGTATGGGGAGGGAGGAGGGAGGAGGGTTCAAGATGGGGAACACATGTATGCCTGTGGCAGATTCATTTCAATATATGGCAGAACCAATACAATATTGTAAAGTTTAAAAATAAAATAAAATTTAAAAAATAAATAAATAAATTGAAACTATGTGACTGTCTTTATACACCATAGCACTTTGAAAGATAAAACTAATGGTAATCTTGTGCAGTTAGAGATTAATATCTTGCTAATTCTGATTCTCCCTGGTGATTCAAGCTCACCAAATACTACTAATAAATATTCTAGTATAGTGCCTGTTGATAATTCTGTGTGAGAAGGACTGTTATCAGCTTACTGCCAAATGAAGCAGCAGAGTATTTGAGCTAGAAACCTTTCAATTATCTTAGGACAAAGAAATTTAAGAAGTTTGGCATTTCAAAACTCAATTTCTATGTATTGCTCAATTTAGGTCCGTTTTACCCTGAGGACTTCTAGAGCCAGTCTAGAAATATGTAGGGCACCTCTTATAGAGTTATGCCTAAACAGTCCTGTCTAATCCAGGTGAATTAGCAAGACTCTTAACCCTAACATTCTTATTTCATACAGATACTACCTGAATAATATTCCATTGTGTGTGTGTGTGTGTGTATGTATATATATATATATATAAGGATCTGGATCTGGAAATCGCTCAGTCGTGTCCGACTCTTTGCGACCCCATAGACTGTAGCCTACCAGGCTCCTCTGTCCATGGGATTTTCCAGGCAAGAGTACTGAAGTGGGTTGCCATTTCCTTCTCCAGAGGATCTTCCCGACTGAGGGATCGAAAGGGGGTCTCCCTCATTGTAGGCAGATTCTTTACCATCTGAGCCACCAGGGAAGCCTATACATATATATATATATCACATCTTCTTTATCCATTCCTCTGTGGATAAACATTTAGGTTTTTTCCATGTTTGGCTATTATAAACATTGCTGTCATAAAGAAAGAATAAAATAATACCATTTGCTGCAATATGGATGGACCTAGAGCTTACCATCCTATGTGAAATCAGAGAAAGACAGATGTAATATCACTTATATGTGGAATCTAAACAAATGATTCAGACGAAGTTAATCGCAAAACAGAAGTAGAATCACAGACATAGTAAACAAACTTATGGTTACCAAAAGGGAAAGATCAATTAGGAGTTTGGAATATAAGCACATTATTATACATGAAATAGATCTATCAACAAGGATCTACTGTGTAGCACAGGGAGCTCCACTCAATTTATATTAACCAATATGAAAAAATTATCTGAAAAAGAATGGATATAGGTATAACTGATGACTTTGCCATTCACCTGAAACTTAACAGGACATTGTAAATCAACTATGTGAAGTGAAATTGCTCAGTCATGTCCAACTCTTTGCGACCCCATGGACTGTAGCCTACCAGGCTCCTCAGTCCATGGAATTTTCCAGGAAAGAGTACTAGAGTGGGTTGCCATTTCCTTCTCCATCAACTATACTGTAGTATAAAATAAAAATTAAATAAAACAAACAAAAAAATAACAGATACTACCTATCTTTACCAAGACAAAGCACACAGAGTAGGGAGAAGTAGGTACATATCTGACTTGAGTAAAACAAAACAGATTCTTTAAGATGTATGTATCACTCTTCATCTTGTTTGTGGTATCAATTGTCTCGCTGTTAACATGGTTTGCACTGTTTGTTGAACCCAGGGTAGGCAAGGTGTGAGCTAAGAGGCTAGAAGGCGACTCAAGGAGCTATAGAAACTCAGCTTATTCTCTTCTTTCTGGCATGGCAGCCATAGCAGCAGACATAACACAAGATAACCACACGCAACCTCTCTCCTGGCTGGCACAGCAGCTGTAGCAGTAGACATGCTATACGCTCTCCTCCATGGCTGATCCAATGGACACAGCCATGACCCAGCAGTATTGACCCCGCTTTCTTTGGGTGGAGCTCATATATGCGTACGGCACACAAACTGACTAAGCAAGTACCTCGTGATTCTCCTGCATAGTGCTATAAGTGATCTCAGCTGTTAACATAATTATTCACAAAACATGGGGCGAGAGAGCCTGAAAAAGCCATCTTGGCTAATTTGCTCTCTCCCAACACTCCACTGCATCAGGGTCTCTTGCCTTATATTCTATGCGTAGTCTGTCTTCTATGATATTCCCTTAGCAGTGGCTACAACAACAAACAGTTACATCTCCAACACAGCCAAACCCAACACCAGGTTAGCACCTGGAACTCATGCTGCAGTCCTTGCTCTTACGGGGCTAGAAGAGCCACCCACTGCATGCGGAGTGCCTTTATCTTCCGTGACACCCGTGACCAAGTCCAGTCCACAGTCTGCTCTTGTGAAATTGCAGGAAAGCCTCTACAGGGGCAACTCCATCCTGTGGAGTTTCCTATTAAGGACCCACAACCAGCACCCCCCCGACAGGCACTGGGCCCACCTCTTCAAGGAGGGGATTTTTGTGGCATTAACAGCACACCCATATGATTCCAAATGCTTTCACACTGCTCTAAGTCTGCAAGAGAATCAGAGGTTAGTAGCACATCACAGGACACAGCCTTTATACACTCTTCTATTAAATCCACATCACAGGACACAGCCTTTACAGTACACTGTTCTAAATATACATCACAGGACACAGTCTATAGAGTACACTGTTCTGCTAAATCTATATCACAGGACACAGCCTTTACAGTACATCGTTCTATTAAATCTACATCACAGAGCAGCCTTTGCAGTATTACCTTTGTACAAATCAGCCCACATTTGCATCCGCATAATGTGGAAGGGACCCCTGCCAGCTCAGGCTCCATTCAGGGTCTTCATGTTTTACTCACAAAACCCTCTACAGGCACCGGGCCCGCCCCTTCAAAGAGAGTGTTTTCTTGCAGCATTCACAGCCCACCCACGTGATTACACTTTAACTCTGAGGACACAGCATTTACAGTACAATCTACATCACAGGACACAGTCTTTACAGGACAGTCATCTACACAGGGCATAACCTTTACAGTACACTGTTAAAAATCTACAGGAAAGGACACAGCCTTTACAGTACACCTTCACATAAATCGGGCCACCCCCATTAGCTCAGATGGTAAAGAATCTGCCTGCAATGCAGGAGACCCGGGTTCAACCCCTGGATTCGGAAGATCCCCTGGAGAAGGAAATGACTATCCATTCCAGTATTCTTTTCTGGAGAATTTCATGGACAGAGAAGCCTGGTGGGCAATCCATGAGATTGCAAAGAATCAGACATGACTGAATGACTTTCACTTTCTTTTTATTTTCACTTTCCCCATAAATCAGCCCACACTTGCATCCACGTAACCTGGATGGGCCTCTGCCAGCTCAGTCACCCTTTGGGGTCTTCACAGTTTCAAAATGGCATCTAACATGCCATCCCTCTATGGCATCCCCTCACATGCCATGCCTTGCTTTCAGGAAAAGCCTGTGAAAGGCCCTGTGTCCCAGAGTTGCAAAAGCCAAGCTGCCAAAAGTTCCCCTTGTGTTTGCCAAAACTGCTTACCCAAGTCGAACAACTCGCCTGAGTATATGGTCAGTACTTTGTGAACTCAGTCACACTGGGGCCCCTTGAGGATGCCCCCCATCCCAGGCCATAGACCACTCATGCTTCACTTTCTGCTACACAATGGGCCTCACTACCAAACAGGGACCCGTGGTCTCATAACATTCATCATCACCGTCACTTACTGCCTCGCTATCGGAGATGCTGGGTCCTTCAGGGCTACAGGGTTCTTGCTGTAATGCCAATATCCATTGCTATAGTTCTTCTAAGGTTCTCTGCACACTGTGCTCTGACATGGCATCACAGAGAGCACTATCCATATTCGCCTTCAGGGCAGTCAGGAAAATCCACCCCATGGTGCCAGTGGCAATCTGTGCCACCTTGTTTGGCAAACGGGAACTCACCACCTCTAACATCTTTTCAATGCTATCCAGTGAACCATCAACCACCTCCCAGTCTTCCACCAGAGCCCAAGCCGAGAGGATCACAGCCACACAAAACCACATGCTATATGGTGGCCACTGGCTTCCTCCAGCCAGTGGAGCCTCAGGCTCCTCTACCTAGTGGGTATCCTGCAGACTACACTAATTGTACTGCTCTTCATTGTGTTCATGGCATCAGCTGTCTCACTGTTCATACTGTTCACACTGTCTGTTGAACCCTGAGTAGGCAAGGCATGAGCTTAGAGGCTGGAAGGAGACTTGAAGAGCCGTAGGAACTGCAGGCACGTTTATTCTCTACTGGTGGCTGGCACGGCAGACGAAGCAGTAGACCACGTTATATTCTCTCCTCTCATGGCTGACCCAATGGACACAGCTGTAACACAGCAATAATACCCTCTCTTCCTTTAGGTGGAGCTCATATACTTGTACAGCACACAACCTGTGACCTAGCAAGTACTGCGATGCGCCTGTGCAGTGCTATAAGTGATCTCAGCTGTTACATAGTTATTTACAAAACGTGGGGTGAGAGAGCCTGAGCATCCTATCTTGGCTAATTTGCTCTCTCCTAACAATGTACAATTAGCAGAATCAGGATTTGGTTTTTGTATATACCTATTAATAGACCTTCAGAGAAGGCAATGGCAACCCACTCCAGTACTCTTGCCTGGAAAATCCCATGGACAGAGGAGCCTGGGAGGCTGCAGTCCATGGGGTCGCTAAGAGTCAGACACGACTGAGCGACTTCACTTTCACTTTTCACTTTCATGCATTGGAGAAGGAAATGGCAACCCACTCCAGTGTTCTTGCCTGGAGAATCCCAGGGACGGGGGAGCCTGGTGGGCTGCCGTCTATGGGGTCGCACAGGGTCAGACATGACTGAAGTGACTTAGCAGCAGCAGCAGCATTAATAGACCTTACTTCATCCTTTTAATCTTTTAAATCTGTTTAGGTAATATTTATTTGTTTGGCTGCACCTGGTCTTAGCTGCAGCACACGGGATCTTCGCTGAAGCATACGGGATCTTTAGTTGCAGCATGCACTCTTAGTGTAGCATGTGAGATCTAGTTTCCTGACCAGGGATCAAACCCGAGGCCTCTGCATTGGGAAAACAGTCTCAGCCACTGGACCACCAGAGAAGTCCCTACTTGATCCTTTTTATAATAAAAGTTAGATAACTGGTTATGGTTATGGTAGACTGGGGGAAGCAGTGACTACATATTACAAGGTGAGTGGAATATGTCGAGTTTACTTTGTTTTGGAAGAAATAGGCAATGAACATTTTAATCTCTCATTTGGTAAAATGTGAGTCAGATCTCTTATGATTACATATGACATAAATCTCAGCATAAATTAACTTAAGAGAAAAAAAGAACTCTATTGAGTCAGGTATCAGAAGCAAGTAGAACAGGTTTTTATTACATTTGATCCAAGAACACATTCATCTGGACTTGGTTTCTCTCTAAGGTTTGGTTTCAGGCTCTTCCTGTAGCCTCCCATAGCTTTTGACTTACATACTCCTCAATACTCATAAGATCAAGGAGACAGGCACTTCCCTAGAGGTCCAGTGGTTAAGACTTCACTTTCCAATGCAGGGACTGTGGGTTTGATCCATGGTCAGGGAATTAAGATTCCATGTGCCTTGGGGCAAAAAAACCAAAACATAATACAGAAGCAATGTTGTAACAAATCCAGTAAAGACTTTAAAAATGGTTCACATCAAAAAATCTTAAAAAAAAAAAATCAAGGATATAAGAGCCATGCCTTTCTTTCAATGGTTCCAGAAATTCTCCTTGCGTTTCATTTTCCTTGATTTGGTTTCTCCATTCCTGAATCACAGTGACCAGAGCAATACAGTTACAATAAGCCAGGAGCCAGAAGTGAAGATTTCTGCACTGAGCTGAAAATAAAGTAGGGTGTTCATCAGATGACACTCATGGATTTATGACCAGGAACAAAGAAACAGTCATTTAATTGTCAAGCGACAAAAATCACTTTAAAGATGAATTGAGATTACTCATAATTCCCAAATCTATCAGGGTAAAACTAAATGTAAAATATACTTTATACATATTATGTAATATATTAACTCTCTTTTAATCAAACAGCATTTGATATGGTGCTGGCTACAATGACCTCCCAGGAGAAGGCAATGGCACCCCACTCCAGTACTCTTGCCTGGAAAATCCCATGGACAGAGGAGCCTGGTAGGCTGCAGTCAATGGGGTCGCTAAGAGTCGGACACGACTGAAACGACTTAGCAACAGCAGCAGCACAATGACCTCAGAACTGCAAAGGTGTTTTCATAGAAATAGAGAAGAAAATATGTGACTCCAGATACCAAAATAACCTAACTGGGGAGAAAACACCTGCTTACGTGAAGTGATGTTGAACAATAGAATGGAGATTCAACAATGTAAAATCATGTGATCTTGTTGTGGAAAAAGTGGTATGGATTTAGAAAACTTTTTAGAAGATCGAGGCAGAATCCTCAAGGAAATTTAGGATTTAATTAGATGAGTCCAAAAGAGCATGTAGGTGGAAGAACAAATGGCACCCCTCCCATAAAAACCCCCCAAAACAAAAAAGCAGTGAATAAAATAAAAGTAATTTTTCAGTGGGACAGAGATAAGGATGTTATTTTCATAAGAACAGAAGAACAAGTGCACACAAAGTTCTATGTCAGGAAATCATGAAATCCTTAAGACTACAGAGGAGTTACAGAATATGCTAACAATGTGAGTAATCAAATCACAGAGACCAGAGCTCAAATCCTAGCTGTGCCATTTAATAGGTGAGTGACCTTGGACCAACTACTAAACTTCTCTGTGCCTGAGTTGCTTTATCTGTTAGTGAAGATGAAAAAAAAAAAGGGGGGGGCATTTTAAAAGCTTATGAGGACTCAACAAGACAATGCATTTGAATTTAGCACTGTCCCTGACATATGAGGTGGGCATAATCGCTGTCAGTAGTTATTATGTGACTTAATGTGATAAAAAGCAAAGATCCTATGCTGGGCTCCTTTAGGGAAAAAATAAACACTTCTTTACTCAATTTCTTCAAACATAGATTTGTTTTTCTAGCAGTAAACACAGAAATAAAGGCAATGCCGGACAAGGTCTTTAAAACACACACACACACACACACGAACCATCAGAGAAGAGAAACCACAGTCGACCTGGCTTCACAGAAACCAGATCCCCATATCAGAGTGTGGTTCAGGCTCCAAGGCTCTAAAGAGATAAGAGTTAATTATGCTTCCATCCCATAACAACATGGTCACATTCTCTGATGAATCTTTTTATGAAGATTCCCCTACTTCCTCTGCAATCACTTGTCTAACGTGACCAGTCAAATTTCAAGACAGAAAGTGGTTCCATGACATTCTTCGGATTCATTCCTTCCCTTAAAGGCCTGTAGATGGGCTATCCTTGTATCAGATATCCATCTAGACAGCAGCTGCCAGTGAACAGAGTGGAATTTGGAGAGAAGGCAGTAATAGCATACAGCAATTTGCAGAATAAATACTTTATTAATAGGTGGGGACTGTGCCTAGAAATGCGGGTAGAAGACTTGTTTGATTATGTGAAGTGTGGCCTGCCTAGGGCATGGCAACTTTTAAAACTTGCATAAGAAAGTAACTATAAAAGTGATCATCTAAAACAATTATTCAGGCATCAATACACTGAATGCCTCAAAGCAAAGGATGCTTGGGCTAGGCGGAAAGGTTTTTATATTCATCCCTGGATGTTGTGTAAAGACCTGACCCAGGACTTTAGGAGTGACACTGGGAAGGATGAGTTCACCTGAAATATTTAAACAAACTAGTATGACTTGATAACTTACCAGTCAAGTGGTAAAAGGCCTTTTAGAGGAGTGGATGGATGAGAGCATATAAATACATGGTGCTTTGAGAGTCTGAACAACACTGTTTCATGCTCATATTTTCTCATGAGTTGACTGTGTGACACCAGGGGTTGTGTGCCCATTCCAAACCTCAGTTTCTTCACCTGTATAATAGGGTTGCTCACCACAGCAGCTGCATGGTGTCGGTGGATAAACAGATGACTTCATGTCTGTGAAACGCTGAGAGCAAAGAGTGTTAGTAAGTGCCCGACTCATGTTACCCATTTCCATTAACTCTATTAGAAGAGAAGTTCAAGGCTTCCAAGGGATTTAAATGGAATTCAGGGAAGAGTCAGAGGCTCAGGGGGGGAACTGATTCTAATGCAGCTGAGACTTGAGTTCTGGTTTGGATGTGTTGGGTGGTTTGTGGTACAAAGTTCCTCCAGAAAAAGATCATGAGGGCCCTGAACACATGGAAGGTCATTAACTTGGAAGGAGACAAAAGACAGAAAAAGAAAAGGGCATTGGGGAGAAAAAGATGATGATGTTGGAAGCTAAGCTTCCTAGGGGCTTCCCCGATTGCTCAGTTGGTAAAGAATCCACCAGCAATGTAGGAGACCCCGGTTCAATCCCTGGGGGAAGGAAGCATCCTAGAGAAAAAACAAAGTGATCAGAGAGAAGAGGGCTGCTCTTTCTGCTCACTAGAGGCTGAAGAGAAGTGTTAGGAAAAAAAAAACAGGAGACTTTGAGAGAGGGTCCCAAGATTCATTTAGAGGGATGTGTAATTTAAATAACTTGAGCAATATTTAAAATTGTGTGTCTGTTGTTGGCCTTTTATCTCACTGCAATAATATAATACTCTGCAATTAACAGGAAAGTTCAATAAAATAATTTTAATTTATATAAATTGATCCATAAAAAATCATCTGGAAGTAATATTTAGGGGATTATAATACAATGACACATATTTTAAATGTGCTTTCTTCTGTGGGTTGTGTCACTCAATACTATAACAGAAAATCAAATTCATTCTCACTGGAATCTATCAGAGACTCTGTAATATTTGCTAAAGATCACTGTCTTCCACCTAGTTTCTCAAGTCATAAACTTAGGAAAAGTTCCTTCCTTTTTCTCAGTGGTGCTACCCAACACACACACACTCACTATCAATCAAGACCGTTGCTTCTACAGCTTGTTAATCTGTCAGAACTGTCCCCATACCTATAAACCCACCTGCCACTGCCCTCATCCAAGTAGCTATCTTCCCTTGCAGGACTGCAGGGTGTATAAGCCAGTACTGCAATCTTTTGTCTGGTTCTTCTCCAACCCTTTTCCATTTTGTTATCTACAGACATTTTGTAATACAGGTATAATTACAAATGTATATGACTTAAAACCCAACAATTGCTTCCCCCAGGCCTTAGGTGAAATCATGAATCTTGCTCACAGCTTATGCTGTCCTTCACACTTGGCTCCTGTCTACTCCCAAAGCCTCATCTTTCACCACTCTGATTAGCACTCTATGTCCCAGTCACACTGGTCTCTTTATCATTTATGGCTTATCACTATTCATCTTCCTCACCTACTGGTTTTAGAAATACCTAAGAAACCCTTCAGGCAGAAAGTGAACAGGAACTTAAAAGCCTCTTGATGAAAGTGAAAGAGGAAAGTGAAAAAGTTGGCTTAAACCTCAACATTCAGAAAACTAAGATCATGGCATGTGGTCCCATCACTTCATGGGAAACAGATGGGGAAACAGTGGAAACAGGTCAGACTTTATTTTTGGGGGCTCCAAAATCACTGCAGATGGTGATTGCAGCCATGAAATTAAAAGACGCTTACTCCTTGGAAAGAAAGTTATGACCAACCTCGATAGCATATTGAAAAGCAGAGACATTACTTTGCCTACAAAGGTCTGTCTAGTCAAGGCTGTGATTTTTCCAGTGGTCATGTATGGATGTGAGAGTTGGACTGTGAAGAAAGCTGAGTGCCGAAGAATTGATGCTTTTGAACTGTGATGTTGGAGAAGACTCTTGAGAGTCCCTTGGACTGCAAGGAGATCAAGCAGTCCATTCTAAAGGAGGTCAGCCCTGGGTGTTCTTTGGAAGGAATGATGCTAAAGCTGAAATCCCAGTACTTTGGCCACCTCATGTGAAGAGTTAACTCATTGGAAAAGACCCTGATGCTGGGAGGGATTGGGAGCAGGAGCAGAAGGGGACGACAGAGGATGACATGGCTGGATGGCATCACCGACTCGATGGACATGAGTTTGGGTAAACTCCGGGAGTTGGTGATGGACAGGGAGGCCTGGCATGCTGCGATTCATGGGGTCAAAAAGAGTCAGACACAACTGAGCGACTGAATTGAACTGAACTGAACTGAAGACAAGTCTAATTATCCCATTTGGGCATTCTTCAAGTATAAGTCTAAATTTGCCTTTCTCCAGGAAGCCCTGGCCCCCAAATCAGGATAGTCTACAATGTTATTCATTTTATTGTATTTTTGTTTTTCATGACAACTATCATACTCATAATTACTTGCTTACTGTCTGTCATTCTTATTAAGCTGCATACATATTGAAGGCTGGGGCCATTCAGTTTTGTTTGTAGCCAAAGTTGCAATAATAAAGTGTAGAATCTATTGTATAGAAGAAAGTGAAAGTGTTAGTTGCTCAGCTGTGTCCTACTCTCAGCGACCCCACGGATCTTACTGACCCAGGGATTGAACCCAAGTCTCCTGCATTATAGGCAGATTGTTTACCATCTGAGCCACCAGGGGAGCACAGTGTTTATTGGCTAAATTGAATTTGGGGAAGAATACTATCAAACCAAATGGTAGGAAACATTTGTACTGCCACTTAGTAATTTTATTAATCATTTCATTTATTTGTCTGTAGAGCCCATTTTTAGCCTTATAATATGACATACATGTCAAATATAAACTAGAGACCTTTTATGTATAAGCACTTCAAGTCAGATAATAAATGCATTCTTCAAAACTGAGGTATGTCTTTTTAAGATTGTGATTTCATATGCATGTTTGCCTCATAATCATCTGAATGATTTTAGAAATCTACAAAACTGTTTTCTATAAATATATCCTCTTTGTTACTAATTTCTTGGCAAAATAAAAAGTTGGTAGAATTTCCTCTGGATTCTTTCCCCCAGACTTCTCTATAATCCAAATATTCTCTTTGCACGAAATGAATATGATTTTTCCACCATAGAAGTAATTTCTTAAGAAGAGGAATAGACTGTGTGACTTGGCACGTGTATATTTTCACTTACACTAGTTAGACAGAAATGGCAGGGGAAAATGACAAATGAAAAATATGCTTTATTGTCAAATATGAGCCAAATGGTATGGTATGACAAGTATGAACGTTTGAAGCTCTAAGATATGGGGATTTTATAGGAAATACATACCCCAGATATTCAAAGGTCATTTCAATTCAATCCTAAAATAATGGAGCCTAAATTATTAAATAGAATCTGTCTCAGACACCCAGAATTAGACCAGAAGCCAATTAAATGTTCAGTGCTATTGGGTATCATGAACTAATTCTCCCAAACTCCAGGGACAAGTTTCTTTCTAACCCAGTCCTAAAAATAAGAAGCCAGAGAACGGTCTTTGGATATTTTATTTCATCTCAGGTTGTTAATTGACTTGATCTCTGCCCTTGTGGGGGTGAAGGCAGTAGGTACAAGCTATTATAGGCTAAAAGGGCACTCTAAAATGAAAATTATGGTTTTCCTTTGCAATCAATGAGAGGTGTTTCTTTCTTCAGAATATTTACTCCAAAAATTTAAGTACAATACGTTTTCATAGTTTATTAAAAAAAAAAAATACAGGCACTGTTTAACTACGTTAGTGACCTCAGCCATCATGGGCCAAAGGTTCAAGTACAACAAAGGCCAGACTTCCTGGCCATCCAACTCTTCCAGTCACACAGGCCTTTCAGGTTTGGACTAGAGTGAAAATTTCAGATTTAATTTAAGTTTAAACCTAACATCCTGAGCCATAGAAGTCAACATCCGAGACTAGTAGACCTATGTTTTCTTTATCCCATGGTTTTGAATGCTTGTTAGGGAAGTGATCAAAGTCTTAACTTTGCAGTTTGGGAATAAGACAAGCAAATGAAAAAGTGATTATTCCTGCTTTCACCTTGAAACATCCTTCTCTATGTATGCAGAGGCTGCTTTTTCAACTCTTACCAGCTTGAAGCCCCAACTACTGATACCTCTCATGTCTCCTCCTGGGACTCAAGGACTGATGTCTCGTGTTCAGTCTGCTAGGATGTTAGCACTGCCTGGTGAAGATGCAAGTCTCAGTCATCCCTGCATCTCCCTTTCCAGTGCCTCCACTCCACTCTTTTCTATCTAGGAGAAGTCATATCCTCTCTTCTCAAGACCTGAAACCTTCTCTGTTTTACTTGGTCCCACTGGCAATTACACATGAATGCTGAACATTGGCCTCTTATCCACTTCAGTGATTTTAGAAATATATTAAACTGGAAGCTTTGTGTACAATAGGAAGTTTGCTGTCCTTGCTGGACCAAAGATTCAAGAAAAATTATCTTCTCTGCACTGGTGAAACAGTCTTGACTAAGGCTGCCAATGATTTCCTAAAATCAAAATAAAACCTTCTCCTGGGCTTTCATCTTTCCATAATTTGGCACTGGTGACTAATACCTTCCTCCTGGGAATTCTCTCTCCTTTTGGTGTCAAGGACCACACACTCTCCTGGTTCTCCTCTAGCCTCACCGAATACTTGTGAAGGTGCTTCCTTTTCTGCCTGGCTGATAAGAGAACCTAAAGCATTACAGGGCTTATCCTCTCTTTTTATCCAACACACTCTCCTACTCATATGCTGTCAGTCACCTAAAATAGCTAAAGACTTCCCCATCTCCATTTTCAGCCCAGAACTCATTCTAGAACTCCATGCTCACCTACCCAACAGCCCACTTAATATTTCTGGTCAAGATTCCATTGATTCTTCCTCCTTAAACATCCCTTGGAATTTCTCCATTTATCTTTTTCTTTTCTGATATTTCATACAAGCATGTCTTCATGGTCTCATGATGGTCAACATGTACTCATAAATAGTCCCTCTGCTCATTTTATCTCCCTATAATCAAATTTCACTAACATAATCTTTTTTAAAAATACAGATTTGAACATTTTATCACCATCTCAATGCAACTTAGGGGCTTCTTTTAGCTCAGTGGTTCTAAAAATTTAGTACATTTCAATCACCTAGAAGGCTTGGTAAAATACAGATTATTGGGCTGTACTCCCAGAATTTCTGAATTAGTAGATTTCAGATGGGCATTCTAATGAGCATTTTTAATAACTTCCCAGGTGGTGGTATTGATGGTAGAACAACTGTGAGCTGATAGTATATGTTTAAGACTGCATAGCTTGGTGTACAGGGCTTTATCAACCTGTCTCTCCAGCCTTGTCTCCTTACCACCACTATGGAGATCTGAGAAATGGGCTTCAGAGGAACAAAAGTGCCTCATTGCTTCCTAGGCAAAAAAAATAGGCAAAAAAAAAAAATTGCCTAATTGTTTCCTCTTCCTCCTTTTCCTTTCCCTGCTTAATTAATATACACTCATATTTCAAGATCCAGCTCATGTCACCATCTCATTGAGGTATTTCCCCAAACCATCTCCTCTCCCTCACTACACATACACAACTTTGATGGTAAATCTGGCTAATTCCTTTCTGGACCTCATTTAGGAACTGAGCCTATGATTGTCAAGAACACAAATCTTTATCACACTCACCTGCCTGTCCTCTCCTTTAAATTCTAAATTCTTGTAAGCAGAAATTTTCTTACTAGTATGTATACCTCCATTATGAAGCAGAACATCCATTGTTGCTGCTCAGTTGCTAAGTTGTGTCTGACTGTTTGCAACCCCATGGACTGAATCACGCCAGACTTCCCTGTCCTTCACTATCTCCCAGAATTTACTCAAACTCATGTCCATTGAGTCAGCAATGCCATCCAAGCATCTCATTCTCTGTCACCCCTTTCTCCTCCTGCCCTCAATCTTTCTCAGCATCAGGGTCTTTTCCAATGAGTCGACTCTTCGCATCAGGTGGTCAGAGTATTGGAGCTTCAGCTTCAGCATCAGTCCTTCCAATGAATACTCAGGGTTGATTTCCTTTAGGATTGACTTTTTGGATCTCATTACTGTCCAAGGGACTCTCAAGAGTCTTCTCCAGCACCACAACTAAAAAGCATCAATTCTTCAGCATTCAGCCTTCTTTATGGTTCAACTTTCACATCCATAAGTGACTACTGGAAAAATTATAGCTTTGACTGTAAGGACCTTGATCAGCAAAGTTATGTCTCTGCTTTTAAATACACTGTCTAGGCTCATCATAGCTTTTCTTCCAAAGAGCAAGGGTCTCTTAAATTCATGGTGGCAATCACTATCTGCAGTGATTTTGGAGCTCAAGAAAATAAAATAAGCCACTGTTTCCACTTTTCCCCCATCTATTTCCCATGAAGTAATGGGACTAGATGCCATGATCCTAGTTTTTTGAATGTTATTTTTAGGCCAGCCTTTTACTCTCCTCTTTCACCTTAATCAAAAGACTCTTTAGTTTCTCTCTGCTTTCTGCCATTATTATAAAAATGATACATATTTTCATAAAAATGAAAATAAATGAGTATATTAGTCAAATTATTTAAAAACCTACAGAGTCCCGCATATGATTCCATGTACCCTCATTGGAAGGACTGATATTGAAGCTGAAACTCCAATATTTTGGCCACCTGATGCGAAGAGCTGACTAATTTGAAAAGACCCTGATGCTGGGAAAAATTGGGGGCAGGAGTAGAAGGGGACAACAGAGGATGAGATGGTTGGATGGTATCACCGACTCAATGGACATGAGTCTGCATAAACTCCAGGAGTTGGTGATGGACAGGTAGGCCTGGCGTGCTGCAGTCCATGGGGTCTCAAAGACTAAGTGACTGAGTGACTGATCTGAACTGAAGCCTCATGTAAAGGAAACTTATAAATTGGAAAAAAATATCCAGAGGTATTTTACATTTTTAGTACATGAAAAATATGGAGAACAGAAGCAGAGCAGATTAAACCTTCTTTCTTTTACTTGATGAATATAGACACAGAATAATTTGGCTAATGGAAATATTAGGCCATACAACTGATCACATAGCAATTCCATAAGAATAAAGAGACTCCAGTAATTCTACTGTGCTCTTGGCTCTATTGGGTAAAGTGAAAGTGAAAGTCACTTAGTCATGTCGACTCTTCGAGACACCATGGACTATACAGTCCATGGAATTCTCCAGGCCAGAATACTGGAGTGGATAGCCTTTCCCTTCTCCAGGGAATCTTCCCAACCCAGGGATCTAACCTAGGTCTCCCTCATTGCAGGCAGATTCTTTACCAGCCTATTGGGTAAGTCCAGCATTAATTCATGTATCATGCTTAAATAAAAAGGATCTAGGCCATCTTAACAAAGAAGATAAATAATTCACTTTAAACAGAGCATGGAGTGGTGGGGAAGAATTGGTTCTAACTATAAATTATTGAATGGCCAACCAAAATGAAATCTCTATGTCCTTACTGGGTCAGAAATATAAATCCCTGCATGTTTCATGACATATTACCAAATGTTTGGAATAGCTCTTTTGTTAATATTTTTAAAATATAAAACAAAATAGAATAACCAACAACGATAGTATAAAATATAATGCTGAGTACAGTGGAGGATTCAAAGAAGAGATTAGCATCACCCCAAGCTACATGGCAACAGGGGCTCTATTGGTTTTTGGGGTAGGATAATTATTGTGTGGGATGGCCCAGTGCATTTCAGGATGTTTCAGATTCCTGTTATTCATCTGCTAAAATGTTGGTAGCATCCCCTAGTTAATGTAACTAAATGCCTCTACACTTTCCCAAAAACTTTCTAGAGGTAATATCATCCACAGTTGAGATTTACAATAAAGGAGTTTCCTTGACAAAAGGATCCTTTATAAAAAAAAATTGTGATACTTTCACTCTCTGACTATCCCACTATTACATTTTGAAGGTAATAAGAGAGAAATGGCACCCCACTCCAGTACTCTTGCCTGGAAAACTCCATGGACAGAGGAGCCTGGTAGGCTGCAGTCTATGGGATCCCTAAGAATCTGACACGACTGAGCGACTTCACTTTCACTTTTCACTTTCATGCATTGGAGAAGGAAATGGCAACCCACTCCAGTGTTCTTGCCTGGAGAATCCCAGGTACGGGGGAGCCTGGTGGGCTGCCGTCTATGGGGTTGCACAGAGTCGGACACGACTAAAGTGACTTAGCAGTAGCAAGAGAGAAATGAAAAAGAAATGCTTTAAATTTTCTATTTTTTTTTTATTGTTAACACACTCATGCTACTTATATGACTCACTAAATTTATATACGAATGGCAATGGTAGTATCTGGTAATTAATTACCAGAGGAAAAATATTTCCTGCATTGATGTCAGCTAATATAAAAATTGGACAATAATTATTATCTGGCTTGGACCCCATTGTTAGACAACAGACACATAAGAGAATGATGCATTTTTAAACAATGTATAAGTATTCCTATACTATAGTTTATAGAGGGCTAGCTTAAATTTATTTATTGTAGTCAAAGTCAAAAAGATGAATAAATTTAGATTATGGTTCCTGACTTGGATCTTTAATTGTGCAGAGCACTTGATTTTTGTCTATTTACTCACATGTAATTAAAACTTGACTTAAGTCCCTAAAATGTAAAATATGCTGATAAGGCAGGATGTTAATTTGATAATTCACAGTGGGCTTAGACTTACTTTGAGACCAGAATGTTTGTGTCTTATGCTCAGGACAGTTAATAAGCCCAAGTCATAATTAAAGGCCTGTGAATCCAGCTCTCCCACTTCTCCCCCTGTCCTTAGCCTGCTCTAACTGTAACCTAACCTGGTGTATCTTGTTGGCCCATCTCCAACTTGTGCTCAACAAACTATTCTTACGATGTGTATCTTTAGAAATTTTAAATGATGGTTTTACTCCCCTGCTTAAATCCCTCCAATAGCATCCCACTGGTCTTAAAATTAAAAAAAAAAAAATGAAAAGAAAGAAAGAAAGAGATTTTTCAAAAAAATAAAAACTCAGAGGCAGCAGCAAGCAGGTCAGAGCTCTAAAAACTTCTGAAAGAAATTCTTCAAGCCAAATAGAAATGATAACAAATGGAAACTGGAGATGATACAAAGAGATAAAAACACTGAAGCTAGTAAGTGTTTGGGCAAATACAAAAGCTTGTCTATTTTTCTCTATTTCTTTAAAAACGCTGAATTTTTTACAGCAAAAATAATATTACATTGTAGATTTTCTATTTGTAGAAGCAAATTACAGGATAAAGGGGGTAGAAGAAATTATATCTTTAAGGTTCTTTTATTTTACATAGGTGGCACGTATTAAGTCCAATTAAACTCAATTTTATGTCCCAGAGCAATCTATTAAAAAATGAGAACAAAAACATACAATCAAAAATCTGATATAGAAATTTAAATGACATAATAAAACAATATTTGAGTAATGAAAAAGGAAGCAGAAAATAGGAAAAGAAAAATCAAGGGAACAATGGAACAACAGGAAAACAAATAGCAAGACTGTAGGCTTAAGTGGACTCATGTCAATAGGTACATTAAATGCAAACAGACTAAATAATTAGACAAAAATTGTCAGACTAAAGAAAAAAGCAAGAGTCAAGTATACTACATATAAAAACACAGATTGAAAATAAAAAGACAAGAATTATAAACCATTCAAACAATGAGAGAGAATATGATTATAGAAACATCAAACAAGACAGATTTCAAGAAAGAAGTATTACCAAACGTTGTGATAGCAGGGGCAACTCATCAGGAATATTTAAAAATGATAAAAGTGATGTATTTAATAAATTTCAAAATACAGGGTTAAAATCCATACCCCCAAAACATGTTCAGATGATCACTGATAATGATAACTAATTTAAAAACTACTTCTGTAAAACTTACAAGAGGAAAGCAGAACATTTTCACAATCTTGAAGTAGGCAATGATTTCTTAGAGATGATCAAAAATACTGAAGATAAATGAAGTATATATATATATTTATATATAAACTGGATTTATCAAATTAAAAACTGCTGCTTATCCAATGATACTCTCACAAAGATGAAAAACAAAGTCCCACCTGAGAGAAACTATTCTCAGCATAAGTATACAACAAAGCACTCATATCCAGACTCCAATAAAGAACACTAAGAGGAACTTCCCTGGTTTGACCAGTGGTTAAGAATCTGCCTTCAAATGAAGGTGATGTGGGTTTGATGCCTTGTCAAGGAACTAAGATCCCACATGCTCTGGGGAAACTAAACCCGAACACTGAAATTACTGAGCCTGTGTGCCACAATTAGAGAGAAGCCTGAGCACCACAAGGAAAGATCCCAGATGTCACAACTAAAACCCTGCGCAGCCAAAAATAAATAAATAGTTTAAAAATAACTATAAAAAGGAACACTTACAATTGAATAATACATGAAACATAATTTGAAAATGGGTAAAACTTGAACAGACATTTCACAAAATAAGTTAAATAAATGGTTAAGAAGTCCATAGTAAGATGTTGAACAATCTTGCTGTTGTTCAGCTGCAAAGTCATGTTGGACACTTTGTAAACCCATGGACTGCAGCCCACTAGCTCCTCTCTCCATGGGGATTTCCAGGCAAGAATACTGGACTGGGTTGCCATTTCTTCCTCCAGGGGATCTTCCCAACCCAGGGATGGAACCCACATCTCCTGAATTGCTGATCCTTTACCACTGAGCACCAAGGAAGCCCATTGAACATCTTAAATTATTATAAAAATAGAAACTAAGTTCACAGTGATAAAACACTTCTTACACCATGAACTTCCATGGGCTTCCATGGTGGATCAGATGGTAAAGCATCTGCTTGCAATGCGGGAGACCCGGGTTCAATCCCTGGGTCAGGAAGATCCCCTGGAGAAGGAAATGGAAACCTACTCCAGTACTCTTGCGTAAAAAATTCCATGGACAGAGGAGCCCAGTGGGCTACAGTCCATGGGATCACAAAGAGTCGGACACGACTGAGTAACTTTACACTCATTCACTCACTCGTTCACACCATGACCAGTAAATAAGGGCAAAAATATGAAGGAGATGGAACCCTACTTCATTCAAGGAGACTTTCATATGAGTCAATCAATTGAAAAATTGTCTGTTTTTAGAATGTTAAACATATACCAGTAGGGAATCCAAAAATTCCAATTCTAAGATTTTATACCTAAACCTTACAAAATAATGTTTATAGAAACTTTATTCATAATAAACAACAACTAGAGACAATCAAAAATTCATTAACAGATAACAGGAAAAAAATGATGGTACACTGATTCAACAGGATGTTACTTCAATAATAAAAAGAATTAACTAGTGATACATGCAACATGTTTGAATCCTACAAACAAATATTATACAAAGGAAAGTGCACATATTTTATGATTCAGTTTAAATGAAGTTCAAGAGCATGCAAAAATAATTTGTGCCTATATAAATCATAGCTGTGGATGCCGGTGAAAACAAGGATTGACTAGAAGTTGGGGAAAGAATTTTCTGGAGTGATGGAAATGCTCTATATCCTAGTTGGAATAATGGTTACATGCATGTAGACATTTGTCAGAACTCTGTGAACGATATAATTAAGATCTGTATGTTATAAAAATTTACCTCAATAAAAATAAACATAATCCTTTTGAAAATCCAAAAAGGCATCAGTTCAGTTCAGTTTAGTTCAGTCGCTCAGTCATGTCCGACTCTGCGCAACCCCATGAACTGCAGCACGCCAGGCCTCCCAGTCCAGCACCAACTCCTGGAGTTCACTCAAACTCATGTCCATTGAGTCGGTGATGCCATCCAGCCATCTTATCCTTTGTCGTCCCCTTCTCCTCCTGCACCCAATCTCTCCCAGCATCAGGGTCTTTTCAAATGACTCAACTCTTCGCATGTGGTGACCAAAGTATTGGAGTTTCAGCTTTAGCGTCAGTCCTTCCAATGAACACCCAGGACTGATCTCCTTTAGAATGGACTGGTTGGACCTCCTGCAGTCCAAGGGAATATCAAGAGTCGTCTCCAACACCACAGTACAAAAGCATCAACTCTTCGGCACTCAGCTTTCTTCACAGTCCAACTCTCACATCCATACATGACCACTGGAAAAACCATAGCCTTGAGTAGATGGAACTTTGTTGGCAAAGTAATATCTCTGCTTTTGAATATGCTGGTGTCTGGAGACCTGTAAGTATTACTGACCTACAAACAGGCACTGGAAGCCATGACAGTCTTTACTTCACATTCCTTAGTGAGTCTGTGCAGGACACAATTGAGCTCATTTTTATAGCATGATATTATACAGTGGTAGAACTTTTGGGAAGATATATAAAAAAATTCTTCCCAGAATTCTCCAGAGACAAGTATTTCCTTTCCAGCTCAGAAATTCTTGTTTGGGCATATCTCAGTTTGGGTATTTGCTACCAGTCAAAGATAATGATTTCATCCTTTAAGCTCCAGGCTTACTTTCTCTTTTAAGTCATGAGGATATCAATTTTCTTTTGGAAAAGAGCAAGCAAACTGAGGAAAGTTCTTATCTTACGGTTCCTCCAAAGTGATAACTACTGCCCTGCAGAGATGCCAGCTTCTGTCTTCTTTGGGCAGAGAATATTCTGGCATTGATTTTTCTCATTTAAAAAGGTGTATCATTGGAATCAAATGGCATTTCTCCAGTAGGTCTGTGGTCTTTTTTAATATAGAAAAACCTACTGCACCATCAGATATTTTTTAAAAAGATGTTGCCATTTATAAGACATATTACAGAGGACTAAGGGGATCATTTTTCACCTGAAAGTTGGAGACTCCACACTCCAGTTTCTCATCATAGCAGGACCAGGATTTCTTGTGCATATTGACATTGATCTTACATGTATGCTCAGTCATGTCTGACTTTTTGCAACCCCATGGACTGTAGCCCACCAGGATCCTATGTCCATAGGATTTTCCAGGCAAGAATACTGGAGTGGGTTGCCAGTTCATCCTGCAGGGGATCTTCCTGACCCAGGGATCAAACCCATGTCTCCTACTTCTCTTGTATTGCAGGTAGATTCTTAACCACTGAGCCATTAGTGAAGCCTTCTCGTGCATATGAACCCCATCAAATCCCTGTCTCAGAGTCAGGCGGGAGGAGACACTCAGCTCTCAGCAGCAGAGTTGAGGTTGGACTTTGTAATCATAAGTCAGCAAATTACAAAAGGTTATTTAGAAAGAGTTCTGCTAAGATATAGATGAAAGAGGCCACAGTATTTACACAGTAAAATATTCATCCATAAGTTCTGTTATCAGCAAAGAGGTAACAGGGTGTTTCTAGGAAACAATAATCGCTTTGTTAGTTCAGATTTGAATGTTTTGAATACGGGACACAAAGTTCTGTTGGTTTTGGAAGCTGCTTATCTCTTTAGTGATTCTTTAAGTATAAAGGGTCCAACTTCAAAGAATTCTGGTAAACAGGGCTTCCTAGCCTTGGCAAGTGTACATTAACCAACAGAAGGCTCTCTGTAAGCTGTGTTTAACTGTGCTTCCCAAACATGTTCAACCACAAAACCCTTAACATGTATTTGCATCCCATGGAAATAACCTCCTAGAATAGTCTTTGGGAAACATGACTTCAAATGATTTCCAAAAACTGATATATATTCTGAAAAGAGGCTAAACTTAGGTAGACTTTGACTGGTAGCCTTTCAAACTAGTGAAAAAATAACTAAACAATATTTCAGTGGTTCCTTGTTGTTTTCACATTTCTTCTCTCAAATATATTTTATCTTCATAATTCCATGAAATTGGTTTTATTTTACTTTTAATTAAATTTTATTGGAGTATAGTTGCTTTACAATTTTGCGTTAGTTTCTGCTGTACAATGAAGTGAATTATGAATACATAATCCCTGCCCTCTGAACCTCTCTCCCATCCCTCCAGTCAGCTCCTCTGCTGCTGCTGCTAAGTCACATCAGTCGTGTCTGACTCTGTGCCAGCCCCTCTAGGTCATTGCAAAGCACTAAGCTGAGCTTCCTGTGCTTTATAGTAGCTTCCCACTATCTATTTTACACATGGTAGTGTATATATGTCAATCCCAATCTCCCAATTCATCCCACTGTCTCCTTCCCCACTTTGTGTCATGTTTGTTTTCTACTTCTGCATCTCTGTTCCTGCCTTGGAAATAGGTTCATCTGTACCAATTTTCTAGATTCCACCTATCTGCATTAATATACAATATTTGCTTTTCTCTTTCTGACTTACTTCATTCTCTATGACAAACTCAGACTCCCTTCCCATCTAGGTCACCACAGAGCACTGAGTAGAGTTCCCTGTGCTATATAGCAGGTTCTCGTTAGTTATTCAGTACAAATATGTCAATCCCAATCTTCCAATTCATCCCACCACCATCCTGTCCCCCCTTGGTAACTGCAAGTTTGTTTTCTATATCTGCTTTGCAAATAAGTTCATCTGTTTCACTTTCTTTTTAGATTCCACATATAAGCAATATTATATGGTTTCAGTCTTTCTGACTTACTTCACTTTGTAGGCAATCTCTAGGTTTTATTTTTAAATTGACACCAGAAAACCACAACACTCAAAAGACTTCTGCAAATGATTTCAGGGGAAAATCACATGACCCCATAATAATAGTCACAACTGCTCAGTTTGCAAGATCTTCTCTGGCTAAAGCCATGCCACACTCCATGTCCCTAAGATGTCGACTCCATGAAAATTGCTATGCAAAATTCCCCATGCTTCCCACATAAGCCTATGTAGTAATTACCCTTATCCTCCAAATGGCTCCTATTTTTGTCACTCTCTTAAGATTTGGAGAAGTGCTGTATTATGGAAATAATACTGGTTAGAATTAGACATTACTGGGTTCTAATCCTTATCAAGTCATCAACTTGAAGATCTTGCAAGTTACTTTTTTTAGGTTATTTTTTTTAAATTTTATATTAGAGTATCATTGATACAATTTTTTTGTTGTTGTTTCAGATGTACAGCAAAGTGATTTAGTTAAATATTTACCTGTTCTTTTTCCATATAAGTTATTAAAGAATATCAAGTAGAGTCCCCTGTGCTATACAGTAGGTCCTTGTTGATACAAGTGACTTTTTGTAACTTCATTTCCTCCTCTTGAAAATAGAACGGTGACATTTTTCCAGGGACAATAGTATCTTGATCTAGAAGAGAGACTTAAAATAGAATTGTTTTCCAGTGACCTCTTCCCCATTCTCAATTTCTCACACCACTAGCAGAATTGCAATCAGCTAAAAATGAAGATTACATTGATATTTATTGTTGCAAAACTGTTATCTTGAGAAAACAATGGTGAATTGGGTAAGGAGACAAATCATCTCAGCACCACCATTAACCATAGCCCTTTCTGCTAAATGTAATCCTCAACAGAAAAAAAAGCAGTATTTTCCAAGACTCTGAAGGGCTTTTGTGACCACAATAGGGTAGAGGGCTTTGCAATGGACTCCTGTTTCTCAGGAAGAGAGGGCTTCCAACTAAGAAATGATTCAAAAGAATGAAAAGGGCTCAAATTCACACTGCTTCTTCAGGGAAACACCCATTGCATGGGTGTATTTTGAAAAATAAAGGGTATTCTTTTTCCTTCTTTCTTTCTTTTTTCATTCACTCATTCATAAAATATTTGTTGACCACTTACCAGGAGTCAGAGGAATAAAAGAAAACTGTTTTGTCCATCTTCACCCCTCGGTTACTACAGTCCTGGGGTATCTTATGTATTCCTGGAAGCAGTGGGGTGGCCAGGACCAAAGTGAGCTGTGACTCATGGAGACACTAGAAGAGCAGAGAAGCATATGAACTGGAATGGATTTGAGTCCTTTTTAAAAATGGATACCTCCCTTTTTACCAAAAAGGCTGATGTTTCTGCCCAAAGAGGGACTTACCAACCCAAATGGATTTTTTTAAGAGAATCAGTCTGGGATGATGAATTTTTTAGTGAGAGATTACATGTACTCTGAACTATTTAGCAAAAGGCCACATTTAGAAAATTATTATTGGATACATACTGCACTTAATAAAAGCAATTTTGGGGGGAAGTTACGTGGTACGGCATTGAATACTGGATGTCAGAGACATAGAACTATCTGTATTCTTTATCTCCAGCTTATTTGTCACCAAAGCCAATTCTGAAATAAAAGATTTATGATTGTTTCTTGTGATATTGCATAGAAAGAACTTTTACCCCAAATTACGGGTGGCTTAGTGTGTAGGCAGTGCAGTCACAAGTGTTTTAGTTAATGTATGGTTTGTTTTGCAAAGACTTCTGCACATTTAAAAGGAATGTTCATGAATTTCCAAATACTATGTTTGCTGTACCAAGACAGTCAGAATAATCATTACCTCCAATTGTGCTTTCCATGTCCCCCCCACTGCTCCCTATGTGGGCCTCTTTTACATTTGACAGACATTCTGCATTTTTAGCCACCCTGACAATAATTATGTAGTTGGTGAGTAGCAACTACTAAGTTTAGGTGCATTTAGTTCCTACTTAGCCCCAATTATGATCACGAAGCACTTCAAGAGGTAACACCACATCAAGCATTATGACAATATAAAGCTGAGAATTTAAATGCAAAAGGGAAAAGGAGTTATTCTGAATGTAGTACAAGATAAAAGACATCTTTTATGGGGTTCTTTTTGAATATAAGAAGTTACTTTATAGCAAATTATTTGAAAATAATTTATGAATTTACCATTAAAACATATAACTACAAGTTAGGGCAAAACCTTTGTGAGATTTTTAAATCTTCTGAATCTTTTTCTATTTTAAATATGAAAACGTTTAGCTATGTTGTCTCAAATTGGTTACTGTCTAGAAATCTACAAAGGGATTTTCTCTTCTGTAGGATCTCAGAGTGCATATTATCCCATTTTAAGCTCCATTCAGTAGTGTCCTTTACAACAGTTTGTTTAGGAATGAAATACAATAAATGTAGAATTGCATCTAAATTATATTCTGCTTGAAATGTGTAAATAAAGCCAGAAGCTTAATATATCAAAATTGTATAGCAATATCTTCAGCAGTCATATCGTATGTATATGTATTTGTACATATATACATATGTGTGTATATACATATGTGCTATGCTATGCTTAGTCGTTTCAGTCATGTCTGACTCCTTGTGAGTCCACGGACTGAAGTTCAGCAGGCTCCTCTGTCTATGGGATTCTCCAGGCAATAGTACTGGAGTGGGTTGCCATGTCCTCCTCCAGGGAATCTTCCCAACCCAGGGATCGAACCCACAGCTCTTGTGTCTCCTGCATTAAAGGTGGATTTTTTTTTACCACCTGAGCCACCAGGGAAGCCCATAAACACACGCAAATATATTTAATTTTTTACCTTATATTTTTGAGATCTAGACATAGCAGATCAGGCTAGACATACCTAATTCTAGTGGTAATTATTTGCTTACTTTTTACTGCATTTTTGGTAGAAATATTTTAATGGAAATTCTTAATAAGAAAAAAAGGAACAGGTAGTATCTTTTAACTCATCAAATTCCAAAGTAACTTGAGTTGTGAGAAAGCATGTGATATACACACACAAAATATTAGATCTACCATTCAAGTATCAAATGAGATGGCAAATGTAACAATTATTTCTCATAACTCCCTAAGTTAACAATTTGGAATGTGTGAATTGAAAAATAATACCTCTTGTTTTACTTATTAAAAGTTTCCATTAAAATAGTTCTACAAAAGCTGCAGTAACAACTTTATTGCAGTAATAAGGAAATAATTATTACTAGGATCAGCTACGGAGAAGGCAATGGCACCCCACTCCAGTACTCTTGCCTGGAAAATCCCATGGACGGAGGAGCCTGGTAAGCTGCAGTCCATGGGGTCACTAAGAGTCGGACACGACTGAGTGACTTCCCTTTCACTTTTCACTTTCATGCATTGGAGAAGGAAATGGCAACCCACTCCAGTGGTCTTGCCTGGAGAATCCCAGGGACAGGGGAGCCTGGTGGGCTTCCATCTATGGGGTCGCACAGAGTCAGACACGACTGAAGAGACTTAGCAGCAGCGGGATCAGCTATGTCCAGCTCCCAATACTGTAAGGTCAAAAGAAGTCTGACTCTATTATATAGCCTTAGGTTACCTA
This sequence comes from Bos mutus, assembly GCF_027580195.1. Classification (NCBI taxonomy): domain Eukaryota; kingdom Metazoa; phylum Chordata; class Mammalia; order Artiodactyla; family Bovidae; genus Bos; species Bos mutus. The sequence continues at coordinate 123,276,347 of NC_091617.1, forward strand.
TAATTCAGATGTCAATCAGATAGAATAAAAAATACATATACATATTTTATTCTTTAGATTTTAAGATTACAAAAACACAGCTTTGGAAAAAGAAAGATGGAATAGAAAATATTATCTCAGCAGTTAAAAATGGAGAAGAAATTTCATAGGAGCAAATGTGATCATGAATTATATATTTCTATTAATAGCAGAATATATCTATATATTGAAATTTGAGATTAAGAAATAGGTCAGAGCACAGAATGGAGAGAAGCTGCTTCTTTTTGCCACATTGGAATTGTATAAGAAGCACCTGAACTTGGCAATGACTCTTTGCAACTAATTGAAATAAGAAAATACATTATCTGGTCAAGTATTTGCAACATTTTTGAGAAATAGGGGTCTGCTGTACCCAAATTCTCATTATTTACCAGGTACTTCTCCAACCATAACACAGTAGAATTTTCTTCTTCTGAGCTCCTTCTCAATGGCTACAGGGAATTGGCTGAATAGAAAATGACCATTGTTGTTCAGTCACTCATTGTGTCCAACTATTTGCCATCCTGAGGCCAAGGGCAGCAGTGGGGAGAAGCAACCCAATGACTGATGCCAGGGGTGGTGGCCGGGAGGACCAACCCCACGTCCAAGGAGCCGTGGCTGGGCGGGCACAGGAGGGCCTAGAGGAGCTATCCCACGTTGAAGGTCAGGAAGGGTGGCGATGAGGAGATACCCCTCTTCCAAGGTAAGGAGCAATAGCTGCAATTTGCTGGAGCAGCCGTGAAGAGATATCCCACGTCCAAGGTAAGAGAAACCCAAGTAAGACGGTAGGTGTTGCAAGAGGGCATCAGAGGGCAAACACACTGAAACCATACTCACAGAAAACTAGCCAATCTAATCACACTAGGACCACAGCCTTGTCTAACTCAAGGAAACTAAGCCATGCCCGTGGGGCAACCCAAGACGGGCAGGTCATGGTGGAGAGATCTGACAGAATGTGGTCCACTGGAGAAGGGAATGACAAACCACTTCAATATTCTTGCCTTGAGAAGCCCATAAACAGTATGAAATGGCAAAATGATATGATATTGAAAGAGAAACTCCCCAGGTCAGTAGGGGCCCAATATGCTACTGGAGATCAGTGGAGAAATAACTCCAGAAAGAATGAAGGGATGGAGCCAAAGCAAAAACAATACCCAGCTGTGGATGAGACTGCTGATAGAAGCAAGGTCCGATGCTGTAAAGAGCAATATCGCATAGGAACATGGAATGTGAAGTCCATGAATCAAGGCAAATTGGAAGTGGTCAAACAAGAGATGGCAAGAGTGAATGTCAACATTCTAGGAATCAGCGAACTGAAATGGACTGGAATGGGTGAATTTAACTCAGATGACCATGATATCTACTACTGCAGGCAGGAATCCCTCAGAAGAAATGGAGTGGCCATTATGGTCAACAAAAGAGTCTGAAATGCAGTATTTGGATGCAATCTCAAAAACGACAGAATGATCTCTGTTCATTTCCAACGCAAACCATCCAATATCACAGGAATCCAAGTCTATGCCCAAACCACTAACGCTGAAGAAGCTGAAGTTGAATGGTTCTATGAAGACCTACAAGACCTTTTAGAACTAACACCCAAAAAAGATGTCCTTTTCATTATAGGGGACTGGAATGCAAAAGTAGGAAGTCAAGAAATATCTGGAGTAACAGGCAAATTTGGCCTTGGAATACGGAATGAAGCAGGGTAAAGACTAATAGAGTTTTGCCAAGAAAATGCACTGGTCATAACAAACACCCTCTTCCAACAACACAAGAGAAGACTATACATGGACATCACCAGATGGTCAATACCGAAATCAGATTGATTATATTCTTTGCAGCCAAAGATGGAGAAGCACTATACAGTCTGCAAAAATAAGACCAGGAGCTGACTGTGGCTCAGACCATGAACTCCTTATTGCCAAATTCAGAATGAAATTGAAGAAAGTAGGGAAAACCACTAGACCATTCAGGTATGACCTATATCAAATCCCTTATGATTATACAGTGGAAGTGAGAAATAGATTTAAGGGCCTAGATCTGATAGATAGAGTGCCTGATGAACTATGGAATGAGGTTCGTGACATTGTACAGGAGACAGGGATGAAGAACATTCCCATAGAAAAGAAATGCAAAAAAGCAAAATGGCTGTCTGGGGAGGCCTTACAAATAGCTGTGAAAAGAAGAGAAGTGAAATGCAAAGGAGAAAAGGAAAGATATAAGCATCTGAATGCAGAGTTCCAAAGAATAGCAAGAAGAGATAAGAAAGCCTTCTTCAGCGATCAATGCAAAGAAATAGAGGAAAACAACAGAATGGGAAAGACTAGGGATCTCTTCAAGAAAATCAGAGATACCAAAGGAACATTTCATGCAAAGATGGGCTCGATAAAGGACAGAAATGGTATGGACCTAACAGAAGCAGAAGATATTACGAAGAGATGGCAAGAATACAAAGAAGAACTGTACAAAAAAGATCTTCACGACCCAGATAATCACGATGGTGTGATCACTCACCTAGAGCCAGACATCCCAGAATGTGAAGTCAAGTGGGCCTTAGAAAGCATCACTACAAACAAAGCTAGTGGAGGTGACGGAATTCCAGTTGAGCTATTACAAATCCTGAAAGATGATGCTGTGAAAGTGCTGCACTCAATATGCCAGCAAATTTGGAAAGCTCAGCAGTGGCCAGAGGACTGGAAAAGGTCAGTTTTCATTCCAATCTCAAAGAAAGACAATGCCAAAGAATGCTCAAACTACCGCACAATTGCACTCATCTCACATGCTAGTAAAGTAATGCTCAAAATTCTCCAAGCCAGGCTTCAGCACTATGTGAACCGTGAACTTCCTGGCATTCAAGCTGGTTTTAGAAAAGGCAGAGGAGCCAGAGATCAAATTGCCAACATCCGCTGGATCATGGAAAAAGCAAGAGAGTTCCAGAAAAACATCTATTTCTGCTTTATTTACTATGCCAAAGCCTTTGACTGTGTGGATCCCAATAAACTGTGGAAACTTCTGAAAGAGATGGGAATACCAGAACACCTGATCTACCTCTTGAGAAATTTGTATGCAGGTCAGGAAGCAACAGTTAGAACTGGACATGGAACAACAGACTGGTTCCAAATAGGAAAAGGAGTACGTCAAGGCTGTATATTGTCACCCTGTTTATTTAACTTATATGCAGAGTACATCATGAGAAATGCTGGACTGGAAGAAACACAAGCTGGAATCAAGATTGCCCGGGGAAATATCAGTCACCTCAGATATGCAGATGACACCACCCTTATGGCAGAAAGTGAAGAGGAACTAAAAAGCCTCTTGATGAAAGTGAAAGTGGAGAGTGAAAAAGTTGGCTTAAAACTCAACATTCAGAAAACGAAGATCATGGCATCCAGTCCCACCACTTCATGGGAAATAGATGGGGAAACAGTGGAAACAGTGTCAAACTTTGTTTTTCTGGGCTCCAAAATCACTGCAGATAGTGACTGCAGCCATGAAATTAAAAGACGCTTACTCCTTGGAAGTATGTGAGAGTTGGACTGTGAAGAAGGCTGAGCACCGAAGAATTGATGCTTTTGAACTGTGGTGTTGAAGAAGACTCTTGAGAGTCCCTTGGACTGCAAGGAGATCCAACCAGTCCATTCTGAAGGAGATCAGCCCTGGGATTTCTTTGGAAGGAATGATGCTAAAGCTGAAACTCCAGTACTTTGGCCACCTCATGCAAAGAGTTGATCATTAGAAAAGACTGTGATGCTGGGAGGGATTGGGGGCAGGAGGAGAAGGGGACGACAGAGGATGAGATGGCTGGATGGCATCACTGACTCGATGGACATGAGTCTGAGTGAACTCTGGGAGTTGGTGATGGACAGGGAGGCCTGGCGTGCTGTGATTCATGGGTTGCAAAGAGCTGGACATGACCTAGTGACTGATCTGATCTGATCTGATTTGCTGTCCCATGAACTGCAACTTGCCGGGCTTCCCTGTCTTTCACTGTCTCCTGGAGTTTGCTCAAACTCATGTTCATTGAGTCAATGATACCCTCCAACCATCTCTTTCTCTGTCATCCCCTTCTCCTCCTGCCCTCAATCTTTCCCAGGATCAAGGTCTTTTCCAATGAGTCAGCTTTTCGCATCAGGTGGCTGAAGTATTGAAGCTTCAGCATCAGTCCTTCCAATGAATATTCAGGGCTGATTTTCTTTAGGATTGACTGGTTTGATATCTTATCAGTCCAAGAGACTCTCAAGAGTCTTCTCCAGCACCACAGTTAGAAAACATCAATTCCTCAGCATTCAGCCTTCTTTACGGTCCAATTCGCACATCCGTAAATGACTACTGGAAAAACCATAGCTTTGACTAGCTGGACCTTTGTCAGTAGTGATGTCTCTCATTTTATTATGCTGTCTATGTTGTCATAGCTTTTCTTCCAAGGAGCAAGCGTCTCTTAATTGCATGACTGCAGTAACACTGTACAGGATGTGGTGACAAACCATGCCCAAGAAAAAGAAATGCAACAAATAACATAATGCAAAATATTTATCTGAGGGGGCCTTACAAATAGCTGAGATAGAAGAGAAGCAAAAGACAAAGAAGAAAGGGAAAGATATACTCATCGGAATGCAGAGTTCCAAATAATAACAAGGTCTAAGAGATTAGAATGCCTTCTTAAGTGAACAATGCAAAGAAAATGATGGGAGAAGCCAAACAGATTGGAACTAAGCAAGAACTCAGTCTCAAAATGAGTTTGGAACTAAGACTGAAAACCAAGCCATTTTTTAATGGGAGCCAACATGTGATCCACAGTGACTTTATCCTTCATTCTTAGTGAGGATCTCTTTATATCAACCATCTCTACTATCTTTTATTATATTTATATGTACCTGTAATTTTTCTAGAATTTAATTATGATTGACCAGTATTCCATTTTCTATATGATGAGTTCCATTTATTTTGTTGGGCCCTTTATCTTTCTTTTGTGAGTCCATATTTATAAGTAAATCCTTCATGAGTGAATGTCATAATTCAAAACACTTTAAACTTTTTTCTCCTATAGTGATAAGTCTGTGAGTTGAAGAATTCACTCTTGGAAACTTACTTTACAGCAAAAAAAGAAAAAACTAATTACCAACATAAATAGAGATAAAATAGATTAGAAATACATTTTATAAATATGTTTTATATATATAAAATCAACCAAAGTACAATAAAATCTAGGCCCAGAATGCTTCCTTTTTTTCTTCTTCAATATCTCTATGGTAAATATCACATTTTTTTCTTCCTCCAATGTACATTCAAAATTTAAAACCATCCATCTTAAAATTTCTATTGCCGATTTCTATTGCTGATAAACATAAAAACCATAGAAAATCTCTGAATATAATATATTAGTTTCTCTAGTGCCCTTTGTATTGATAAGAGGAAGTGTGTCAGCAGTAGTCACTGAGGTGCTGGTTGTGGATATTAATTGGGGGAGAGAGACAGCTACAATAAACAGTCCTCAAAATGAATATTCACAAGTCAAACAGCCTCAACTCTGTACATACAGTTTTAAAATATATTTCATGGTCCATTGGAGAAGGCAATGACAACCCACTCCAGTACTCTTGCCTGGAAAATCCCATGGACAGAAGAGCCTGGTAGGCTGTAGTCCATGGGGTTGCGAAGAGTCAGACACAATTGAGCGACTTCACTTTCACTTTTTACTTTCATGCATTGGAGAAGGAATGGCAACCCACTCCAGTGATCTTGCCTGGAGAATCCCAGGGACGGGAGAGCCTGGTGGGCTGCCGTCTATGGGATCGCACAGAGCTGGACATGACTGACACGAATTAGCAGCAGCAGCATGGTCCATTGAGTCCTATGTCAGAACTGCTCAGATGATATTCATGGACAGGACTTCAAACTGGCTGCAATGTTAAATTTCTCCAGAATGTATGTATGGAATCCAAGGAGGGCTCCACCCAACTGGAGTTAGGAGGCAGGAGTTCCTACATTTCTCACGGTGGTCCCTGGGATTGCTTCATGCAGCTACTTCAGGAAACTGTCCTTGAAGGATAACCATCATCAACTGGGCTGAAGGACATTTGTTCACTTCAGGTTCACTAGCAGGCAGGAAAAGGAAACAAGAGGCAAGATTAGGGCTACATACCCCGTTCTAGCCTGTTGACATTCTCCTGGGGCTTTGATGTGCACAGATCAGGGCTGTATCCTTCATCCCTCATTTTACTGATGAGCACCTTCAAATTCCTTCTAGGAAAGGTGCACCCTTACTTAGTCACTTCAGTCATGTTTGACTCTCTGCAACCCCATGGACTATGGCCTACCAGGCTTCTCTGTCCATGGAATTCTCCAGGCAAGAATACTGGAGTGGGTTGCCATTTCCTTCTCCAAATTTGGGAAAGGTAACCCCCATCTGAAACCAAGCAATCAATCTCAGTCTAGAATTAAAATGATATCCAACCCCTCTTTGGAAAAATAAAAGTGTTCAAGTCAGGGAGAGATAGGTACTCAATGACAAACTCAGTTCCACTAAAATTTCTCCTTAGTCTGGGAGAAAAATAGAAGTGCCATTTTTTGAGGGTTGCAATGAGGGCATGACACCCCCCTCCAGTATTCTTGCCTGGAGAATCCCATGGACAGAGGAGCCTGGTGGGCTACAGTCCATGGGTTTTAAAGAGCCAAACACGACTGAGCAACTTAGCACATACACGATTTGGTCACTTACACATTATAATTTTTCCATAACATTTTATTAGGGAAGTTTTCAATTTAGTCTTTTCCCAATCGGAAAACAAGTAGCCATGTTGTCTAAATATAACTCATTTAAAGTGTCTTTCTTTAAGTTCAGTATCTAATAATCCAAATAGAGGGGAAGGACACTAAACATATACCTGTGGACTATATATTTCATTTCCTTCAATTTCAGAAAAGAAGTTCTTACTTCTAAAGAAGTACCGCAGATCATGAGCAGTATCTTGCACTTCAAATCTCTTTAGCAGGCTTTCAGAGAAATAATGGATCAGAATTCTGTGTCTTAGCAGTAAAACGCATTTCATGGTAAATTCAGAAAGAAAGCATTGAGTGGAACAGATGTATGCTCTGTAAGGACCATTTATGATGTCAAGACTATTACAAATAATAATGTAGCTTCTCTCTATAATATTTTGATCCTTCCTTTTGCTACACATAATACTATAAGTTAATACTTTACATGAAAATCCATTTCCAGGACAATTCTATTGGGCTGCTGTACTACAGTAAACTCTAATCTCTGGAACAGAGGGAAATTGCCATAAAGGATAACAATGTCTGCCTTTTAAATATGGGTTGCTGTTTTCTTTTGCATCAAGTAGAGGAAAAGGAGGAATAAAGTGGGTAGCATTCAAAAGATTTACTGGCATACTAAAGAAAAGACTACAAACCATAATAATCCTTCCAAATAGGAGACCAAACCTTCCAAACCCAGAATAGGGAAAGCTGATGTCATTTTATTCAATTGAATAAATGAATTCTAAATGTGAATATGGCATGTAACGAAAGATGACATTATAGCCTTAAATAACTTATCAACCTAACACAGTTTATAAAAAATCAGGATAGATATATATATATATATATATTCAAGAAATGTAATTTTATTCAAAAATTTACATGGAATTTTAGAGCTTCCTCCTACACACATAGTCACAGGGCACAGATGAACATGGAATCATGTTGATAGAATATCTGTTACAAATGATGGAAACTGTGGTTTTCTACTTTCCCACCATCCCTCCAATCCCAACTGTTCTAAAAAGGAAAAACAGAGACAAAACCATTTTTATAAAACAGGGTCCTAGGGGATATCTTACTCCACATGTGTCCTTCTTTATCTCAATCGTTCATTCAGTAAATACGTATTGATTGTACACTGTGTACCATCTAGGGCTGGGGATACAATAATGAGAATAATAGAGTTTCTTCCTTCAAGGAAATAATTATCTAGGGGGAAGATAAATCTACAGACTATTACAATACAGCACAATAAATTCTCCCCTCTGAATACTGTGTTTTGTGATAGCAAGTCAAAATGTGGAGAGCTCCTGGAATTAGAAAATACAAAACAAGTCTATATGCAGAAGAGGATACGGTGTTGGCCTAGATGCCATTAATTTCATGTATCTTTTTAGACCAGGAGACGGAGTAAGATATTTCATGACCCCCTGCCTCTCTGGACCCTCTCCCTACTACTACATTCTTCATATCCATCCCCATATTCCTCCAAACATAGGCCCCAGGACAGGTGCCCTAATTTATTGTGTCCTACAGACAATTAGCCAAAAAGAAAAAAAAACAGATAAAATAATTCTGGTGGTGGTAGTGATGATTTAGTCACTAAGTTGTGTCTGACTTTTTCTGATGCTGTGGTGGACTGTAGCCCACCAGACTCCTCTGTTCTTGGGATATCCCAGGCAAGAATACTTGAGTGGGTTGCCATTTGCTTCTTCAGGGGATCTTTTCAATCCAGAGATTGAATGTGTGTCTCCTGGTTGGCAAGCATGTTCTTTACCACTCTGCCAGCTGGAAAACCCAAAATCATTCTAGGAAAGATTTAACTTAGCACAGCATACCTACAAGTTAAGTCTCTTATGGACTCCTGGTCTCCAAAAACCAGTATCGATCATGGTCTGTTAAAGCAGAAGTTTCACATGAGACATTAGGAAAGATATTAATTATGCAGGCAAGATAAAAACAAAATATTTTGGAAGGATATTGTTAAGTAAAATGTAAGGTTTTTGTTTTGTTTTGTTTTTAAATTTTACAATATTGTATTGGTTTTGCCAAATATCAAAATGAATCCACCACAGGTATACATGTATTCCCCATCCTGAACCCTCCTCCCTCCTCCCTCCCCATACCATCCCTCTGGGTCTTCCCAGTGCACCAGCCCCAAGCATCCAGTATCGTGCATCGAACTTGGACTGGCGACTCGTTCCATATATGATATTATACGTATTTCAATGCCATTTTCCCAAATAATCCCACCCTCTCCCTCTCCCACAGAGTCCAAAAGACTGTTCTATACATCAGTGTCTCTTTTGCTTTCTCGTATACAGGGTTATTGTTACCATCTTTCTAAATTCCATATATATGTGTTAGTATACTGCATTGGTGTTTTTCTTTCTGGCTTACTTCACTCTGTATAATAGGCTCCAGTTTCATCCACCTCATTAGAACTGGTTCAAATGTATTCTTTTTAATGGCTGAGTAATACTCCATTGTGTATATGTACCATTGCTTTCTTATCCATTCATCTGCTGATGGACATCTAGGTTGCTTCCATGTCCTGGCTATTATAAACAGTGCTGTGATGAACATTGGGGTACACGTGTCTCTTTCAATTCTGGTTTCCTCAGTGTGTATGCCCAGCAGTGGGATTGCTGGATCATAAGGCAGTTCTATTTCATTTTTTAAGGAATCTCCACACTGTTCTCCATAATGGCTGTACTAGTTTGCATTCTCACCAACAGTGTAAGAGGGTTCCCTTTTCTCCACACTCTCTCCAGCATTTATTATTTGTAGACTTTTGGATCACAGCCATTCTGACTGGCATGAAATGGTACCTCATAGTGGTTTTGATTTGCATTTCTCTGATAATGAGTGATGTTGAGCATCTTTTCATGTGTTTGTTAGCCATCTGTATGTCTTCTTTGGAGAAATGTCTATTTAGTTCTTTGGCCCATTTTTTGATTGGGTCATTTATTTTTCTGGAATTGAGCTGTAGGAGTTGCTTGTATATTTTTGAGATCAGTTGTTTGTCAGTTGCTTCATTTGCTATTATTTTCTCCCATTCTGAAGGCTGTCTTAGCTGTGCTTTACTTATATCCAAATTAAGAATATAAACAAGTCAAGTAAGAACTATGGGGGAAGAATTTGTATGGCAAGAGGAATTCTATAGGAACCAAGAAGAAAGAGGGTTCAAAAGGACCACTCCCTACAGAGAAGATGAGCCAGTAAACAAGGGTCTAGCTCAAACCATGAACTCCTTATTGCCAAATTCATACTAAAATTGAAGAAAGTGGGGAAAACCACTAGACCATTCAGGTATGACCTAAATCAAATCCCTATGACTATATATGGGAAGTGAGAAAAACATTTAAGGGACTAGATCTGATAGAAAGAGTGCCTGATGAACTATGGATGGAGGTCCATGACATAGTAAAAGAGACAGGAATCTATACCATCCCCAAGAAAAAGAAATGCAAAAAACCAAAATGGCTGTCTGGGGAGGCCTTACAAATAGCTGTGAAAAGAAGAGAAGTGAAAAGCAAAGGAGAAAAGGAAAGATAAAGCATCTGAATGCAGAGTTCCAAAGAACAGCAAAAAGAGATAAGAAAGCCTTCCTCAGCAATCAGTGCAAAGAAATGGAGGAAAACAACAGAATGGGAAAGACTTGAGATCTCTTCAAGAAAATTAGAAATACCAAGGGAACATTTCATGCAAAGATGGGCTCAATAAAGGACAGAAATGGTAGGTACATAACAGAAGCAGAAGATATTAAGAAGAGGTGGCAAGAATATACAGAAGAACTGTACAAAAAAGATCTTCATGACCCAGATAATCACAATGGTGTGATCACTCACCTAGAGCCAGACATCCCAGAATGTGAAGTCAAGTGGGCCTTAGGAAGCATCACTACAAACAAAGCTAGTGGAAGTGATGGAATTCCAGTTGAGCTATTCCAAATCCTGAAAGATGATGCTGTGAAAGTGCTGCACTCAATATGCCAGCAAATTTGGAAAACTCAGCACTGGCCACAAGACTGGAAAAGGTCAGTTTTCATTCCAATCCCAAAGAAAGGCAATGCCAAAGAATGCTCAAACTACCGCACAATTGCACTCATCTCACACGTTAGTAAAGTAATGCTCAAAATTCTCCAAGCCAGGCTTCAGCAATATGTGTACCGTGAACTTTCTGATGATCAAGCTTGTTTTAGAAAAGGCAGAGGAACCAGAGATCAAATTGCCAACATCCATTGGATCATGGAAAAAGCAAGAGAGTTCCAGAAAAACATCTATTTCTGCTTTGTTGACTATGCCAAAGCTTTTGACTGTGTGGATCACAATAAACTGTGAAAAATTCTGAAATAAATGGGAATACCAGACCACCTGACCTGCCTCTTGAGAAATCTGTATGCAGGTCAGGAAGCAACAGTTAGAGATGGACATGGAACAACAGACTTTTCCAAATAGGAAAAGGAGTTCGTCAAGGCTGTATATTGTCACCCTGTTTATTTAACTTATATGCAGAGTACATCATGAGAAACGCTGGGCTGGAAGAAACACAAGCTGGAATCAAGATTGCCAAGGAGAAATATCAATAACCTCAGATATGCAGATGATACCACCTTTATGGCAGAAAGTGAAGAAGAACTAAAGAGCCTCTTGGTGAAAGTGAAAGAGGAGAGTGAAAATATTGGCTTAAAGCTCAACATTCAGAAAACTAAGATCATGGTATCCGGTTGCATCCCTTCATGTAAACAGATGGGGAAACAGTGAAACAGTGGCTGACTTTATTTTTCTGGGCTCCAAAATCACTGCAGATGGTGATTGCAGCCATGAAATTAAAAGATGCTTATTCCTTGGAGAGGAAGTTATGACCAACCTAGACAGCATATTAAAAAGCAGAGACATCACTTTGTCAACAAAGGTCCATCTAGTCAAGGCTATGGTTTTTCCAGTGGTCATGTATGGATGTGAGAGTTGGACTATAAAGAAAGCTGAACACTGAAGAATTGATGCTTTTGAACTGTGGTGTTGGAGAAGACTCTTGAGAGTTCCTTGGACTGCAAGGAGATCCAGCCATTCCACCCTAAAGGAGATCAGTCTTGGGTGTTCATTGGAAGGACTGATGTTGAAGCTGAAACTCCAATCCTTTGGCCACCTCAGGCGAAGAGCTGACTCATTTGAAAAGACCCTGATGCTGGGAAGGATTGAGGGCAGGAGAAGGGGATGACGGAGGATGAGATTGTTGGATGGCATCACCGACTCAATGGACATGGACTGGGATGGACTCCGGGAGTTGTTGATGGACAGGGAGGCCTGGCGTGCTGCCGTTCGTGGGGTCGCAAAGAGTCAGACATGACTGAGCAATTGAACTGAACTGATCTGAACCTTCCCTTTACGCAGGAGGCTTAGGAAGCAAGAGGGATGGGTCAGAGAGTTGCTTTGATGAGACAGACAATGAGAGTTGCTTCTGTGTGGAGACTGGTCTGCCCGGAAGTTATATGGCCAAACTGTGCCTGTTTCATGTTGACCAGCTGTGAGCACTCAAAATATAGAGTCAACCATAATTGCTGAGGAGGACAACCCTGAGAGAAAACCATCTTGGAAAGTCCCTTGAGCTCCACCAGAGAAAATCTGGGGGGAGGAGACTCTGAAACACGGGAACTCCCCAATCTGAGAGCCAATTTGAAACAGAAGCCAAGCCCACAGAGGCAATCAAGAAAACCCTTCCTGCACTCTTCTGCATCTTCTTTCCTCAGCCTTCAGAGTCAGAAAGCAAATAGAGCAAGAGAGGGGAAAGAGAGAAAAATGAAAAGCCTGAAACAGGGATGCTAGTGGGAAATGTTTAAAATTTGAGAAAGAGGAGCAAAAGACAGACTGAATGCCCGTTCAGTGTCCCGCTAAGCATGGCTAACAGGTTTACCCAGAGGGACTCACTATTTCACTTACTATCTCTACTGATTAAGGCCCAAACTCTAGAATTTGACAGTGACTTATAGATTTCTGTCCAGGAGAAAACAGAGCCCAAAAGGTACAGTTCTAGGACAAATTTAGGACACTTAGTTCAGCTTTCTTCTCCTGAGTGACTATATTGATTCCTCAAATGCTCTGAAACCAGCTTTATTATCCTGCTGATTTCCTCATTTATGAGTTATACACATTTTTGATATGTGCTCATTTTATACTGAAAGTTTTTTAAAAAATATTTTCCTAGAGTGGCAAACTTTCTCTGTCTCTGATTGCCAACCACCAGCCTGCAAAAGAACCCCAGCCAAGGAAGGGGAGAAAATTTAACTAAAACACAGCTTGCAAGTTCTCATTACTACCTGGAACTGTCCCTTCTAATTTCTGAGTAGAGGCCATATTAGAAATGCAAAGTGACTTTAAAAGACTCAGTTATCTAAGTGATCATAAATGTCATGTATCTGCCAACATTATCTATCCAGGGATAGAAGAATACTTTCTGTGATATTTTTTAATTAAAGGGATAATAGGAAATAAAAATGATGTTGTCATTGATAAAATCCTATGAATTCTGCTTGCTCTGCTTACTCTTGTAGTCTGAAACTACAGAAGGATGATAGAGAGGTTCACTAAAAGAAAATAAAGAAAACCAGAATATATGTTTCTTTGTTCTTCTCTATAACCAAGATGTCTTGTTTTTAGGTTAAAAAAAAAAGAAAGAAAAAGAATTTTACATATAATTGATGCATGTTTATCTTAAACACAGGTAGCATATTTAAATTTATAAACACTATATACAGTAAAAAATATGCTGAATCAGGTATTCATAAGGTTATAAAAAGCAAGCTCCAAAGGTACTAATTTTCATCAAGATAATTTCATTTGAATTCCACTTTATCCAAATGATATCAATAATGCATTTTTCTTGAGCAATTATAAAAGCTCAAGATATAAAAGATGGAATCTTATTATAGATTTTTGCATAGCAACAGTACCATTAATGATAACCAAAGTTGAGATAACCTATAAAACCTGGCACCGCTTGTGCTGTACAAGATGTTACATTTCAACATCCCAAACACAGAAATTCAAATGAAATAAAATGCAAACTGAAAAGAAATAAGTGGAACTTGTTAAAACATGCTTTCATTAAATACAATCTTTGAACATCATGTAAAAAACTAAGATACTTAATTCAATAAAAGTAGCAATGCATTATAACTTCATGTTTTGCATGGCTTATCGTTCACACAGGAGTGAATACAAGCCTTGGAATCAAGCCTGAAATTTGTGGTCTACATAGATCCAAAATCTATATAGAGTTGAGTTCTAAATCCATTTCCTAATTGGCTGTGGAATGTGGGGAGAGAGGAAACCCTTAGGTTATTTTAGCCTCCATTTCATCAAAATGTCTACTACAAAGTATGTTAAGTACTAAATATAACAAAACAGTATATGTGAAGTTCTGTTTATACTTCTAAATCCTGTATTCATATTTATTATTAAAGTTTCTGTTTTATATATATTTTCTGTTTTAGGGGGCAGAGTATTATTATATTACAGTTTGTTTTCCTGAAGACTAATTAATAGATTAACAGGAGATGTAATGCACCATCTTTGAAAGCTCTAATATGATTAACTTTGAACTTGAGAAATGAAGAAGGAAGTCAAGTGGAGATCGCTCCGCCACGGCTTCCCCCTGTACACAGCTTCTGCTTGTTTCTAGCCAGTAGAGTGAGAAGGCAGGGTAGCCGGATCAGTCTCTCAGTGCTGGCAAGGAAAACCCAAGTGCAGCAGCTGTTACCAACCACTGGGCACTGACTTCCTGAGAGCCAAGCTCCCAGCAAGTCTCCTGGCTCTGAATCCAGGCACGTACTCAGAGTTCTCAAATGCAAGGAAAGCCCTTCTCCCCTCCTGTTTTACTTGCCTGAATCTACTAAAAGCCAGCGCCAGAAGCAGCAAACATCTCAGGAGCTGAAGACCCATCATGCTGCAGAACTGACGTTGCTGAGGGTGGCGGAATGGCCTCTGCCAACATTTAGCTCTACAATGACTGATGAGCAGCAGCCAGATAATACCCTACTTGTTCAAACGGTGGCTTCTCTATGAGGAGTGCAGACAATAAAAGGACAAAAGTTTAAAATCAGAGAAAGACAAAGGAATGAATATAAGTTTCTCATATTTTCAGAAAAGGCCATGTTCTTTGGAGATACATTTTGGGGAAAAAAAAAAAAGAATATCCTTTGGATTGGGATTTTCACATTGAGTAAGAAGATATTCTGCAGCTTTGAGAGTAAATAATTGCAAAAAGAACAAAAGCAAACAGACAAGACATTATTTAAATCAGTATATGGTAATTTTGGACTAAGGTAATTTATTGTGTTAAACTAGTTTCTCCTGCACTTCCTCGTACAATTTTGAGAAATATATAAGGCCTTGAAAGGTAAATACCAGGTAATACAGCAGATGATAAACACATGGCAGATTTATAACCACTGGTTATAATTTTGGAAAACAGTGGAGTGAGTGGAAAACGCTTACTCAATGTGTCATGGTGTTCAAGGCACCACTTCCATATACAGCTAGTATTCTGGCTCTGGAGAAAGAATATACAGATCATTTAAAGAGCAGCTGATGAGCAATTTAAGAGAAAATGTGCACATAGTATCCAGCAGTTTCTATGTTTTTAGTCTCAAACCAGTTATGTGAAAGTGATAAATTCCAGCCTGCAGCTGCTGTGTTAATAAAGTTGCCAGTGAGTCAAGTTCTATCTAAATATATGCACATGCATTTCTATTGCTATTACATTTACCCCATCAACATCAATTATCTCAAGAGTTAAAGGGCATTTTTTCACACCCTACAAAAAAAAAAAAAAATTACCCAGAATAAACTATGCTTTCAACTAATCCCCAAATGTATGCAGTGTGCCCCAGGATAGCATTGAGATTTCAGTCATTTAAAAGGACACCTTCTGGAACCTAACTTGAGGTTTTGTGCCATCACAACTGAGAAAACAGAGGCTTTTTTGTTGTTGTTTTATTGTGCCATAGTTTTAGTGTGGGGTTTTTCTGTCTCACAATCTTGGTGATCAGTGTTAAAAGGAAAAGATATGTCTGACCCAACATTGGTTCACAGTTGTATCCATAGACCTTAAGGCAAACACAATCATTTTTCCTTAATATTTTTTTTCAAAATAATAATAGGATGTAGTCATAATGATATCTTCTTTTACTTTAGTGTGGAGTTCACAATTTAGAGTGAAAAATAAAGACCCTAACAAATTCTTGATTATTTTTGTTTATCCTAGGAAAATCCTGAGGACAACCATAGTGAAAATAGCCACAGAATGTAGGAATTGAGATTCCACGTGTCAGGTATTTGTGATTAATGCAAATACAGAGCATAAAGCGGCAAAAGCAGTAAACTGGGTCAGAGAACCAGCTCTGTCAGCGAGAAGTGGCCTGACCCACTTGCGTCATTTGGGGCGGCTTGGGGCCTCCGTTGACTGACCTGGAATCTGAGAACGTTAGGGAAGGTCATTTCTGATGTCTTATTAGTTCTAAAATACTATGTTTGGGTAAAGAAAACGTTAAGTTATATCATAGCTTGCAAAAGTAGCAACAGTCGCCCCCTCCAAAAATTACAATCTTTACAATTAATTTCCTCTATCCCAGTAACTTACCTTTAAATATAGAAAGGCTGTACAATCAAAAAAGCAAAAGCTTTCTTTGTATATGAACTTATACACAAAGCACAGTTTTTAAACCACAGTAAGCCTACACAGTAATTTCTCATATAGAATAAGTCCCCTAAATATGAATGAGTTCCATTCTGAGAGCCCATTCATAAGTCCAATTTGTTCATAAGTACAACAAAGTTAGCCTAGGTACCCAATTAAGACAGTACTCTGTACTGTAGAGGTTTATAACATTTTTCACACAAATAGTACATTAAAAAAAGACAAAAAAAATAAAGAGAACATTCTTCTCTTACAATATAGCACCTTGAAAAGTAGAGTAGTGCAGCACAACAGCTGGCTTATAGGGACACATTTACATCTTTGAAAGTTTGCAACTTAAAGGTTCATATGTAGGGGACTTACCATATAATTTATTTCTTATGTGTATAGATACTCCTCATTTCTCCTGGATGTGAACCAGGAGTCAGATGTAGAATTGAATACATGTTGATATAATGAATAATAGATGACTGCCAGACATACATTTCATGTTACAGAATATACTACCCAACTTCGTGATCTACCACTATCTGAAAAACATTTTATATTGAGACATGATACAAGTACCTCCTCTTGTTCTCAGGACCTACCATCTGATTATGAGTTATAAACATGGAACATTTAATGTCTAAGCTGCCTGCATTTAAATGGAAGGCACAATCAGAATGACTAAGTGCATCCACCGTATTAATTTGCAGTCCTGGTAGGAACTATAAATTCAGAGGAAAGTAATCAATTCACCAAGGAAATAATGTTGATCTCTTAGCCTTATATCATATTCACCCTGGAATTATTCCACTGCCATCAATCAGGAAGAGAAATACAGCATATGAGGCAGCAGAAATCATCAACCATTTCATAAATAGAAACAATCTTTGCATATGGTTTTCTAGAAATAATGCACAGACTAGGTTCTGAATAGTAAGAGAACATTGAGTCACCAAACTGTGTGTATCCCAACTTAGAAAGTAAAATAAAAGTTTCCTCTTGGAACACTTCCACACCCCTGTTTATGAGGAGAAAGAAAGGTTTGATGGGGACACCTATACATAAGAAGATGAAGGTAGATACTAGATAACTTAATATTTATACTTTGTAAAGAACACATAAAAGCTGTTGAATACTTCTGTAGCCAGCCCCAAATTACAATCACTTTACCTTGAACTCATCAAAAATAAGCAAAATAACCTCATAGAAGAAGGTTTATAATACATTGGATTAGCAAGTATTTGATTGGATTTTTACTAAGTCAACTACTCATCTGCTATCAATTGATCCAATTCAGTTAACATGAGAAGAGGGAGAATCTTGACCTAACAATGGATTTTTCTATTCAGTGGTGCAGTTGAATCAAAACCAGAAAAATTTGCTCAGTTTTAATTTATGGTTTATGAAAAATTGGGAAAGCTTAGACCCTTCAAAATTCATGGCTATCCGAAGAATAATCTTCATTATATATCTGAGAGGGAAACACCAAAGAGATCCTTTCTTCACCATAACTATTTGTAACTAATGAATCCATTAATGAAAGGTCTACTCAGAAGCAATTACAGAATAAAATGAAGCTCCATTGACTGAAGATTCAGGCTCTTTCTACTTGTGCCAGTTATGTCTTTTCATCATTTATGAATAAATTGTTAGAAGGGTTAGAATTAGAGTTGAGGTCAGATTTTAGGGTTTCAGTTCAGGTTCAGGGTAGCATTTTAAGAAGCTGCCTTAAACTTATACTGATTTGAGTAGCTAAAGTTCCTAATGGACTTCTCCTGCATCGGCAGGTGGGTGTGTTCTGAGCCACAACTAGAGAATTCCACATTCCCCAAAGAAGACCCAGAGCAGCCAAAAAATGGAAGAAAAATAAAAGAAAACTGGGAAAACTGAGATAGAACTATCATTATTTTTCTAAGATAGAACTATCATTATTTTTCTAATTGTCCTCTGATTGAGTACCTAGTGCGTATAGAGAAAGTACCATGTAGGTAGTCACCTCTAAATAGTTTATTTTATTTAATCCTAACAACAATTTGTTAGATAGGTAATAGACTATATTAACTTGAGAGCAACGAAACTTACTTTTTAAAAAATTAATTTATTTATTTTAATTGGAGGCTAATTACTTTATAATATTGTAGTGGTTTTTGCCATACATTGACATGAATCAGCCATGGATGTACATGTGTTCCCCTTCCTGAACCCCTCTCCCACCTCCCTCTCCATCTTTAGAAAAAGTTGTCTAGCTTGCCCAAGACTATCCATCTGGTAGATGGTAGAACCAAGATGATTTTCATGTTTGTCTCACTTTAAATCTATTGTTATTTTTCCTGTCCAATGAAGTAGGACTTAAAGACTTAAAACTAGAGTGGACATTTTAAATGGAGAAGATATATTACAATTAGAGCATGGAACGCTCACTTCTATTGTCTATTTGTGCATAAAAGGAAGCTAGTCATACTCTCCTCCAGGCACAGATTTTCACCCTGCTGCTTCCCATGCCAAGATTTATGCTTAGACAAAAGAAAGTGTGGTTCTCCAGCTGCCAGCTGATGAATAGCCCTCTGGGAGAGCAGCAGCAGCTGCTTGGAGAATTACCTATATATTAAAATGACATCCCTGATCTTTCTAAATCCATGCCTCTTCCAAAGATGCACATGGGCAAGATAGTTTTCTCTTTCTTTTTGAGGATTCTTTATAATTTTTAATTTTGTTGTTTAGTTGCTAAGTTGTGTCTGACTCTTTTGTGACCCCATGGACTGCAGCCATCCAGGCTCCTCTATCCATGGGATTTTCCAGGCAAGAATACTGGAATGGGTTGCCAGTTCCTTCTCCAACGGATCTTCCTGACCTAGGGGTTGAACCTGAGTCTCCTGCATTGGCAGGCAAATTCTTTTCCACTGAACCTTTGGGGGAGCATAATTTTTAATAACATACCACGTATGAATTAAGACTATCCCATTCCTCACATTCTGAATCATGCATCCTGTACTCAGAGTGGTTACACAGATGGGGAAGGGATGCCTCAGGGATACTAGGAGACTGGCAAATGGAAAACAGGAAAAAGAGGACAGGAGAGAATCTGTAGCCCTTTGAACCCAGGCTGGGGAGCCTAGAATTTGTCTGATAGGCAGCCAGAAGACACCAAATTTATTGGATAGGAGGATAACATTATCCAGAGGATGCCACAAAATCCTGCATGTAGTCACGAATAAAAATAAGTAATCTGTCCTTATTCCAAGCCCATATTACAGTTGAATAGAAAATTAGACCAAAAATTTTAATTTAAAAAGCATCAGATATAATACTATTTATTTGATCTTGGGCAAAATATTTAAATAAGATGCTAGTGATCAAGTTTTTTCATCTTAAACACATACACACAAGACTGATAAAGCCTATATCTCATGCTCTAGAGGTATTGTGGACAAAGTGAAATAAGGAATGTGAAAATATATATAAAACTAATTTATAAGCAGTGAGGCTAAAAAAAGGCAATTATCTCATACTACATTTTAAAATTATGGGTGAAATGGGAAAATACAGACTCAAACCAGTAACACAAAATCTCAAATCTGCAGAAAGATTGTGATTCACTATGCTTGACATTGAAAGATAGTTAGAGAAGGTTTATTACTTTTCACAACTGGGACCGTCCTCTTTATATCCAGCTGGATTCCTGAGTTCTACAGTAACGTTCTCCCTTCTGTCAAGCTGCAAATCATTATCATTTTGTCTATAATAAGGTCTTATATTCTTGAATAATTTTTAATGACTTTGTGCTTTGTGGTCTAAATTATTCTAGTTACTTTGGTCTTTTCTCTGAATACAATATTCTGCCTTTATAATTTGCCTAATGGCTCAGATAGTAAAGAATCTTCTGCAATGCGGGAAGCGCAGGTTCCATCCCGGGTCAGGAAGATACCCTGGAGAAGGGAATGGCTACCCACTCCAGTACTCTTGCCTGGAGAATCCCATGGGCATTGGAGCCTGGGCTATAGTCCATGGGGTTGCACAGAGTTGGACACGACTGAGTGACTAAGCATAAAATCCAAAATTAGGGGAAAAAATGGATCCCATGACCACTTTTTAAAAAGAAAGAAGGCTGTTTGGTGATCTCGCCAAAGCAGGTACATTTTGATTAAAGGCAGATAAAGCATATGCTGTTTTTCTGATTAATAATAATGGAAAGAATTGATATATTACTTAGCAATTTTATATAACCACCAAATATTTAAATATTCCATGAGGGCTCTTTAAGGACTTTGGTGATGGAAGGAGGAGGGCAGGGGGACAAGAACCTCTCCACTGAGGGCTTCAGTGAGTGTTTCCTGTACCATCAGAACCACCTCCTCAGTCATGGGATGGAGCCCAGAATCTGTAACAAGCTTCATCTACTTTTCAACCAAATTTTTAATTTGTTTGTGCCTGAGGAATAATGTGTCACATTTTCTTTCAGGTTTCTCTGTTATTCTGCCCTTCTGCCTTTAGCTTTAAATATTAAATTACTTTCGTACAATGTGCCCTTTATTTTGCCCTAAATTTCACACTGCACTTCACATAACCCTCTGCTTTTCCTATTAATAACCATGCTAAAGTTAAAATAAGAGCGTCATTAATCCTTGTCCAGAGTCAGGGGGTCTGAGTGCAGTCAGTTGATCTCCCCCAAGTACAGGGTGGAAGGCTGTCCCATTTTATAGGCAAGAATACTGGAGCAGGTTGCCACTCCCTTCTCCAGGGGACCTTCCTGACCCAAAGAGCAAACCCGCATCTCTTGTATCACCTTCACCGGCAGGAGGATTCTTTACCACCAGCACCACCTTGTTGTTGTCGCTCAGTCACTCAGTTGTATCCAACTCTTCGCAGCCCCATGGACTGCTGTGTGCCAGGCTTCCCAGTCCTTCACTATCTCCCAGAGTTTGCTCAAACTCATGTCCATTGAGTCAGTGATGCCACCCAACCCTTTCATCCTCTGTCATCCCCTTCTCCTCCTGCTTTCAATCTTTCCCAGCATCAGGGTCTTTTCCAATGAATTGGCTCTTCGCATCAGATGGTCAAAGTATTGGAGTTTCAGTCTCAGCATCAGGCCTTCCAATGAATATTCAGGGTTGATTTCTTTGATCTCTTTGCTGTTCAAGGGACTCTCAAGAGTCTTCTCCAAAACCACAGTTCAAAAGCATCAATTCTTTGGCCCTCAGCCTTCTTTATGTTCCAACTCTCACATCTGTACATGACTACGGGAAAAACCATAGCTTTGATCCGGCGCCACCTAGGAAGCCCTTAAAATTAAAGTCAGAATGTAATCCAATAAAGCTAGTGGCTTTGTAAGAAAAAGAAGAGACACCAGGGGAAGGGGTGCACAGAGAAAAGGCCGTATGAGGACACACAGAGAAGATGGACATCTGCAAGCCTAGAAAAAAGGCCTCAGGAAAAGCCAAACCTGCTGACGCCTTAACTTTGGACTTCCAGCCTCCAGAACGGTGAAAAAAGGAGTGCCTGCTGTTTGAGTCACCTGGTCTCTTGTATTTTGTTCTGGCTGTCATAACAGACTAACACAGCAAGTAGCCAACTCATTGCTCAAAATTGCTGGGAACTTTTGTCTTTTACTTAGAAACTAAAATATATAGGACCTAAAATGAGATTGCAGGCTTTAAGACTGGACCACCCAGAGCAAGCTGTTTAAAATCTCCAAGTCCATCAATAAGAGAGGACTGATTGGAACACTATTACTTAGTCCTGATATGAATATTAAATGAAATAATAAATGTAGAAATATTTATTAACCACAATCCCCAGAAGCAGAAAACAATTACTCAATATATGAGGCCTATTGTCACTAGACTGGATAAAAGCAGAAAAGTCAATTCCCCTATGCTGATTCCTATCTTTGCAAGACTTTTAAAATTCAAAGTGGGAGAAAATTCCAGCCTTGAACTGCTAGTTCTCTCTGTCATGAAATATTAGAACAAATTTATGAAAGTTTGGAACCCTCCTGAGTAGTGGTGTAAATTGGTGGGATTTGGCATTTTCTAATTTTTTAAATTAAAGTTAACCTGTGAAATTTTCAAAGATTAATAAAGAGAGTTATCAATCATGTGGAAGCTTTTATGATCAAATTACCAGGTGACATGTTATAAAGACACTCAGAGTGTTCTCCTAAAGTCCGTGTCACGCTTCAAAGGGGGCTCTGCAATACCTCACTTACACACATCCTGTTTTGTCACCTACTTGTCACTCTCACAGTGAAAGCAAAAGGGTCAATATCAGAACAACAGCTAGAACCTGAAATTTGAGAATTCTGGGAGCAAATGTGAGGCCATAGGAATACAAAATGAGAAACAGAAAACATTCTGCTTTGGGCAAAAACTTATCCAAGCATCTTGGAATTCTGAACAGGGCCTGTTTAGTGCTAAGTGAATTGGGTCTCAAATCAATGTCCTAATTTACATAAAAGAAATAAAGCAGAAAAACAAGAGCATATAAATTTAAAGGGTAAAACTGCACAGCACCTCATGTATTCAAATAAGAGCACTTACTTAGATGTATTTTGGAGACATCAGTTTACTCAATTTTCACCAACTGTTTAAGAATCTCTGTTTGCAATTATGTTCAGCACTATCCTTGTCCTGCGTCTGCTGTCTTGTCAATTTAAGAGTTTGGCATTTGTATTAAAAGAGTCTGGGTTCAATTAACCAACCACCATTTGTCAGCTGTGTGGCCTTGAGCAAATCATTTAAGTCCTTCATCACTCAGTCCACCACCTATGAAATGAGCATAAGTATCATACCATGACAATAATAGTGACTCAATATTGCCTCATTTATGCTAAGTATACTGAGCACATTGACTACATGACAAATGCTTAATAAATACTAGAGATTACTATTACTGTGAAACATCTTCACACTCACATCTCTGTCTTAATCTTATCACTTCACTTCTGTATGGTTCTCATAGACACAGGATCCTTTTTCTGAACATATCTTTGACTCTCTCTACCTTCTTGATTTCAATATATAGTCTCATATTAGGAAGGAAATCTGTCTTGCCATGTGGTCATTCTGAATGCTACTTTTCATTACCAAAAGTGCTTAAATAATGAAGCATTTTGGTTAATAAAGGATTTGGCTAACCTAAAGGAAATAGTGTGCTACCCATGTCTGAATGATTAGAATTTAGTAACAAACAAAACTTGAATTCTGATTTGGGGATTTACAAGGTACTCAGTATCTTGAAGTACTCGAAATAGCATAATAGAGAAAAAATACTAAAGCTAAAGTGAAGATAAATAGAGCCTTTTTTTTTTTGGAAATTTAAGATTACTTGCAGCTAAGTTCATTTGGATTTGTAATAGGTCATTTTGTCATATCATCCTTCACTGTGTCTCTTTTCTTGAATAAAGTACCTTTTTTCCATTGGTGCATGCTAATTCAGAGGTAAAACATCTGTGATCAGCTTTTGTCCTGCTGACATATTTTTTAATCTTCCTCCTAATGAATGTGCTATGGTACAATCAACATTGTCAGAATCTTCAGGGACTGACAGTAGCTATTTCTGAAGACTATCATTAATTTTCAAGAAACTCATGACAAACGTGTAGAAAGAGTGGCATTTTGCAAATAATGTATTGTCCTCTTTAATATAGAAATGACCTCTATATACCCAAGGGTCCCAGTTCTTCAAATAAGCTTCTCTCCATTCTTGAGAGTTGGGCATTTTATCAAATTAACCAAGAAATTGATTGATTCAATGTTTGAAGTGATAAAAATTTTATCTGCCAGGTTTGTTTTTTATTTGTAAATGTTTGGAAGATAATTTTTAGTCCCCTTTTTCTTCAAAAAGAACTGATACTTCAAAGCTTCTATGAAAGTCCAAGAAATTGTTTTTATGTAACACCAATATTTCCAGTCCATAAAAATCACTATAGTCCAATTATTTAAAATTCATAATTGGTTATTTTAGATTATATAATTTCCTGATATGTTTAACCACTTCAAATAGCTTGACTAGTGTTATTCGATTCAATATATAAAATCTTTCATACAATTAAATTTGATTCTGGCTTATTGTATCGGCTTCAGTGCCTGGTTAAGTGAATTTTTGCCTCATACTAATAACAAATGAACTACTTTAATGATGACTTAATGGACTTCAGTGATTTTTAAATCTTGACTTTATTTTGGTTTTATTACGCAAAAATATTTCCCTCTTGCTAAAATATCTTTAATTGTTTAAGTCATATCTGCATGGATGATCTAATCAACTTTAAAATTCTTAAAATTCACTTCCTACAGTTAATAGCTTTAAGGGTTAGTACACAGAGGGCTTAGTGGTAAAGAATCTGGCTGCAAAGCATGAAACTTTGGGTTAATCCCTGGGTTGGGAAGATCCCCTGGAGAAGAAAATGGCAATCTACTCCATTATTCTTGCCTGGAAAATCCCAAGGACAGAAGAGCCTGGTGGGCTGCAGTCCATCAAAAAAGAGTTGGACACCACTTATCAACTAAACAACAACAACAACAATTTCATAGGTATAAAGTTGAGGGTCTAAAAATATTCTGATAAAAATCAGCGAAAAGACCTACTAATTTGCAATCTGAAGCTATCTTTATGTGACAGGTTGTGGGGGGAGGGGCGCAAGGAAGGGTTGCCTAGGATACAGAATATAGGATGCAAAGAAAAATAAGGCTGCCTTCTGTAAGCAACTAACAACAGAAAAAAGAGACTCTATATTTTAGCATGACAGCTTTTACAATGCTAAGTGAAAATGGCATTAAAACTGCAGTAAAATATAGGACCATCTTGAAGACAGCAGACTTTGAGTTGGCACTCCTGAAGGAAATTGCCTCAAAATACTTTTTCCTGCAAATGAGAAGATCAGGAGACCCTCTAGAACAGCAAGAGGGCATGGGGGAACAAAACTGAGAGAATTCCGCTAACAGAGGAAAGGGGACAAGAAGAGTGCTTTTTGAGAAACCAGTGGAACAAGCTGAATGGGGTGAAGCCCTGACCCCTACCCACCCCAGTGTTCTTTGGCTGCACACAAACTACAGAGATTAGAAGAGTCTTACGGCACACTCTGACTTCTCTGTGTATTGATTGGCTAAGATGAACTTTTTAGATAATAAACTAACCTTTCTCTCTCTTCAACCCAGAGTATACAGTAAGGATACTTCTGATAGAATTGTGGAAAAAATTTTCCAGATTCACCATGAGAAACTAAACAGTTTAGCATTTAGAATGCCAAACTGCACTGCCCACCCTGGCGACCTATTTCCCTGATCCCTCAGGTCTCATTCTGATTATCTTGCCTAGCCTTAGTCTTTGTTCTTACACAGAATCGCATGCCAATACCAGTTACATGTATTCTGTTCAGTTCAGTTCAGTCGCTCAGTCGTGTCCGACTCTTTGCGACCCCATGAATCGCAGCACACCAGGCCTCCCTGTCCATCACAAACTCCTGGAGTTCACTCAGACTCACGTCCATCGAGTCAGTGATGCCATCCAGCCATCTGATCCTTTGTCATCCCCTTCTCCTCCTGCCCCCAATCCCTCCCAGCATCAGAGTCGTTTCCAATAAGTCAACTTTTTGCATGAGGTGGTCAAAGTACTGGAGTTTCAGCTTCAGCATCATTCCCTCCAAAGAAATCCCAGGGCTGATCTCCTTCAGAATGGACTGGTTGATCTCCTTGCAGTCCAAGGGACTCTCAAGAGTCTTCTCCGATACCACACTTCAAAAACATCAATTCTTCGGCGCTCAGCCTTCTTCACAGTCCAACTCTCACATCCATACCTGACCACAGGAAAAACCATAGCCTTGACCAGATGGACCTTTGTTGGCAAAGTAATGTCTCTGCTTTTGAATATGCTATCTAGGTTGGTCATAACTTTCCTTCCAAGGAGTAAGCGTCTTTTAATTTCATGGCTGCAGTCACCATCTGCAGTGATTTTGGAGGCCAAAAAAATAAAGTCTGACACTGTTTCCACGTTTCCCCATCTATTTCCCATGAAGTGATGGGACCGGATGCCATGATCTTCGTTTTTTGAATGTTGAACTTTAAGCCAACTTTTTAAGCCATGTATTCTGAGATGGTGGCAAAGTCCAAAAGGCTTTATTCAGACAGCATAAATAACATTGGTTATCAGTTAGACCACCAGCTGGGATCTCTGGGACTGACAGACAGCCTTCCATTCTGCTCCACATGGACCTATCCTTACAGTTACTCAGGCTTCCTCACAGTATGGCTGCTGGGATCCGAAAAGTAGGAAGTAGGAAGCCCACATTTCTCTTAAGACTTGGCCTCAGAAGACCTAAAATGCCACTTAGGCTACATTCTATTAATCAGAGCAGTCAGAGGGCCAACCCCAAACTATAGAAAACAAACAAACAAAAACATGCTTTCAACTTTTGGATGGCAACATAGCATGCATATACAGAGACAGAAGGAACTGACTGAAGCCATCTTTGGAGACTACCACACAGATTTAATTTGATTCCACTTCTGAGCAGGTTAAGAAAAAGCAGAAGAAAGCTTTCAGAATTGCCCTACACTATAATAGCGCTGTAAATCCCAAATCAACATAGTAAGTCTCTCTTTGTGTAGTGTTCTCCTTTGTGTAAGCAAAGGGAATTTTTTTTAATTAAATTTAGTTCTTAGAACTAGAAACATTGTACATTTTCTTTGTTTTAATTGTATTATTTTAAGCAACTAAAACATTTAAAATATTACTGTGTAAAATGTTAGATATTTTTTTTTCTCTTCTTAGTGTTATCATATCTACCAATAATTTGTTGAGCGGAAATCATTTTCAGGGATTTATGTTAAAAATAAATAAATTTAGGCTAAAAAAAAAAGGAATCTTCAAAGGCAACAGAAGTTGCCAGAAAAGCTAATTCTAAGAGGAAAAATACTATTATGATAGACACTAAATGATAATGAAGAGTAACAGCTAAATATTTAACATTTTAGGCACACTTTGAGATTAAAAAAAAAAAGTCTTTGAGCTAACAAAGAACTACCAAACAAAAGGTTGACAGAAAAAAAAAAAAAAACTGAGACAAAATTTAGTAAAATATGGCATTTCAGAGAGAATCTTCCTATTGAAAAATAATTGAAGAGTGTTTATCCATTTGAAGATCATTGTTTTATTTACCCAAAATGAAATATGGATTTAACATATGTCAACTCCCAAATCTGTTGAATTAAATATGCCCAGAAATCTACTGAAGAAATTAGAAAGATTCTGAACTATTTGTCTTATTTATTAGTATGACAGTCTGACACCACACATCTCCAACTGGAATAAAACTGAAATCCCACATACCAATGTGCCAGACTGAGAAACATATGGCACTCTCCAATAACTAAAGCCTGGATATTTGTAGGTGTCGAAAATCTATTTGGGGGCCTCCTTATAGCTTATGAGAAAAAGCATTGTATGTTTACTTTCAGTAGTGTTACTTAGAATTAATTTTAGATTTATTTACAGCAGAGAGGAAAAAGTATTACCTTTATTCATGAAACGTGGGGATTCTATGGAGACAGGAGGGAATTCTTTTAATACATTTCTTTAGAAAGGGATGACAACTCAGAAAGAACACTTTGTGGGGTTTTTAAATATTTAATATGCCACTGCTGCTTTGCAGCTCAAGAAAAACATGTGATTCTTTATTGGCAAATATTTCAGAGCTTATCTCAACTTGTATGGAGTTTTTTAAAATGTTTAATAGTTCTAAAATGTAAAGCTAGTGGAAAAAACAATAGCTTAGGGCAACAAGGTAATTCTTTCTTTGCAAAATTAAAAAAATATATTAAAGTTTCAAGCTCATACATTTTCACAGTTGTAGAAAAATGTCTTTGTAATTAGGATTTTCATTCATTATCTTTTAATTAATATTGTTGATTCTTCATTGTACATGAATTATTTGAAGTGTTTGGGTGAGTTAGATAAGCATGTACACCCTCTTAATAGTGAATAATTTAGCAGATAGACCAGATATTAGACCAAAGATATACAGATGAGTCTTATTTTCCTTGGGAAGACAGAGTATTATATTGGGATGGAAACAGCTAATTTTAACAGGGTGATTGTAGAAATATATATATTTTTAAACTGCTGGAAAGTCTTTCTTAATGGAACCCTCTACAGATTTGGAGCCGAAGAATTGATGCTTTTGAAATGTGGTGTTGGAGAAGACTCTTGAGAGTTCCTTGGACTGCAAGGAGGTCAAATCAGTCAACCAGTCAATCCTAAAGGAAATCAGTCCTGAATATTCATTGGAAGAACTGATGCTGAAGTTGAAACTCCTGATGCGAAGAACTGACTCCTTGGGAAAGAACCTGATGGTGGGAAAGATTGAAGGCAGGAGGAGAAGGGGACGACAGAGGATGAAATGATTGGATGGCATCACTGACTCAATGGACAAGAGTTTGATTCTTGTCCGACTCCTATCCAGGACTTGGTGATGGACAGGGAAGCCTGGCATGCTGCAGTCCATGGGGTTGCAAAGAGTCAGTCATGACTGAGCAACTGAACTGAACTGAATCCATTTGTAATCATATAGATTATTAACCTCATAAAGTTAAGTTACTATTAGAATACTGTGTACTGGGTTAATCATCTATACTCCAATACAAAATAAAAAGTTAAAAAAAATTAATGTATACTGAGGCTTTCCTGGTGGTCTAGTGGTTAAGACTTCATCTACCAATGCAGGGGGTGTGGGTTCGATCCCTGGATGGGGAGCTAAGATCCCATATACCTCCTAGCCAAAAGTCAAAACACAAAACAGAAGGAGTATTGTAACAAAATCAATAAAGACTTCAAAATGATCTACATCAAAAGAATTGTTAAAAAATTAAGTATAGTTTAAAACAATAAAATAAAATACTATGTATTGCCTGGAAGAGAGAGAATAGTATCTATTTATTTTTGATCCTTTACATGTTTTTACATATTAAATTATTTATTTATTTATTTATTTATTTATTATGTAATCCCCGAGTACTGTCTGGCTTCCTTTGTGGCTCAGCTGGTAAAGAATCCACCTGCAATGTGGGAGGCTTGGGTTCGATCCCTGGGTTGGGAAGATCCCCTGGAGAGGGGAAAAGCTACCCACTCCAGTATTCTGGGCTGGAGGATTCCATGGACAGTATAGTCCATGGGGTCACAAAGAGTCGGACATGACTGAGCGAGTTTCACTTTATGCAGTTTTCCATGTACTGTCAGAGGATTATCATGACAATTGGTAATAAAAGACACACTATAAGAAAATTCTTAAGCTATAATGTATCTTTAAAGTTAAATATTTAGTTCCATAATGCAATAATATCAGTGCTAGAAGTGGTACTCCTACAGCCAGAATAACAGGACTTCAATCCTTTGTCTACTATTTAACAGTCATGTCTTATGGGTGGGCTGTCCTCATAGCTCAGTCAGTAAAAATATGCCTGCAATGCAGGAGACCTGGGTTCGATTTCTGGGTTGCGAAGATCCCCTGGAGGAGGAAATGACAACCCATTGCAGTGTTCTTGCCTGGAGAATCCCATGGACAGAGAAGCCTGGCAGGCTTCAGTCTATGAGGTTGCAAGAGCTGGACATGACTTAGTGATTAAACCACCACCATCTTATAGGCCTTTGGCAACTTAATTAAAATCACCATGGTTCAAATTCTTCATCTTTAGAGATGTATCATATTTTGTCTAAGATGCCTTTGATTATAAGTCACACCATTATTTTATGCATTACAACAAAAGAAAAATTACCCAAAGGAAAGAGCTGAGAAGAAGATGCTGTGTTAAGTGGATACACCAAAAGGCTATGACATCAACATGAGAAAAATAAGACGTCTTGACACACAGAAAAGAGCACTAGAAAACTTGCATACTTCCATCCTGGCACAGAGTGGAGAGAGAAAAAAAAATGTCCCCTAATATATGAACAAGAAGCTAGGAATCATGCTGTTCAGCCCAGTGAAATGTATGGTCTGCAAAACCTAAAAAGAATTTATTGGAAACTGACTTTAGGTTGGTCATGCTCCAGGTGACTGACAGAAGCAAACACAAATTATCTCTGGAATAACTTGATGGAAATCCAGGCTGAAGTCATTCCAGGACAACATTGATTATAAGATAGATTTCTGAGATGTTAGAGTGAAGGAAAAAAGATGTGTGGCAAATTGATTGCAAATATGGTCCCACTACTCTTCTTCCCTGAATTCATGCTCTTTGCACCATGACTTTGCAGGTCCTTCCATGAAGAAGTCCATTTCCCCAACACTTCAGTTTCTGCTTGCCTTATGATCTGTTTGGACCAATACAATATGACAAACATATGGTGTGCTCATTGCAAACCTAAGCTCAAGAGGCCTTGCAAACTTCCATTTGGTTTTTGAACTCTGCCATTTCCAGGCAAATAAATCCTCACTAATCTGCTGATAAACAGAGGGACCATACGGAATAGAGCCAGTGCACCTCAGCCCAGGCTTTGCGAGACCACCCAGCTCCCAGCCAACCCGGCAGCTGATCACAGGTGCATAAGCAAGTTTGTATGACATCATGTAAGCCCACCCAGGTAAGCAAACCACCATATAAGCTAGTAAGCAAGAATATTTACTTTTTTAGGCATTATATTTTGGGGAGTATTATCATACAAAGCTAGCTGAACAACATATATTTAAAAATCAATGAAGAATAGTACTAATATGCACCTTAACAAGCTATGTTAAGAAATTAATTCACCTAATACCTTTAAAATCCTTCCTACATGGTATGTCTTAAGATATGCTATCTAAAATTATTTATTGAGTTATTACCATATTCAAATGAGACTTTTTTGTCTCCAACTTTATTCATAAATAAAACTGGAATTCTGATTTGCAGAATGATTATGAAGATCAAATGCAAGTAGACATATTATAACTATAAGATACTAAATGAAATGTTATTATGACTGCAATTACACAAAAACAACATAATAATGTATTTGTCAAGAGAGGTATAAACATGCAAGTGAACCCAGAGAAAGCAAATGATGAATTCTGTCTGGGAGACTCAGGGATGGCTTTATAGAAGGAGGAATTTGTCAAATATAAAAGGATAAGAAGGATTTGGTAAGGCAAAGGTTACTATGAAGAAAAGCATGGAAGGCATTCTAGGTTAAAGAAACTTACTGTACAAAAACTTAAAGATATGAAAGCATCTGTCATATGGCCATCTTGCCTAACTGATTGATGTAACAAAAGTGGAAAGTATAAGAGGAAAAATGGTCTCAAACAAGGCTAGCATGTTACATAGAAAAGCTATTCATGTATCTGGCTAAGCAAAAATGACTTTCTTCTTTATGTAATATACATCATCAGGGGTTCCTAAGAAGGTGAATATGACAAAATCTATTTTAGACATAAAATTCTGGTATCGGTATAGATAAAAGATTGGTGGGAGGAAAGTAAACACAATCATTGAGGTGAAAAATGGACAGAATGTGATCTAAGTGGGAAAATTAAAGAACTAGAGGAAAAAAAAAGTAGAGATCATGAACTCTTTATTGCAAATATCTGACTTAAATTGAAGAAAGTAGGGGAAACCACTAGACCATTCAGGTATGACCAAAGTCAAATCCTTACGATTATACAGTGGAAGTGACAAACATATTCAAGGGACTAGATCTTATAGAGTGCCTGAAGAACTATGGACAGAAGTTCATGACATTGTACAGGGGGCAGTGATCAAGATCATCTCCAAGAAAAAGAAATGCAAAAAGGCAAATGGTTGTCTAAGGTAGCCTTACAAATAGCTGAGAAAATAAAAGAAGCTAAATGCAAAGGAGAAAAGGAAAGATATACCCATCTGAATGCAGAATTCCAAATAATAGCAAGGAGAGATAAGAAAGCCTTCCTTAAGAATCAATGGAAAGAAATAGAGGAGAACAATAAAATGGGATAGACTAGAGATCTCGTCAAGAAACATAGAGATACCAAGGAAATATTTCATGAAAAGATGGGCACAATAAAGGACACAAATGGTATGGAACTAACAGAATTATGAGGTATTAAGAAAGGGTGTCAAGAATACACAGAAGACTATACAAAAAAGAGCTTCATGACCCAGATAACCACGATGGTGTGATCACTCACCTAGAGCCAGACATCCTAGAATGTGAAGTCAAGTGGGCCTTAGGAAGCACCACTACAAACAAAGCTAGTGGATGTGATAAAATTCCAGTTGAGCTATTTCAAATCTTAAACAGATGATGCTGTTAAAATGTTGCATTCAATGTGCCAGCAAATTTGGAAAACCCAGCAGTGGCCACAGAACTGGAAAAGGTCAGTTTTCATTCCAATCCCAAAGAAAGGCAATGCCAGAGAATGCTCAAACTACTGCACAATTGTACTCATCTCACACGCTATCAAAGTAATGCTCAAAATTCTCCAAGCCAGGCTTCATAAATGCATGAGCTGTGAACTTCCAGATGTTCAAGCTGGATTTGGAAAAGGCAGAGGAACTAGAGATCAAGTTGCCAACATCCACTGGATCATTGAAAAAGCAAGAGAGTTCCAGAAAAACATCTATTTCTGCTTTATTGACTATGCCAAAGCCTTTGACTATGTGGATCACAATAAACTGGAAAATTCTGAAAGAGATGGGAATACCAGACCACCTGATCTGCCTCCTGAGAAATCTGTATGCAGCTCAGGAAGCAACAGTTAGAACTGGACATGGAACAACAGACTGGTTCCAAATTGTGAAAGAAGTACTCAAGGCTGCATATTGTCACCCTGCTTATTTAACTTATATGCAGAGTACATCATGAGAAATGCCAGACTGGATGAAGCACAAGCTGGAATCAAGATTGCCAGGAGAAATATCAAAAACCTCAGATATGCAGATTACACCACCCTTATGGCAGAAAGGGAAGAGGAACTGAAGAGTCTCCTTATGC
Organism: Bos mutus; assembly: GCF_027580195.1. NCBI lineage: Eukaryota > Metazoa > Chordata > Mammalia > Artiodactyla > Bovidae > Bos > Bos mutus. The sequence continues at coordinate 123,309,758 of NC_091617.1, forward strand.
AAGTGAAAGAGGAGAGTGAAAATGTTGGCTTAAAGCTCAACATTCAAAAAACTAAGATCATGGCATCTGGTCCCATCACTTCATGGCAAATGGAAGAGGAAACAATGGAAACAGTGACAGACTTTATTTTTGGGGGCTCCAAAATCACGATGGTGACTGCAGCCATGAAATTAAAAGATGCTTGTTCCTTGGAGGGAAAGCTATGACAAACCTTGACAGCATATTAAAAAGCAGAGACTACTTTGCCAACAGAAGTCTGTCTAGTCAAAGCTACGGTGTTTCCAGTAGTCATGTATGGATGTGAGAGTTGGACTGTGAAGAAAGCTGAGCACTGAAGAAATGATGCTTTTGCACTGTGGTGTTGGAGAAAACTCTTGAGAGTCCCTTGGACTGCAAGGAGATCAAACCAGTTAATCCTAAAGGAAATTAGTTCTGAATATTCATTGGAAGGGCTGATGCTGAAGCTGAATCTCTAATATTTTGGCCTCCTCATTCAAAGAACTGACTCACTGGAAAAGACCCTGATGCTGGGAAAAACTGAAGGCAGGAGGAGAAGGGGACAACAGAGGATGAGATGGTTGGATGGCATTACCAATGCAATGGACATGATTTTGAAAAAGCTCTGGAAGATGGTGATGGACAGGGAAGCCTGGCATGCTGCAGTTCATGGGGTTGCAAAGAGTCAGACATGACTGAGCAACTGAACTGAACTGAGAGAAGCATTTGGAAGATACAAGACAATTAAAACTCTTAAGTGCCCCTTGATGTAGCAAGACCTGAACTCATCGTTCTCACATGTTTTACTACATGTGACCCCTCTAAACTAAGAAACTTGAATGACATACTGTCCATGATAATATAGCTGGTGATGAAAACTTTAGTCAGCCGGTCTTCAAAATTCAGAACTTTTATTGTTATGTCTTGCTTACCAGTTTAGAGAAGAAAAACATAAATCAAATTGTATCATTGATCCTGTTTGTGACACCAGTTGTCTTGCTGTTTACACTGTTTGTTGAACCCAGTGTAGGCAAGGTGCGAACTGAGAGGCTGGGAGAAGACTGAAGGGGCCCTAGCAACTGCAGACACATTTATTCTCTCCTGGCTATGCAGCAGCCATATCAGCAGACACACTATATTCTCTCCTCTCACGGCTGACTCAACAGACACAGCCATGAGGCAGCAGTAATATGCTGCCACTTCTTCTGGGTGGAGCTCATAAATATGTGTACAAAACATAACCCATGACCAGCAAGTACCTCTTGATGCACATGCTCAGTGCTATAGATGATCTCAGCTGTTACAGAGTCATTATTTACAAAATGTGGGGCTAGAGAGTCTGAACACACCATCTTGGCCAATTTGCTCTCTCCCACACAAATATAATACATCCCTCATGTGTTTGTTGTAATTATTTATTGACTTTACTTCCAGATACCAAATGAAACCCACCTATGAAACATAAATAAACTTTGAATTAATTCACTGAATTATCATAGAAATTTGTTTTTGAGACTATATCATGGGCAAGTAAGACTTCATTGAGTAGTGAAGTTAAAAAATAAAGAATCACTAATCAAGTAGAATGCAACACTGGGGATTCCCAGAGAGCAGAAAAATTTTATGAGTAGGCTAAGGTCAGGGGATAAAAAGTTCTGAGAGGAAAATGTTGGTAGTGAGCATAATAAGGTGTCTAGATGCCAGACTATAGAATAATTTTTGAGGAGTTCTCAGCCCTAAAAAGATAAAAAATATCCAAATAATCTTACAAAATATGTGAAGAGATACCATGCACTCAACTTAGTGAGTTGCTGCAGAATTCAAAACTAAGAATAATGGGAAAGTTTTAGAGGAAGTACAGTTTTTGACTTACTGAAGGAAAATATTTTCTATTATCTGGAGCTATCTAGCTAAGAAAAGAGCTTATTCATGGAGTTGTGGTCCCTTGGGGCTTCCCCCGTGGCTCAGTGGTAAAGTATCTGCCTGCACTGCTGGAGACACAGGAGACACGGTTCAGTCTCTAGGTCAGGAAGATCTCCTGGAGGAGGGGATGGTGATCCAGTCCAGTATTCTTGCCTGGAGAATCCCTTGGACAGAAAGCCTAGAGGGCTATAGTCCATGGGTTCACAAAGAATTGTACATGACTGACTGAGCAACTAACATGCACACACACACACACATACATACCTAACATCTAACCACCTTATTTTACAAATGAGGAAATTGAGACGAAGAAATTTTATGAAACTTGGATAGAGTCAGAAAGTAAGCTTATTTAATAGAAATGCACATAGAAGCCATTAAAACTATAAAGTACTATACAAGTTTGGGCATAATTGTTGCCAAAGTCAGGCCTAGAACTAACCTATTCTTATTGGTCAAGGCTTCTGTTACTTTCTCACAATATGTGTTTGGTGTTGCCTGCCATTGTGACTCACTTAGCTATTATATCAGCGGACAAACACAAAAGCTGGGCAAATTCATTTAATCCTCCTGAATCTCAATTTTTATACCTGTAAAATGAGAATAATAATTGTACCCACAACATACTGTTGTTCTGAAAATTAAGTGAGAAAGATCATGTAAAGCTAATAGCCTGGAACATAGTGTACCATAATTGTTATTGATATTTATTATTACTATTATTAATATTATAATTAGTTACCAATTCACTAACTGCAGCTAGTTTCCCACAGCAAAATTAGTATTCCTTCTCAAAATTATTGTTCTACTTTTTAAAACTATCTTGATGATGGACTTTGAAATGAGACATATCTGAGTACAAATGCCAGCATTTCCAATTACTAACTGAGGCATCTTGAACAAACTATTGAAAATCTTAACATTCATTTTTCTAGGTAAAAAATAGAGTGATGCTGAATGATACTAAAGCTGAAACTCCAGTACTTTGGCCACCACAAGCGAAGAGTTGACTCATTGGAAAAGACTCTGATGCTGGGAGGGATTGGGGGCAGGAGGAAAAGGGGATGACAGAGGATGAGATGGCTGGATGGCATCACCGACTCGATGGACGTGAGTTTGAGTGAACTCTGGGAGTTCGTGATGGACAGGGAGGCCTGGTGTGCTGCAGTTCATGGGGTTGCAAAGAGTCGGACACGACTGAGAGACTGAACTAACTATCAATATCTACTGGAGTAGTGAGTTTTAAGAGGAAAGGCATGGGAAAAAACAGTATCCTCCTCTTACTTATTAAAGCTCTCAGTAAATTACTGCAACCATCATGATTTATTATATTACATTATTAAATACCCTGAAGGTTTTGTGGTACACGCCAATGACACAGTGTAGAGAAAGAACCCAGAGGTCAGCAAGAGTATTGCTCCTAGGCAGTGAGTTACTTCACTTAATTTTCCTAGCTTTGCTGTTCTATTCAGCTATTTGACCACAGCCTCCTGTGTTTAAGGGGTTTCCCTGGTGGCTCAGACAGTAAAGGATCTGCCTGCAGTGCAGGAGACCCAGGTTCAATCCCTGGGTTGGGAAGATCTCCTGGAGAAGGGAATGGCTACCCACTCCAGTATTCCTGCCTGGAGAATTCCACGGACAAAGGAGCCTGGCACACTACAGTCCCTGAGGCTGCAAAGAGTCAGACGCAACTCAGTAACTAACATTTTCACTTCCTGTGTTCAAGTGTAAACTGAGGACAATGAAAAAGAGAAAAAATAAGCATTTAATATCCTCTCCTAGGAAAGAATGGGGTATAGATCTATTTAGGGGATCTAGCCTGTTTACTGGTCAATACCAACTTGTGTGTTACAGCTGAGAGGAGGAAGTGGAAAATGGCCAGGCATCTCTTATCTCTTATTTTGTGTAATATAAAAGGGTAAACCCTGGATTTTGACCTTAAGGAGAGTCCCTGGGTCAAACCAGGATAGTTCTTCAGAAAGGAATCATCAAGAGAATGTGGGATGCTGTGGAAGGGCAACAATACAGCCAACAGGAGTATATATGTGAGGGTTGAGGGGATGGAGAAAATAAAACCTGTGAATGGATGAGGTGGTCACGACTGAGGCTAGCTAAGCTTTGTTGTTTTCCTTATGTGCATGATCAAGATTCCACTTTGCATTTAAAGAGATAAGACTGAGTGGATAGAAAAAGGTAAAATACATGGAATAGAAAAGCAAGATATCAAGAAAAGTATTTCAACTTAACATTTAATTTGACTTAGGACAGTGGTTCTCAAAGCATGGTCTTTCGATCCATAATATCAACTTAAATGAGAACTTGTTAGAAATGTACATTCCAATATGCAGCCTATAACTAATGAAAACTTATTGTATATTGCATGAAACTCTAATTGATGCTCTGTGGTAAACTAAAGGGGAAGGAAATCCCAAAAAACTATATACATCTATATATATATATACATATATACATACATGCATACGTACATACATATACATATAGCTGATTTACTTTGGTGTACAGTACTATCACTGTGGGCAAGAATCCATTAAAAGAGATAGAGTAGCCATGATAGTCAACAAAGGGTTCCAAAATGCATTACTTGGATGCAATCTCAAAAATGACAGAATGATCTCTGTTTGTTTCCAAGGCAAGCAGTTCAATATCACTGTAATCCAAGTCTATACCCCAACAAGTAATGCTGAAGAAGCTGAGGTTGAATGTTTTTATGAAGACCTACAAAACGTTCTGGAACTAACACCCCAAAAAAGATGTCCTCTTTATTATAGCGGACTGGAATGCAAAAGTAAGAAGTCAAGAGATACCTGGAGTAATAGGCAAATTTGGCCTTGGTGTACAAAACAAAGCAGGTCAAAGGCTAACAGAGTTTTGCCAAGACAATGCCCTGGTCATAGCAAACATCCTCTTCCAACAACAAAAGAGAAGACTCTACACATGGACATCACCATACAGTCAAAACAGAAATCAGATTGATTATATTCTTTGCAGCCAAAGATGGAGAAGCTCTATATAGTCATAAAAAACTGGGAGCTGACTGTGGTTCAGATCATGAACTCCTTACTGCCAAATTCAGACTTAAGCTGAAAAAGTAGGGAAAACCACTAGATCATTCAGGTATGACCCAAATCGAATCCCTTATGATTATACAGTGGAACTGACAAATAGATTCAAGTGATTAGATCTGATGGAAGGAGTACCTGAAGAACTATGGACGGAGGTTTGTGACATTGTATAGGAGGGAGTGATCAAGACCATTCCCAAGAAAAAGAAATGCAAAAAGGCAAAATGGTTGTCTGAGGAGGCCTTACAAATAGCTGAGAAATGAAGAGAAACTAAATGCAAAGGGGAAAAGGAAATATATACCCTTTTGAATGCAGAGTTCCAAAGAAGAGCAAGGACGGACAAGAAAGCCTTCCTCAGTGATCAGTGCAAAGAAATAGAGGAAAACAATAGACTGGAAAATGCTTGAGATCTCTTCAAGAAAATTAGAGATACCAAGGGAACATTTCATGTAAAGATGAGCATAATAAAGGACTGAAATGGTATGGGCCTAACAGAAGCAGAAGACATTAAGAAGAGGTGGCAAGAATACACAGAAGAACTGAACAAAAAAGATCTTCATGACCCAGATAACAATGATGGTGTGATCACTCACCTAGAGCCAGACATCCTAAAATGTGAAGTCAAGTGGGCCTTAGGATGCACTACTATGAACAAAACTAGTGGAGGTGATAGAATTCCAGTTGAGCTATTTCAAATCCTAAAAGAGGATGCTGTGAAAGTGCTGCACTCAATATGCCAGCAAATCTGGAAAACTCAGCAGTGGCCACAGGACTGGAAAAGGTCAGTTTTTATTCCAATCCCAAAGAAAGGCAATGCCAAAGAATGCTCAAACTACCACACAATTGCACTCATCTCACATGCTAGTAAAGTAATGCTCAAAATTTTCCATGTGAGGCTTCAACAAGTACATGAACCATGAGCTTTCAGATGTTCAAGCTGGATTTAGAAAAGGCAGAGGAACCAGAGATGAAATTGCCAACATCCTCTGGATCATTGAAACAGCAAGAGAGTTCAAGAAAAAACATCTACTTCTGCTTTATTGACTGTGTCAAAATCTTTGACTGCATGGATCACAACAAACTGTGGAAAATTCTGAAAGAGATGGGAATACCAGACCACCCGATCTGCCTCTTGAGAAACCTGTATGCAGGTCAAGAAGCAACAGTTAGACCTGGACATGGAACAACAGACTGGTTTCAAATTGGAGAAGGAGTACGTCAAGGCTGTATATTGTCACTGCTTATTTAACTTATATGCAGAGTACATCATGTGAAATGCTGGGTTTGATGAAGCACAAGCTGGAATCAAGATTGCCGGAAGAAATATCAATAACCTCAGATATACAGATGATACGACCCTTACGGCAGAAAGCTAAGAAGAACTAAAGGGCCTCTTAATGAAAGTGAAAGAGGAGAGTTAAAAAGTTGGCTTAAAGCTCAACATTCAAAAAACTAAGATCACGGCATCTGGTCCCATCACTTCATGGCAAATAGATGGGGAAACAATGGAAACAGTGACAGACTTTCTTTTTTGCGGGCAACAAAATCACTACAGATGGTGATTGCAGCCATGTAATTAAAAGATGCTTGCTCCTTGGAAGAAAAGCTACAACCAACCTTGACAGCATATTAAAAGCACAGCCATTACTTTAGCAAAAAAGGTCTATCTACTCAAAGCTATGCTTATTCTAGTAGTCATGTATGGATGCGAGAGTTGGACTATAGAGAAAGCTGAGCACTGAAGAATTCATGCTTTTGAACTGTGTTGTTGGAGAAAACTCTTGAGAATCCCTTGGACTACAAGGAGTTCCAACCAGTCAATCCTAAAGGAATACTTTGGCCACCTGATGTGAAGAACTGACTCAATGGAAAAGACCCTGCTGCTGGGAAAGATTGGAGGCAGGAAGAAAAGGGGACAACAGAAGATAAGATGGCTGGACGGCATCACAGATGCAATGGACATGAGTTTGAATAGGCTCCAAGAATTGATGATGGACAGGGAAGCCTAGCATGCTGCAGTCTATGGGGTGGCAAAGAGTCAGACATGACTGAGCGATTGAACTGAAGTGAACTGAACAGTAGAAATTAACACAACATGGTAAAGCGACAATACTTCAATAAAAAAAATTTTTTTAAATAAATGTACATTCTCAGTCCCACTCTAGGCTATTGGATCAGAAACTCTAGGGGTTGTTGGTTGTGGAGGAAAAAAAATTTGTGTTTGAATAAGTTCTCCAGGTGGTTCTGTTGTGTATAAATTTTAGAGGAAAATTTTCATCATCCTTCTCACTTTTTATTCCAACTGCCAATGTATTTTTTTGTGTCTCTACCTGAACCATAAAGATAAGAGAGTAGAATGCAAAGGTTAGAAGACTAGGATAGACTTACATAAAGAATTTGCAAATTTCAGACTTCTGAAATTTGCAAATTATTTATAGCAAATATACTAATTCAAAGTGAAGTTTCACAATTTCTAATCACAGCCAATTTTTAATCACAGTCATGCCATGCATGACTTTCAGAAAAGAATAGACATATTAGTCCAGTGGAATAAATAATAAGATCAGAACAATACAGAACAGTATTTGCCAAGTGGAGAGGAAATAGCACTTTGATGGGTTGCACAATGAACTGGGAACGAGATGTCCTAGATAGACCCTTCCCTGACACCATGGCTCCTGCCAGACCATTTCCGCCCACAGCTCTGGAGGACATTATTTGCTAAAGCCCAGTTGATCCTATGCAAGCAGGATAATGCTGTATAAAGACTGCTGAAGTTCTGTCATAGCCCTGATTCCAGCAAAGGACTAGCATTATAAGAAAAACCCTGTAGTGGAAATAGGTAAAAATAGCAAATGAAAGACTGAAAATTTATTTTCCTCTTTTGGAAAAAAAAAAAAAAATGTGCCCTGTCAGAAGGGTATTTGAATGTTTTCTGCACATCTTGCCTCACTCCTTTCTCATCTGACAAGACTAACATTGCACTTTTTAGTGGTACGAAGGTTGTTTCTAGTCAACTTAACCAATAGTATGTTCTTTCAGCTGTTTCAGTGCTAGGAAGTCTTCCTTTAATTAGCAATTGAAAAATGGGCTTTTTTTTTTTTTAATAGAGGATAATTGCTTGACATTGTTGTGTTAGTCTCTGGTATACAACAGGAATCAGCTATGAAAGTAAAAGTGAAAGTTGCTCAGTTGTGTCCAATTCTTTTCAACCCCATGGACTATACAGTCCATGGAATTCTCCAGGCCAGAATACTGGAGTGGGTAGCCTTTCCCTTCTCCAGAGGATCTTCCCAACCCAGGGATCAAACCCAGGTCTCCTACATTGCAGGCAGATTCTTTACCAGCTGAGCTACAAGAGAAGCCCAAGAATACTTGAGTGGGTGGCCCATTCCTTCTCCAGTGAATCTTCCTGATCCAGGAATGGAACTGGGGTCTCCTGCATTACAGGCAGATTCTTTACCAATTAAGCCATCACTATAAGTATATGTATATCCTCTCTATCTCACCCACCTACCCCACCCACCTCAACCCCACCAAAATGGGCATTTTAAAGTAATTTCTTGCATTAGTGAGCTTCCCTTTTCATATAGTTACTAAAATCCTTAGTAAGGCACTAATGAGAATTGCTATTCTGGGTACCAAAAATTCCAAACTGGGCTATATTTTATTGTGTATTTCATAAAGCCCCATCGGATCATTAGATTCAAAGAAATTTGAAAATACAGAGTAATGCTGTTGCATTCTGATATTATAAGATATATTGCCTCTCCTTCACTTTTGTGGTACTTTTAAAAATTAGTCTATAAAATTTTCATGCCAGTTTCAAAGCATTAAAGAGCAGGTAATGAAATAAAATGGCTTGAAATGAAAAAAGTTCTGAGACTATGGTGGCTGCACAACTGAAATTGGAACAAAGAATTAAAAGTTAAAAAAAATGTTTAGGGAATGCTTTTTTAAAGTTACTATAAGTTCTGATCTGCAAGTCCATATGGAGCTAGGAGATGGGATAGGATTTTTTTTTCTTTTTATTTATTTATTTATTTTTATTTTATTTTATTTTTAACTTTACAATATTGTTTTGGTTTTACCATATCTAAAAATGAATCTGCCACAGGTATACATGTGTTCCCCATCCTGAACCCTGATTTTTTTTCAAAGGTAAGGGACCTTTGCAGGAAGCTCTCTGTTTTTAAACAGCATGTTCAATTCTTAATCCAGATCTAGCTTACTCAGTCATAAAAAGGGACAAAACTGGGTCATTTGTAGAGATTGGATGGACCCAGAGTCCCTCACACAGAGTGAAATAAGTCAGAAAGAGACAAATATCATACATTAATGAATGTATGTAGAATCTAGAAAAACGGTATGGTTGAACTTATTTGCAGGGCAGGAATAAAGATGCAAGCGTAGAGAAAGAACTTGTGAATGCGGGGTTGGGATGAGGAGGAGTGGGATGAATTGGGAGATTGGGATTGACATTTCTACACCACCATGTACAAAATAGATGGCTGGTGGGACGCTGTTGTATGGCACAAGGAGCTCAGCTTGGTGCTCTGTGATGACCTAGCATGGTGGGATAGGGGGTGGGGTTGGAGGGAGGTCCAAGAAGGAGGGAATATATTATACACATAGCTGATATACTTTGCTGTACAGCAGAAACTAACACAACATTGTAAAGCAACCATACTCCAATAAAAATTTTTTTTAAAGCTCTAGTTTGCCTGGTATAGAAGTACCCACTCTCTCACGTCAGTTGGAACAGGGAGCGAACAGGTAGAAAGCTTATGTCCAAGGGAGCTGACTGGCCAGTGCTGGCGCTGCGGCAGATTTGGTGTTGAGTGGAAAAGGAATAAAAGAGCTGTGAAGGGGGAGAGTCTGGAGAGGAAAATGGAACAGAGTGAAGCCATCTGGCTACCAACAGTGCTGGAACAGAAAAGAGTTCACTTGCTTTGCTTGTCAGCTCTCTCGACCCCCTACCTGAAGCATAACCACAGGAACCACGGCATCAAATGAAAGTGGTTTATTTGATAGGAAGTCGAACCAGCAAACACCAAGAGCCAAACATCAGAGCCACCAAGGTCTGTGTAGCTCCCAGATCCTACCGGAACCCTGTGTTTGTTACATGTGTGATGACTCTGGGACAGCAAGTACCCATTTTGAAAGAGACTAGATGGGGAGGCAGGTGAAAAGTCCTGATACATTAGCACTGAAACTTCTTCCAGACTCTTTCATTTTTCTCAAATACAGTTTCCTTTGATGACAGGAAGATACTGTAATATAGAATTTCATAGAAAAAAAAAAGTGTGCTTGTCTTTGTTTTAAAGTTTCACTGCAGTTGTTTCAAAAAAAAGGACAAAAAGAATCACAAAACTTTGAATGCCCACTGTGCCATATATTGAAAATTTACTTTGCTTAAATTAATTAACCTCTTTGGCTCAGTTGTTTGACTTTAAAAACAGAAATAATAATATTCAAATTCATAGTCTTGCAAATCTTTTTAAGCAGCAGACCTACATAATCAACTGTCTTAGATACCAACCGCCACTTGAAGAGACCCCAGAAGCTCAAAATCACAAATTTCCTAATGAATTTCAGCATCTTTCCCCAAATCTGCTATCTTCTCTCAATAGTTAGTATCACTACATCTACCAGCCCTCCAAGCCAGAAGATAAAGGTCTTTCTGGATTTCTTGGCAGACCGTTTAGACCTCTGCTTAGCAGATATTTCTTGAAATGACTCCTCCTGACCCTGTCTTTGTTCTGATTCTTATTACTTACCTGGGTTACTACAACCATAAAAGCTAATTGTGCCCAGCACAACTGTCACCCAGTTGTTTATGAGATCACTGTGTCTGCCAGCTGGGTACAAAATGAAGAGAACAAGACTGCTTCAGCACCTCTGCCAAACAGAAAGTGCTTTTGCTATTTTAAAATGTTTTCACTTTTAAAACTCCCTCCCTCCCAGCTTGCCTTCTCCATTCCCTCTGTCCAGAAAGACAATTTTATCTCTTTATCCTCATTGGACAGAAGGACTGGAAAAGAATGGAGAGAGACACAGGTGGAGGGGACATGACATAAAAATAAATAACATTGGTGTGGGAATCTGTTCTTTTAGTTTCAACCTATTCTTCCACTCTGATGAATACCTCAAAAAGAATGTCATTAGAAGCCAGTAAAAACCAAACCAAACAAACCAACAAAAACTTTCTTTATTCTTTCCAAAATATCTAACACTTTATCTGTTAGGAATCCTGAAAAAGAACAGAGGAGTCATTCTTTTTTTGTTGATTCTTAAACCCAAATATATTGCTGGTGGTGCATAAAATTTCCTTATCACAGTCATATGTCAGAACATAGAAAACTTTAAAAATAGCAAAAGCACTTTCTGTTTTGCAGAGGTGCTGAAGCAGTCTTATTCTCTTCATTTTGTACCCGGCTGGCAGACACAGTGATCTCATAAACAAGTTGGTGACAATTGTGCTGGGCATGCATTTGTCCCTGTCAACAAAGTTATGAACTTACGGAAACCACCTGCTTCTGAACTGAAGGCTCAGCTCTTTACCTAAGGCACTAGAAATTTTCTCAGAACCTGCATTCTAAAATATGTGCAAAGGACAAACAAGCATCTTATTTATGGGTGTGCCAAATCGCTTCAGAAAGTGAAAGTGAAGTTGCTCAGTCGTGTCCAACTGTTTGCGACCCCATGGACTGTAGCCTACCAGGCTTCTCAGTCCATGGGGTTTTCCAGGCAAGAGTACTGGAGTGGGTTGCCATTGCCTTCTCCAGGGCATCTTCCTGATCCAGGGATCGAACCCCGGTCTCCCACATTGTAGGTAGACGCTTTACCCTCTGAGCCACCAGGGAAGCCCGAGTCTCTTCAGATGTGTCCTGTTCTTTGCAACCCTATGAACTGTAGCCCACCAGACTCCTCTGTCCATGGAATTCTCCAGGCAAGAATACTGGAGTGAATTGCCATTTCCTCCTCCCGGGGATTGTCTCTACCCAGAGATCAAAACGCCATCTGCTGTGTCTCTTGCCTTGGCAGGCAGGTTCTTTGCCATTAGTGGCACCTAAGAAGGGTAAACAGGGGTCTAATTTGGCTTAATTCTACATAAAGAATAGGTGGTTTCTCAGTTCAGCGAGGAATGAGCAGTTCCTGGACAGGTGGATATCTGACATACTGCACACCTGGTACCTAAAATAGGATCATAAAGCTTTGCAGCTGGAAAAGACAATAGAAAAGCAACCTTCTGACTGAAGAAGAGTGTGCCAATGTTCAGAAAGCTGAAGGGAATTGCATTCGGTCCATGAAACTGGCACTCAGCTAAGAGAGAAGCAGAGCTAGCCTGGAACTCTGGGCTCCTGATGGACAGAGAAGACACCATACATTTGCTTTTCCCACAAGTAGCAAATACCCAGAAACCAGCTCATCTAAGTCCTAACAAGTGTTGAGTTATCTCAGCTTCCCAAATGGGAGCCATTCTGGAGAAATTCTAAGCATGCTAGTTAAATTATACAGAAGATGCACCCCCAAGTTTGTGGGCACTATGTCTGGTATGTGGCCATTTGCAATTCATTCAATAGGTGTTTATTGAGCCAAACATCAGAGAGAAATCGGAGCAATCCTGCTACTTATAGTCTCTGCCTTTGTGGGACTTTCCTTGTGGCAAAACTTTTTATGATTTATCTGTGCTACTTTCCAAGCTCTACTCAACAGTTTTTTAAAAATGCATCAGTATAATAAAAAAAAAGCTAGTTGCATGGGTGAAAAGTCCGGGAAAACAAGCAAAATTTTCTTTTTTTTCCGGAAAACTACTTAATTACACCAAAACACGTGAAAAAAATATCCTCCCCAAACAAGATAGATTTTCTTAATCACCCAAAAATAAAAACTCTAAAATTAAAAGAGAACAAGTGCTTTTAGGTCATAGCACACAGCATATTTAGCATAGATAATGAGAAACTGAAGTAGGATATAAAATTATAGGTTTCTCCTCTGTCCTAAATCAGAGCTCTTGCTTGCAAATGGCCAAGCTATGGTGTTTCACATTTCTTCTTTCTTAAACATTTCATGTTTTAGATTAATTAAGAAGACAATCTATTTCTCTGAGCTTTACTTCTTAGCATCTAATTTCTCAAATCCCTGAAATTCGGTTTCCTTTGCATTGACCCACTGATCTAGTAAAGTAGCCAGATCCCAAGGTCCCTGCTCAGCTTTTAACAGAATCATGATTTTTTACTAAATTCCATACTCCTGAATGAACTGTTAGTTCTAAAATCATTTTCTCGCTCTGATCATTTTCTTGTTAGCTTGTGATCAACCCAGATCATCCACTCTAGACTCTTTGTCTTCTTACATTCACTTTTTTAAATTTTATTTTTTATTGAAATATAGTTCATGTACAATATTATACAAGTGATAGGTATGCAATGTAGTGATTCACAATTTTTCAAGGTTATATTCCATTTGTAGTTATTATAAAATATTTGCTATACTTCTCATGTTGCAATACACACACACACACACACACACACATCTTTATTCATTCACCTGTTGATGAAAATTTAGGTTGCTTCCATAGCTTGGCAGTTATAAATAATGCTGTTATGAATGTTACGGGTATATGTAGATATCTTTTTGAATTAGTTTTTTTTTTTCAGATGTATACCCAGTAGTGAAATTTCTGGGTCTTGTGGTATCTCTACTTTGAGTTTTTTGAGAAATCTCCATACTGCTTTCCTCAGTGGCTGCACCAATATACATTCCACCAATAATGTACAAGTACTCCCTTTTCTCTACATCCTCACCAACATTTATTATTTGACTTTTGGGGGGAGGGGGGTAATAGCAAAAACTCTGCAGTCCAGAAGAGAGTGGCACGATATATTTAACACAATGGAAGGGAGAAATCTACAACCAAGAATACTCTACCCAGCCAGGCTCTCATTCAGATTTGATGGAGAGATCAAAGGACTTACCAATAAACAAAAGCTACAAGTTTAGCACCACCAAATCAGCTTTATAGTAAATGCTAAAGGAACTTCTCTAGGTGAACAAAGAAGGCCACACTAGAAAAAATAATAATAATAATTGACTTTTTAATTTAGGTTGTATATCCCATGTCCTTCCTAAAGGCATTTAAACTGTCTTACTAGGTAAACATAAAATAAAATAGAACAAGTAGGGATAAAACAATTTTAACCACACACCTGAACCCAAAGGCAAGAAGATATCATCCCTTGCTTGAAGCAAAAGGAGACTGTGTTGGGCATCACTGAGCTCCCGTTTTCTACGCGTTGGAAGCTCCAATAGAAACATGTTGAACTGCATTCTTTTCTGACAAAGAAAAGTATACACAACTATCTCTGTAGTTTGTGTTACTTCCCGGAATGAAATTCAAGTGGGAATTTATAACATGAAACCTGTGGAAGACACAGCAAGTAACACCCCACTTCAATTATATGATTACAGTATTATGTGATTACAAAAATTCCATCCAGACCACCCTTTGTAAAAACAGTATGCATCAAGTTGAAGTACAATGTAATGAGAGCATTTGAGAGAAAAGGTAAGACAATGTAGTCTAGAGCTTCACATTCTCAGGCTCTAAATTAAGCTGGGGGATAATTTTCAATAGTGAAACAATGAACATGTCTGTTAGATCCTCTCAAATACCAGATTGCTTAGGTAACTCTGGCTGAGGCTAGATTACTGCCAGTTCACGATTAAATTCTCACAAGAAACTGCAGTGTAAATATTCTCAGTTGTCAGTTAAAACTAAACCTCCTTGCTTTAGTTACTAGTCAAGACTTGCCATTTTTGTCAACAACTACATTTGTTCTCATCACAAAAAAGTAGTCTCCCTACAGCAGGATGCCAGCTTAGGAACAATTGTTTTTCTTGTAATTGGACTTGGACAGAATATCAGTAAAGACTCTTGTCTATATGTTCTAATATGAGCAAAATAGTTTCACTCAGAAATATTTTTTAAAGCTTATGTGACTGTGTTTGCTTTGTTTTATGATTAGTTATTGTCAACTGCTGAAGAACCTCAGTGCCACACCTCTTAAAGATTAAGAATAACAGCATCTGGGCTTCCCTGGTGGTGCAGTAGATAAGAATCTGCCTGCCAATGCAAGGGACACAGGTTCAATCCCAGATCTGGGAAGATTCCACATACGTAGGGCAACTAAGCCTGTATACCACAACTACTGAAGCCCACACACCTAGAGCCTGTGCTCCGCAACAAGAGAAGACACTGCCATGAGAGGCCTGCATACCACAACAATGAGTAACCCCTGCTTACTGCAACTAGAGAAAGTCCAGGCAAAGCATCAAAGACCCAGCACAGCCAAAAGTAAAGAAAGAATAATACTACCCCTAAAGATCTCACAATTATAAGTGAGCTGAAAAATGTACCCTTATATAACTACCCAAACCAACCTATTAGTTGGATTCATCTTAATTAATTAAATGTTAGTGATTGTCCAGATGTTTTCAATTTATATTTGATGCTGAGTTGTCCCTTTATGTAATGATTTGCTAATAGTCTATATCTTAAGATGCTTCCTGATTAAATGAGTAATCTAGAATGTTGAGAAGTTTGTCTTGGAGACTGTATAGTAGAACATGCAACTAGCTCTCCTAAAAATTGTCCAAATAAATAAATTTCCATTAAGAGGTAATAAAAGTAATAGTGTAAAGACATATAACTTATCTGCATTTTGCTCTAAGATTTTATCTGTTAGATTTCCACTTCTGGCCATAATGTATTAATTTGAACCAAATCCCTTTCCCCCAAAAAAACAATGAAAAATTTGACAAAATAACTCTTTGTAGATATTGGATGACATACAAGGCAGCACTGTGATACCTGAGAGAACAGCTAAAACAAAACAAAACAAAAAAAGATGAGATGAGCCCTATAATCACACTAGGTTGCTTCCTGGAGGCACTTTCCAAACTTTGGTGCAGGGAAAGGGGTCCTAAACAAGCACAGAAGGATCTCACAGTTCATGGTAAATATGAATTTGAATATTTGTACTCACTATTTAATCCCAGCAGTTAAAGTTTTAACTTTTATCAGGATCTAGTGGGACTCTAAATTTCTCAGATGATGTGCTATGGTAAAAGAATTTGAACTTAATAAGACTTTCAAATACAAGTAGGTTTAAAATTGGAAAATTTATTAGAGAGAATAGATCATTTAAAAAATAAAGCCATTTATACGGAAACAGAATTTTAAAAATCCTTCACTAAACCTTTTAACAAACTAGACAAAAGAAGTTAGAAAAGGGGAAATAGGAAGTAATTAGGGAGCGTGATAAGGAAACATCTAAAACCACTAGTCAATAATGCACCAAATAATGTCATTAGTTCATTATTCTCAAGGTCAGTGTAGACTAGAGGCCTTCTTATTAAGAGCAGGAATAAGACTCAAAAGCTCCCATTACCTTTGTAGCTTAATATTATTCTAGGATCAATATAATGCCTAACAATAGGGTACTACTTTAGCAATATATGAAGTAGATATAAAATAACCATTAAAAAATGCTGTTGCAGACAATTAGAAAGGAAATATTTGCATAACTTTTTTTCTCTTCATGACTATTTAAGGCCTTCAGAGAATTCAGTTTTAAAGAATTACTATCATTTGTGCTGAAGTTAAATGAAGGCATTAATCTCTCATGTTCAACTCTTTGCGACCCCATGAACTATAGCCTATCAGGCTCCTCTGTCCATGGAATTCTACAGACAAGAATATCAGAGTGGGTAGCCATTCCCTTCTCCAGGGGGCCTTTCCAACCTAGGGATCAAACCCTGGTCTCCTGCATGCAGGCAGATTCTTTATCATCTGAGCTACCAGGGAAACCTTATCATTTGTGCCAATAATCAGCAATTGTTAGATCTTGCTAGAATATAAAAAATTAATGATCAATGAAATAAAATATAGCAATGTTAACAAGGTTTTGTTTCTGGGTAGTATAGTATTTTGAGGTAGTATAGTATTTTTTAACCTTACTAACTTTTCTAAAATAAGTATAAATTACTTTCATAATTATGGTATAATTACATGTAATTTAAGAAAAAAAGATGATAAAAAGCATCTATGTACATATGCTTATATAAAACAGAATACATAGAAGGTTGCAGATCAAGCTTAATATTGGTCATCTTTAAAAAAAAACTGGTACAATTTATTTTTTTAATTATTTAGTTTTTATTTTGACTGTGTTGGCTCTTCACTGCGATGCCTGGACTTCTCTAGTTGTGGTGTACAGCAAAGTGGGATATTAGTTCCCTGACCAAAAATTGAACCAGCATCCTCTGCATTAGAAGGTGGATTCTTAACTACTAGACCACCAGGGAAGTCCCAATATTGGTCATCTTTGAGTTGGTGGCATGTTCATATGTGGGCCGGGGCAGAGATCTCTATATTATTTGATTTGTTATAGGTATATGTATTATTTTTGTGATTTCAAAAATCCAATAAAATAAATTTATTCCCAGAACTACCATAAATAAAGGAAAAATAATAATACACAAAGATAACTATTTGCCAGAAGTGATATACTGGTATTTTAAAGTATTAATAACACAAATAATACAGTAATAAAACTACAAAGGCATCACTATAAAACAGGCAAAATAATATTACATTAAAGACAAAACATACAAATAAGACAAAAAATTTGAAGAAGTTGCATACAAAACCATAATCCTAAAGGAAACACGCACTCCAATGTTCACTGCAGCACTGTTTACAATAGCCAAGACATAGAAGCAACCTAAATGTCCATCAACAGCTGCTGCTCCTGCTGCTGCTAAGTCGCTTCAGTCGTGTCCAACTCTGTGCGACCCCATAGATGGCAGCCCACCAGGCTCTGCCGTCCCTGGGATTCTCCAGGCAAGAACACTGGAGTGGGTTGCCATTTCCTTCTCCAAGGCGTGAAAGTGAAAAGTGAAAGTGAAGTCGCTCAGTCGTGTGTGACTCCTAGCGACTCCCATGGACTGCAGCCTACCAGGCTCCTCCACCCATGGGATTCTCCAGGCAAGAGTACTGGAGTGGGGTGCCATTGCCATCTCCTTCCATCAACAGAAGAATGGATAAAGAAGATGTGGTATATGTATATGGTGGAATACTACTCAGCCTTAAAAAAGAATGAAATAATGCCATTTGCAGCAACATGGATGGGCCTAGGATGATCATACTAAGTGAAATAAATTAAGAGAGAGAAAGATAAATATTATATGATATCTCTTACATGTGGAATCTAAAAAAATAATACAAATGAACTTACAAAATAGAGATAGAGTCATAGATATAGAAAACAAATTTATGGCTACCAGAGGGGAAATACGGGAAGAAAAGCAAGAGGGATAAATTTGGAGATGGGGATTAACATATACACACTGTGCTGTGTTAAGTCACTTCAGTCAAGTCCAGCTCGTTGCAACCACATAGACTATATAGCCCACCAGGCTCTTCTGTCCACAGGATTGTCCAGGCAAGAATACTGAAGTGGGTTGCCATTTCCTTCTCTACATGTACACACTACTATATATAAAATAGACAACTAATAAGGACCTGCTCTATAATACAGAGAACCTACTCAATACTATACTGATCTATATGAGAATGGAATCTAAAACAGTCAATATATGTATACACACATAAAAGAAATACAAGAAGGCAAAGTGGTTGTATGAGGAGTCTCTACGAATAGCTGAGGAAAGAAGAGAAGCAAAAAGCAAGGGTGAAGGAAAAGTACACCCAACTAAATGCAGAGTTCCAGAAAAATAGGAGAGACAAGAAGGCCTTCATCAATGAACAATGCAAAGAAATAGAGGAAAACAACAGAAGGGGTAAGACTAGATATCTCTTCAAGAAAACTGGAAATATCAAAGGAACTTTTTTCCAAAGATGAGTGCAATAAAGGACAGAAATAGTAGATGGCAAGAATACACAGAACTATGCCAGAAAATTTTAGTCACCTGGATAACCACAAAGGTCTGAACACTTACCCAGAACCAGACATTCCAGAGTGTGAGGTCAAGTGGGCCTTAGAAAGCACTGCTATCAGTAAAACTAGTGGAGGCAATGGAATTCCAGCAGAGCTATTTAAAATCCTAAAAGTTGATGCTATTAAAGTGATGCACTCAATATGTCTGCAAATTTGGAAAAGCCAGCAGGGCCCACAGGACTGGCAAAGGTCAATCCTCATCCCAATTCCAAGAAGGCAATATTAAAGAATGTTCAAACCACTGGACAATTGCATTCATCCCATGCTAGTAAGGTCATGCTGAAAATCCTCCAAGCTAGGCTTCAGCATTATGTGAACTGAGAATTTCCAGATGTTCAAACTGGGTTTAGAAAAGGCAGAGTAACCAGAGATCAAACTGCCAACATTCACTGGATCATAGAGAAAGCAAGGGAATTCCAGAAAAGCATCTACCTCTATTTCATTGACTACACTAAAGCCTTTGACTGTGTGGATCACAACAAACTGTGGAAAACTCTTAAAGAGATGGGACTACCAGACCATCTTACCTGTCTTGAGAAACTGGTATGCGGGCCAAGAAACAACAGTTAGAACCCTGTATGGAACAACTGACTGGTTCAAGATTAAGAAAGGAATACAACAAGGTTGTTTATTGTCACCGTGTTTACTTAACTAATACGCAGAGCACATCATGCAAAATGCCAGGCTAGACGAGTTATAAGCTGGAATTAAGATTTCCGAGAGAAATATCAACAACCTCAGATATGCAGATGGTACTACTCTAAGGGCAGAAAGTGAAGAGAAACTAAAGAGCTTCTTGATAAGGGGGTGAAAGAGGAGAGTGAAAAAGCTGGCTTAAAACTCAATATTCAAAAAACTAAGATCATGACATCCAGTCCCATCACTTCATAGCTAACAGAAGGGGAAAAGGTGGAAGCAGTGACAAATTTCCACTTCTTGGGCTCTAAAATCACTGCAGATGGTGACTGCAGCCATGAAATTAGAAGACAATTGCTCCTTGGTAGGAAAGCTATGCAGTGTGTTAAAAAGCAAAGACATCACTTTGCTAACAAAGGTCCGTATAGTCAAGGGTGTCTTTTCCAGTAGTCATGTATGAATGCGAGAGCTGGACAATAAAGTCGGCAGAGCACCAAAGAATTGATGTTTTTGATCTGTGGTGCTAGAGAAGACTCTTGAGAGTCCCTTGGAAAGCAAGGAGATCAAACCAGTCAATCTTAAAGGAAACCAACCCTGAATACTCTTTGAAAGGACTTAGGCTGAAGCTGAAGCTCCAGTACTTTGGCCACCTGATGTGCATTGAAAAAGACCTTGATGCTGGGAAAGACTGAGGGCAGAAGAAGAAGAGGGCACAGAGGATGAGATGGTTGGATGGCATCACTGATTCAATGGACATGAACTTGGGCAAACTCTGGGAGATGTGAGGCATAGGGAAGCCTAGCGTGCTGCAGTCCATGGAGTCGCGAAGGGTTGGAAATGACTTGGAGACTGAACAAGAACAGAAACATATCTATATGTGTAGCTGATTTACTTTTGCTGTATAGCAGAAACTAACAGAACATTGTAAATAAACTAGACTCCAATAAAAATTTTAACAAAAGAAATTTAAAAAGAAATATACATTCCCAAAGCATATCAATATTGGTCAATTGCACATATTTCAAAAAATATTAAAAACAAGAATTTAACATTTTGCCAAATTGAAAAAAGTTCCAAAAAAGATACAAGTTGTTGAAATTATTGAGGGTAATTGTCTTATAAACTATCATGAAAAGATAAATTGGAATTTTTAAAAAATAATTTGGTAATATAGAATCATTAACATTTTCTACTATGGAAATTAGTACATTTCATGCAAAGAAATCTACCTTAAAAATTATTAAGCAATCTAAAGAAAAAAATGTGTTGAAAATAATTATTGCCACAATATATATAATGGAAATACCCTAAAGTCCAACAATAAGAGAATGGCACATTAAGTATAAAGTATTCAAATTGTAAAACATTACAGTCTGTGGGTGGGTTAAACTAATCTTTATTTCTAGTGTCAACTGAAATCTTGACCCTGTGGAATGACTTTGCTACAAGTACTATTTAGGATCAAGGACCAGCTGGCCAAATTTCTGCTTTTCTAGGCAAGAGCAATTATGCTTTTTTTTTTTTTTTTTTTTCCAATTTTAATAATCTCTGCTTAAGGTAGGAATCTCTCTCAAACAGAAGAGTGATTTCAGCTTTTCTGGCCTTCTAAGGGTCTCCAGTCTCTTGCAGATCTGGTCTCATCTGGCTTCTAGCTTTTCCTCAGATTCTTCTCAGGGCTCTGGCATTCTCTGCAGTTGGGGATAGACACTGAGTCTCCAGAAAAGATCAGTAATGCATGATTTTTGGACTGTAGCCAAGGTAAGATTTACACATGATTCAATGCCATAAAAATATTTTTAGATAGGTAGAAGAGCACATACTGTGGTTCTATTCATAATAGAAATCAATAAATGTGTGGTGACATGCCATTGTGCCTAAAATGTATTATCTAATAAAGTTTTGGGCTTTTCAATCCAGGCAAACATGACTTTCAGATCTGCCAGTTGGAACAACATCCCATTTGTCATGATTCATAGATTAAACAAGAAATTATTAAACAGGACCTACTTAAGTTTTGCAGTAGTTCTCAATGCAGGTTTAAGAATGTGTGTATTAACTAGAAATATGAGCTCATGGGACAAACGCGTCTTGTACAAGAAGTAAACCTAAAACTCAGTAATTGCTTCATGCTACCTTGTCAGCCACCAACAAAATGTGTAACATCATACAAAGGATTTCATTGCCTGGTATTTGAAAATATTACTGTTGACTATTATTTCCTCAATAAGTAAAACCCACTTTTATTCAGCAAAAATTTATTAAGTATTCACCTTGGTTAGCACTATATTGGAGACTTGATAATATCATCATCCTCTTTCTTGAGTTGCTCACCATCTTTGTAGAAAGTAACTGCTAACACTTTTTGGATGTTGATATAAGCATTTACTACAAAAATATATTAGAGAAAAGTAGGGAGGTAACATGAAATGCATTTTTTCTTTGTTCTTTATTTAAATTTACTAACATGTATATAGTGTCCAAAATCATTATAGCACTTGATTACAGCTTTATCTTTGAATAAAGGCTTGTAAAATGACAAATGTAGTTTAATCTAATCTATGATCCAAGAAGTGGACCACAAAGGAATTTTTTTTTCTTTTAAACTTAAAATGTGAAAGAAGTTAATCAAACTCCTTTCTTTCTGGCCTTTTGTCATCTTTACAAACTCCTCTCCTACATTATTTTGGACTTCTCTGGTGGCTTAGATGGTAAAGCGCCTGCTTACAATGCAGGAGACCCGGGTTCAATCCCTGGGTCAGGAAGATCTCCTGGAGAGGGAAATGGCATCCCACTCCAGTATTCTTGCCTGGAAAATCCCATGGACAGAGGAGCCTAGCAGGCTATACTCCATGGGGTCGCAAAGAGTCAGACACGACCAAGCAACTTCATTTTCTTTTCCTTCTCCTACTTTATTTTAGTGTGTTTCCCTTGATCCCTATTTCCAAATACATTCTCCCCCTTGGTCACTCACTACAATATAATTTAATACATGTCCTTAGTGTATATGCATCTTAGTGTGTATGCATCTCCAGAAATATTGTGTGTGACACAATACACATGAGTTAAATTGCACTATAAGTACCAACACAGGTCTTTTTTCGCATTCAATGCTATACTTTAAAACGAGTCCATGTTCTGTGTCTAATTTGTTCTCGTTTCATCTCACACAGCCTTGTCAGTTCTATCGTGCATACACTGTATTTTTCTATTCACATCCTTAGCTGCTAAGTCTCTGTTGCCTCCAACTTTTGCTCCTATAAACAGTGCTAGACTGAAAATCTTCCTGTATGTTCCTTATGGACTAGTGAAAGTTCTTCCCTGACAGATACACCCAGGGATAGAAATGCTAGGGTAGGGTGCAAGCATATTAACTTTCCTAATTCCTGCCAGATTATTCATTAGAATAAGTGCAACAAATTACCATCTTGCCACTGGGCACAAAAGGCCCCATTTCTACTCATTTTCTCAAACATCTGATAACATTCAACTTCTATTTTTTGCAAATCTAATGAGACACAGAGGAATTTGTTGTTATGACTTAATTTCTCTGGAATCTGAGGTTAAAGTACAGCTGAACATTCCTTTACATACTTAGTCATTTGGGTTTCCCTTTCAACAGTGGTCTAGTGTGAAACTTGCCCACTAGCAGAGGTCCCAAGTAAGTTCCATGCATGAAGAACACACCTAACTCTCACCTTCCACCTAGAGAGATCACAAGGAAGCCCAATGTGATCTGAGTTGCACAAGCCTCCCCAGCTCTCTCTACCCCTTGATGTGTCAATCTAAACGTCATCTCTTTGTGTGTCCCTCCTCTATTTGAGCCCTGGACCCCTTTAGAACACACTACAGCCTCTGCAGCTTTCCCAAGTGAAGGCTATTATTTCTTCTTAATCCTTGGTTCCAACATTTGGAGAAGGTATATCTTTCCTTTGGCCCTTGTTGCTGGGCCCAAGCCATTTTCTCCCTCCCTTCCCTCAAATCCTGCATCCCTGAATCCCAAGTCCTCACAGTGCATCACACTAACTGCTCAGGGTTGCCATCCTCTCCCAAAGGCTGTTCCCTCCATCCATTCTGCTCCCAGAGATGATGTGCTTGCATCCTCTCCTCTTAAATCTCTTCCCATTTTCACTTGTGATGGGCCTTGCTTTCAGTCTCTGAGACAATAGAACTTTCCGGAAGTCCCGCACCCTCTTCCACATCTACCCAGCAGCACACACTTGGTCTTCCCAGCAGGTGAGTGCATGAGCTCTCCAGGCTCCTGTGGAAAGCCCAGCCCTCCACGTGCACTAAAGCTCCTCTTCATACAAGCTCAAGGAGAGCATTCTAGTAATTCTCTGCATTGCTGAACATGCTCTCAGACCATTAGTTCTCCAATGCTAAATCAAAACAAACAGCACCACTTCACTTCTCTCTCCAGCTACATCCTACTTTCCTATTTCTAGTTAGTGCCAAACTCCTTGAAAGAGTGATCTGTGTTTTCTCTCTCCCATCATGTCCCCCCATTCCCTCCTAACCCATTCCAGGCAGACTAGCTCCACCACCACCCTAAGGTTTTTGTCACCACACTATTGTTAAGGTCACCGTGGCCCCTCTCTTGCCAAATTTCATGTTCAAGCTTTAGTCCCCCTCTGATTTGAATGGCCAGTGACATTTTGCACAGTTGAGCATTTATTTCTAAAATAACTTGCTTTAATTTGATTCCAAGACATCACTCTTTTGGTTTCTCTCTTATCTCAATGTTCCTTCCCAGGTTTTCAGTTTGTAATCTTTTCCCAACATCCCTAAAACAGTGCAGTTACTTAATCTCTCTAAGCCTCAGTTGTGGTATACCTTGCATAAATACAAGCAGGATTTGATGAAACAAAATATATCAGGAACCAAGCATTAAGCTTGGATCATAGATACTTAATGAGCAATGGCTATGACCATTAGTCAGAGCAAATATAATATCCTGGGACAATTAAAATTCCTGGGTAAAGAATAATAAAGAAGCTACCTATTGTGGAAAATTCTGAAAGAGATGGGAATACCAGGCCACCTTACCTGCCTCCTGAGAAATCTGTATGTAGGTCAAGAAGCAACAGTTAGAACTGGACAAAGAACAACAGACTGGTTGCAAATTGCGAAAGGAGTACGTCAAGGCTGTATATTGTCACCCTGCTTACTTAACATTTATGCATAGTGCATCATACAAAATGCTGGGGTTGATGAAGCACAAGCTGGAATCAAGATTGCCAGGAGAAATATCAATTACCTCACATAGGCAGGTGACACCACTCTTATGGCAGAAAGTGAAGAAGAACTAAAGAGCCTCTTGATCAAGATGAAAGAGGAGAGAGAAAAAGTTGGCTTAAAACTCAACATTCAGAAAACTAAGATCATGGCATCTGGTCCCATCACTTCATGGCAAATAGATGGGGAAACAATGGAAACAGTGAGAGACTTTATTTTGGGGGCCTCCAAAATTACTACAGGCGGTGACTAAAACCATGAAATTAAAAGATGCTTGCTCCTTCGAAGAAAAGCTATGACCAACCAAGACAGTATATTAAAAAGCAGAGCCATTACTTTGCCAACAAAGGTCTGTCTAGTCAAAACTATGGTTTTTCCAGTAGTCATGTATGGATGTGAGAGTTGGACTATTAAAGAAAGTTGAGCACCAAAGAATTGATGCTTTTGAACTGTGGTGTTGGAGAAGACTCTTGAGAGTCCCTTGGGCTGCAAGGAGATCAAACCAGTCAATCCTAAAGGAAATCAGTCCTGAATATTCATTGGAAGGACTGATGCTGAATCTGAAACTCCAATACTTTGGCCACCTGATGCGAAGAACTGACTCCTTGGAAAAGACCCTCATGCTGGGAAATATTGAAGAAGAGAGGAGAAGGGGACGACAAGGGGTTAGATGGTTGTACGGCATCATTGACTCAATGGACATGAGTTTGAGTAAGCTCCAGGAGTTGGTGATGGATAGGGAAACCTGGCATGCTGCAATCCATGGGGTTGCAAAGAGTCAGACAGTATAGGGTGACTGAACTGACTGATTGAACTGACAGTGATTCCCAATCAGTTTTCCCTAGGAGTACATAAAAAAAAACACTTAAGCTCCCAACTTTAACCTTTAAAAGAAATATATACCAATAAAATGTAGACTAATTTTATTCCTTGATGTGAAAATCCATTGTTACAGAACTTAAAGACAATTAAGAAACTGAAATGAAAAACGTTACCTTAAATAAGAACTGGAGAAGCCACATATTTTAAAAAAATAGACATATATTATACCAATATATAAGCCAATTTTAAGGGATTAAAACGTAGGTTTCTGGGGGTTTTCCTCACTGTCACATGTTACCACACATGTGCTCTGACTCACGTTGTTTTCACTTTAGGACCTTGGCTGATGGAACAATCACTATCTGGAACAGTGCCCATTACTCTAATGGGGAAAAGATGTAGCAAGGCATACACTGGCTCTTAAAGCTGCCCCCTGGAGTGACACACATCACTTTCTTCACATCTCAAAGGCTAACCCTAATCATGTGATTACACATAACTGCAATTGGTCACAGTTGTGTATCCCTTTCAGGTTCTTAGAAGGAGAAAGCTGAATATTTCTGAACACTAATAGCTGCCACTCTTGAGGTTAATATTCAGAGTTCCATACCCAGTTCGTTTGACTCCCTGAATGGAAATAAACCCCTTAGCTACCTCAGTAATCTTTATAAACAGGCAGTGAGAACTCTGTCTGGAAACTGCAAGAGCTATCATACTTTCTGTAGCAAATCTGAACTTAGATCTGCAAAAGAAAAAGGTTCCTTTAAGGGAGCAAGGCTTACTGATACATGTACTGAACTAGGAACTGGTATTTCTATCTAGATTTTACCACTGATATCTTCTGTGGCTTAAGGCAAGTTGTTTAATAACACCACCCTTCGAGAAAATAAGGAGATGCAATGACTGATTGGTGGTGGAACATTTCTGAGCAGAGTAAGGAGGTGGTTGAGATGAATAGTGAAATCTTCCCATCAGATAGAAGTCTGAACTACTCGATGACTGACAGTAAAGAAGCAAAACACTGATATGCAAAGTGTTTCAAATCCTATGTGATGGGCTGTCTATATTGTAAAGAGTTCTTATATATGAGCATGTTGTATTCCTTCCTCTGTTTCACACTTATGGAAAAAGAAAGTCTACAGGTTCAAATATGGCTCTGAATTTTCCCCATAGTAACACAGGCATGACCAGGAACTAGTTACACAGTAGTGCATTTATCCTAGTATTGGGATATTTACATATCCCAATGTGAATGTCTCTGTTACCTAGTAAAGAGTCCCAAGAGGAGGGAGCAGACATAATTTCTATAGAGACAAACCATTTTCTAGCAATGTTATAAATAATGGCAGGCAGGAAGCAGATATTGTTAGTAATAACTTAAGCATCAAAGTAATGATGTTTTAAGTGATCCTAACTCAAAAATAACCAGATCAAAATATTTGAACAATTATAAACTGCTTTAAATAAGACCTTTCAAAACACAGGCATTGTGCAGCACTGCACATTATATTTTCTACAATTTATTTTCTTTGTTTTCTGTTTCTTTTGTTCAAACTACCTAAGTAATTGATAAATATTTTTGTCAGTGTAACAATTCAAATATAAAAACATACAGTACAAAACCTCAAATCCTTCTCCATTTACCTCACTCCCACAGATAGTGGTAGCCTCTAAGCTTGACAAGTCTCATATTATTTACACAGTATTAAAGAACATGCTTGCCAATGCAGGCTAGATGCAAGAGATGGCAGCTTCAATCCCTGGCTTGGGAAGATCCCCTGGAAGAGGGCATGGCAAACCACTCCAGTATTCTTTCCTGGAGGATCCCATGGACTGTGGGGCCTGATGGGCTGCAGTCCATAGGGTCACAAAGAGTTGGACACGACTGAGCAACTAAGCATGCTTGCAATGCACACATATGCATAGACACACCTGTGTAAAGATTTTTCTATGTAAATGATATGAAAGCCTATATATTAAAATACAATTTATAACCAACAAGGACCTCCAGTATAGCATAGGAAATGCTGCTGAAATTTCTGTAATAACCTAAATGGGAAAAGAATTTTAAGAATAGATATGGGTATATGTACAACTGAACCACTTTGTTGTATACCTGAAAATACACAACATTGTTAATCAACTAAACCCCAATATAAAATAAGCATTCAAAAATAATAGAATATAATTAACTTTTTCACTTAACAGTATGACTTGCAGAGATTCCATGTAAATACATATAGCTTTATCCTATCTTTTAATTGGTTGTATAATATAGTTAAGTGCTATTATTTAACATGTCCCCTGCTGACAGTTACTGTGGACCATTTCCAAAATTTTATTATTAAAGATAAGGTACAATTTTTTAAATATACCCTTAGGTAGAATTTTAGCAGTGGAATTGCTGGGTCAATGGTATGCTTTTTTAGGTTTTATTGAATTTATTATAATATTGCTGTTTTTTAGCCATGAGGCATGTGAGACATAAGCTCCCTGACCAGGAATTGAACCCACACCCCCTGCATTAGAAGGTGAAGCCTTAACCACTGTACCACCAGGGAAGTCCCCTTGGTATACTTTTTAAAAATTTTAAGAGATACTATAACACCTTCCCAGTACTTCCAGCTTGCCCTTCACCCTCAACAGCTCATGCCAATCTAACGTGTAAAAACACATCAGTTGTTAATTTTTCCCTGATTAACAATATACATGAGCATGTTTTCATTGAATTATACTTCAGTGAACTAAAACTCATGTTTGAAGACATCTTTTAACTGTGATTTTTGTGTTTTTATTACTCACTTGTTGAAACAGCTTAGATATTCTGCATAACAACCTTATGTCTTTTAAATATGTTGTAAATATTTCTCCAGCTTAACACAAGTATGACTTTGTATTTTAGTGAATTTTGTCCTACTGAAATTTAAATCTTTTTGTATCCAAAAACATTTGCACCTTTTGTGTTTGCTTACGAAGACCTTGGAGAAGGCGATGGCACCCCACTCCAGTACTCTTGCCTGGAAAATCCCATGGACAGAGGAGCCTGGTGGGCTGCAGTCCATGGGGTCGCTAAGAGTCGGACACGACTGAGCGACTTCACTTTCACTTTTCACTTTCATGCATTGGAGAAGGAAATGGCAAGCCACTCCAGTGTTCTTGCCTGGAGAATCCCAGGAACGGGGGAGCCTGGTGGGCTGCCGTCTCTGGGGTCGCACAGAGTCAGACACGACTGAAGCGACTTAGCCACAGCAGCAGCAGCAGCAGCAGGAAGACCTTTCTCTCCCTAGATTAATTCAATCTAGTATCCTATTCTTTCTCCAAACCCTTTCTTTAGAAGCCGGATCAATTGAGATATTTTTACAAGCAATAAAATTCATTCTTTTTAGTGCAC
Organism: Bos mutus; assembly: GCF_027580195.1. NCBI lineage: Eukaryota > Metazoa > Chordata > Mammalia > Artiodactyla > Bovidae > Bos > Bos mutus. The sequence continues at coordinate 123,338,869 of NC_091617.1, forward strand.
AAGTTTTGACAAAAGCAGGCAGATGATACCACTACCAGTTTAAGAAACAGAACAGTTTCATCTCCCAAAAGAATTCCAAGTCCCTTGTGTCAATCCTTAGCCCAATATCCAGAGGCTGACAACTACTGATCTTTTTTTTGTTTCTAAGGCTTTCTTTTTCATTAAGTATTAAAACTCATCATTAAAAAAAGTTAAGATCATGGCATCAAGTCCCATCACTTCATGGCAAACAGAAAAGGTAGAAGCAGTGACAGATTTTATTTTCTTGGGTTCCAAAATCACTGCAGATGGTGACTGCAGCCATGAAATTAAAAGATGTTTGCTCCTTAGAAGAAAGACTATGACAAACCTGTACAGCATATTAAAAAGCAGAAACATCACTTTGTCAACAAAAGTCTATATAGTCAAAGCTATGGCTTTTCCAGTAGTCATATATGGTTGTGAGAATTGGACCATAAAGAAGATAAATTGTGGTGCTGGAGAAGGCTCTTGAAAGTCCCTTGGACTGCAAAGAGATCAAACCAGTCAATCCTGAAGGAAATCAGTCCTGAATATTCATTAGAAGAATTGATGCTGAAGTTCCAATACTTTGGCCACCATGATAAGAGCTGACCTCATTGGAAAAGACCTTGATGCTGGGAAAGAGTGAGGCAAAAGGAGAAGAGGAGAAGAGGCACAGGATGAGATGGTTGGATAGTATCACCAACTCAATGGACATGAATTTGAGCAAACTCTGGGAGATAGTGGAGGACAAGAGGAGCCTGGCATGCTAGTCCATGGGGTCATAAAGAGTTGAACATGGCTTAGTGATTGAAAAACAACAAATAGTTTTCTTTTGCATCAAGTCATATAAATGGTATCATATACCATGCAGACTTTTTTTTTTAGAATTTTTTTAACGTGGACTGTAAAGTCTTTATTGAATTTGTTACAATATTGTTTCTGTTTTATCTTTTGTTTTTTTGGCCACCTGGCATATGGGATCTTAGTTCCTGGACCAGAGATGGAAGCCCCACTCCCTACACTGGAAGGCTGTCTTAACAACTGAACCACCAGGGAAGTCTCCCCATGTAGCCTTTGGAGTCTAGCATCTTTCACTTAGCATAATGTTCTTGAGATTCATCTCATTCCTTGAAGGTGTCAAGAGATGGCTACTTTTTATTGCTAAGTGTTGTTCTATTGTACAGATGTCCACATCTTATTTTACCACTGGCCAGTTAAAAAACATTTGGATAGATTTCATCTGGGTGATAACAAATCACTAGAAATTGTCACTATAAGATTTGTGGATATATGCTTTTATTTATCTTAGGTAAACCCTAGGAGTAAGAATATGAATTCATTTGGTAAATGAATATTTAAAAGAAATGAAATTGCATGGGAATTCCCTGGCAGAGCCATGGTTAAGATTCAGTGCTTTCACTGCTGGGACAAGGGTTCAATCCCTGATCAGGCAACTAAGATACCACAAGTCTTGCAAGGCAACCAAAAAAAAAAAAAAATCTTGCTAAAGTGTTTTGCAAAGGGAATGTACAATTTTGCATTCTTGCCAGTAGTGTATGAAAGTTCCAATTGCCTGTCAACAGCAGCAGCAGCACTTGATATTATCAGGGTTTTGAATTTTTTTTTTCCTCTAGCCATTCTAAAAAGTGTGCAGTGATTAACATGGTGGTTTTACCTTGCATTTCCTCTATAATTAATGATGATAAGCATCTTGTAATGTGTTTGTAATTCCAATATCTTCTGAGGTGTAGTATCTGTTCAAATCTTGTGTCCATTTTCATTGGTTTATTTCTCACTATTGTATTTTAAACATTACTTATATAGTCCAGATACAAGTTCTTTATCAGACATGTAGTGTCTTACCTAAGAAATCTTTGTTAAATCCAGGGTCATAAAGATTTTCATTGTATACTTTCTTCTAAAAGTTATATGATGTAGGTTTTATATTTAAGCCTATAACTTATTTTGAGGTTTTTTTAAAATTTATTTTTTACAATGCTGTCTTGATTTCTGCCATACAACAATGTGAATCAGATATAATTATACATATATCACCTCTACTTGAGCCTCCCTCCGGTCCCCACCATCCCACCTCTCTAGGTCAGAGTGCGAAGCTGGGCTCCTTATGTTATATAGCAACTTTCCACTAACTATATTACACTTGATAGTGTATATACGTCATTGTTACTTTCTCCGTTCGTTCCACTCTCTCTTTCCCTTATTTTGAGTTTTGAATTCGATTTGCGAATTAGATTCATTTGCTAGGACTGACATAAAACTGGGTAGTTTAAACAATGGGCATTTATGTTCTCACAGTTTAAGAGGCCCAAAATCCACAATTAAGGCAGATTTGATTTCTCCTGAGACCTCCTTCTTTGGCTCACCTTCTTGCTGTGTCCTCATGTGGCCTTTCCACTGTGAGAAGGCAGAACTGATGTCTTTCTCTGTGTCCCAAGTTTCTCTTCTCATAAGAGAACCAGTCAGAGAAGGCACCACCCTTCTCAGTTCAGTCGCTCATCATGTCCGACTCTTTGCGACCCCATGGACTGCAGCATGCCAGGCTTCCCCATCCATCACCAACTCCCAGAGCTTGCTCAAACTCATGTCCATCGAGTCAGTGATACCATCCAAGCATCTTATCCTGTGTCATCCCCTTCTCCTCTTGCCTTTAATCTTTCTAAGCATCAGGGTCTTTTCCAAGGAGTCAGTTCTTTGCACCAGGTGGCCAAAGTATTGGAGTTTCAGCTTCAGCATCAGCCCTTTCAATGAGTATTCAGGACTTATTTCCTTTAGGACTGACTAGTTTGAACTCCTTGCTGTCCAAGGGACTCAAGAATCTTCTCCACCACCACAGTCCAAAAGCATCAATTCTTTGGCACTCAGCTTTCTTTATAGTACAACTCTCACATCCATACATGACTACTGGAAAAACCATAGCTTTGGCTAGATGGACCTTTGTTGGCAAGATAATATCTCTGCTTTTTAATATGCTGTCTAACGGGTCATTGCTTCTAATGACCTCATTTTAACTTGAGTCACCTCTTTTAAGGCCTTGTCTTCTAATGGAGTCACATGCTCAGGTACTGGATTAGGATTTCAGCAATTTAAGTTGAGGGTGGAGGACACAATTCAGTCTATAACGTGAATCAAAATTCATTATGTGTGTGTGTGTGTGTGTGTGTATGGATGTCCAATTGTTCCAGTACTCTTTGTTGAACAGACCACTCTTTCTCCATTGTTTTACAGTGAATCTATCTCCCCTCTGCCCTAAAAATAAATGTTACTGGCATCCTAACATTCCTTGGAGACTTTCCTCCCCCTAAATTTCTGGCTACTTAGTTGCTAAGAGACCTTATCTAGGTCTCATTCTTGAACTTCTTCATGAGTTTGAGAAAAACAATGATGTCATAGATTTCCTGGCTTCTTCTTGCTGTTACAATGGGAGACACTCTTTTTCTAGCTTCATATCCTTTCAAATCTCATAAAGCTATTTTAATTTTTCTATGTTGTATTCATTAAGATTTTCTTTTAGGTTTCTCAGTAAAGGTTCATATTTTTTCATAAAATTATTATATTTTATAAAGTTTATTTCCTGGTATTTTAGAAATTCTAATTTTGGCAATTTTACTTCCCCTAATGGGATCAATTACTTTTGTACTGCTTTAAATTATATAGTATATAGAAAAATAAACTATTTTTATAAATTGATCTGACAAACACTGAATTTTTATTAAATCTAATGAGAGTTTACCCATTGATTTCTCTTGACATTTTTAGTCCATTTATTCCTGGGTTTTAGCTCCTAGAACTATTCTATTGCCATAGCAATATTCTCCTATGTGTTTTTACCTGTCATTTCATCTTATTTTTGCCCATAGGTCTCATCCTATCTGTCTTGCATATGGTACTCTTGTTTTCCTGTTGTATAGTTTGTTTTTTTCTTTTTTTTCAAAATCTTCTTTGTTATTTCATGAAGTACATTTACTCTATGTGGCAACTTGAACTCAATCTTTGCTTATTTTCAAATGCCTCTCCACTGACTTGATATTTTTCATGAGTAAAATTTGCTTGCAAATCAGGTATATTTTGGAGAATTACACATATAAAGTTTCTGAAAACTAAATCATATTTTGAATATACTACGTAAACTTAGCTTTTAATAACTTTTTGAAAATTAGATAATTGTCAAGTACAAACTCAAAATTACCAAAAGAAAAAAAAAGTACCAATTCTGCATTATTTTCATTAAGTTTTGGTATCAGGATAACTCTCAACTCATTCATTTATTGAGTTTAAAGTTTCATGTTTTTTTTTTTTTTTTCCAGGGAAATTTTACCTAATAAGGAAATGATATAGTCTTTGTAGGTTGTTAGATCTTTCTAAGATACTTAATCTGCCTCATCAATAATAGAAATCACTGTTTTAAATTTTTCAATAACATTGGTCTATCCCAATGTCTTGGTTCTTCTTGAGCTAATGTTAACTGAGACAGTTATTTTATCTGTTTTCAAATTGCTCATGTAAGGCTTTTCATAGAATTCTTTTATAATTTTTAATTGCTTCAATTTCTGCAGTTATATTTTCATTGCTCATGTTTTCTAAATTTTCTATCTTAGATGTTTGTCCTATCAACAAAAAGATGTCTTTTAAAATTATTTTCATTTTTAACATCTTTTTCAGAAGTTTTCTCTCTTTAATTTCAACACTCATATTTGATACTTTTTACTTTGCTTGAATTTACTTTTCTGTAATAACTCCTTGAGTTGAGCACATTTAATTTATTATCATAATAAGTATATTTCAGACTCCAAAACCTCTGTTATTTCTCCTTGACCACTTCTCACAGGTTTTATGCATCCTTTGTCATTTAATTTTAAATTATTAGAGAACTGCTTTCATGGGACAAGCACTTGCTAAAAGTAGAATCAGATGGCATGTGTGTGTTCTTCTTTGCAAATATTTTTAATTTGTTTTTTAAAAGAGTTTACACGCTCCTACTTTGTTTTTAATTATTTTTCATTGATAATTTGTCAGAATTTGTTTAAACTTTTGACAGTATTCCATCTATTTAAAAATAAATTATGGGACTTCCCTGATGATCTAGTGGTTGAGACTCTGCCGGTCAACTCAGGGACACTGGTTGGATCCCTGGTCCGGGAAGATTCCTCATGCAGTGGAGCAACTAAGCCAAGTCACAGCTACTGAGTTCATACGCCACAACTACTGAAGCCCGTGCTCCACAACAAGAGAAAATACCAAAATGTGAAGCCCGCCCACCAAGAAAAAGAGTAGCCCAACTAGAGAAACACTGCACACAGCAACAAAGAGCCAGCACAGCCAAAAATAAATAAATAAATAAACCTTTAAAATATGAAACAAAAAAAGTAAATTGTGAATTGGTCTAGAATATCTCTTAGAGTCATGAGAGGCAAATAATGGACAGGAGATAAAAAACAAGCCTGATTCACCTGAGTATGTCTGAAAAACTCAGATAACCTCACAGGAAATCAAACAGCATGGCCAATGAGAAATCAGAGAAAAGGCCTGAAAAGTATTTTAAATACATTGGTGCTGCTGTTCTAGACTCCACCCTCTTCAAATAGATATGAGCAAGATCGTGGTTTTTAATTTACTTTTTCTTATTACCTTTGGATGTTAAAACCCATGAGTCTTAGTTTTCACCACTTCTTCTAGGTCTGGTGGCACAGGGAGCACTAGAAAAGCAAACACTTTTAAATTTCAGATCAGATCAGATCACATCAGTCGCTCAGTCATGCCCGACTCTTTGCGACCCTATGAATCGCAGCATGCCAGGCCTCCCTGTCCACCACCAACTCCCGGAGTTCACTGAGACTCACGTGTGTGTGTGTATATATATATATATATATATATATATATATAAAATTTGGCTGCACCAGGTCTTAGTTACAGCATGTGGGATCTACTTCCCTGACCTGGGGATCATACCTGGACCCTTAGTACTGGGACCATGAAATCTTAGCCAATGGACCACCAGAGAAATCCAAAAAGTAGACACTTTTGGCATAGGAGATAGCACCAATGCAAGTGTAGGAGATCATAGAGAATTTGTTGGGATCAAGTGATATTTATTTGGAAAATCATTTACAATATTTGATAGCACAAGAGCTAAATTACAAAAAGCTTTCCTGATGGCTCGGACAGTAGAAACATCTGCCTGCAGTGTAGAAGACCTGGTTTGATCCCCAGCTTGGGAAGATTCCCTGGAGAAGGGAATGGCAACCCATTCTAGTATTCTTGCCTGGAAAATCCCATGAACAGAGGAACCTGGTGGGCTACAGTCCATGAGGTCACAAAGAGTTGGACAGGACTGAGTGATTAACACTTTCACTTTCACTTCATATTCAAAACAAGTATAAACTGAATAAATGGGAAATTAGAGAATTCAAGTGGATTATCCCTATTTCTTATGACCAACATAGACAGCATATTAAAAAAGCAGAGACGTTACTTTGCCAACAAAGGTCCGTCTAGTCAAGGCTATGGTTTTTCCAGTGGTCACGTATGGATGTGAGAGTTGGACTATAAAGAAAGCTGAGCACCAAAGAATTGATGCTTTTGAACAGTAGTGTTGGAGAAGACTCTTGAGAGTCCCTTGGACAGCAAGGACATCCGATCAGTCCATCCTAAAGGAGATCAGTCCTGGGTGTTCATTGGAAGGACTGATGTTGAAGCTGAAACTCCAATACTTTGGCCACCGGATGTGAAAAGCTGACTCATTGGAAAAGACCCTGATGCTGGGAAAGAATGAGGGCAGGAGGAGAAGGGGACAACAGAGGATGAGATGGCTGGATGGCATCACCGACTCAATGGACACGGGTTTGGGTAGACTCCAGGAGTTGGTGATGGACACAGAGGCCTGGCGTGCTGCAGTTCATGGGGTCGCAGAGAGTCGGACATGACTGAGTAACTGAACTGAACTGAACTTCAGATCATATCAACCTACAGACAGAAATAGTGTCTCAGTATTAGTAATAAACAGCATTATCCTGGATTTCATTCCCCAAAGTGTGAAGATCCTTTCAGTTCTCAAAGCCACATCACACTTGCTTCCAAGTCTCTAAGGACCAGCACGTGTGGGCTTACAACCCATTCTTTCAGCAGCTGTTAAGTCCAGAGGCTTCAGCTGCTCCCAGTGGTACATGAAGCAGCCTCACCTGCTCTCCAGAAGGAAGAAGGCAATGGAATGACAAAGCCTGTGCCTCCCAGTTCCCTCAAGGCCCAATCTCCTCCCAGTACTGATGTGACACAGCTGAGGGCCTCTGTCACCACTGCACCTGGGTTACCTGAAGTGTCAGTTCACTCAAGCCAGAAGTGTCCTGGCCAAAGTGGAATTTGCATGCTTCCCCCTTTACTACTATTCTATTATCCTGACCACCAAAGCCGTCCTTTGCTCTCAACACAGCACAGAGATGCTGTACAGAAAGATAACTCTCTTTTGGTTTTACCCATGCACCATTCGGAGAAGGCAAAGGCAACCCACTCCAGTCCTCTTGCCTGGAAAATTCCATGGACAGAGGAGCCTGGTAGGCTGCAGTCCATGGGGTGGCTAAGAGTTGGACACAACTGAGTGACTTCATTTTCACTTTTCACTTTCATGCATTGGAGAAGGCAATGGCAACCCACTCCAGTGTTCTTGCCTGGAAAATCCCACGCATGGAGGAGCTAGCAGGCTGCCATCTATGGGGTCACACAGAGTTGGACACAACTGAAGTGACTTACCAGCAGCAGCAGCATGCACCATTTTGCCCCTAAAACTCAAGTGTGTACATATGACCATTGAACTAGTGTTACAGGGGACTTCCCTGGTGGCTCAGTGGTAAAGAATGTGCCTGCCAATGCAGGAGACATGGGTTCCATCCCAGGGTGGAGGAGATCTGGAGGAGGAAATGCAAACCACTCCAGTATTCTTGCTTGGAAAATCCTATGGACAGAGAAGCCTGGAGGGCTACAGTCCATGGAGTCACAAAGAACTGGACATGACTTAGCGACTAAACAGCAGTGTGGCACATGCTACAATGCATTAGCCACCTCTTCCATTTGATGGCAAGGCATGGCTCAGTTTTAGACCAAGCTCATGTATGTACCCAATTCTCTCCCCTATAAGATAAGGTTTCCTTACAGGACCTCTCAATTTCTGAGGCAGAGACTCCTGGTATCTACATCATATTCTGCCAGTGATACTAAAGTATTTCTGAACCCAAATGAATATGTAGCTCAGATAAACCAAAGCCCTCCCTATAAAATAGAGACTGTATTTAATCTCCTGGAAAATCAGCAAAGAAAATATGCCATAAGTAATAATCCTATTTGATATGCATTTGGTAGAAATTTACATAGAGCAGGGACCTGATGGTGTACAAAGCAGTGATTCATCTGTGAGGCTGGCTGATGTCATAAACCAGGAGAGGCGAAGAAGAGAAGTTTATGGGCAGTAGCATTTGCTGCCGAGTAAATTACGGCTGTGTATTCATTCTGGGACATTTACTACTTTCTCCCATAAATACAATTAATGTGCTGAATTTATTTTCAAAGCACAAAGCAGGGTTATAACTTATCTTTAAGTTTTCAGTGGAGAAGCTTATAAAACAACTTCAAAGGAAATTCTTTGGGACTGGATTATTGAAGAATTGAACCAATGTCTTCATTTTCCTTTTGGAGACCATAAACAGAATTTCCTTTCAGGATGTGGCACGTTTTCTAAAGCAATAGGCAGAAAGTAGATGCTCAATTACTGTTTTCTCTTAACTTTGTCATTCCTGACTTTCTCCCAAAATCTGAATTTGACTTAAATACAAAGCTTTTATTTTATTTTTTGAAGGAGCTTGTGATCATGAATAAAACATGCTTATGAGTAACTGTAAGCCATGGAAAGTTACCTCAATTCATTTTCAATTATCTAAAAATACACAGTTAAAAGGAAACATTCACAGAGTTTACCTGAAGCCTACAGGAATTTTCCAAGTTCTTTTAAAACTTTGGATAGCCACCAAGGGACCTAATTTGTACTGACTTTATATTCCATTCTCTTGGAAAAAAAGAAGACAGTGTTTTTTTTTTTTTTTTTCATCGATTGAAATGCTAAAAATACAATGAAAGAAATTTCTCCCAATCTCCCTTTCCCAACACACATTCTTTTTCCTTTGTCTTTCACACAATCTCAGTGTCCATTATACAATGTCCCACCAAGAAAGGGAAAAATATTGCAGGTGGAGAATGGGCCCATCAGGAAGGCAATGGAGCATACAAGCAGGCCACTGACCAAGTACTTGAGCATCCAGATGTAACCACATGGCTGTAAATACTGTCATTACTTTCCGAAAGTTCCCTAGATGGTGCAGGATTACCCATGCAATCGTAATTACAAAGCAAGCTGTAGTAATCATTAAACAAACACTGCAACTTCTGCAGTCCTAAGAAAAATGCTTGTTTTCCTAACTGATGCTCATACACAATCTAAAATTACCAGATGAGAGACAACAGCTCACCTTCAGTCACTAGGATTCAGAGAGAGAGTGATGCTCTCCATCAGCCATCATGATTCTCAGCAGCAAGGATGTTTGGGAGGCTGGTATTTCAAAGTATTGAAATAAGCAAGTATCAAGGTAGTTCCAGGCTTCACAGGTGGGGGTAGTGGTAAAGAACTCACCTGCCAATGCTGGAGACATAAGAGACCCAGGTTTGATCCCTGGGTTGGGAAGCTACCCTAGAGGAGAGCATGACAACCCACTCCAATATTCTTGCCTGGAAAATCCCAAGGAGAGAGGAGCCTGGTGAGCTACAGTCCATGAGGTCAAAAAGAGTCGGACATGACTGAAGTGACTTAGCTTGCACATATGTAAGGTAGCTCCAAGGACCATCTAGGAAAATTACTTAAGAAAGTAAGGAAGTCAGTCAGTTCTTTTGCTCAGTCCTGTCCAACTCTTTGTGACCCTATGGACTGCAGCATGCCAGGCTTCCCTGTCTATCACCAACTCCTGGGACTTGCTCAAACTCATGTTCATTGAGTTGGTGATGCCATCCAACCATCTCATCCTCTGTCATCCCCTTCTCCTGCCTTCAGTCTTTCCCAGCATCAGGGTCTTTTCCAATGAGTTAGTTCTTTGCATCAGGTGGACAAAACATAGGATTTTCAGCTTCAAAATCAGACCTTCCAAAGAATATTCAAGATTGATTTCCTTTAGGATTGATTGGTTTGATCTCCTTGCAGTCCAATAGACTCAAGAGTCTTCTCCAACATCACAGTGCAAAAGCATTAACTCTTCAGCTCTCAGCTTTCTTTATGGTCCAACACTCACATCCATACATGATTACTGGAAAAACGATAGCTTTGACTATATGGACATTTGTCGGTAAAGTTATGTCTCTGCTTTTTAATATGTTGTCTAGGTTTTTAATAGCTTTTATTCTAAAGCAACCATCTTTTAATTTCATGGCTGCAGTCACTATCTGCAGTGAATTTAGAGCCCAAGAAAACAAAGTTTTTCACTGTTTCCATTGTTTCCCCATCTATTTGCCATGAAGTGATGGGACCAGATGCCTTGATTTTAGTTTTTTGAATGTTGAGTTTTAATCCAGCTTTTTCACTCTCTTCTTTCACTTTCATCAAGATTCTCTTTAATTCCTCTTCACTTTCTGCCACAAGGGTGATATCATCTGCATATCTGAGGTTATTGGTATTTCTCCTGGCAATCTTGATTCCTACTTGTGATTCATCCAGCCCAGCATTTCACATGATATACTCTGCATATAAGTTAAATAAGCAAGGGGACAGTGTACAGCCTTGACGTACTCCTTTCCTGATTTGGAACAGTCCGTTGTTCCATGTCCAGTTCTAACTGTTGCTTCTTAACCTGCATACAGATTTCTCAGGAGGCAGGTAAAGTTGTCTGGTATTCTCATCTCTTTAAGAATTTTCCACAGTTTGTTGTGATCCACACAGTCAAAGGCTATAGCATAGTCAATAAAGGAGAAGTTTTTCTAGAACTCTGTTGCTTTTTCTGTGATCCATCAGATGTTGGCAATTTGATTTCTGGTTCCTCTGCCTTTTCTAAATCCAGCTTGGACATCTGGAAGTTCTCAGTTCATGTACTCTTGTAGCTTAGCTTGGAGAATTTTGAGCATTGCTTTGCTAGCATGTGAGATGAGTGCAATTGTGTGGTAGTTTGAACATTGTTTGGCATTGCCTTTTAATGGAATTGGAATGAAAACTGACTTTTTCCAGTCCTGTGACCACTGCTGAGTTTTCCAAATTTTCTGGCATTTTGAGTGCAGTGCTTTCACAGCATCATCTTTGAGGACTGAAATAGCTCAACCAGTATTACATCACCTCCACTAGTTTTGTTCATACTTTTGTTTTCTAAGGGCCACGTGACTTTGTACTCCAGGATTTCTGACTCTAAGTGAGTGATCTCACCATCATTTTTATCTGGGTCATAAAGATCTTTTTGGTTTAATTCTTCTGTGTATTCTTGCTACCTCTTAATCTCTTCTGCTTCTGTTAGGTCCATACCATTTCTGTCCTTTATTGTGCCCATCTTTTCATGAAATGTTCCCTTGGTATCTCTAATTTTCTTGAAGAGATCTGTAGTCTTTCCCACTCTATTGTTTTCCTCTATTTCTTTGCACTGACCACTGAGGAAAGCTTTCTTATTTTGCCTTGCTATTCTTTGGAACTCTGCGTTCAGATGGATAGATCTAGCTCCAAGGACCATCTAGGAAAATTACTAAGAAATTCAGTGAGTAACTCACAATTTTGAGTTACCATTGAATGAAGTGTTTTCTCTTTGGCACAGCACCTTAGTACGTGACAGTTTACTTTTTCATTTAGAAAAATCAAATTTGGAACTTGACATGAATGGGTACTATCTGTGGCAGAGCACAAAGCTTTCCTCATTTATTATCTCCTTTTAATATTTACCACAACCCTCTATATAAAACTGATCGATTGTCTCTATTTTATAGAAGAGGACAGTTAAACTCAAAGTAGTGTGATTATTTACCATTCTTCATCACTGGTTTATGTCAGAAGCATGATCAACCAGAGGAGTATCTTGTTTTGAAAAGCAACACTACATCTACAACCCTGTACCAGTGATAAAAAATCTGGGAGAACTTTTCTTAAGTAAAAAAAAAAAGTTTGATGGCATTTTATTTAATATTTCCCTTTAAAGATGAGGCAATTTGCACAAGTCTGATAAAATTACAACTGTTACTATAGACAAAAGCCAATAAATCCAGCCAAGAATACAGTGCAGATGTTTACCATAGGCAAAAGCAAAACTTAAGTCTAAACATGACATTTATTTACACATCTTTATTGAGTGCTGATTTGCAAAATACTCTGTCAAATGTGGATGAAATAATGATGACTATAGCCTGGCTCCACACTCATGGAGTTCAGAGGATGCTCAGGAAAATAATTAAAATACAAATGAACCAAGGCAGCAAGAAATACAATGGGTGGTGTACTCCTTAGTTTCTCAAAAAGATAAACGCCTCCAGTAACCTCTTCTGCCTTGTACAACCATGCTCCCCAAGAGATGAAGAAGTAGCTCTAGTCCTTGTGAAAATGCCACATTGTGAGAGGCAGTAACAACCCATCTCCAGGTTCTGGGTGGATCTAAAGCATTGTGGAAGAAGAGAAGGATGGAAAAGACCAACTAAGGATGTGTGTGTGTGTGGTCAGTCACATCCTACTCTTTGGGACCCCATGGACTGTAGCCCTCCAAGACTCCTCAGTCCATGGTATTTTCCAGGCAAGAATATTGGAGTAGGAGATTCTTGGGGATTTTCTCTCCAGGGGATCTTCTCAACCCAGGGATCAAAGCCACATCTTTTGTGTTTTCTACATTGGCAGGCAGATTCTTTATCACTGGGCCACCTGGGAATGATGAAGTGCAACTTCACAAATGTTGCCTTAGATGCCAGGCTTCAGTAAGACAACAATGCTCCTCAGAGTCGAATCTCTATTTATTCCAGCCCAGATCAGCCCAGGCAGCAGCTCCAGATTCATATGCTGGAGAAACCTAAGAAGCCATATACTGCAAATCCCACTTGGAGAAATAACTTTGAATTGTCCTGAAACATAAATGTCTCTACTCCCAACCCCCTGCTAAGCCCTTGCTCCAAGATGATGTGACTCATGGATGCTTGGCCAGCTTCCCCTTTCACTAACCATTGTACACCCTGCACTGTGGACCACTTTCAGTATCAAGAAATTCACACACTCCTCTTTCTACCTGCATGCCCTCCTACACTCATTTTCCTGTCTCAGTGCTTCAAAAGAAGATCAGACATTTCCAGCTTTAGTAAAATTCATCTAATTCCTTCAAAAGGGTGTATCTGTGTGATTTCATTCATGATATTATCCAAAATGGGCTTCCACAGTGGCTCAGCAGCAAAGAATCCACCTGCATTGTAGGAGACACAGGAGACCCGAGTTCCATCCCCAGGTTGAGAAGATCTTTTGGAGGAGGGCATGGTAACCCACTCCAGCATGCTTGCCAGTAAAATCCCATGGACAAAGGAGCCTAGCGGGCTACAGTCCATAGGTTCACAAAGAACTGGACATGACTGAAGTGACTGAGCACACACATTATCCAAAACATGTTGATATAAACTGAGGATTCAGCAGTGCACAAAGCAAGCAACTCTGCCTTCATAGAGTTTATATTACAAATGAATTATAGGATCATTATAGATATTGGTAAGTACCATGAGAAGGTCAGTCAATCCTAAAGGGAATCAACCCTTGAATATTGCATCTACTTATGTTCAGTAGGGGTTAGAAAACCTTCTGGAGGAAAAACAAAAGGCCTTCCACAAAGAGCACTGATATTTGGACTTACTAACAAGGCTAATGAATAAGGACCATGAGAACATTGAAAGAAAGCTTGCTCTCAGGGAGAAAAATCTGGCTTCCAGTCTCCAGCTAAGGAAAGCAGGTCCAGTGGAAGTGGTGGTTTTTGGCCATGAAACTCTGTCCTCAGCCAACAACTTCAGAGCACTTGAGAGGAGGGGCTGGACACATGAGCTGAAAGTATTGTTTCCCTGAACCCTACACTTAGTGACCAGCATGCCCTGCTGGGGCAAAAGTACTTTCTTTGGAGCCAAAAGTAGCTTACTCTGTGGGAAAAAAGCTCCAGACCGGCCACAGTGAAAACTCTGCCATCAAGACACTGGCTGTGAGGATCTGGCTTACTGGGTGCCATAATAAGCAACAGGGTGATTGTATTTGTCAAGAAACATTTGAGTCTCCTAAAAAGTCCTTGAGATTCTAGGAGATAAGCAACTGTACAAATTACATTTTTATAAGTTGTGTATAAATATATATATACACACACACATATATACATGTAAGTATTTTATACCCAAGTAAAGATTGGATAAGGAGAAGAAGGGAACAACAAAGGACAAGATAGTTGGGCGGCATCACTGATTCAGAGGACATGAGTTTGAGCAAACTCTGGGAGATAGTAAAGGATAGGGAAGTCTAGAGCACTGCAGTCCACGGGGTTGCAAAGAGTTGCACATTACTTAGCCACTGAACAACATGCAAAGATTTGTGAACAATGAAAACAATGTTTAACCATGGTTCTGGAGAATCACATGGATAGAGAAGCCTGGTGGGCTATAGCCAATGGGGTCACAAAGAGTCAGACGCAACTGAAGCAACTTAGCACACACACTGTAAAGGAAATCGATGCGGGCAGGATCAGTTGAACATAATCTAATCATTCCTAGACTACAACAAAGACTAGGTATTTCTTGTACTCTAGTTTACTATAGAGTTGAAATTTAGAGTCTTGTGAAAGCTAGTGCTCATGCTCAGTCTCTAAGTCCTGTCTGACTCTTTTGTGACCCCGTGGACTGTAGCCTGACAGTCTCCTCTGTCCATGGGCTTTCCCAGGGAAGAATACTGGAGTGAGTTGCCATCTCCTTCTCTAGGAGATTTTCCTGTCCCAGGGATTGAACCCACGTTTCCTGCACTAGCAGGGAAATTCTTTACCACTGAGCCACCAGGGAAGCCCTGATTTAAATGATTAGTAAGAAGCTAATAGTTTCCTCATTCTAGATGAGGTATGCGTGGAAATACATCCCAATTACCTAGGAAGTTTTTCAAAATGTTTCCCTAGTTCTTCCTCTGTTTATTATACCTACCCCCATGATTCTAATACACCCCTCTTCTCAAAGAACTGAGATAGGATATATGTCTGTTTTTATAAAATTCCCCTAGATGATTCTGTTATATTCCTTCCCATCGCCGTCCATCCTCTGAATTGAGAACCACCCTAATCACACTATAAAATATTTGCCTCAGCCTAGGCTTTGACTAAAACGGTACAGTAATTAGAGCTAGTGACATTAGTTATTCCCTGAAAACAGGTGAGTTGGTCACAATATTTCTGGCTGCAAATAATTTTTAAGAATTTGAAAAATACCTTAAAGCCTATGTATTATTGCACATAGAAATAAATCTGAAGATACGGTGGCTCTGAGCCAATACTATCAAGAATGAAGCCTCTACCATCTTCATTTATGCCCTTCCCCATAGCACATCTGTTCATCCTCTTGGGCTAGGCACCTCAGGGTTTCAAGATGGCTGTTAGTGTTGTAGCAATCACAAGCAAATATAATATCATCCAAAGAAAGAAAGATGCTTATTTCTTGTAGTCTTATTGTTTAGAGACGTCAGTGCGAACAACCTTTCCAAGAAGCCTCAGCTGCATTTGTTTTAATGGCTAACTCAACCCCCACCCTGCCAACATTTTATCAAAGCCCAATCAGTAGGTTGGGACCTGAGAGGGAGAGGTGTGTAAGTCCCCAAGCCTCGTGATCCTAATTTGTAGGTACTCCTAAGTCACTTCAGTCATGTCCAACTCTGTGGGACCCCATAGACGGCAGCCCACCAGGCTCCGCCATCCCTGGGATTCTCCAGGCAAGAACACTGGAGTGGGTTGCCATTGCCTTCTCCAATGCATGAAAGTGAAAAGTGAAAGTGAATTCGCTCAGTCATGTCCGACTCTTAGAGACCCCATGGACTGCAGCCCACCAGGCTCCTCCATCCATGGGATTCTCCTGGCAAGAGCACTGGAGTGGGATGCCATTGCCCTCTCCAAATTTGTAGCTAAGGCTGTGTCAATCATGATTTACCATTGATTGGTAAATGTCAATCATTTACCAATGCTGACACTTAGCACATCTCAAACCCCTGCCCACACACGTAGTAAGACAGTAAAAACAAGGTCAGGTTAAGAAAGAGGAAGGTTAAAATGACTATCAGGCAGACCATAAAGCATCACAGGTAATCTGGGTTGTTCATAGAAAGAAGATTCATGAGAGGGGTGAGCAATTGATTTAACTTGAAGGATTGAAAAAAAAATTATTTTCCATTCAAATTCACATTTCACATTTTATTTACATGCCTGATAATTGATAAACTAAACACTTAAAAATGTCTCTATGGGGCTTCCCTTGTGGTACAGTGGATAAGAATTCACCTGCCAATGCAGGGAACATGGGTTCTATCCCTGGTCCAGGAAGATCCCACAAACGTGGGGGCAACTAAGCCCAAGCGCCATAGCTATTGAGCTCATGCTCCAGAGCCCAGGAGCCACAACGACTGAGCCCCCAAGCCACATCTTCAGAAGCCCGTGTGCCTAGAAGCTATGCTCCGCAACAAGAGAAGCCACCACAATGAGAAGCCCGTGCGCCACAATTAGAGAGTAGACCCTGCTCACTACAACTAGAGAAAAACCCGAGCAGCTTTAAAAGACATTTTAAATATTTTAAAAATGTCTCTATGAAGGCTTCCTCCAAATAAAATGTTCTAATCCTTCTCTTTATAAAAATAAAGTCACTTTGAACTGTTTAGTAGTAGGTTTGATATCTGTTTCTGCCCCCTCTAGGAGATGACCTTATGACCACTATCTTGGTGACCTCTAGGGGAAGTGTAAGTTTCCTCTTCACTCTCCCTGGGAGGCTCAGGGCTGCTGCTGCTGCTGCTGATAAGCCGCTTCAGTCGTGTCTGACTCTGTGCAACCCCATAGACGGCAGCCCACCAGGCTCACCCGTCCCTGGGATTCTCCAGGCAAGAACACTGGAGTGGGTTGCCATTTCCTTCTCCAAGGCTCAGGGCAGATGAGCTAAAAGGGATTGACATGCACATACTACTCTATATACAAAAAAAGTGAAAGTAAAAGTAGTAACCTCTCGGTTGTGTTCAACTGTTTGGAACCCGTGGACTGAAGCCCACCAAGCTCCTATGGCCATGGGCTTTTCTAGCCAAGAATACTGGAGTGGGTGGCCATTCCCTTCTCCAGGAGATCTTCCTGACCCAGGAATCAAACTGGGGTCTCCCACATTGTAGGTGGATTCTTTAATGTCTGAGCCACTGGGGGAATCCCACTATATACAAAATAGATAACTAATAAGAACTATTGTGTAGCACAGGGAACTCTACTCAGTACTTTATAATGACTTGTATGTGAATACAATCTAAAAAAAGTGGTGTATATATATATATATATATATGTATAGCTGCTTCATTTGTTGTACAGCAGAAACTAAAACACCATTGTATATCAACTGTACTCCAGTAAAAAATAATTACAAAAATAAAGGGAATGTCACATTGGAGGGATGAAGAGCATTGATCTTTCTGAGCTCAAGGGAAAATGATTAAGTTCTAAGTCTATGTAGAAGCAGTTTCTCCCCCTTTTGGAAATCTCAGATCTGTGTCTTGCAAATTGCTTTTCCCTATAGAATCAGTAGAAAGAAGCCCATCGTACATAATCTGTACAAATTCCTGGCAAAAAGGACTTTCTGTTCTATTCTTTCTGTTCTCTTCTATTCCAAAGAATAGCCTGGTCTTGCTATTAACAGATCCTAGAGAGCTGAGATCTGTGTGAGGACTCAGAGAGATTACCTCCAAGGCTACCCAGTTTTAGTTGTGACCCTGAGGCCATCAATAAGCTAATAAAGTCCTTCTGGATCCATATAATTTAGGCCAGCTTATCAGAGGTAAAGATCAACACTGGGGTTTGTAACTAAAACCTCCTTCTTGTGAACTACTTCTCATTTAGAAATGCTTCCAGAGTAAACCAGGTATCAGTGTTAGGGTAGGATTATGTTTGGAATCAAACTGATCACATGGACCACAGCCTTGTCTAACTCAATGAAACTATGAGCCATGCCGTGTAGGGCCAACCAAGACGGACGGGTCATGGTGGAGAATTCTGACAAAACATGGTCCACTGGAGAAGGGAATGGCAAACCACTTCAGTATTCTTCCCTTGAGAACCCCATGAACAGTACCAAAAGGAAAAAAGATGAAACTGAACGATAAACTACCCAGGTGAGTAGGTGTCCAACATGCTACTAGAGAGGAGTGGAGAAATAACTCCAGAAAGAATGAAGAGATGGAGTCAAAGTAAAAACAACACCCAGTTGTGGATGTGACAGGTAATAGAACTAAAGTCCTATGCGGTAAAGAACAATATTGCATAGGAACCTGGAATGTTAGGTTCATGAATCAAGGTAAATTGGAAGAAGTCAAACAGGAGATGGCAAGCATGAACATTGACATTTTAAGAATCAGTGAATTAAAATGGACTGGAATGGGAGAATTTAACTCAGATGACCATTATGTCTCCTACCGTGGGCAAGAATCCCTTAGAAGAAATGGAGTAGCCATCATAGTCAACAAGAGAGTCCAAAATACAGTACTTGGATGAAGTCTCAAAAATGACAGAATGATCTCTGTTTATTTCCAAGGCAAATGATTCAATATCAGAGTAATTCAAATATATACCCTAACCAGTAATGCTGAAGAAGCTGAATGGTTGATGAACGGTTCTATGAAGACCTACAAGACCTTCTAGAACTAACACCAAAAAAAAAAAAAAAGATGTCCTATTCAATATAGGGGGCTGGAACGCAAAGTACGAAGTCAAGGAGTTTAGGAAGTTAAGGAAGTCAAGTTACCTGGAGTAACAGGCACATTTGGCCTCAGAGTACAAATGAAGCGGGACAAAGGCTAACAGAGTTTGGCCAAGAGAACGCACTGATCATAGCAGACACCCTCTTCCAACAAAACAAGAGAAGACTCTACACATGGACATCACCAGATGGTTAATACCACATTCAGATTGATTATATTTTTTGCAGTCAAAGATGGAGAAGCTCTATACAGTCAGCAAAAACAAGACGGAGCTGACTGCGGCTCAGAACATAAACTCATTATCACAAAATTTAAGAAAGTAGGGAAAACCACCAGACCACTCAGGTATGACCTGAATGAAATCCTTTATGATTATACAGTGGAAGTAACAAATAGATTCAAGGGATTAGATCTGATAGACAGAGTGCCTGAAGAACTATAGACAGAGGTTCCTGACACTGTACAGGAGGCAATGATCAAGATCACCCCCAAGAAAAAGAAATGCAAAAAGGCAAAATGGTTGTCTAAGGAGGCCTTATAAATAGCTGAGAAAAGAAGAGAAGCTAAATGCAAAGGAGAAAAGGAAGGATATAAGCATCTGAATGCAGAGTTCCAAAGAATAGCAAAGAGAGATAAGAAAGCCTTCCTTAGTGATCAATGGAAAGAAATAGAGGTAAACAATAAAATAGGAAAGACTAGAGATCTCTTCAAGAAAATTAGAGATACCAAGAGTATATTTCATGAAAAGATAGGCACAATAAAGAACTTGTATGGACCAAACAGAAGCAAAAAATATAAAGAAGATGTGGCAAGAATACTCAGAAGAACTATACAAAAAAGATCTTCATGACGCAGATAACTATGATGGTGTGATCACTCGTCTAGAGCCAGACATCCTGGAGTGTGAAGTCAAGTGGGCCTGAGGAAATATCACTATGAACAAACTTAGGGGAGGTGATGGAATTCCAGTTGAGCTATTCCAAATCCTGAAAGATGATGCTGTGAAAGTGCTGCACTCAATATGCCAGCAAATTTGGAAAACTCAGCACTGGCCATAGGACTGGAAAAGGTCAGTTTTCATTCCAATCCCAAAGAAAGCCAATGCCAAAGAATGTTCAGACTACTGCACAATTGCAGTCATCTCACGCTAGCAAAGTAATGCTCAAAATTCTCCAAGCTAGGCTTCAACAGTACATGAACTGAGAACTTCCAGATGGTCAAGCTGGATTTAGAAAAGGTAGAGGAACCAGAGATCAAATTGCCAACATCTAATGGATCACAGAAAAAGCAACAGAGTTCCAGAAAAACTTCTTTATTGACTACGCAATAGGCTTTGACTGTGTGGCTCACGACAAACTGTGGAAAATTCTTAAAGAGATGAGAATACCAGACAACTTTACCTGCCTGCTGAGAAATCCGTATGCAGGTTAAGAAGCAACAGTTAGAACTGGACATGGAACAATAGACTGATTCCAAATCAGGAAAGGAGTATGTCAAGGCTGTATATTGTCACCCTGCTTATTTAACTTATATGCAGAGTACATCATGTGAGATGTCAGGCTGGATGAAACACAAGCTGGAATCAGGATTGCTAGGAGAAATATCAATAACTGAACTGAAATGGATGTTTAGAATCCTGGATTCTATCTAAATCTCTTTCATCTCTATACAACTCATACTACCACTTAGTTTGGAGACGAAATTAGAGTAGGAAAAGAAGAGCATTAAATATTCAGGTTCAGTAGTGGTAGACTTCACTGGCTTTGAAATACAGGGAGATATGATTTCATACCCTGGACTGAATACTTACTTATGGGCCCTTAGAAAAAGTGCTTATAATCTCTACCTTTTCATTTCTTCAAATATAGAATAGGTATAATAACAGCAGAAACACACAGTTAGAATGAGGGATAATTTCATCAGCCTCAAAATGAGCACATATAAAGATCATATGAAGCAATACCTACACAACAGAATATTACTCAATCATAAGAAATAGTGAAATAATGCCATTTGCAGCAACATGGACGGACCTAGAGGTTATCATACTAAGTGAAGTAAGTCAGACAAAGACAAACACCATAGGATATCACTTATATACAGAATCTAAAAATATGATATAAAATAACTTATTTACAAAACAGAAAATAAAAAACAAACTTACAATTACAAAAAGGTGAGGGGATATATTAGGATCTTGAGATTAAGAGATACAGACTACTGTATAAAAAAAATCAATAAATGACAAGGACCAACTGTATGGTACAGGGTAGCATATGTAATGTCTTTTCAGTTCAGTTCAGTCGCTCAGTCATATCCAACACTCTGTGGTCCCTTGAACCGCAGCACGCCAGGCCTCCTTGTCCATCACCAACTCTCGGAGTCCACCCAAACCCATGTCCATTGAGTCGGTGATGCCATCAAACCATCTCATCCTCTGTCGTCCCCTTCTCCTCCTGCCCTCAATCTTTCCCAGCATCAGGGTCTTTTCCAATGAGTCAGCTCTTCGCATCCGGTGGCCAAAGTATTGGAGTTTCAGCTTCAACATCAGTCCTACCAATGAACACCCAGGACTGATCTCCTTTAGGATAGGCTAGTTGGATCGCCTTGCAGCCCAAGGGACTCTCAAGAGTCTTCTCCAACACCACAGTTCAAAAGCATCAATTCTTCGATGCTCAGCTTTCTTCACAGTCCAACTCTCATATTCATACATGACCACTGGAAAAACCATAGCCTTGACTAGACGGACCTTTGTTAACAAAGTAATGTCTCTGCTTTTTAATGTGCTCTCTAGGTTGGTCATAACTTTCCTTCCAAGGAGTAAGCGTCTTTTAATTTCATGGCTGCAATCACCATCTGCAGGGATTTTGGAGCCCCCAAAAATAAAGTCAGCCACTGTTTCCCCATATATTTGCCATGAAGTGATGGGACCGAATGCCATGATTTTAGTTTTCTGATGTTGAGCTTTAAGCCAACTTTTTCACTTTCCTCTTTCACTTTCATCAAGAGGCTCTTTAGTTCTTCACTTTCTGCCATAAGGGTGGTGTCATCTGCATATCTGAGGTTATTGATATTTCTCCCGGCAGTCTTGATTCCAGCTTGTGCTTCTTCCAGACTAACATTTCTCGTGATGCACTCTACATATAAGTTAAATAAGCAGGGTGACACTATACAGCCTTGATGTACTCCTTTTCTATTTGGAACCAGTCTGTTGTTCCATGTCCAGTTCTTTTTTTTTTTTTTTTTTTTCCATGTCCAGTTCTAAATGTTGCTTCCTGACCTGCATACAGGTTTCTCAAGAGGCAGGTCAGGTGGTCTGGTATTCCCATCTCTTTCAGAATTTTCCACAGTTTATTGTGATACACACAGTCAAAGGCTTTGGCATAGTTAATAAAGCAGAAAAAAAAGGTTTTTCTGGAACTCTCTTGCTTTTTCAATGATCCAGCGGATGTTGGCAATTTGATCTCTGGTTCCTCTGTCTTTTCTAAAACCAGCTTGACCATCTGGAAGTTCACAGTTCACGTATTGCTGAAGCCTGTCTTGGAGAATTTTGAGCATTTCTTTACTAGCATGTGAGAGTGCAATTGTGCAGTACTTTGAGCATTCTTTGGCATTGCCTTTGGGATTGGAATGAAAACTGACCTTTTCCAGTCCTGTGGCCACTGCTGAGTTTTCCAAATTTGCTGGCATATTGAGTGCAGCACTTTCACAGCATCATCTTTTAGGATTTGAACTAGGTCAACTGGAATTCCATCACCTCCACTAGCTTTGGTCGTAGTGATGCTTCCTAAGGCCCACTTGACTTCACATTCCAGGATGTCTGGCTCCAGGTGAGTGATCACACTGTCATGATTATCTGGTTCGTGAAGAACGTTTTTTGTATTTTAAGAACCTATAATAGGGCTTCCCTGATGACTCAGTGGTAAATCATCCACCTGCCAATACAGGAGATGCAGGTTCAATCCCTGGTCTGGGAAGATCCCCTAGAGAAGGAAATGGCAACCCACTCCAGTATTCTTGCCTGTGAAACCCCGTGGACAAAGGAACCTGGCGAGCTACCTGGGGTCAAAAAAGAGTTGGATACGACTTAGTGACTAAACAAAAAACAAATAACTTATAATGGAAAATAATCTGAAATAGAATGTGTGTGTGTTTATATATATGTGTGTGTGTGTATGTGTGTATATATATATATATATATATATATATATATATATATATATATAGGCTTCCCTGGTGGCTCAGACGGTAAAGAATCTGCCTGCAGTGGAGAGATCAGCTTTCAATTCCTGAGTTGGGAAGATCCCCCAGAGAAGCAAATGGTAACCCACTTTAGGATTCTTGCCTGGAGAATTCCATGGACAGAGGAGCCTGATGAGCTACAGTCCATGGGGTCGCTAAGAGTCAGACATTACTAAGCATTACCAAGACATTACTAACACACACACACACACACATTCAGATTTTTCCATAGCATCTTACTATGTACATATAAATGTATGTGTACATAGTAAGATGCTATGGAAAAACCTGAATGAACATTTCGGCCAATCCTATAGATATATATATATATACACACACACACATATATATTCTTATATATATGTATGTATGTATGCATAACTTTGCTGTACACCTGAAACTAACGAGGCATTGTAAATTAACTATATTCAATTTTAAAATGGTTTAAAACAATCACCTGGATAAACTATTGACCTATGGATCACTGGGCCTCACCTATAGAGTTTCTGATATAAAAGATTTGAGATGATGGGCCCAGGTGCCGGGGACCAGCCCCGGCTGATCCAGGGTATTCGAAGGAGAGACGGCGTAGGCGAAGATCAGGAAACAATTGCTTAATTAAACGTTAATTAAGGATATAAAGAGTAATAGAATGAGGATAGCTCAGTAAAATTCAGTGAAGAAAAGAGGCTGAAATAAGGATAGCTCAGTGAGGAAATTCAGTGGAGAAAAGAGGCTGAAATAAGGATAGCTCAGTGAGGAAATTTAGTGCAGAAAAGAGGCTAAATAATTCAGCCAGAAGGTAAGAGAAAGAACGACATGGTGAGACCAAGTTTTGGTGAACAAGGCCCGCACTTTATTTTCCAAAGTAGTTTTTATACCTTAAGTTATGCATAGAGGATAATGGGGAAGGGGTAGAGTCAGGCAGCAAGCCAGGCTCACATGTGGCCGGAAAAACCTATTCAGGCAGGCTAGAGGATTTCCAAAGGAGTTTGTAGGTTAAACACTGTCACACCCAGGAATTATTAACTGGAACTGTAAGCTAACTCTTTTTCAGAGAGGTAGTGGGGAGAGCCCCAGTAAAGTCAGAGGTTTAGGTGAAAGCACAAAGCAGAAAGTAGGCAGACTCTGGTTTTGGGGTATATGCTCGAGAATTTCCAGGGGACTCCTGAAGCTCCTCGCTCCCCACACAGGGAATTTATATTTTTGTTAACAGATGGTGCTGATGCTACTGATCTGGAAACCAGACTTTGAGAGCTATGTAAGATAATACAAGCAAATTACTTAGCATAGTTCTTGGGAAACAGTAAGCAAGCAGTAAATATGTTTTAGCTATCATTTTAACCTACATTTTTTACTTACTCTTAATGCAAAAAAATGTGTTATATTTTAGGGTTTTTAAAATGAAGCATCTGCTATATCATTTCTAATGCTGGCGGAGAGTTCATGCTGACTTTAGCCAGTTATCTTTTGTGATGTACTTACAGCTAACCATCAAGGCATGTAAGAGGTTTTTGGTGATAGACTATTCCCCTATGATGTATTTATTTGCCATTATAAGTGAGTTGCTAAATCTATGTCTAAAAACTCCTACCTTGACTATTTCTTCACTCTGATTATTTCTGTATTAGGAAATCTGAACTTTCACAAAATTGTTAGTCAGTGTTGGCAGTTTCTTGAGCAATTGGGTTCTTCAGTACCTATCTCATGAGATGATCAGGTACTGTCTAAAGCAGGGGTCCCCAATCCCCCAACCATGGAAGGTACTGGGTCATGGCCTGTTAGGAACCAGGCTGCCCAGCAGGAGGTGAGCAGTGAGCAAGTGAGCAAAGCTTCATCTGTATTTACAGCTGCTCCCCATCATTTACATTACTGCCTGAGCTCTGCCTCCTGTCAGATCAGCAGTGGCATTAGATTCTCATAGGAGCTCAAACCCTACTGTGAATTGCGCTGTGAGAGACCTAGGTTGTGTGCTCCATAAGAGAATCATTCCAGAAGCATCCCCCCTTACTCCCGCCCCTAGTCCATGGAAACATTGTCTTCCATGAAACCAGTCCCTGGTGCCAAAAAGGTTGGGGATCCCTACTCCAAAGAACCCAGTTCTGCACAAACTGGGCAAAAAGGAATCATGTCATTTTGGCTATTCTATCATAGATTATCCCTGTCTTCATCAAGGTTAAGTAAATTGCTCTTCCGGATTAATTGTAAGTTCCAAATGACACTTGTACAAACTTCAAATTACTTTCACATTTATTATTTTGGATTTGGGTTTGGATTAGGGTTTGGATTATTCTGATCCACACAGCCTCACAGAGGCAGTCTTCTCATTCCTGTAACCATCCCACAGATGAGAAAGTAAAGATCTGGACTGGCATTTGCTAGATTTTTTGGAAGCCAAGATTT
Organism: Bos mutus; assembly: GCF_027580195.1. Lineage (NCBI taxonomy): Eukaryota > Metazoa > Chordata > Mammalia > Artiodactyla > Bovidae > Bos > Bos mutus. Next base: position 123,364,499 of record NC_091617.1, read on the forward strand.
ACATAAAATGTGTGCACAACATGTTTTCAGAATTATTAAAAATCAAACATGAGACTTGGGCTCTTGAAGCCTTTCAATATTCATTTGATTGGCAGTTAAAACTGAAAAGGGGATACTTGTCTACCATCAGAAATCAGAATATATGTAGAAAAATTAAAACCATACCCAATCTAACGCACTCAAAGAGGACCACCATAGCATCTTGGTGAATAAGCCCCTAAACTCCCCTTTTTATCACACCGTATGTAAATCAAACCTTGTTGCTTTTGAAGCTGCTGTTTTCATTTACCGGTATATTATGATCATCTCCCCATTTTAACAAATTCAGAAATTTTATAGCATAGTGGCTCATTGTTCGAAAGCACTATAGTTTGCTTAACCAACTGAGTGCTAGGTGATTTCCAACTTTTGCTTTTTCAAAGAATACTCCAGTGAATACTCTGGAAGCTCAATCTTTCCCACATCCTTAGTTATGTCCTCGGGTACAATGCCCAAAAGCAAAATTACTATGCCAAAAAGCTTGCACATTTTATGTCTTTCAATACATATTGCCAAATTGACTTCGAGAAAGGTTGTACTAAATTACTTGCCAATTCTCAACTCATGAGTGTGGCACTTTCCTCTTTTATTGCTGCTGCATATTATTTATTTATTTGGCTACTGTGAATTCTTCCTGGCTGAAGCCTCTTTTGTTCTGTACCTCTACAAAAAGAAGCCTTGAAGCACTTGGTGAGAGCACCTAAAAATCTCTTCTCATGAACAAGATTCAAGGACCATGCAAAGAAAATTGATAAAGCTCTTTCATTTAACTTCATTGACTCAAAATTCAACCAACACCTGCAACTCCCTATTCCCACCTGTAACAGGCCATCTTTATAATAAGCCGCTGCTGCTGCTGCTGCTGCTAAGTCACTTCAGTTGTGTCCAACTCTGTGCGACCCCATAGACGGCAGCCAACCAGGCTCCCCCGTCCCTGGGATTCTCCAAACAAGAACACTGGAGTGGATTGCCATTTCATTGTTTTAAATCTTTCATGTGTGCAAGTCATTTAATCCCACAAAGCCCTTCTAAGTGGAGATGGTATTATCATCCCTTCTCTAAAGAAGAGGAAACAGAGGCACGTCTTTGTCCAAGATCACATTGGAAGTAGGAAAACTGATATTTGAACCCAGATAATCAATCTTTAAGTGAAAATTAAGGAAAATGGAGAGACAATGAGGAAGAAGGTGAAGACCTCCCTGGTGGTCCAGTGGTTAGAACTTTGCCTTCCACTGCAGGGGGTGCAGGTCCAATCCCTGGTTGGAGAACTAAGATCCCACATGCTTGCAGACAAAAAGCAAAACATAAAACAAGCAATATTGTAACAAATTCAGTAAAGACTTTAAACAGTCATCAACAAATCTTAAAGGAAAAAAGAGAAAAAACAAGAAAAAGAAGGTAGAAAATGGGGGAAAACAACAGGTGTTGTTTCAGAATATCAAATGGACAACTTTGAGAGTGTCAAAGGAGGTGGGCATGAGTATATTTTGTTATTATTCCTAATAGGGCATAAGGAAATGGAAGTATGGGATCCAAAGTAGGACTAGAAGCACTGCTCAACTCATTGCACCATCCTTGGTCTTTCTGAGGAAGAAAATCAGGCCTCCTGAAGCTGGAGAACTTTGTGTCAGGATGTATGCCCACTGAAGCCCCAGCTTGTAAATAGAGCTGTTGCATCTCTCTGTCTCCACCATTTATGGCACAAAGTGGGCACCCTAAATCATAAAAAGCTCTGATGGACAGAATCTATTTCCTTGACCCATCCTATGTTTTCCAGCTCAGGAAAGAGAACAAAATAAGGCATAACAATTAAAAAACAAAACAAAACTCCCCAAACCTCAGACAAGTTATTATTTCTACATCCAGTCCATCCTAAAAGAGATCAGTCCTGGGTGTTCATTGGAAGGACTGATACTAAAGCTGAAACTCCAATACTTTGGCCACCTCATGCAAAGAGTTGACTCATTAGAAAAGACCCTGATGCTGGGAGGGATTGGGGGCAGGAGGAGAAGGGGACAACAGAGGATGAGATGGCTGGATGGCATCACCGACTCAATGCACATGAGTTTTAGTAAACTTCAGGATTTGGTGATGGACAGGGAAGCCTGGCGTGCTGTGATTCATGGGGGTGCAAAGAGTCAGACACGACTGAGAGACTGAACTGAACTGAACTAAACTGAAACCCTGGAGGAGATTGCACAAAATTGCTCATTAATTCTGGGCAAAAAGGATATAGATTGTGCTAAGCCAATCGTTGCTAACCTTTGGAAACCTGGATACATTGCTGATTAGAAGCACTTCTTGAAAGAAAATAAATAAATGTCCTTATGTTGATATTTCATGGAGTTGTATACTGCTTAAGATTTGGGTTAAAGCTAATGGTATGATTCATTAAAGCAGTTAAGACCATTATCAGTCCTTAGCCAAAAAGCATTTTTATCCAGAAACAGCAGATGCTGTATGTCTTCCCTTTTTCACAGTTTGATTATTCTAGTCCTCACCCAACCTCAACACATATTTTCCCTACAGTAATGTTTGTCATTGTGCTCTTCTTTTTTTTTTTTTCCAGAGCTCTATCTTCTAAATTGGAAATTATTTTGTACCACTTGCTAATAACACAACATCATGACCTTGTTAACTAGATTTGTGGATGTTTAATAAAGTAAGAAGTAGAGAAAGGTGAACCTAGAGCCTGTTACAGAGTGAAGTAAGTCAGAAAGAGGAAAACAAATGTATTAACACATATATACGGAATCTAGAAAAATGGTACAGATGAACCTATTTGCAGGGAAGGAATGGAGACACATACGCAGAGAATGAGCTTGTGGATGCAATGGCGAGGAGAGAGAGTGGGATGAATGGGGGAAATAGCATTAACATATATACACTGTCATATGTAAAGTGGATAGCTAGTGAGTTGCTGTATTACACAGGGAGTCCAGTCTGGCGCTCTATGATGACCTAGATGGGTGGGATGGGGGAAGGGAGGGAAACTTGAGAAGGAGGGGATGTATGTATTACTGTGGCTGGTTCACATTGTGGTATGGCAGAAACCAACACAACATTTTAAAAATTAAAAAAATTAAAATAAATATAAATTTTTAGAAAAGAAGTAGAGGAAGGAAGAGAGGTGAAAAAAGGACCTACTACAACTACTACTACTAAGTCGCTTCAGTCATGTCCGACACTGTGCGACCCCATAGACGGCAGCCCACCAGGCTCCCCCATCCCTGAGGATTCTCCAGGCAAGAATACTGGAGTGGGTTGCCATTCCCTTCTCCAGCGGGTCTTTCTGACCCAGGGATCAAACCTGGGTCTCCTGCATTACAGGCAGATTCTTTACCATATGAGCTACCAGGGAAGCCTCTCTTCTTCTTAGGATTAACTCAAGAAGGCAGCAAGAGGGTAAGTAGGTAACAGAAGATACTGGCTCTAATGCCTTCATTCTGGTGCAAGAGAGGGGCCATATATTTAGGCCCTGCTCCCAAAGAACATGCTCCCAAAATGCATACATCACTTCGTGAAGAGGGGTGTAAAGTCTTCTTATCTCCTCTGAAGGAGCTAGATCTTTTACTTTTTCTTCTATTACAGCCTATTCTTCCTCTTCAGTCTGATTCTGAAACAGCTTTTTTTCTCTTTTTATTCCATGGTTTAATTTTCCTATTATGTTTTCAAGAGCCAGTAAAATTCTGAAGCAGACAGAAAATGCAAACCAGATGTCTGTTTAAGGCCACAGGCAACAGCATACAGTAGACTTTTTTTTTTTTTTTTGCTGTAATTTCTTTTTTCTTGGAAGTAGCTATGGGTTAATAACCGATTCAAACAACAGCAACGGAAATGATGGAAGAGATGATAGACAAGTATATTCAAATGCAACACCCTTCATTTCTTCCTTTTACCTAAAGAAACTATCCCAGCTGGTTTTACTGTGAAATTTTTCCTCAAAGGAAAAAAATAAATAAAAGCTAAAACCTCAGGTAAATTTTACTAGGATAGTTGGAAAAATGCCTCTGGATAGAAAAATTACCAAATATTGGAAACATGCTGAAGTGTTATGGTGAAAGACCATGGTCCCATTGTAAGCTTTCCAAAGTAGTTATACTGTCTAACACAAGCCGGTCAATTCCCAGGATCGTATTATTTGTTTGTTGTTCTCACTAGAATCTAAAAATAAAACTGAAATGTACTATGACTACTAACTTTTCAGGAAGACATTTCCTGTCAAGAGTAATCCTTCAAAAGTATCTCTAAAGTTTATGAATCAGGTTTGATATGGCTCAGATCATAAGTGTATCAAGTCTCTCTGAAACATGCAAAAGCTAGTTATGAAATACAGTAAGATTTCACTAACTCAACTGATTTGTACAAAGGGCTAACATGTTCAAATGATAAAGTTTTCATTGAAATTTAATTTTATTACTATGAGACTATATGCATGGTTACTACCATATCAGAGTACCTCCAGATTTTACAAGGCCCATCTTTAATTATGTCATTATTTACTGGTTAGAGTTTGGGATCTGCCTTTCTCTATTACTTTCTCTCAAAGAATAAAACCTGTGGTTTAGTCCGAATTACACAGATAGTCATCACTTTGTACATTAGAAGATTACAAAATAGAAGTACATAATAATATGGCCTCCAGCCAAAGGCTAATTTATTCCTATTCACTGATGGCCCTAGTATATTTCCAGTTGTATACTCTTGAATGTTAGTTACCTGGAAAACATAAATTGGAGAAAGATGGAGATGCACAGAAGATTATAAGAGTCTTCTCTGTCTCTTAGATGGGAATGCTTTGAAGGGTATGTAAGTGAGGTAATTTTAGAATTCCAAAACACTGTAATAATACTGAGAAGTAGTCAAATGCTGAAAGTGAATTTTCATAAGCAAGGTTCATGTATATCAAGCATGATAACAAACAAACTTTGAAATAAAAATAGAATTTCTTTTGAAGCACATTAAAGTAAGCAATATTATGTGTGCACAACACACAGGTAAAAAAGGAGACAATTTTCACATCTATTTCTTAAAGCTAAAGTGACTGCTTGAAACCAAAGATCTTTTAGAATGAATGAGAAGTAAGACCAGTGCATGCTAAGTCACTTCATTCTTTGCAACCCTATGGACTATAGCCCACCAGACTCCTCTGTTCATGGGATTTTCCAGGCAAGAATAATGGAGTGGGTTGCCTTGCCCTCCTCCAGGGGATCTTCCCAACTCAGGGGTCAAACCCTCCTCTCCTGCAGCTCCTATTGGCAGGTGTGTTCTTTACCACTAGTGCCACCTGGGAAGCCCAAGACTAATGAGGTTCTTAAATCAATTAGCACACCATGTGATCTATAACAGAGTACAAATTATTGCCAAAGTGATTATTTCAAACTAGAAAAGAAATCAACACCCTAGCTCAGGTTACACCTGCCTTTCTGCAGTCATTGTATTAGGAGGATGTTTGATAACTGCATGCAGTATCCAGCTGAAAGAATGTCAAGCTGCCTGACCTACTCTGAGCTTCTCTGATGGGTGTATCTTTCAATGGTAATTCCCAAAGACGGCCCTTTAGTTTCACAAGAGGAGACTTAGGACCCTAGGCAATTACAGTGCCATAATGTTGATCCTTGAGCATACATCAAACTTCCATTTATCTGAAAAAACATTTAAAGAAAAATTACAAACTCCTTAAAGAAAAGATAAGCTTAATCAAATTTTCAAGAATGTGTTCTTGAAATAAAACACATACAAAAAAGAGCACTATAAATAAACGTGCTCATGGAAGGAATAAACACAAACATGCCAATGTGTTGAGAGAAATTTTGCCCTTTCAAAAAGGACCAGTCAGGTATAAAAAAGCCAAGCTTGACAGCAAGTGTATTTGTGCTCTGGAATAGCCAGAAACTAATTCTATTCTGGAACACTTTTATAGCTAAATAAAACTTTTTCAACTCTGATTCCCATTATCTTTGCCCCATTTCTTTAACTTAATTTCTGCGCCCCCCTCCCCTTGTCATTGGCCAAAGTTCAAACACTTACTGCCTTGAGAAAAATTTGGAACGTGTAACTGAGGTCCCTATTTGGAAAATAAATTGCATGGGTAAAGGAGTCAAGAGAAAAATAATAGAGAAAATTCTCACCATTTTGGCCTCAACCTCACGGAACCTCGGGACTTACAACTTAGAAACCACAAACCTACATACAGAGGTATACTTGGTTGTACTCTAAAACACTGCTTACCTCCCCAAGCATGTGACCAAGAATGACTACTGCCAAAGTGTTTAGCTCCAGAGAGTGGAACATTTGTTAAAAAGGGATGAATTTACCATAAAAAAATACTAAAAGATATATATTTTATGAAGAAATGGAAAGCAGTACAGGTATACAGCAAATCCTTATTTATTCAATATTAGCAGGTACTCTGAGCACCGAATAATTGATGCTTTTGAACTGTGGTGTTGGAGAAGACTTAAGAGTCCCTTGGACTGCAAGGAGATCCAACCAGTCCATTCTGAAGGAGATTAGCCCTGGGATTTCTTTGGAAGGAATGACGCTAAAGCTGAAACTCCAGTACTTTGGCCACCTCATGCGAAGAGTTGACTCATTGGAAAAGACTCTGATGCTGAGAGGGATTGGGGGCAGGAGGAGAAGGGGACGACAGAGGATGAGATGGCTGGATGGCATCATTGACTTGATGAATATGAGTTTGAGTGAACTCCAGGAGTTGGTGATGGACAGAGAGGCCTGGCGTGCTGCGATTCATGGGGTCGCAGAGAGTCGGACATGACTGAGCGACTGAACTGAACTGAACTGCCATGTTTCTCATAACCAAAGCTCATTTGGTCATTTGAAAGTAATATACACTCTTTAAAATATTTATTTTATTTTGTGTTTCTCAAGATCCTTGGCATTAATTGTTCTAAATAATGTATCATACTTATAGGCTCCCAAAGAATGGTATATATCTACAAAATACAGTCTTGTTGGAAGGACTTTTATCTGTTTCTAATTGCTTTTCATCACATTAGCCAAGTTGTCATCTCTTGTTTGCTATATGGAAAAAAGGTCAAACAGACTTTGTAAGGGTTTACTAGAATGACTTTTTCTCTAACTGGATACTCTAATATCCTGGAGTCTCAGAAACTAGATAAACAAGCTTGTTAAAAATCAACTTAAGCTAAACATAAATTCTAAGTGAGGATTTGTTGTTGTTGTTGTTGTTGTTGGCAAAGACTAACATTTGGGCTAATCAAAAGTCTTTTCAATCCTTACTTTCAGTTTCTTGACTATTTCCTAAACAGTAGAATATGGCATTTAAGCAGCTTTTACTTAAGTTAGGCATTGCGTGGTGTGCCTGTTTATAGGTTGTGTTGTTACTCAAAACAAATTTCATCATTCCAATCATTTTTAGTGTTAAATTTAGCAGGAGATTTTTCAACAAGCTAAGATAAAGCATATGTAATAGAGATGAAAGCAATATTCTCACACCTTTAGAATAAACCATGGTAAATGCTTGACTTCAGGTCATATTCTGGCTTAATGTGTAGGCACTCCTGTGCAAGTTGAGGACACAAACACATTCACACCACATGCCCACACTCATGCACAGATTGACCCTCAGATGCCTCAGTGGCTTGTTATTCCAGCAAGTAAATCCAGCTCCCTCTTTTAACCTGAGTTCACTAAAGGCTGACTCTCTTTACTTCTGCCATCCATATGTTTATGAATGGTCCTTTGCTCTTGGATGTTATTAGGAGAAGCAAGAGATTCTTAAGAGTAACAAGTCAATGAGGCCCTCAAAGCATTTTGGCAAAGTGAAGAAAGCAAAACAGAGCAGTGTTTCAAAAATATATATGGTTCCTTTGAAGAAAATTAAAAAATCTCACCCTAACAATCTATTCATTTATTCCTCTACTCCTAGCAGTGGCTTCTTTTTCACATTTCTGCCCCTCCCTCTCCTTTTTATAAAATTATTTATATATTTTTTAACCATGAGAGCATCCTGCTCCTCTCTCATCAATATTGAAAGTAATTTCAGGCAATGGGATGATTAGAGGCTGCATCATTACTCTAGAGAAAAATGAAAAGCACTACACTAGCCATTATCATCCTGCCAGAAAGGGAGAAAACACACTTAAATAACTGCTGAGTTAAGCCATAATCTTCATTGCTTAGATAGCTGCTGTCCAAGCAGAGATTCTCTCATCTACTTATCTTCAAATATATATTAAAAGCTTAGTTTCATTTTCATTTTTGTAGATTATATCTAATCAGTACCCATCTTGGAGCACAGAGTGAAGATATAATGCTGATCATTAGGCTGGAATAGATCTACATCTATCCCAAACTACTGCTAAATATCTCTGTAATGAGGAGACATCATCTCTACTAGTGAGAGGATGCACTGATTAACAAAAGCTCCAAAATATTTGGGAACATTTAGAACTAATGCTGAGTTATCTATATTTTACTAATAATATTATTATAGATTTCAACTAGTCACATGCCTAAGACAGTGGTCCCCAACATTTGTGGCACAAGGGCTAAGTTTCATGGATGAAAATTTTTCCACAGACTGAGAGTGGGGGATGATTCAAGAACATTACATGTATTATGCTGCAGCTGATCTGACAGGAGATGGAGCTCAGGCTGTAATATAAGCGATGGGGAGAGGCTGTAAATACAGATGAAGCTTCTCTAGCTCACCTGCCACTCACCTCCCATGTGTGGCCTGGTTTCTAACCAGCACTGGTCCATGGCCTGGGGATCGGGGCCCCCTGCCCTAAGAGATTTCATACCTGCATGTAGACGTGACACACACTTGGGACTTTTCACTTCTCCCCATTTTCCCATTTCTGTCCCTTCACTCACGAACTAATTTGACTAAAACTTAGAAATTACATTTAAAGGCTTCAATTTTAAACCTGAATTAAGAGAATCACCATTTTCCCCAATGTTCCTTTCATTCATTAAACACTCATTAGGACAGAACACATACATTCAAGGAAAGGGCACAGAGATATTATACATTCTGCAGTAGCACACAGAAATAATCCAAAGATGGAATGGCTTTGGAAAAAGTTTCAGGAGACCTGATATTCTTTTGTAGCCTTCTCTTGTCACCTCTTCACTTTTCTTTACATCCAACCACTATTTCTTCACCAAACACTCTTAGGGAAACCCTGTGTTTCATGTAAAGCTTTTGTCTGATCATTTATTTAGAACCAAATATTATGTTCACCAAACTACCTCTTCTTTTGCACCCCACATCTTTTTTCTTTTCTCTTCCCTCCCTTTCGGCTTCCTTGGTGGCTTAGATGGTAAAGAATCTGCCTGCAGTGCAGGAGACCTGGGTTCAATCCCTGGGTTGGAAAGATCCCCAGGAGAAAGGAATGGCAACCCACTCCAGTATTCTTGCCTGGAAAATTCCATGGACAGAGGAGCCTGTCCATGAGGAGGAGCCTGGCGGGTTACAGTCTGTAAGATCACAGAGAGTCAGACCTGACTGAGCGACTCCATCCCTTTCATTCTTTCTTTCCTCGGTTTCTTCCTACTTCTTTACTCTATCTAATCCCTTTATTTCCTTCATATCTTTGTGAACAGGGAGCATCAGCACTTAGTGGGAAAATAATAAAGACTATTATAACAAGACTTAGAAAATAATAAAGAAGGAAGAAAGGGAGAGTGAACAGAAAGCAAGGAATTAGCTCAAACTCCTGATTTCCCAGCCTGGGATGCCTAAGCTTCCAGATCTTACTTCCAAACCAGCTGCAGGACATGGGGAGTAGAAAAGGGAAGTGAGAGTGTTGAAAACACAGATTGTTGAGATGTTGTTATGTTCTACTCTTTTTGTTTCCAAGAAAACAGAAAACAGAGGTCATGATTGTTTGACTGAGTTCATTTTGTCAGCAGAATTTTAGAGCTAAAAGGGACCAGCTCCCATCAACTTGGGGCTAATTAGCCCTTTTGGTTTCCATTTACGAGTGATCATCATTCATCATATTCTTCAATTCTTTGAGTTCAGATTCCTTTAATGTGACTTTTTTTTTTTTTTTCCACTTTGCAAAGAGCTGCCTTTTTCCATGAGGCTGAAACCAGCCACACTCCAGGCCCAGCTGAGGTCCTCTATTCCAGATTCTTATCTCTGTAGCCAGCATCCAGCAGAGGCCTACCTGTGCTGCCTTGGTCTGACAGTGACTCAGTGGTCCCTTCAATGTCCAAGGCCTATCATATTACTTTCTCCTGCTCTACTTCCCTTTTCTCAGAGTTGCTTGGTATCAAGAAAAAAAGCTGCTACCCCAACCAATCATCTTAATGTACCTCATCGAATTGAGGAAACCACACAGTATACTCTACCACCTCAAAAATAGAAATTATACAGTTTTAAGATAATATAGCGAACAATCACCTCAGCTTCAATTAAGGCATCCACTAATAGAGGCATTTCCTTCTGCCTAACCATCATTTCTTTGTATTAGCAAGCTATTTCTGGCAGGAAACCCAAGGATTTTTAAGCTGCTACATTTCCTTACTTCATTTCTAAATAGTTCCACCTGGACTGGATTTGTGAAGATTCGTACAAAAAAAGCCAAAAATATCTTATCTGTCAACAAAATATTTGGACTCTGGAATAAACTGAATCTCTGAACACAGTATTAGAGAAACTGACCATATGAGCTCAATATATTTAGGGGCATATTCATTTTAATCTCTTCTAAGTCCAGCTACCAGAAACATCTTGGGAGCCAGTCCACTAGTCTTCCATGGTACCAGTACAACTTGAAACTGATTCTACTGAATCTCATGCCACTCTGCTTCACCAGGGTAAGATAAAGGGCAAAACTGTCTCATCACTCAACTCCAAAGAAGAAAATCATTGATTAGAGAGATCATCTTGACTCTTCTAAGACATTGCTTCATCCTGGCATAATTTTTTCCTCCCAGAGCTAGTAATTATGGGCATCTATTAGTGATATTTTCATTGATTGCTAATGATGCAGAGATTTAGTTTCTTAAATATTCTACCTGTGCTGCATTATAAAATGTTGCTTGAGGGTTTCTTAAATCCTGAAATTAGAAATCCCTCTGATTTGAATAAAGAACAGCTCTGTTTAGTTCAGCAGTAACTCTTGTATCAAAACATATTTCCATTAGTGTAGTAATAGAAACTTCAATATGAAGATTAATCAAAATAGATCCTCAGCTTTAAAATAAAAAGCATAAGCAAAAGAGGATGCTATTTGCAACCACAGTCTTCTATCTCTCTGACATATTACTAGAGAAGAAACTAGGTTAAGATGGCTGACTGAAGCCATTCAAATTTGTCAGAATATATAGACAGTTAGCTAGATATTTAAATAAATTCATCTGAAAATATATGCATAACATCACCGCTAACCAGGAAATATTATCAATTGTGAATCAGAAACATGGATGAATCTGTGAATAAAGTTAAGTTAAAGTAGAGAAAGCCACAGATCACACACATGCAGGCAGGGATGACTGCAGAAATGAGGGCATCTCCAGGGTTATCGGAGCTTTTTCATGGACTTGTGAGAGGCTTTCAATTCCCCAGGGGCTCAGTTGGTAAAGAACCTGCCTGCCAAGCAGGAGATGAGGGTTCGATCCTTGGGTAAAGAAGATCCCTTGGAGAAGGGAATGGCAACCCTTCCCTTTATTCTTGCCTGGCAAATCCCATGGACAGAGGAGGCTGGAGGGCTACAGCTCATGGGGTTGTAAAAGAAGACTTAGCAACTAAACAACAACAACATGAGAGATCCCAGGGCAATACCTGGAAATAAGAAACTGTTATAAGCAAATATACCGCTTCCACATTTGTGCTGAGAAACTGGCAGCAGAAGCATGTGTCCATAAAGAAGAGTAATAAGGATGGGAGGGCCTCACCTAGTTATGAACCACCAGAGGGCATACTGTGGGTATAAGTCACTCACCGCAACATTCACACACCCACCCCTATCACAGTCACACCAGATGACTTCTGGTTATCTGCATAACACCTAGAAAAAGGAGAATAAGAAATTTTCAAATGCAAAGATAATTACATGATGGCGAATCACTATGTGATTCAAGAAAAACACCATGAAAACATAACCACAGATAACAGAAATAAATAAATGAACCCCGGAGAATCCCAGAGTACCCTAGTGACTTAGTTGTTAGGACTCCAGACTTTCACTGCCCACGGCCTGGTTTCAATCCCTAGTCAGGGATCTAAGATTCCACAAGCTGCATGCCATGACCAAAACAAAACAAAAAACTTCCCAGTTTAAAAAAAAAATAGTAATAAAAAAATCACAAAGTTCTAGAGAAATATGTCTTCAGTTTATTTTTATTTTTTCTAATTTTTATTGGAGTATAGTTGATTTACCATGTTGTATTAGTTTCTGCTGAATAGCAAAGTCAATCAGCTATATATATACATATAGCCTTTCTTTTTTAGATTCTTTTCCCATATAGGCCTTTACAGGGTATTAATCAGAGTTCCCTATGTTATACAGTAGCTCATTATTCGGAGAAGGCAATGGCACCCTACTCCAGTACTCTTGCCTGTAAAATTCCATGGATAGAGGAGCCTGGTGGGTTGCAATCCATGGGGTCGCTAAGAGTCAGACACGACTTCACTTTCACTTTTCACTTTCATGCATTGGAGAAGGAAATGGCAACCCACTCCAGTGTTCTTGCTTGGAGAATCCCAGGGATGGGGGAGCCTGTTGGGCTGCCGTCTCTGGGGTCGCACAGAGTCGGACATGACTGAAGCGACTTAGCAGCAGCAGCAGCAGCAGCTCGTTATTAATTGTCTATTTTATATATAGTAGTGTGTACATGTTAATTCCAATCTCTCAATTTATCCCTCTACCACCCTTAACCCCTGGTAACCATAAGTTTGTTTTCTATATCTGTGACTCTACTTCTGTTTTGTAAATAATTTCATTTGCACTTTGTCTTTAGTTTAAAATGGCCCAATAAGTTCCAAGCAGGATGTTTGGCAAACTGTTCCACCCTCCCAAAATACCCTGCAATTTCAGAACACAGTAAAAACTGAGCATTCAACTTTCACTAAGGAGAGACTTTACCTGTCCAGAAATCTAGCCTACTCTTAGAAATCAACAAATTGTGAAGATTAAAAAAAAAAAATTGTAAGTTACAGAAGATTTAGTTCAACAAAATAAGGTTGATTTAGTAAAGATTTATAGAAATCTCTCTTGAATATACTGAGAGGAAAATATGTTCTAAGTTAAGAAAGGAATCATCAAAATTATATTTACTTTCTGAAGTTTTCAATAATTGCTAATGGTCCAATGCTATGCCCCTCAAAACCTTAAAATGTAAATGAAACACAAAAAAAGCTTAAAATAGAATTAGCATAATCCTAGAGAATATGGAAACAATGGAAAAAAGCTTTACTCATAATCCAACATTTTAATAGCTCTTCTAGGGAAGAACACACACACATACCATACACACCACACACACACACACACATAATCTTTTCTAAAACATTTCTCATGAAATACATTGTTCTCTTTGTCTTGATTCAGTTTCCTATACCTAAAGAGAATATTGCCACAACAAAAGTCCTACACAGAAACAAAATATTTATGATAAAGCAAGCCACTCAAAAACACAGCCACACTCTCTGGCAAAAGTAGGAATGGAATAGACCGTGATGCTACAATTGATAAAACAGGTAGAATTTACAGCCATAAACTGCCCCAGAACAACTGCTCTGGACTCTTCCTCCACAGCAGCATTTGAAGTGGTTAGCTTTTATCAAAATTCCAGTTGTGCGAACCCCTATGGAGTCTAGTGGATATTAAAGGAGAAATTCATAGGGGCAGTTCGGAAATCAACAAGCCTGGGGCGCCAACATTTTATATTAGGCCTCCTTGATTAGGCTCCTTCTCTAGGCCTCCCTGGAGAAAACTGTTTTGCGGCTTTATAGGGCTTCTGCATTACAGGAGACAGAGACATTAAAATGTATGCAGTTCCAGAATGATCCAGCAGCCGGTTCATTGATTTTATGTCAGTGTGAGAGAGAAGGAATGGGATTCACAACAGAGGTGGCTGGAAGAGGTGGCCTGCTTCTAACTGCCCAGTCTCCTTGGCTTCCAGGGTTTTCACCAGCCAGACTGCCCGAAGAATCACAAATGCAGCATCTCTTGCTAAATCCCAGTTTGCAAAACAATAACCAATCCTCATATACTGGGCAGAGAGGTATGAATGGAATATCTGAAAGCGATAGTTTTCATATGATGGTATCTTTTCTCACAAACTTACAGGGTAGTTAAAGACACATTAGATTCTTTAATTCTCAATAAATTAAAAATAAGAGATTACTGAAAGTATTTTTAGAATTCTGAGATGATTCTAATAAAGTGAATTGAAGGAGATCTATATAATATATATCTATGATATATTTGGGGCTTCCCTGGTGGCTCAGATGGTAAAGAACCTGCCTGCAATGCAGGAGACCTGGGTTTGATCCCTGGGTCAGGAAGATCTCCTGGCGAGGGGAATGGCAACCCACTGCAGTATTCTTGCCTTGAGAATTCCACGGACACAGGTGCCTGGCCAGTTACAGTTCATGGGGTCACAAAAAGTCCAACACGACTGAGCGGCTAACACACACACATGATATATTTTAAAGTAATATCATATATCATAGGTACATCAAATATATGATATCATAGAAACTTCACAGATATATGTAATATTATATACACATATGGGGCTTTACAGGTAGCTTAGTGGTAAATATATCACAGCTATATATTATATTATATATATATGTGCTTTAAAAAATTATAATGCAGAAATGACAGACAAGGGCAATTTTGTTCATGAAGTTGATAGATTAATTGCAATACCAGATATTGCAGATTCTCACTGGGGTGTCTTGAAGTGACAAGGTAAGTTTAGCCACACCAGAATGGACTCAGAAAAGCCATGTTACTTTTGCAACTGCACCAGCAGTTTTAAGAAAAACCTGAGAATTCTCACTAATTATAAATACACCTCATTTTCCTTAATCATAAATACATAGCAAATTCTCAAAGTCAATCTGAAATGAACTATAAGAAAAAAGTAGGAAAAATGCCAATAAATATTAATACTAATATGAAATATTATTAACTAAGCAAAGATCCTTAGGTCTAATCACCAAGGAATAACTACAAAGCCCTCTGAGCACTGTTGACCAGGTAAGAGTGAAATGCACTCACAGAATTCGTTTTTAATGTGAAATGGTGATTTTATTGGTTTAAATTATACCAGAAAATGTTACTTTTTCTAATGTAAGGTAAACATATGAAAGAATTTTTGTTTATTGTTCAGTTGCTAAGTCATGTCTGACTCTTTGTGACCACATGGACTGCAGCTCCCTATCCTTCACTATCTCCCAGAGTGTGCTCAAACTTATGTCCATAGAGTCAGTGATGCCATCCAATCATGTCATCTTCTGTTGCCCACTTCTCCTCCTGTTCTCAATCTTTCCAAGTATCAGGGTCTTTTCTAATGAGTTCACTCTTTACATCGGGTGTCCAAAGTATTGGAGCTTCAGTATCAGTCCTTCCAATGAACATTCAGGGGAGAACCCCATGGTCATTATAAAAAAAGAATACTAATAGTCAAAAAAGTAAAGAAGAACTAAAGAGCCTCTTGATGAGAGTGAAAGAGGAGAGTGAAAAAGTTGGCTTAAAGTTCAACATTCAGAAAACTAAGATCATGGCATCCACTCCCATCACTTCATGGGAAATAGATGGGGAAACAGTGGAAACAGTAGCTGACTTTATTTTGGGGGGCTCCAAAATCCCTGCAGATGGTGACTGCAGCCATGAAATTAAAAGACGCTTACTCCTTGGAAGGCAAGTTTTGACCAACCTAGACAGCATATTAAAAAACACAGACATTACTTTGTCAACAAAGGTCTGTCTAGTCAAGGCTGTGGTTTTTCCAGTAATCATATATGGATGTGTGAGTCGGACTATAAAGAAAGCTGAGTGCAGAAGAATTGACGCTTTTGAACTATGGTGTTGGAGAAGACTCATGAGAGTCCCTTGGACTGCAAGGAGATCTAACCAGTCCATTCTAAAGGAGATCAGGCCTGGATGTCCATTGGAAGGACTGATGTTGAAGCTGAAACTCCAATACTTTGGCCACCTGATGCAAAGAGCTGACTCATTTGAAAAACCCTGACGCTGGGAAAGAATGAGGGCAGGAGGAGAAGCGGATGACAGAAGATGAGATGATTGGATGGCATCACCAACTCAATAGACATGGGTTTGGGTGGACTCCGGGAGTTGGTGATGGACAGGTAGGCCTGGCATGCTGCAGTTCATGGGGTCACAAAGAGTCGGACACAACTGAGCGACTGAACTGAACTGAATAGTCAAATTTAGAGACTGACTAAAAAGGGAGACTGAATAAAGGTAGATGTATGAAAAAACATACAATTGAAGACCAGATTTAAGTTACCAACATCTCACAAAATCCACATTCAAGCATTTCAACAAAAATAAAGCCTATAAATAAAATAAGAAAAAAAATCACAAGACACAAAAGGAATATCACTAAAAATGACAGAAATTTTTGACAGAATAATCAAATATCAAATGGAAAAACAATAGAAACCTGTAAGTTGGCATGCTAAAACTCAGCTACTGCAAAAGTCAGAAATCAGTATAAGGACAGTGACCTTGCACTGAAAAGAAAATTCTCACAAAAGGAAATCATTTGTTATTACCAGTGTAAAGTGGACTCTGTGGGAGAGGGATAGGGTGGGATGATTTGGGAGAATGGCATTGAAACATGTATAATATCATATATGAAACGAGTCACCAGTCCAGGTTCGATGCACAATACTGGATGCTTGGGGCTGGTTCACTGGGACGACCCAGAGGGATGGTACAGGAAGGGAGGAGGGAGGAGGGTTCAGGATGGGGAACACGTGTATACCCGTGGCGGATTCATTTTGATATATGACAAAACCAATACAATATTGGAAAGTTAAAAAAATAAAATAAAATTAAATTAATTAATTTAAAAAAAAGTCTCAAAATAAGATTCTAACATTGCCTTTTCTATTTTCATCTTCCGGTGACCATTTAGTTTCACTTTAAAAACTTGGTGATATATCATGACCATAAAAATTAGAGTCCGTTTTCCCAGCAAGAAAAATCAACACTTGTTCTGTCTTGCAACTTACTCAGCCCATCATAAGGAAAGAACGATCCAGCTGCTGTGAGTGTTCCAGTAGCTGCTTATCTTTTATCTATTGCACTTTCGTTCTCTCCTTCCTTTAGTAAGAAGTGAAGTTTATATATGAGGAAGGTCATCTGTCATCTTACCTTAGACATTTAGATGATTCCACTTATCAAACTTTCAACCTCCCTCCTCTCCCCACCAATCACCCTCCCCCAACCCATCCCTGCAGCATGGCGAGCTCAATGTACCCTAAACATGTTTTACAAACACTTTATTCTTCAAACCGTGTTCACTCGTGTTAAGAAGTACAAGTCTCTTCTTCTTAGGTCTCAGCTGAGGCTCCAAGCCCAAGACTGGCATGATAAAATTTCCTTTTTAAAAGATGTGAGTTAGGAACAGAACAGAAAGCAATTATCACAGAAACTTGTCACCCTTATACTTTCCTGGGAATGAACTGACATTCCCTTTACAGGGAGCTGCACTGATTCTGCCCACGTGTAGGAACCAGGCATTTGAGAAACCAAGGAACTGGCCAACTAATGGATAAGGGCTTGCTTTTGTTTACTTGGCAGAGTCAAATGATTTCACTGTCTTTTGGAAGAAGAAATCATCCACATTCATGTCTGGTATCTTACTTTCACTACAGGGATAAAGACTGGCAGTTAAGATAAGGTACAAGTAAATGTTATGCTAAAGGCAAAAAACAAAGATGATCGCCGCACAGTTTGCTATCTGTGGACCCAGCTTACATGTTTCTTCCTTTTTTTATTTAAACCCACTGCTGATAGCAGTGAAGCAGAGTGACTTACAGAGTAAAAAAAGTATAATTCGTAAAGAAAATATTATCTAAAGCTTTTCTGGTTTAATTCAGAAAGATCTATTTTTCAGTGTAAACACCTGGGCGTCAAGGATTATGGAGGACATTCTCCCTGGTATCTGGTAAATGTACCACTCTAAGCATTACACAGATCAACTTCAGTGTATTTTTTTTTGATTAGGAGAAACAGCTCTATTTGAAGATCTCTGTATGAAGCAATTTATTTTCAACTATGGCATGTGATATTGCTCCACATGATTAAACTAGTTAATACATTATTTCAATTTGGAAAGATTCACATTTATATCTAGCTTTCTGCATCCATATTTGTAAAGCTGAAAAATACTAAGGAAACTTCCCATCAAGAATGTCCTGCAATTTGCAGAGATGCAGAGGAGACCTAAGGAAAATAAAACAGGTGCAGTAGGTGTTTTTGTGCTGTCTTCTCAGCCTATGGTAAGTCCCTTCTTCTGAGAACTAATTCCACCCACCAGGGAAGGATTTTCAGTAGCCATGTTTAAAGCACAGTGACTCTGCCATTCTGGCTTCAGATGATTGGCTCAAAATAAACACCTGATTCAAATTGGGCCAATCAGATTCTGTCTTCCCTGGGAATTTGTACAGAAGGGATATAAACTAAAGAGAAGGGAACCAATTAGTCAGTCATCTTCCTCTTGCCATGTGCCTGGAAAAGGAGATAAACCAGATCCTGGTAAAGAAGAATAAAAAAGATGCAAAGATTGAGACAAATGCATGAAACGAGAGAAATAGAGAATACCATGTGGACTCATGATAGCTTTCCATCTTCTCCTGCTGACAATCCTGCTTCCTTCAACCCCCACAGGTGTTGTTCGGGAACTTACTCCCATTAAACTTCCTGTGTATAATTTTCCATCTCAAAATCTGTTTCTGATAATATGAAAACACAGATTCACAGTCTTACTGGTATTATTTTATCCACTACTTACTACAAAACACATAAAGATCAATGCTCAGAAATGCTTCTAATTGGATATTATTATTATTACCTAGACTGTGTATTTCACATTACAAGTTAAGTTTCAAAAACATAATAATCTTGATACCCTAGAAAAGTTTGAATCATTTTAGATTGATCAAAATCCAAAGGAGAATGCACAGCATTTACATTTTTAAAAATAACAAGAAATTTTACATCTGAACTTATTTTATTAGCCTAACCACATGTTGAAACACATATGAAACAACATCTGGTAAGGCTTTCCAAAAAACTAATCATCTATCTGTGAAACAATTACAGCAGAGAACATGGAGTTCCTGGCTTTATCTGAATGGTAAAACATACATTAAACAGCTTTGGGTTTTTAAGAGTGCAGAAATTTCATATTTTCTTTATTCTTCTCTTGGCAATTACAGTCTTTCCTGAAATCTGAGAGCTTGGAGAATTTGCATATTTTCTATTTGAACCCTGAAAATGTCCATTTGTGTCTCAGTGATAGAAATCTATTGTAACAGAAAATTCTCCTCCACTATTTAAACACATTTTTGTACAAGCAAAAGAAAGTGTGTGTGTGTGTGTGTTCAGCTGTGTTTGTCACTTTTGTGACTCTATGGACTGTAGTCAAACAAGCTCCTCTGTTCATGAAATTTTCCAGGCAAGAATACTGGAGTGGGTTGCCATTTCCTAGGGCTTCCTTGATAGCTCAGTTTGTAAAGAATCTTCCTGAAATGCAGGAGACCCTGGTTCAATTCCTGGGTCAGGAAGATATACTGGAGAAGGGATAGGCTACCCACTCCAGTATTCTTGGGCTTTCCTTGCAGTCTAGCTGGTAAAGAATCTGCCTGCAATGCAGGAGACCTAGGTTCGATCCCTGGGTTAGGAAGATCCCGTGGTGAAGGGAAAGGCTACCCACTCCAGTATTCTGGCCTGGAGAATTCCATGGACTGTATAGTCCGTTGAGCCACAAAGAGTTGGACATGACTAAATGACTTTCACTTCTTTTGCTTTCTCGAGGGGATCTTCCTGACCCAAGGATCAAACCCACATCTCCTGCATTGGCAGGCAAATTCTTTACCACTGTGCCACCTGAAAGAATGCACTGCATTTGAATTCTTAAAAAATAATGAGATATTTTACTAAATCTAAACGTAAGTCAGTTTATTAGCCTAAGCACATGTTGAAACACATATGAAACATGGCATCTGGTTGTTGTTGTTGTTCAGTCACTAAGTCGTGTCTGACTCTTTGTGACCCCATGGACTGCAGCATCACAGGCTCTTCTGTCCTTCACTATCTTCTGGAGTTTGTTCAAATACATGTCCATTGAGTCAGCGATGCTATCTATTCATCTTATCCTCTGATACCCGCTTCTCATATTGCCTTCAATCTCTTGCAGCATCAGGGTCTTTTTCAATGAGTCAGCTCTTTGCATCAGGTAGCCAAACTATTGGAGCTTCAGCATCAGTCCTTCCAATGAATATTCAGGGTTGATTTCCTTTAGGATTGACTGGTTTGATCTCCTTTCAGTCCAAGGGACTCTCAGAAGTCTTCTCCAACACCACAGTTTGAAAGTATTGATTCTTGGCACTCAGCCTTATTTATGGTCCAACTCTCCACATCTGTCCATGCTACTAGAGAAACCATAGCTTTGACTATACAGACCTTTGTCAGCAAAGTGATGCTTCTGTTTTATAATATGCTGTCTAGGTTTGCCATAGCTTTCTTTCCAAGGAGCATGTGTCTTTTAAATTCATGGCTGCAGTCACTATCCACAATCATTTGAGAGCCCAAGAAAATAAAATCTGTTACTGCTTCCACTTTTTCCCCTTCTATTTTCCAAGAAGTGATAGGGATGGATGCTATAATCTTAGTTTTTTGAATGTTGAGTTTTAAGCTGGCTTTTTCACTTTCCTCTTTCACCATCAGCAAGTCTCTTTAGTTCCTCTTCACTTTCTGTCATTAAGGTGGTATCATCTGTATATCTGAGGTTGTTCATATTTCTGGCAATCTTGATTCTAGTATGTAACTCATCCACACCTGCATTTCGCATGATATACTCTGCATATAAGTTAAATAAGCAGGGTGACAATATACAGCCTTGATGTACTTCTTTCCCAATTTTGAACCAGTTCTTTACTCCATGTCTGGTTCTAACTGTTGTTTCTTGACCCTCATACAGATGTCTCAGGAGACAAGTAAAATGATCCAGTATTCCCATCTCTTTAAGAATTTTCTACAGCTTTTTGTGATCCACATAGTCAAAGGCTTTAGTCAATGAAGCAGAAGTAGTTGTTTTTCTGGACCTCTCTTCCTTTCTCTATGATCCAGCAAATGTAGACAATTTGATCTCTGGTTCCTCTGCCTTTTCTAAATATAGCTTGTATATCTGGAAGTTCTCAGTTCATGTACTGCTGAAATCTAGCTTGAAGGATTTTGAGCACAACTCTACTGGCATGTAAAATGAGTGCAATTATATAGTAATTTGAACATTCCTTGGGATTGCCCTTCTTAAACTGGCTTTTTCCAGTCCTGTGGCCACTGCTGATTTTTCCAAATCTGCTGACATATTCAGTGCAGCATTTTAACAGCACCATCTTTTAGGATTTTAAATAGCTCAGTTGGAATTCCATCACCTCCACTAGTTTTGTTCATGAATCACAGCCTTGGAGTGGCAAATGGGGCTTGTGCAACTAATGAATTTATGGCATCTGGTAAAGCTTTCCAAAAAACTAATCACTTATCTGTGGAAAAGGAAATGACAACCCACTCCAGTATCCTTGCTTGGAGAATCCCATGGACGGAGGAGCCTGGTAGGCTACAGTCCATGGGGTCGCAAAGAGTCGGATACGACTGAGCGACTTTTTACTTTTACTTTACTTTACTATCTGTGAAAACATTACATCAGAGATCATGGAGTTCCTGGTTTTATCTGAATGATAAAACATGAATTAAACAACTTTGGGTTTTTAAGAGTACAGAAAATCTCATATTTTCTTTGTTCTTCTCTTGGCAATTATAATCTTTCCTGAAATCTGAGGGCTTGGAGAACTAACATATTTTCAATTTGAACCTTGAAAATATCGATTTGTGTCTGAGTGGTAGAAATATATTGTAGCAGAAAATTCTCCTGCCTATTTAAATACAGTTTGCATAAGCAGAGGCCGAAGTCTCTAGATTTTATTAAAAATTCATGCAGGGACTTCCCTGGTGGTCCGGTGGTTAAGAATCCACCTTCCAATGCAGGAGATGCAGGTTTGATCCCTGGTCAGGGAACTAAAATTCACACGTCATGGGGCTACTGAATCTGTGCCAAAACCAGAGAGTCTGCAAGCCACAGCTAGAAGGAAGCCCCCTGAGTGCTGCAACCGAGACCTGATGTAGTCATAAATACATATTTTTTTTAAAACCTCTTGCAGTTAACCAAAAGTGATATGTTCATGTTTTATTACTAATCAGATGTACAATAATAAGACCCTAAATTGTCTATGGTTATTACAAATACTTTGTCTTTTCTGCAACTTTTTCTCCTTGAGGGCTCAAAGGGTTTTTAACAGAATTAAAACCTTTACAGAGCTTTTAAAACAGCTGTGCTTTCCTCTAGGGGCAAAATCCCATTTTAATACACAATTCTTTGATATCACTGATGCCTTTGATAAGTGACATAATGGTAAAAGTTAAGAATATCACTTAAATTATTATTTTCCCTTTAGCATTTCATGGGATATAAGAATCTGATTAATATTTTACCATCGTAAATCTGAACATAATTCTTGAGAAACAATATATTGTTCTCTTTAAATACATCTGCCCCTTATTATAACAGATTAGTGGCCAATACATATTTTTCCTATAAAAGTGTTCAAAACAAAAGAATGCCCTAAGTTGGAAAATATTAAGAAGAATTTAACACAGGACATCATTTCAATAGTGGCTCAGATGGTAAAGAATCTGCCTGCAATGCGGGAGACCTGTTTGATCCCTAGGTCAGGAAGATCCCCTAGAGAAGGGAATGGCAACCCACTTCAGTATTTTTGCCTGGAGAATCCCATGGACAGAGGAGCCTAGTGGGCTACAGTCTGTGGGGTCATAAAGAATTGGACACGACTGAGTGACTAACACACATATATCTGAAATTGGTTAAAGCTAAGTATGATAAGCAGAAAAGTTGTAGATTGTTCTGACATTTTCAAAAGTCATTTTATTATTTGGAAAGCATATTAACCAATTTAACCTAATAATTGAAATGTTGATGTACTTTCAGCCTTTTACCTAAAGCAGTGGTGTTTGAATATCTTTGGTATTCAAAGGTTTATCACAGCTTTGCAGTTTCCTGGCCTTTAAGCCTGTATCTGTTTTGATTTCTGAATGAGGTATGATTTTAATACTTATGGGGCCCATTTAAACATCACTGAATCAGTCGTGATCATTGCCTGCTAAAATGCCTTCTTCCCTCTCCTTCCTGACCTGTAGAGTTTTTTTTTTTTTTTTTAACTTGCTGCTTCAGGTCTTGCCTTGGGTTGAGAAAAACACAACTCTTGGCAAGATTTGGAATTCTCAAGCACCATCCTTATTGCCGTGTCCTTTTGCCATTTGGATTGCTTATCCTAGGGATAAATTTATATGCCAATCTTGCTTTATCTTGGATCCTAACACTACCCTGACCAGTACTTGACAACAGACAAGAAGTTAATTACCATAATCAAGACAGAATATATAGAACCTCCATCTGTTTCTACACTGAGTAAATGTTGGTCCTTGCAACCGGAACTGACCCGTATGTGATTCTTTAAGAAATGAGAGGTTTGCATATTGCAGATATACTTCCTCAATTTGAGCATCATAAATAATGATATGTCTCAAGAACTCCAAAGTCTGAACCTCTTCCATAATGAGCCAGTAAGCCAATCTTTCATTTCACTCATTTCATGCCATTTTATTAATACATTTCTATAAGATTAAAAAAGAGCAGGTATTTATTTTTTTCTTTCCTTTAGAACACTGCCCATACACACACACACATACACACACACACACCCCCACAAGGTATATAAAGGCCAAAGAAAAAGGAATTTGATTTTTGCCTGTTACATGTGTGTGTGTGTATTACATATATATATAACATATATATATAGTATGCATTTTTAAATTTTATAAGTACAACTTTTCCACTACTATTTCTTTAAAAGATATCCCTTGAAGTTCAGTTGTCATTCATCCTTGACTCCTTTCTTATTGTCAGAAAATTTAAAATTCAATTTAATATGCAAATTTTCTTCCTGCCTTTCAGTGAAATACCAAATTTGCAAAACTTTCAGATGTCTCACCAAATTCACACGCATGCATTCTGTGAGTGTTTGAACACTTACTGGCTACATGGATGTCCAAATGAAACAGAAGGAGAGTTCTCCCCACTGAGAGAGTGATGGCCTGTCCCTTACACATCAAAAAAAAAAAAGAAAGAAAAGAAACAAGAGTATATTCAGCCTGCTGGCTCTTCTGTTTTTCTATTATGTCACATTTCACTTTCTATCTTGCTTTCTTTAGAGAAAAATGAAATGAGTGGAGAAACTTTTATTTCTCATCAACCTCTTTGGAAAAGCAGACATTTAAAACGGTTTCACTGACAGGGAGCATTTGTTTACTTCTGTCAAATTTACAGACTTTATAAAATGGTTTTTTGAGCATGATATGAAGCCTTGGAGGCTTGTGCTCAGATGAAACATCTGCTCCTGGTCGAAAGAGCCTCTTATTCTCTATGTTTCTACCATTGCTCCTGGGCAGAGAATCAGTGAGCATAGCTTCCTGCATGTATGTGGGGTTAGGCCTTCCTTTCACCAACAGAGCATAACTCTGGCAAAACCCATTTATCCTAAAGTTCAACGCTGTTTTTCAATTTCACAACCATCCCCCACCCTTTTTTTCATATACACTAAAAAACAAAACAAAACCAAAAAACAAACAAAAACTATAGTACAAATGTTTGGGAAAAAAAGATAAGTGTAAAAGTAAAAAATCACCAAAAACTCCCAACCCAAAGATGACCTTTGTGGTTCACAATCTCAGGTTTATCATTCCAGAAATAAAATATAAAAGAATAAAAATGTTTATTATTCAAACTGACATTAGACTATAGCACAGTTTTGAAAAATACTTTTGTTCATTTAATATGTTCTTCATTTAACACAACATGTTAGTGTCCGTGTCATATTTGTATCCATGTCACATTTAGTGTCCATGTCATCACTGTACAGACCTCCCTTAATTCCCTTAAACATTCCCTTATTTTTGGACATTTAAGTTTTCCTAAATCACTTGCTTTTATAGACAGAGCAGAACTAATGCTACAGTTTGGAAGTTCCTGTTACATATCCCTTCATAGCTTTTAAGTATAAAGGATAAAACTAGGCTTTATAACTTTAAAGATGATTTTTGCCAAATTGATTTGTGATTAATGGCAATTTTTATTTGACTTGCTTATGTATGCAATATTGTACACATGAATCTTTGGAAAAAGTGAAAGAAGTCAAAAGATGGAGGGAGAGAAGGAAGGAAAACAGAAGAAAGGGCCAGCACTGAATGCTTCATCTCTACCACATTCTGCTAAAAGCTTTCAACACTAACATTCATTTAACCTTTACTGTAAGCCTTGACTTACCATCTTCTCTTGTATATTAGCCCATTCTAACTATGATCATTTTAAGAAAAGAGGCGTTACGAGGATCACAGATTACACATAACTTGAATACTTTTATAACAAGAAGCTGTGTGACTTTGGAACATTTGCCTAACTTTTCAGAAACTTATCTCATTTTTAAAATAAATATGATGTTCAGATCTCTTTCATTAATAGAAAGAATGCTGCCAATACCTTGAGGTATCTCCAAATTCCAATCTGAAGATACAAAACCACGTAGGTAAGACTTATCTGCGTGCGTGCTAAGGCACTTCAGTCATGTCCAACTCTGTGTGACCCTATGGACTGTACTGTACCAGGCTCCTCTGTCCATGGGATTCTCTAGGCAAGAATATTAGAGTGGGTTGCTGTACCCTCCTCCAGGGGATCTTCCTGACCCAGTGATTGAACCCGCCTTTCTTAAGTCTCCTGCATTGGCAGGTGGGTTCTTTACCACTAGCGCCACCTGGGAAGCCCAAGACTTATCTGTTGCTGCTGCTGCTGCTAAGTTGCTTCAGTCATGTCTGACTCTGCGACCCCATATACGGCAGCCCACCAGGTTCCTGTTCCTGGGATTCTCCAGGCAAGAATATTGGAGTGGGTTGCCATTTCCTTCTCCAATGCATTAAAGTGAAAAGTGAAATTGAAGTCGTTCTGTCATGCCTGACTCTTCGTGACCCCATGGACTGCAGCCTACCAGGCTCCTCCGTCCATGGGATTTTCCAGGCAAGAGTACTGGAGTGGGTTGCCATTGCCTTCTCCGCAAGACTTATTTAGGAGGGGCCAAAAACATGTTCTGTCTGGTCAGCCAACACCCACTCTGAAAGTTTAACCAGATGAAGGTTGAAGAGGGCAAAACAGTCTTACTGGAGAAAGTCATTAATGTGCTGTGGGCGTGTACCTCACATACCATCTCCTCTCCCCACCATGGCCGTTCCTGCTGGGCAGGGCAGACGAAAGAAGTCCTTTCCCTTGACCTTCAGCTACTTGCCAGGAGCTTCCTAGGGACAGCACAGAACAGCTCTTTGAAATTTAGGATTTATGGTAAAATGGTGTCTTATTTTTTAAAAGGTCCTAACTGAAATTGTTTGCAGCAATGATGCAAAGGCAGTATTCGGGAAATGCCTGCATTAGCACTGAGAGCAGATCAAAGGCATGTGTATCTATTTCCCCAAATCCAAGTGTGAAGCCTACTTGTATGGTCAGGCCACTCAAGGTGGTTGTTCTTTTGCTCTCTGTACATTTCCTGCCTGATCAGTGCCTGCTTCACCAACTCCCTACTCACATGACTGACCTTCTGACATACTTCTGACATACACCAGGCCCCAGCTGGTGATTGTTCTTATCAAAGAGGTGGAGAGGGGTATGCCAGCTCCGCTGGTTCCCGTGGTAACTGATGAGCCAACCTGATATCAATTCCCCCTATAATCAGTAACCTCCCCCTGACCCCAATGTAGTGACTATTGCTGCCATGTTCTGCCCACCGCCTGCCCCTCACAATGGGGTGTCACTCCAAGACTTTGCTTCAGATGTGCAAGAGTTTCTTATCCACTAAACCACTGATGTCTCTGTTGCTGACTCTGGGTTTTTTTCTTCAGTTTTGCAGCTGGGCAAGTAAAGGGCTTCCAGGCCTGCAGAGTACAGCCCAACACTACAATAGAGAAGTCTGTCAGGGCATGGCCAGGGTAAGGCTTTCTCAGCAGAGACAGGCCAGAGTAGGGGTGGGAGTGGAGGGACAGTATAAGCAGCCATTGGCTGGGGTGGTTCATACTACACCAAAGGATTAGACTGGAACTCGGGAAAGATATTCAGGATGCTACCACAAGATGGGCCAAGAGGAAACAATGCCAGATTTCTTTAGTACTAACCCAGCCCTTGGACTTCCCAGGTGGCTCAGTGGTAAAGAATCCACCTGTGACGCAAGAGACTTGGGTTCAATCCCTGGGTTGGGAAGATCCCCTGGAGAAGGAAATGGCAGCTCATTTTAATATTCTTGCCTGGGAAATTCCATGGACAGAGAAGCCTGACAGGCTACAGTCCATGGGGTCAGGAAAGCAGTGAGACAGGACTTGGCCACTAAACAACAACAGCAAAATCTTGCCCTTACCTCTCCTCCCTACCTGCTTCCAATCTTGGAGAGTCAGGGAAGCCATATGAGTGGGGGAGGGGCAGTCACTCAACAAGGAAATAGAGAAGACGCTGGCCATGTGAGCACTGCCCAGCAGGCTTGTAGCCACAGCCATGCCAAGTTGGAAAAACAGAATGACGTTTGGAGTTTGGATTTTTGTAGAGGACTGAACATGTTAAATACTGAACTAAAGTTATCTTAGAACTTTCTTGGTGGTTCAGTGGTTAAGAATCTGCTCTTGTAATGCAGAGAGCACGGGTTTCATCCTTGGTTGGGAACTAAGAGCCCACATGCCCATGGATTAACTAAGCCCACTTGTGGCAACTACTGAGCCTGTGGGCCACAAATGGGGAGTCCATGAGCCCTACTGAAGATCCCAAATGATAAAGCTAGACCTAATGCAGCCAAATAAATACGTAAATAAAATTATCTTTAAAAATTATCTTAATATACACAAATGACTGGAAGATATTCCATTATCTGAGAGTGATGAGAAAAGTCTCTAAATTTACCCAACTTTTTACCTAAAGAGTGGTGGTGGGTTGGGGGGGTGGGGGAACTAGTGCCCTGAGCAGGTTAAAAGACACAGATGGTAGAAAAATAAAGACACTTTACTGTGTTACCCTATGGAGTCCCACCTATTTCCCCAAATAGGTTTAATTTAGAAGGTGACAAAGGGTGCAAAGCTCTCCTCAGCTTGAGTGTAAATATATCTACTGCTAGTTTCAGACAGGCCTGGACAAACTTGGGGAAGTGAGGATATTTTTAGAAAGACAAAACATCTTGAAATGGAAAAATAGGCTTGACTTAGTGCATTAGAGCTCTATGCCTCATGGTGAAGAAGTAATTCTGATATGATATTTATCAAAGGGATTCTTTTGCTGCCCTCTAGACTCCTGAAGAGAATGAAACTGAAGGCTGTATAAAAAATGATATTTCTGTCCAAAAATTTCTTTCCTTCCTCTCCTCACCATGGTTCACAATGACTGGAGTAGATATTTCTTGGCCACGTGACTTGTTTGGACCAATAGGTGGCTGGAAGTTAAAATATTTTCTGTGGTGGTAAAAGGTATCATGCCTTTCCTGAGTATTTGAGCTTTTGCCATTTCCATGAGAACATATACATGAATGCAACCTGCAGCCTAAGCCCAGGCAACTCTACCCAAACCCAGTGGAGCCATGGCCAACCCATGAACCCATATGTCGAAATTAAATGCTAGTGACTGTAAGCCACACATATTTTGGTGTTACTTGTTGGGCAGCATTGTCACAGTGAAAAACAAAATTGATTAAGACAAGCAGTTTTGATTAAAATGCTGTTTGACATCAGGGCGCATAGAACACTGGCGTTCGAAGGAAATAGTCACCCTTGATTTTGCTACTGAACACTCAGGGCTGTAGCACCTTGAGTGATTCAGGGCACCAGAAGTGACAGGAGGAACTGGGAGAGACCGCAGTGCCTGTTGCCTGGGAACAAGCGGCAGTGGCCATGTTCTTGTAGGCGCTGAGTGACAGTAGTGGTGGGAACGCATGTGTGGAGATGCTTAACAGGCACACAGGAGGGGCCAAAGGGAAGGACAACTTCACAGATCCACACTGTAGCTGATTCTACTGCACATGACCAGGTGTGACACAAGCCCTGTGATCTCCCCAAAAGACGTGGTCCTACAATGCCAGTCAGAGACAGAAACAAAGAAATCTAGGTTACAACTCCATCACTGCAATGGACTTTCACTGAAAGAATCAAATCCTCAATAAAAGGTAAAAAAAATCCCCCCAAAGTGGTAGGAAAATGGATATTTTTGATGATAGGACAGAGATTCAAATTTTCAAAAAAACATGGGATAGAATTGACAAAATGAAATGTTTGAGGTAAAATGTAAAACTTTGCATTGCAATTCAGGAAATACAATGCTCAGATTCAGATAAAGGAATGGAGATTAAGAGGAAAAGGTCAGGACATGTTATATTAGAAGGCCATGTGATTTATAATAAAGCTAATGCAATCTTACATTGTATTAATAAAAGTATAATGTCTGGATGAAAGATGGGGATAATTTCTCTGGACTTGGCCCTGGAGGTAATGTATGGGGTTCAGTTACATTAAATTCTGTCAGCATTTATCCTTCTGCTTTGTGAGTGTCATTTAGCTGGGTATGGCATTTTGAGAATATCCAGTGTCAAAACAGATGACTCCAAAGCACTGCAATGAGGAAGGTAAGGGGTCTGGAAGCTGCAACAAAAAAGACATTGCTCAAGGAAAAGGAGGTGTCTAGCCTAGCAAGAGATGACTACATGAAATTAATGAGAGTTATTTTCAAATATTTGAAATGCTATTCTTTGAAAGAATGAATAAGCTTATGTTGTGAGACTCCAGAGAATAAATCCAAGGCCAATGAGTGGATGCTACAGAATCACATTTTGATGCGATGTAAAGGGAACGTTTACAATTAGGACTATTGAAAAAATAAAATTAGCCCTCTCACAGAGGAACAAGGCTTACATTCCTCTAAGTTTATAAGCAGAGGTGTAAAGGGGTCATGTTGTGAAGAGATCTGTTTTGGGGGAGGGGGGTGCTTTCTCTCTCTCCCCAAACTCTGCCAATCTGTGAAGCCTTCTGATAATTTCCCACTTACCCAGCAGTAAAACAATCTTCATTGAATCCCTCTGCTTTATCATCCAGAGGGGCTTATATGAAAAGCTATCCATATAAGAATTTTCTCACATTTCCAAAATCACTTAACTTGCCCACAGGATATTTTCTTACTTGTCTCTTGGAAGAATGAGCTCAGAGACAGGCGAGGTAATGTTTGAGAGCATGTGTGTGTGAGCTTGCTCTTGCTCAAATATTTGTGAAACCGTGTAGATGGTTGGGTGAGTTGATAAATAGAGACAGATGGAGAGCAAGAGGAGCAAGGAAAGAGAGTGCAGCAGAAAAAGAGGACACAGAGAGAGAATGTAATCAAGAGGGTAAAAATTGCCATTTAAATCTGCCCATAACTAGAGTCCCCATCTTCTAGGGGAATAGAATATTTTTCTCCCTTTGGCACACTGCATTCAAAAAAATCCTTCCTACATATAAAAAGTGAAGTGCTCAGGCACAGTTCTTCAGCCAGATACGTTAAACAAAGGATACTGAATCATTTAGCAGAGTACGTGTTAGAAGTTTAAGCGTCAAAGGCTGGGACATACATGATGAAGGGTCTAAAGAGGAAGAAGAGAAGGCCCAGCAAGATGACTGGATGCAATGGCTGCCCACCTCTGGGGTGAAGCTGGTGAGGTAAGCAGAGGCAGGAAGGACTAAGAGACAGTTGGGGGTGGAGATGAAATAATTATCCATGAACTAACTTCCAAAACACCAGCATCAGTTGGCTATCTTCTAAGGATAAGCCTTCAAAAGGTGAAATAAACTGGCTGGTGTCCAGTGTGGGTCAATGTAGGTATGAAAGTAACAGAATGCCTGAGGGTGGAGAGCTTGACCAACACCAAAAAGCAGAGCAAGAGGAGACAATGATAAATTGAAATCTGACAAAGATCCCCAATCTCTTAAGATGGGAACATAATTTGTCACAGTTTCCTAGTCTTGTGATGGAAGTTGAAGAAGTTTTATTTAAATCCTGTTGGTTAAGGTCATCCCTGAAGACTAGAAAGTTTGGAACTGGCAAAGATGATTAATTGTGGGAAAAAACAAGAGGCACCACTATCTTCAAATGGGCTGAGTCTTTCCTAAACTAAATATGTGAGTGAATAGTAAAGAAACAAAGTAATCAGCATCTGCTTTGAAATAGTTTGAAAGCCTACATTTATTGTTAAAGCATTATTAGTAACAAGTAAATAAAGACAACCTAAATAATCCCATTTATATTTTTTAGGACTCTACTTTGCTCTTTTGGTTTAGAGAGTCATTTAAAAAAAAAAAAAAACATGAAAATTGGTGCAGACATTAGGGAAAACAGTATAGAGTTTGCTAAAAAAATTAAAAGTACAATTACCATATGATCCAGCATTTCCAATTTTTGGTTCATCTGAGAGAAAGGAAACGGTAACTCAAAAAGATGTATGCACCTCCAGTTTATAATAGTACTACTTACACCACATTATTATTTATAGTAGCCAAGAAATGGAAGTAATCTAAGTGTCTACTGATGAATAATGGATAAAGAAAATTTGTGTGTGTGTGTGTGTGTGTATATATATATATATATATATATTTCAGTCTAGTAGCTCAGTCGTGTCAGACTCTTTGGACTCTTTGGATGGCACCACACCAGGCTTCCCTGTCCATCACCAACTCCCGGAGCTTATTCAAACTCATGTCCATCAAGTGAGTGATGCTATTCAACCATCTCATCCTCTGTCCTCCCCTTCTCCTCCTGCCTTCAGTCTTTCCCAGCATCAGGGTCTTTTCCAATAAGTCATTCTTCTCATCAGGAGGCCAAAGTATTGGTTTTTAGCTTCAGCATCAGTCCTTCCAATGAATATTCAGGACTGATTTCCTTTAAGATTGACTGGTTGGATATCCTTGCAGTCCAAGGGACTCTTAAGAGTCTTCTCCAAAACAACAGTTAAAAAGCATAAATTATTCGGTGCTCCTGGCTCAGACAGTAAAGCGTCTACCTACAATGCAGGAGACCTGGGTTCAATCCCTGGGTTGGGAAGGTCTCCTGGAGAAGGAAATGGCAACCCACTCCAGTATTCTTGCCTGGAAAATCCCATGGACAGAGGAGCCTGGTAGGCTACAATCCATGGGGTCGCAAAGAGTCGGACATTACTGAGCAACTTCACTCACTCACTCACAGCTTTCTTTATAGTCCAACTCTCACATCCATACATGACTGCTGGGAAAAACCATAGCTTTGACAAGACAGACCTTTGTTAACAAAGAAATGTCTTTGCTTTTTAA
This sequence comes from Bos mutus, assembly GCF_027580195.1. Taxonomy (NCBI): domain Eukaryota; kingdom Metazoa; phylum Chordata; class Mammalia; order Artiodactyla; family Bovidae; genus Bos; species Bos mutus. The sequence goes on from NC_091617.1 coordinate 123,397,252, forward strand.
TATGCTGTCTAGATTGCTCATAGCTTTTCTTCCAAGGAGCATGCATCTTTTAATTTCATGGCTGAAGTCACCATCTGCAGTGATTTTGGAGCCCCCAAAAATAAAGTCAGCCACTGTTTCCATTGTTTCCCCATCTATTTGCCATGAAGTGATGGGAAAAAACGTCATAATCTTAGTTTTCTGAATGTTGAGTTTTAAGCCAACTTTTTCACTCTCCTCTTTCACTTTCATCAATAGGCTCTTTAGTTCTTCTTTGCTTTCTACCATAACGGTGGTGTCATCTGCATATCTGAGGTTATTGATATTTCTCCTGGCAATCTTGATTCCAACTTGTGCTTCATCCAGCCTGGCATTTCACATGCTACATCATGCATATAATTTAAATAAGCAGGGTGACAATAGTATATATATATGTATATTTCCCACACTAGTATATATATAAAATAGATAAACCACAGGGACCTACTGTATAGTACAGGGAACTATATTCAATATCTTGTAATAAACTATAATGGAAATGAATCTGAAAAAGGATAAATAGATAACTATATTGATAGTTAGATGTAGCTGAATTGCTTTGTTGTATACCTGAAACTAACATAACATTACAAATCAACTGCATTTTAATTTTAAAAATTAATATAGATTTTCAATTTATAATGCATCAAGTTAGTTAATATTTTGCTTTATGATTAGTGATAAAAGTCCTATGTTAAATAACTCTATGCATGTGAGTTCTTATTATATTATTACATGACATCACACTATTAATAACATGCTGTAACTCTCAAAATCCCCAAGGCACATTGGTAGAATGAGAAAGTCAAGGAGAGTTGGAGGTTACCAACAAGGTCTCCACACTTCAGAACCAGCAGTAACACAAAAACACCAGTCCCTTCACATATTTCTAACATCTCCTCAGCCAAGGGAGGCAATGCACCAAATTAATTCTGAAGGCCGAAAATGAGTGTCACTGGGGGAATAAAATTGGGAAAAAATTATTAGCATGAAGGAGCATCTGCTGCCATCACAATGAAATACAGGCACATAGACCATTTTAAAGTGACAAGATTCACAACAGTGAAACTAACGTATGGACAAAAACCCCAGTAACTGCCTCTGTGCACCCGTGCCCTCTAGCTGCTTGCTAACACCCTTATCCCAGACCTGTGAATCACTAAAACGGCTGCAAAAATTGCCAGAATAACCTCTGAGAAGCAGATGGTTATGAAGGCTTCTGTCCAGATGCCAGAATCCCATATGCTTGCCAATCTGTGTTTCCAGCATGCACCATTATATTTAAAATTATATTTTTCCTTTTCCTGCCATGTTCACTCTACCATAATTAACAAGGTTCTAATACTTTTCCAGAAAACAAGATACAACACAGCCTGTTTGCCTTCCTTCTATAAATAGAAATGTTAAAAGCAAGAGTTGGACACCCTCAAACATTCAACTTAGGTTGCAACTCAACTATTTGGGACTCACATTAGTGGTCTTCATAGAGTCTTTTATATCATTTTTCATTTCAACCGAGTCTTGTCTCCCCTAAGCTCTCCCAACACCACGGAACTAAGAAGGCTGCTCCTTAATTCTTCTCCAAGTCTACTAGAAAAAAAGAAAAAAAAAGAACAGTTTCTCGTTATGAAATTTTTATTATACAAACCAAGAGGGGAACAGTAAGAAGCAAATTCTCTAGTTTAGAACGATGTGCGGAGTTCTGAAGCCAGCAATGCCTGGCTCACATACTCCACACATCATGACAGCCAAACCTTTGGCACCATCTCAGAGGCTGAGCTTTTAGATACCAAAACAAAGCACTTTGATCAGCACCCAAGGTTTCATGTCACAGTGAGAACTGAAATATTTCCCAAATCCAACTTGACCCTTTGAGGAGCTCAGCAATACAATACCATTGTTCAGAGGTCAGTCTTTCCAACAGTCGGTTTTTCTATTGACTTGTTTACTTGCTTCTAGACCAGAATACCCACCCCCTCCAGGGTCTGGCATCACTGGATGTGGAAAATGTCCAGAATTTCACAAATTGTCTATTTTCGCAACAGTCAATTTGGCATATTTACATGGTGTTCCAATGTAGAGCTTTGAAACTCCCAATCATTATAAGAAGCATTCTCTCACATTTTTCTTATGTTATTTTCCCAGGAATCTCTTACATTATTTTCCCTGTGTACCATAACTATGATATTGGAAAGGAAATGTCCTTAAACATTCAGCCTTTCCGCAACAACAAAAAGAAGCTTAAATTTATTTCAGTGAATATTTTGGAGTTGTAGAACAGTATGTTAATTTTATTAGCAAATCTAAAACAATATTGTTGTTTTATTTGCCTGTTTGTTTGGTGCAGGGAAGCCGATGTTTTTGAAAAATTTAGATTACATTAAGATATGTGAATCTGAATCAGCAATTTAAAAGTATTATGACATTTTAATTACATGTTAATGCTTAAACCTTGGAAGTGATGCTGATTTAAGTCAAAATAACTTTTGAGAGTGTTTTTCTTGCCTGCAGCTATCTGGATACCTGACAGAAAGGAAATGGGAAAAGAGAATAAAAAGTGAATAAGTTCTAACCAAAAAATCTAATGAGTTGTGGGTCTGGGTTTTTTGTTGTTTATTTGCATTAGGGTTGATAATAGCAATGGAAAGATATAGGTGCAGTAGGAACATTTGGACATGTCAGCATGCAGGCTACTATGGTTGCATTTGTTTTACAAAAGTGTCAACATTAAGGATAAAAGTTAATGACCAACACTGTCATGCACAATTTCTGTCTACATGTACGCCATTACTTCCACCGTCACATAATCTTATATTTAGGTTCTCTTGAACTCCAGAGGAAGGAAGGAAGGAAAGGAGGGAGGGAGGGAGGAAGAAGCTGAGAAATTCAGTAAGATTAGATGCAAACACCAAAATCCCAGAACATCTTTTTCTCAGTATTTCTTCTTCCGAAGGAGAGAGAGGAAAACTACAGAAACAGATAAAAATATTTACTTTGAGAAACTAACAATAATGGGTTAAAGGCAAAGCTTCATTAAAATTTTGTACTTGAATATATTGATCTTTCATAAAAAAATCATAAAGGCCTAAAATAAGGCCACATACGGATAATCTAAAACAAATTGAAATGGATAAATATTAATATGTTTCTGTTGGAGAGTGGTGTTTTATTTACAGCAATTTTTTTCATTGATTTTGCTCTGGACTTCCTAATAACGTTTGTAATTATTTTTTATTAAACTTAAAGCTCCAGCCACACTAAAATCTTTGCATTTAATGAAGCACTTGCCTCTTTGGCCCTATAGTTTTGCACAGGCTATTGTTCTGCAGAGAATATGCATTTTCTACAATCCGTAACACACAGAAAACTAGCCAACAAGAAAGTTTTTTGTTCATATGAACAAAAGAGAATCCAGATACAGATGTAGGCATAATTTTTTAATATTATTAAGGTGACAATTCAAATCAGTGAGTTAATTATTCTGTCCACAACAAGCATTGGAAGAATTTGCAAATTATTTAGAAAATAAGTAAACCTAGACCCCTGCCTTATGGTTTATTCAAAACTAGATTCCAGAGCTTTAGTAGTTTGAAAATTAAAAATAAAACTATATAACTATTCAGATCAGATCAGATCAGATCAGTCGCTCAGTCGTGTCCGACTCTTTGCAACCCTATGAATCGCAGCACGCCAGGCCTCCCTGTCCATCACCAACTCCTGGAGTTCACTGAGACTCACGTTCATCGAGTCAGTGATGCCATCCAGCCATCTCATCCTCTGTCGTCCCCTTCTCCTCTTGCCCCCAATCCCTTCCAGCATCAGAGTCTTTTCCAATGAGTCAACTCTTCACATGAGGTAGCTAAAGTACTGGAGTTTCAGCTTTAGCATCATTCCTTTCAAAGAAATCCCAGGGCTGATCTCCTTCAGAATGGACTGGTTGGATCTCCTTGCAGTCCAAGGGACTCTCAAGTCTTCTCCAACACCACAGTTCAAAAGCATAAATTCTTTGGTGCTCAACCATCTTCACAGTCCAACTCTCACATCCATACATGACCACAGGAAAAACCATAGCCTTGACTAGACAAACCTTTGTTGGCAAAGTAATGTCTCTGCTTTTGAATATGCTATCTAGGTTGGTCATAACTTTCCTTCCAAGGAGTAAGCATCTCTTAATTTCATGGCTGCAGTCACCATCTGCAGTGATTTTGGAGCCCAGAAAAATAAAATCTGACACTGTTTCCACTGTTTCCCCATCTATTTCCCATGAAGTGATGGGACCGGATGCCATGAATATCATTTATAAAAATAATTTTTCTAAAAATCAGCAACAGTGTGCAAAGTTATGAAAAAAAAACAAGTAACTAAACATAGGATGCAAATAATTATTAATATATATGATGATAAACTCAATAACAATTAGATAAGTGTAAATCAAAATATCTAGTCTATACATCTTATCACTTATCAGAATATCTTATAAATATGTGAGGGGATGAAAAAAGTCATTCTCAAATGTGAGTGGAATTCTAAATATGGATTTTAAAGGACATTTAGACAATAACTCCAAATTCCATACGTGCATATATGTCAATCCAGAAACTTTAGTTTTGAGGAATCTGTCTCATAGTTATATTCTTATATGCATACAAAGACACGCAAACACATACACACACAGTCATTGTAGCCTCATTTGCTATAGCAATAACATGGAGATAACAAAAGTGCATCAACAGGAGATTGGTTAAATCAATTAGAACTCAACCATAAAACAGCAAATTTAGGCTACCATTAAAAAGCATAAAGTATGTCTATACTAACCAAGTTGGACAAATGTTCATGATATGCTTTTAAGTCAAAACAAACTGTTTAAGAACCAAACGCATTGAAAGCTTATACATACAAATTATAAAATTAATCTTATAAATAGATACACATGATGTAATTATACATGCATGCTTCAACCTACTTATGAGTTATCTCCTTTTGAACCTTTCTCAATTTCCTTGTGAATATGAGATACGCCTCTCAAATTTATACCTTATGAATACACCTACAATTCCACTACCATCACACCCTTGTAGCTTCTGATCAAATAAAGATTAAAATGCTTCTCAGTGAAAAAAAATGCAAACAAACTTATTTACAAAAGAGAAATAGACCTACAGACATATAAAAAAATGTATAAGTATCAAAGAGGAAGATAGGGAGAAGGGATAAATTAGGCTGCTGGGATTCACATATATTAATACACACTTCTATATGTAAAATAGATTATCAACAAGGATCTACTGTAAAACACAGGGAACTAGACTTAATTTGGTAATAATCTACAGGAGAAAATACTCTGAAAAAGAATATCTATCTATCTGTCTGTCAGAATCACTGTGCTGTACAGCTGATACTAATGCAACATTGTAAATTAACTATACTTCAATAAAAAATAAAAGTTAAAAAAAAATGAGATGTTTTTCAGTAGACATAGGGTACTGAACTTTCACAAATATATGCTAATTTGCCATGCCCCAGATACAAAACCATGCTGGGGAAAAAAAATCAGAGGCAATCTTCCAACAAAAACTTGAAGCCTGAACTGTTTGCCTAGTCTGCCTCCAGACAAAACAAGACCCATGGAGATAATGTGCCATGAGACCCCATGATGGTGACACTTCCCGCTGAGATTAGACTCCTAGGAGTAGACCTGGAGGTATCTTCTCTGCTAAGAGGCCTGCACCTTGTAAGGGTCATTTTCATTTTCAAATTCTGCCATTTTCAAAAGGGTCTGTCATTTTCAAATTCTTATCAAGGGTGGGCAGGTGGGAGCCAGAGGAGAGAGTGGGGGCCCTTCTAAGTCTCCAGCCCCCCACAACAGGGAAGAATGGGCGGCTCAGACAGATGTTCCACAGCTATTCACCTAACATCTTTCTTCTCCCAGCAACCCATTTTCCAGACAGGGTTCTAATATTGGGAAATGTCCCTGGTAGTACAATGGCTGAGAATCTGCCTGCCAATGCAGGGGACATATGGTAGATCCCTGTTCTAGGATATTCCCACATGCTCCAGGGCAACTATTGAGCCCTCACTCTAGAGTCCCTGAGCCCAAACTATGGAACCCAAGTGCTGCAATATTGAAACCCATGCATCTAGAGCTCGTGCTCTGCAACAAGAGAAGCCACTGAAATGAGAAGCCCATGTACAACAAAGAAGAGCCCCCACCCAGTGCTACTAGAGAAAGCCCATGCGCAGCGACGATGACCTAGTGCCACCAAAAATAAAATAAATCATGAAAAAAAAAAGATTGAATTGAAAGTCTGATTAGAAAGTATATAGTTTAAAGGAAAGACACCCAACTATGTAGATGAGTCAAACCAAAGTATTCACATTTAACTAGTTTTATAATTTTAACATATTATTAATCTCAAATATTAGAACATCTCAGCTAAAGTATTTTTGGAAAAATACAGAACAAATCAAGATATCCGATATGTTTGAGATCTCTTATGAATTTTTCTTACCCTTTTCTCTGCAAAAGCCAATAGCAAGTCACTAAAATCAACCTGGGGGTGGGGGAGCTGTGGTATTTAATCTTTAGAGATTTATTTCCAATCCTTTTCTAACCAAACCCATCTGTCAAAAGCCATATTTTAATGTCATAGAGATAAATAGGTAGATATAAAACCATATATGTTTTAGATATACATAATACATGTTTGTTGGAATGTAAAACAATGTGAAAATATTTGCATACTGTATCTTAGAGTGATGTCACAGTTTTTTTTTTCTGATAAGTTACACAGAAAAACAAATCTTGTCAAGTGTAAAGACAGAAAAAGGCAGAAAAATCTTTTCTTAAAATCTTTTAAGCATCTTCTAATGCAATAGTTCTCAAAATAGGGCCCCTAGATAGCAGTATCAATGTTTCCTGGGAACTTGTTAGAAAATCTGAGAGTAGGGCCCAGCAGTATGGATTGAATGAGCCCTCGGGTGAGTCTGATGACCGTTCAGGCTTGGGAACTAGTCTAACCGTTATGGTCTTGCACACTCTGATAAGCTCAACATGGCACAGAGACTATGTGTGTTACTCAGCGTCGTTCATAGGACTTTTACATTTGGCATACTGGGCTTACTCAGTATTTGAGAGGGAATTACTTGGTCACTCTGTTGTTGTTCAGTCACCAAGTCGTGTATACAGCCATAGCTAAATTAAAACTGGACAGTGTCTGTTAGTATAAAAGAAAGTGACTGTAACACACCTCTTCTTTGACTTCAACTCTGCTTCTATGACTCTTGTTCTCTGTCAGTAGTCAGATGATTATATTCCTTGATGTCCTCTAACTACTTATAGCCTTATATGGAGTGAGCATTTCATTCATGATGCAGATGAAAACCCAGCACATTCTTATAACAAGTGTATGGGGAACAATAATCTTCTTCCTCTTGTCATAGCATAGAGTAAATTTTCAGCCTCCAAACTTTCTAAATCTTCAATGAATTTTATTCTTCAAATAATGCAAACAAGGTTAATTCAAAGGTGGATTCTTTGGTGCTGAATCACTAGGGAAGCCCAATTATTCAACACATAATTCTTGACTCAGTAACATGGGAGGGGGCTCTAAATCCTTTTTGAGATTGTACGTGGCAACAATTTTCAGACTTTTTAAGAATGAGAATCTCTTTTTAAGTAAACAAACAAAAACACCTGTTAAGGAGTGATTTAAAAAAAAAAATGAAAGGCATAATAATATATATGTAAATTTTGAATGGGGCTTCCCAGGAGGCTCAGTGGTAAATAATCCACCTGCAATGCAGGAGACATGGGTTTGATCCCTAGGTCTGGAAGATCCCCTAGAGAAAGAAATGGCAACACACTCCAATATTCTCACCTGGGAAATCCCATGGTGACAGAGGAGCCAGGCAGGCTATGGTCCATAGAGTTGCAAAGAGTTGAACACAACTTAGCAACTGAACAACAATAAATTATGAGTATGTGCCACTGTATCTAACCAAATTTGAAATCACAAATAGCCATCCCCTCCCACCTTCTCCTGCCACACACACACACACACACACACACACCAGCGAAGTCTTCCCTAGATAACACTGTAGCCTTGATTATGGAAGAAGCTATTTTTTTTTTCTGTATATTTAAATTTATTTTAGCCAAATTATTGGTTGTGCTGGAGCTTACAATTAAGCTTGCAAACATGTAACAATCTATTTTGAATTAATATCATATTAACTTCCATAGGTATATAAAAATTCTGATCCTACATTTCTCCATCCCACCCCACTTTATGTTACTGTGTCACAAATTACATCTTTCTACTTTGTGCGCTCATTTAACATCAGATCAGATCAGTCGCTCAGTCATGTCCAACTCTTAGCGACCCCATGAATTGCAGCACGCCAGGCCTCCCTGTCCATCACAAACTCCCAGAGTTCACTCAGACTCACGTCCATCGAGTCGGTGATGCCATCCAGCCATCTCATCCGCTGGCATCCCCTTCTCCTCCTGCCCCCAATCCCTCCCAGCATCAGAGTATTTTCCAGTGAGTCAACTCTTCACATGAGGTGGCCAAAGTACTGGACTGTCAGCTTTAGCATCATTCCTTCCAAAGAAATCCCAGGGCTGATCTCCTTCAGAATGGACTGGTTGGATCTCCTTGCAGTCCAAGGGACTCTCAAGAGTCTTCTCCAACACCACAGTTCAAAAGCATCAATTCTTTGGCGCTCAGCCTTCTTCACAGTCCAACTCTCACATCCATACATGACCACAGGAAAAACCATAGCCTTGACTAGACAAACCTTTGTTGGCAATGTCTCTGCTTTTGAATATGCTATCCAGGTTGGTCATAACTTTCCTTCCAAGTAGTAAGCCTCTTTTAATTTCATGACTGCAGTCACCATCTGCAGTGATTTTGGAGCCCAGAAAAATAAAGTCTGACACTGTTTCCACTGTTTCCCCATTACTCATGAAGTGAAGGGACTGGATGCCATGATCTTCGTTTTCTGAATGTTGAGCTTTAAGCCAACTTTTTCACTCTCCACTTTCACTTTCATCAAGAGGCTTTTTAGTTCCTCTTCACTTTCTGCCATAAGGGTGGTATCATCTGCATATCTGAGGTTATTGATATTTCTCCTGGCAATTTTGATTCCAGCTTGTGTTTCTTCCAGTCCAGCGTTTCTCATGATGTATTCTGCATATAAGTTAAATAAACAGGGTGACAATATACAGCCTTGACATACTCCTTTTCCTATTTGGAACCAGTCTGTTGTTCCATGTCCAGTTCTAACTGTTGCTTCCTGACCTGTATACAAATTTCTCAAGAGGCAGATCAGGTAGTCTGGTATTCCCATCTCTTTCAGAATTTTCCACAGTTTATTGTGATCCACACAGTCAAAGGCTTTGGCATAGTCAATAAAGCAGATATAGATGCTTTTCTGGAACTCTCTTGCTTTTTCCATGATCCAGCTGATGTTGGCAATTTGATCTCTGGTTCCTCTGCCTTTTCTAAAACCAGCTTGAACATCTGGAAGTTCAGGATTCACATATTGCTGAAGCCGGAAGAAGCTATTTTTATTCTGCTGCTGCTGCTGCTGCTAAGTCACTTCAGTCGTGTCCCACTCTGTGGGACCCCATAGACGGCAGCCCACCAGGCTTCTCCGTCCCTGGGATGCTCCAGGCAAGAGCACTGTAGTGGGTTGCCATTTCCTTCTCCAATGCATGAAAGTGAAAAGTGAAAGTGAAGTCGCTCAGTCGTGTCCGACTCATAGCGACCCCATGGACTGCAGCCTACCAGGCTCCTCCGTCCATAGGATTTTCCAGGCAAAAGTACTGGAGTGGGGTGCCATTGCCTTCTCCTATTAGCTCCAAATTCTATTGTAACTTACTTGAAATGAGTCAGAAGTTCAGATGATTGCATGCTGCTGCTGCTGTTGCTAAGTCGCTTCAGTCATGTCTGACTCTGTACTGGAGTGGAGTGCCATTGCCTTCTCCAGATGATTGCATAGAGAAGCAAATAAATTAACAAAAATTTCTATAATTAAAAAGTGTCTAGAACATCATTAATTTATTCTTATTTCTGATTTGCCTCAAATCCCTGCATTAATATTATTAATTCTAAAATGAAGGCCATGTAAAAATAATAGGCCATTTTCATAGCTCTCTGTGTTTTAACTTATTGTTTATCATGTTTCTTCAATTTAGTCTTTTAGCATATATAAAACAAGCAGTAAGTATTACAAGCTCTGGTTTAAACCCTTCATTAAATTCCTATACAAACATAATATGCCTTTAACAATTCAATTAATTACAATTTTTATATTTAAAATTAATTAATTTAGTCATTACAATTAAAATTTCTTTCAGCTGATCTCTCAACTTAAAATGGCAAGCTAAAATTAATATTCATTTAGGAAAAGATAAAACATATTAAAATGTTCAGCATGATTAGGGATTACACAGAGACTTGAATTCCTCCAGCCCAAAAGGAATACAAATGATGCCACCGTATGAATATATATCTTATTTCTGAGGGGGAAGGGAGAGGTGGCAAATAATTTTAAAATAGTCTTTAATGTCTTTCTTATCAGCCTCGCTATTCTTCTTCCTCTTTCTGATTCAGCAATGCCAATGCTGGAAATTGGTAGCAGTAAAAAGAAAAAGCTGCCTTTGCAATTTGTTTCTCCTCTCGGCTCCTCCTTGCCCCTGAGCCTGACATAAGTTGCAGTTGTCACCAGCAGCCTAGGTAGCAGACAGAAGCCCCAGCCTGTTTTGAGACCTTGCCAAGAGCAGCAATTGTTCAGCCCCAGTGGGTGCAGGAGTGTGCCTGGCACTTCCATCTGAGCATTCTGAGTCCAAAGACAAACCTCTATTAATGATGCATACTAATGATCTTTATATTTTAATTAGAAATGCTTGAGTTAAGATCACTCGCTGAAACCTTAATGAGCAAAGGAAGGCTTACCTCCTGTTCCTTTGCTTTTAGACTACAAGAAAAAAGCAATAAGCTGACCTGAATCAGGTCAGAGCAAATATCAAGAAAACTCATTAGAAATCTGTGATTTAGTCCAAGCTGGAAATGCCAGATATTTCCACTTCAAAGCCAAGGAAACATGAGGTTAGCAAAGGGAATCTTCCACAAAGGTCTCCTCTCTCTTTCCTTTTTCCACTCACTCACACACGCATACATTTTTATTTTACTTTGCCATAGCCAATCCCTTCAATATTGCAGAAACCAAAAGCCACATGCCTATATCAATGGCTAGAGGCTCCATCAAGTTTGAATGTTTTCCTAAGCAATTTGAAGGTTTTGTTTACTTTCTTTGTCTAAAAGTCACCAAATATTATACTAAATGGACTCAGATTTCTTGATTATTACAATAAAAAAGTAGATTTTATACTTTTGAAAAATGTTTTTAGAAAGCTTCCTTTAAACCTAGAAGACAAATGTGTGCCTTTTGAAAACAGACAAGATATAAATAGTTTTAAAAGTAATTTTATTGAGAAAAAAAGTCCTATAAGGTTCTGTGTTCCTGCTCCCAATGACTTCTAAAGCATCATCATCACCATGGAAGCTTCCAGACTTTGACACTTAGTATGTAAGTCCTCAAATATGGAAAACGAAGGATCAAATCCAAGCTCAGTTCCAGGGAATGGCTCTGAGTCTCACCTCCAATAAAAACGGGGTGGAGGTAAGCCGTTTTCTCAGCCATTCCATCTATATGATTTCAATTCAGATGTTGTCTCAACTTTCTTTCCTCAAATTCGGGAGCAGGTTTCCTGAAGTGAGGTTTCCAGGCAGCTGGTGGTCCACAGTTGTCAATCAAGTGGTCTTAGATAACACGGAAACTTTAAAAGAAAAAGCAATGAAATGATTATGCTAACAGAAATGAGGGGAAATGTAAAATGATCTGATTTTCACAGAAATCTTGTCACACATCTAATAATCATCATCTTTTGAAAAGTTTTGTAGGTTCTGTGAGTGCACTGATCAATTCTTCTTGCCTACTCTTCAGTTAACAGAGCATATTTTTGTCTTGGCTGATGATTTTTCCCATCGCCTATGATATATTTTTCGTAATTGTGAATTTAATATTTTCTACTGAAGATATCATGCTGAGTTAATGCCCCGGTTTGAAAACTTAGCTCATTGGCTTGAAAAGGGTTCAATGATGCATGAAAATAATAATGGCAATAATAATAATTTCTGCAACTCAGAAGGTCATACAAATAAAAAGAGAACTCCAGTGCCAATATAGAATGTGAATTTGTATATATTCAAATAGGGGAATCTGCTAGCTTTCCATAATCATCTGAAAAAGGAAAGTAAATATCTGGAAATGGTAATTTTGAAAGAACACAAAATTATTGGAATCCAGCCCAATTCTATTTTCTATTTTGAAACTTTTTCCAAATAATGACATAACACATAGAAGCTTCATTGCTAAAGATAACAAAGTGACTTCTTATAGAAACAACTTGAGCTAACATAGTACACATATTTAATAATGCTTTTAAATATAAAATTAATTTTGTTTTCTTCGCAAAAAGGGACCAGAAACAGAGCAGTATCATTGACAGTGGTCCCGCTCATAAGCCTAGAGTTTCCATTCTAATTATACATTTGTCTTGCTGATCGTAAATGTTTCTGCTTTAACTTTTTGGTTTTCTATGTAAAGTCATTGTGTCATCTATAGATAATGACCGTTGTTTCTTACTCTCCAACAGTTCCTCTCTCTTTTTTTCTTATCGAACTTACTGTTTGGGCTTATTCCTCTGGCACTGTTGAAGAGCTTCAGTGATTGTTTGTATCTTTGTTTCATTCCTGACTTTAAGAATTCTTCAGTAGCTACACCATTTTCTCAGACACTTGCTGTGGATAGGATACCTATTAGCACATTAAGGAACTTCCCTTCTGTTCCAAGTAAAGAGTTTCAAATATTAATTCGTATTATATTTTTAAACTGTTTTTGAAGGACATCAATTAAGATAATTATATGGTATTTCCCCCTTCTTTCTACAGAGCATTACATTAGATCTCTTGATGAAAACACTGAATTTCTGAGATAATCCCTACTTAGCCATACCTTCAATACTCTGCTGCAATTTCCTTGCTAATAACTTACTTTGAATTTTTGCATCTATGTTTATAATCAGAATACTACTAGAAATTTTCCTTTTTGTATTAATATCATACTCTAAAACTAGCTATGGAAAATTAGTTTTCCAACTTTTTTAATCATGTGGAAGAATTTCTAAAACATCAGAATTAGCTCTTCCTTTATATTTTTATGAAACAGAGTAAACCATCTGGCACCAGTTTTTCCTTTGAGGGTGATTTTCTGGCTACATTTGCCGCTTCTCCTGTGGTTATTGATGCCTTTAACGTTCTCTACTTCTTTTTGAGTCATTGCTATTTATTTACAACTTCTTAGAAAAACGATTTTTTTTCTTGTAGAATTACAAATGCGTTTGGTCCAAAATGCTAAAAAGCATTTTCTTCAAATTCATTAATTTCCACAGCTCTAGTTAGTAGTCCTATTTCCTCTCTTCTATTACTATATTATTATCCATTTCTTTTCCCCCTCAATCAGAATTAGCAAATGCTTATCAATTTTGCTATTGATTTTATTGATTAATAAGACTTTTATTCTGTCTCAATATATTTCAACTTTTATCTACATTAATTCCTTCTTCATATTTATTAGTCATTCACTTATTCATCTAAGATATAAGAATTGGGGCATAATTTCAGTTTGTCTAATAGTGATATTCACTTTGATCCCTTAATTAAATGGGATCTAAATATCCTGTTTCTCATCAAGCTTTTAGTTTATTTATTTAATTATATCATTGTAGACATAATTTGCTACTTTTCCAATGTGTTATAATTCATTAAAATCATTCATTGTTTCGATACTCAAACTCTACTGGGTTTGGTTACTAGGAACCTCTCCAAGAAGACTTCTGAGTGCTTTCTTCTGCCACAGATAACACAGGCTTCTCAAACTTCTCCCACTCCAGCCCTGAAAGCAGCATTTATCAAAGGAGCCTTGGATCTTTTTGTGGAGAATAGTTGTTTCAGAGGCTCTCAGTAGACAGAGGTAGGGAATATATGTGAGTATATGGCAACCCACTCCAGTGTTCTTGCTTGGAGAATCTCAGGGATGGGGGAGCCTGGTGGGCTGCCATCTGTGGGGTCGCACAGAGTCGGACACGACTTATGCGACTTAGCAGCAGCAGCAGCATACACATAACACATTCACAGACATACATGTGCATCAATATTCAGTGTGTTTACAAACACATCAGTTCAATTCAGTTCAGTCACTCAGTCATGTCCAACTCACTGTGACCCCATGGACTGTAGTACACCAGGCTTACTTCCCTGTCCATCACCAACTCCCAGAGCTTACTTAAACTTATGTCTATAGAGTCGGTGATGCCATCCAACTATCCCATCCTCTGTTGTCCCCTTCTCCTCCTGCCTTCAATCTTTCCCAGCATCAGGGCCTTTTCCAGTGAGTCAGTTCTTTGCATCAGGTGGCCAAAGTATTGGAGTTTAAGCTTCAGCATCAGCCCTTCCAATGAATATTCAGGACTGATTTCCTTTAGGATTGACTGGTTTGATCTCTAACTATATTTAATTCTGTCTTTCTCAATCTATACTAAACATCATGAATTCACACACCTACTGTTGAATCAAAACCACAGAGTTCATTCCAGTTTTCTCCCTTGCTATACTTGTAATGCCTTTTCCAACCATAAGAAACCGATACCCATTGTCTTTAGAATACTTGTTTATTTGAACAGTTTCTTCATGTGCATAAGTGCATCCATGCTCAGGTGTGTCCAACTTTTTGTAACCCTAAGGACTGTGACTCCATGTCTGACTCTTTACACAGTCAATATTCCACTTCTGGATATTCCCATCCAAAGCCTCAAAAAGCAAGCTTGGATGTCCACTCCAGCCTGCTCAGCCTCTGTCTCCACATGGCATCTGTCCACCCTGTCTGTGAATACCTCTTCAACTTGCTTATACTCTGACATGCTACACAAGACCACCCATCCACACGAATTCTCTCTCCTCCTGCTCAGTTTTTTTTTTTTTTTATGTATTTATTTATTTTAGCTGAACTGGGTCTTCTTTGTGGCACAAGGGCTCTTTGTTGTGGCACCCGGGCTTTCTCTAGTTGCAGGACGTGGGCATCTCTTGGTGTAGAGCACGGGCTTTAGAGTGTGTGGACTTCAGCAGTTGCGATGCAGGGGTTCCGTAGTTGTGGTGCATGGGCTTAGTTGCCTTGCAGCATGAGAGATCTTAGTTCCCTGACCAGGATCTAACCCGTGTCCTCTGCATTGGAAGGCAGAATCTTAACCACTGGACAACCTCAGTGAAGTCACCCTGCTCAGGTTCTGACTAAACATACTGAGCCACCCTGAGATGATGTAGGTGACCTTCTGACCCTGTGAAACCTCTGACTTCCAGCTCACTCTGGGCCCTGCTGGCTTCCCATTTCCAATGACATGGACACCTTTGTCAATCCCATTTGAATTAAGGAAGAAAGAGAAGCAGGAATAAGAAAAAAACAAAAACAAAAACTGTACTCTGTGCTACACTGAGCTTTTCTAAGATTTATTTAAGGCCCAGGAAAACTTTTTACAAGGGTAAGTATTTATTAACATTTGTTCATATCGATCAATCAACATTTATTGAACACCTGCTGTGTACTCAGCTGAGGCATTAGGAATCTGAAAAGGTTTCTGTCACGCATCTACTTGAAATTATATGGGATACTAAACAAAGAATAGAATAAAGGCTCACTATATTTCCATAACAACAGAAACACAAAAAGGAAAATACGTACAATTAGATTCTCAAATTGTCATAATACCTAGTTCGCTTAGAAGTAACCTTTCCACTCCTTGATATCTAATGTCTTTCCTTCCAACACCATTGGAGCTCCCTTAGCTCCAAGCTTTTTATTAATGCTTCAGAATGGTTGATGGTAAGTTTTTCTTTGTTAAATTAGTAGAACAGACACTATTATTATTTTGGTAATGCCATCATCAGAACTAAACCACAATAATGAAAGTCACAGTATAATGTAAAAAGAAAAATCATCACTTGAAAAGGTAAAAGGAAAAGAAGAAAGAGATATATTACAGAGTCACTCTTAAAATGGACTTGCTGTAGGTTGGTCTGACTCAGATATGCAATTTATATTTTAAACTTCATGTTCGTAAAGGTCTACATTTCATGGGAAAAGTGTCAAGCATAAAGCGTGGCTCCGTGTTCTGACTGGAAGTGTGGAGGTTGTGAGTGTAGAGCTGAGCAGTATCTATAGCAGACATAAAAGCAGCACAAGGATCCATGGGGAGAGGAGAAGGCAAGGAGCCAATGATGACAACGGAAGACAGCAATCCTGCTGGGAGCCCTGGAGGAGTGCAGGGGAAAGGAAGTAGCTGCTGCCAATAGCTACCATCACCACAGCTATCATCATTTTTGATGGTTCAAAGGGAGCTGATATTTGTGTCTTGTTCTACATGGATCTAAAAAAAGAAAGTGATTAGATGGCTGAGAGGATAGTGTCACAGCTGAACGCCAGATACTGACTAATGTCCACAGCAAAAAAGGACAACTATTATTAAAATCATTAATTTTTGTCCCCAATACTGTTTTTCTCAAGATAAATGGGCATAAATGATTATGTAAGTGATTATTCCTGCCTTTACATTTCACCAGTATGCTTGCACTTCACTCTCTTGCTTTCTATAGGAGTGGCCGGACAGTGCTTCTAAGTAATGCCACTTATGATCCAAGCAGAGCTTTCATTAAGGTACAAAATATTTCTCTCCGTTAACTTAGAAGGAGATAAAAACTGACTCCTGAGTATTCTAGAATATTCCTTTCCTGCAACAGACCAAAGCCCCTTCATGGTCCTCACTTTCTGCAAATGTGGTTGGTCCTATGTTCTTTAAATGAGATCTTTGTGAACACTGCCCAGGCTCTGCCCTTCTCTCTAACCCCTTTCCAGCAGTAAACCTGGAGGTTAAAGAAGAAGAAGGTGGTAGAGGATAAGATGATTGGTTCACATCACCAATTTAAGGGACATGAACTTGAGCAAACTCTGGGAGATAGTGAGGGTCAGGGAGGCCTGGCATGCTGCAGTCAATGGGGTTGCAAAGAATTGGACACGACTTAGTAACTAAACAGTAGCAGTTACCCTATCGGACCCTACTCCCTTTGCCTAAGTTGTTCAATTAAGGTAAACATTGATCTAAGTTGGATTAATGAGATCCTCCCACCTGTGAGCTTATTGTTAAGACTTAAGAGATTCTAGTCACTTACCTGATGACACTGAACTTTTAAGGACATATAAATGATGTGCCTCATATTTGTACTTATAGTTCTTACATGAAGAAGTAGAGAAAAATGATCTTTAAAAAGGCAGAAGGTGAAGCAGACGGACTGAAACAAATAGAGGCAGTCAAGGGAGAAGCGGAGGAACCTCTATGTTTGACCTTTTAGCTCTGGATCCACGGTCTGCTCTTCCATTTGGTAAAGTTCCACTGTTTTCTTGTAAACATCTCTTACCTTCTCCCTGTCTTTTACTTTAACTGGTTAAGACTAGACAGGCTTGAGGAAACCTTTTGTTTTGTGATCAATTTACCTGTCAGTGCTTTACAAGTCTTACCTCTGACTCTGTGACCCTTTGTTTTAACCAGTGGCAATATGTACATGGAAATACCACTGACATTTTTTATATACCTAGAGATGGCTACTAATGGATTACTGAACACCCAGCATCACAGACTCATTGATTAAGGCCTCTTTTCCACCCACATTCAGTCCTATCAGTCATGGAGCAGGTAATCCAAGGAACAGGGGCCCTAGATTGGGAAGTTCTTTCAACAGCTCAGAATATCTCCAGTTAAGATACTTATCAGAGATTTAAGTGTGTGTTTCTTGTACAGGTCCTGAAAAAGCCCAACTGACCTTATTAATGCTATATGTGCATGCTAAGTTGCTTCAGTCCTGTCCAACTCTTTGCGACTCTATAGACTGTAGCCTGTCAGGCTCTTCTGTCCATGGGATTCTCGAGGCAAGAATACAGGAGTTGATTGCCATTTCCTCCTCCAGGGGATCTTCCTGACCCACGTCTCTTACTTCCCCTGCATTGGCAAATGGGTTCTTTACTAATAGAGCCACCTGGGAACTCCATTAATGCTATGGAATATGCTAATTAATTCATCTGGGCTTTCAAAGAATTGCCATAATGGCCACTGGTTTAATTATGTCAGAGACACTGCAAATGCTTTTAATGTTCCCTTACAGTAAATGTACAAGAGAGTCAGTAAATGTACAAGAAAGTACTTTAATTAAGCTAAACTTCCTAGCTTTCTTTTTATCTTCCACCTTTTATTATTTGGCTTTAATAATTTCATTTTGGTTTTTGTGTTTGTTTTTTTTGTTGTTGTCGTTATTGTTGCTGTTGTTTTGTCTAATTTTTGTTATATGTTTTATTGTTGTTGGTTTTGTTCTATTTAGTTTTATTGTTTCTGTATCTTTTATGATGAATGTAGTCTTGAATAAAAGAATAAAAGCAACAATGAAGTCAACTCTGAGAGGAGAAAATTATTTTCAGGTTCATCCACTTGGCCAATAAATCATCCAGATATATGAAGCCACCATGAAATGAAACATCACTCAGACTAGAAGCTCCTGGACTCTATTACAAGGGTAATGACACCATGTGCTCCATGCTCTCAGGCCTCCTTCAGGGCCTTCTACTTATGTCTGTAATTACTGAGCATTTCCTCTCCCTGCAGGAAACCAAGTTAAAGAAGAAATATTTCTATCACTTGAGGAATTTAAAGTTGATGCGACATCAACTGCAGATAGACTGTAAGATAGACATGAAGTTAGCTGACAGGAATATAAGAAAGAGATGTCCATCAACAGATGAATGGGTAAATGTTAGTTGCTCAGTCCTGTCCAACTCTTTTGTGACCCAAGTGACTATAGCCCTCTACTCCTCTGCCCTTGGAATTCTCCAGGCAAGAATACTAGAGTGGATAGCCATTCCCTTCTCCAGGGGATCTTCCCAACCCAGGGATCGAACCCAGGTCTCCTGCATTGCAGGCAGATTCTTTACCATCTAAGCCACCCGGGAAACCCATTATGAACGGGTAAAGATGCACTGTATACATATATAACAGAATATTACTCAGCCATAAGAAAAAATGAAATCATGCCATTTGCAGCAACATGGATGGATCTAGAGATTGTCATAGTAAGTAAAATAAGTCAGAAAAAGAAAGACAGATATCATATGATATCACTCATATGTGGAATCTAAATATTTATAAAAAAAGACTTATTTACAAAACAGAAATAGACTCACAGACATAGAACACAAGCTTATGATTCCTAAAGAGGAAAGTGGGGGCTGGGGATGGAGATAAATTTGGAGTTTGGAATTAACATATAGTCTCTACTGTACGTAAACACCAAGGATCTACTGTATCACACAGGGAACTGTACTTACTACCTTATAATAATCTATAATGGAAAGAATCTGAAAAAGAATATATATATATGTATATCTGAATCACTTTGCTATATACTTGAAACTAACACATTATAAATTAACTGTGCTTCAATTAAAAAAAAAAAGAATATAAGAACAAAATAGTCTCTAAGAAGGTAGGCACATTTGCATGATAAGATAGAGGAAAGAATTAGCCATGAGGGGAAAAAATAGATTGAGAGAAACCAAGAAGACATCAGGATGTCCCCAACCAAAGGGCCACACTGACCAAAGGGCAGACTGTTTCATCTCGTGTTTGTGAGACAGTGAAAAGCCAATCAGAAAAATCTTGATTGTTAGCATCTGGAAAGCCACATTTGGGCATTCAGACTTCAGATATATCAGATAAAAAACATTTCATTCATAAGGCTAAGCTTTTATCATATCAAATGCTGAACAAATAAAAAATAATCTAAAAGAGAAGACATACAATAAGAAACCTTGAACTGGGATTGATGGAAATAGAGGCAGAGCGAATATTCTATGGACACAAGCACTGAAACCTGTTGTTATTGTTGCTGTTGTTAGGAACATGGACTCAACAATGAGTTGAACAGTTTCATGTTCATATTCTACCACCTGAGCCAGCCTGTTGCAACCTGTTTTTAAATCTTATTCATTTATTTTTGGCTGCACTGGGTCTTCGTTGGTGCGTGCAGGCTTTTCTCTAGTTGTAGCTGGCACCCCACTCCAGTACTCTTGCCTGGAAAATCCCATGGACGGAGGAGCCCGGTAGGCTGCAGTCCACAGGGTCACGAAGAGTCAGACACGACTGAGTGACTTCACTTTCACTTTCATGCATTGAAGAAGGAAATGGCAACCCACTCCAGTGTTCTTGCCTGGAGAATCTCAGGGACGGGGAATCCTGGCGGGCTGCCATCCATGGGGTCGGAAAAAGCCGGACACGACTGAAGCGACTTAGCAGCAGCAGCAGCAAACAGGGGCTGCTCTCGAGCTGCAGGGTGCTGGCTTCTTGCAGTGGCTTCGCTTGTTGTACAGCACAGGTGCTAGGCATGCGGGCTGCAGTAGCTGCAGTACCTAGGCTCCGTAGTTGTGGCACATGGGCTTAGTTGTTCCGCAGCATGTGGAATCTCCCAAGACCAGGGATCAAAACAGCAACCCTTGCAATGGCAGGTGGATTCGTAACCATTCAACCACCAGGGAAGTCTGTAACCCATTAAAAAAAAATCTATTGTATTCCTCACAAAACTGCTTGAGATCAGATGTCTCCAAGGTAACTGACCTCCTCCGTGCCAGATGGTCAGTGTATGTCTATGCCAGCATCACCCTATGATCCTTCATGTTTGGAGCCACATACCATCATGAACTTCCTTCAGTAGAGCAGAGCATGTATCAAATTGGTGCCATAAGTAAGGTTGGTCTTACCACATCCTTATTTTTACTAGTATATTATGGTAACTGCATACAATTGAAGGATAAATTTTCGATGTTATTAAATCATTCATTAGTTTTCTGCTTAAAACCCTTTGTTTTTTATAAACTAGGTATTAAAACATTTTTTCATCACCTAGAAGTGGTTCTTAATCCAACATGAAACAAATGAACTCAAAAATAATTTATAGCTTTTACCCCAAGAGCTATTTCTTTCTTTTTCCCATAGGATTTATATTTAGCAAACTACACTGTTTCTTGTCAGTGTGTGACAATATGGTACAAGAAGACACATAACTAAAACTGTCAAAATTAAGCTACTGATGGCACATTTGTGTGAAAGGGCAAATCTAGGTTGAGTTACTGTGTTAACAAAGGCAACACAGTCAGTCAAAGTGCCACGGGGCAGCTCTCCTAACATGCAAAAGTTTGGCATCTTACAGGAGCCCAAGGCAATCTGTGCATGTCAAGAAGAACAAATGATTTAAAGGGAGATTATGCGAGGGCCTTCAGTTCAGTTCAGTCACTCAGTCAGGTCTGAGTCTGTGACCCCATGGACTGCAGCACACCAGGCCTCCCTGTCCATCACCAACTCCCGGAGTTTACACAAACTCATATCCATTGAGTCGGTGAGGCCATCCAACCATCTCATCATCTGTTGTCCTCTTCTCCTCCCACCTTCAATCTTTCCCAGCATCAGGGTCTTTTCAAATGAGTCAGTTCTTCCCATTAGGTGGCCAAAGTACCAGAGTTTCAGTGTTAGCATCAGTCCTTCCAATGAATATTCAGGACTGATTTCTTTTAGGATGGACTGGTTGGATCTCTTTGCAGTCCAAGGGACTCTCAAGAGTCTTCTCCAACACCACAGTTCAAAAGCATCAATTTTTCACATGTGTTCATTTAAAGTATTGCTGTTGTTTAGTCACTAAGTCGTGACTGACTCTTGTGACTCCATGGACTGTATGTAGCCTGCCAGGCTCCTCTGTCCATTGGATTTCCCAGGCAAGAATACTGGAGTGGGTTGCCATTTCCTTCTCCAGGGGATCTTCCTGACCCAGGGATGGAATCCAGGTCTCCTGCATTAGCAGGCAGGCTCTTTGCCTCTGAGCCACCTGGATAACTTATAATAATAGATAAGGTAAGACATGGTAGAGCAGTAAGAGGGGCAGAGAGCAGAATCCCACTGTCAAACAACTGCAAAGACTCGATAATAAATTCAGTGCAAAGGCATTCACTTTTTAATCATCTCATACCACCTTCCGAGGCCTTTTCTCCCACTGCAGCCACAGAGAGCACAAGAAAAATCAGTTCATGTATAACCAAGCTCCAGGAATGTCCTATTAATTTTCATCATGTATTTTGTTTTGGAGACCACAGTAAAACAACAAACATCATCTTATCTACTGGAAATCAGTGTCACCTTCCCCCTCTTTTAGCACCCTCACTTGTGCAGCTGTCTTTGATCTCCTGGCTTAATATTCTCCATCAGGAGACTTCAGGGAAATTGATTACTAAAACATTTGAAGGAAGACATGAAGAATTACCAGTTCTTACCAAGAAAGCATGTGGTGACACATTTACAATGCACTCTTACAGAGAAGAAACTTCTCTCCAGCCAGGCAGAGAGGTTGGAACAAGATGAAAACATAACTTCATAACAACATCCTGGGAGGCCCACTGATCTCCTGCCAACCGGGCTGCTCACTTCTCCTGTGGAGGAGGCAAACATCGGCTGAGTGGGTACTCTTCAGGAGTCCTGTTGAGGGCCCGGCTACAGTGGACCAGGGAAGAAAGGGCCCTGCCCACCGTCACGTGTGCTCTCAGGGTCACTACGCTGTGTGGGAATCTCCCACCCACGATTCTTCACCTCAGAGACTGTCCAAGGGTAAATTAAAAAAGAAAATAATCCACCCACAGTCTATTATTTACAGGCTTGGGGCTTTTTCGAGTTTATCACTGGAGGCACCAGATTCTCCCTTAACCCCCTTATCTCTGAGCTTGTCCATAGACAGTAAAGGGGCCAACCAGCAAATAGCACTAAGTGTATAACCATCACGGCATGATGACATCCGACAATCAGATTTCCAGCTACTCAACTACTGGAAACAGCCTCATACCTGTGTTAAACAAGAAGAGGTTTCTAAACAAGGAAAGACCTATTCCCTTTCTATATAGGAGGGCCGGGAGAGCTTTAATAAACATTCCTTTGGCCATAAGCTGTTGGTTTAGAATTGTACATAAAATTAACGTTATTGATTTACTAAGTTAGATTATATTTACTCTGAACATCCTCACTCTGCCTTAACAAATAGAGGAACACACCGGAGAAATGGCAAATGTCAATTGAAGCAGAACCGATTGAAGTAGGAACAAATAGCCGAGAAGTAGAGAGGAAAGAGGATAAACAGCCCAGCTTAGTAGAATGTATGATCCCAAACCAGATTTTCTGGGTTCAAATCTGGTTTGCCTACTGATTGCTTTATGAGTTGAACACGGCACTTAACTTCTCTATGCCTCAGTTTACCCAGTTATAAAGTGGGAATAATAGTGGTGCATTCCTCTGTGGGTTGTTTTGAATGAGTTTAAATGAACCAGTTCTTGTGAAGTGCACAGAACAGTATTTGGTGCAGAATAAGCCCCCAGAGTCTGTAACTGTTAGTGAAAGTGGTATAGGAAGGCACAACGGTTATGAGGATTTGAGTGAGAACGAAGGCTCTTCCACATCAGGATGGACCCAGAGGGGATCACTTGTTTTAGTCTATGACAACTAATAGACTTACCAAGTATCGAACTGCACATAGTGTTTTGTGATCCTTCATAATCTGCTTTTTGCACGAATGTTTAGTAGATACTTTCCTAAGAAATTAAGCATACAATTCATCCTATAACCAGATCTTTCAGTTGTCACTATCTTATCACACACTTAAGTAATTTTCAATAGTAATAGATGTAATGAGAAGGAAATATTAATATTTAAAACAAACAAACAAAAAACATTAACCACCACTATTTCCATATACTAATGGAGATGGACCTTTGTTTAGGGAAATATCTAGAAAAGCCTCTTAGGGAATGAGGAACACCAATCCATTCATGGTCTGAAGGAAGAGGAAATTAAAAGAGGAAGGTGAACTGGAATCCCTATTAAATTACCAATGGCATTTTCCACAGAACTAGAAAAAATTTTACAACTTGTATGGAAGCACAAAAGACCCCAAATAGCCAAAGCAGTCTTGAGAAGCAAACGAACCTGGAGGAATCAAGGTCCCTGGCTTTGGACTAGCTCCCTATAAAACTGCCTCCTGCAATGCAAGAGACCCGGGTTCATTCCTGGGTGGGGAAGATCCCCTGGAGAAGGAAATGGCAACCCACTCTAGTATTCTTGCCTGGAGAATCTCATGGACACAGGAGCTTGGCAGGCTACAGTCTATGGGGTCGTAAGAGTCGGACACGACTGAATGACTAAGTGCGCACACACACGCACAAAGCTATAGTAATCAAGACAATATGGTACTGGCATAAAAACAGAAATATAGATCAAAGGGGCAGGATAGAAAACCCATATATAAGCCCACCCACCTATGGGTACCTTATCTTTGACAAAGGAGGCAAGAATATACAATGGAAAAAAGACAGCCTCTTCAATAAGTGATACTGGGTAAACTGGACAGCTACATGTAAAAGAACGAAATTAGAACACAAAAATAAAGTCAAAGTGGATTTAAGACCTAATGTAAGGCCAAACACCATTAGGTCCTCAATCCACTTTGACTTTATCTTTGTGTTCTAATTTCATTCTTTTCCATGTAGCTGTCCGTGGAGAAGCTGCTGTTTAGAGTAGCCAACTTCATGGATTATTTTAGGTAGATAGTCTGGATACCTTGTTGCAGCTTCTACATCAGCACCTGCTGATTCATCTTGTACTTTTATGTTACAGAAATAGATTCTTTACTTAAATGTCATGAACCAATCACTGCTAGCTTTAAGCTTTTCTTCTGCATCTTCTCTATCTCTCTCAGCCTTCACAGAATTCAAGAGCATTAAGATCTTGCTCTCAATTAGGTTTTGGCTTAAAGAAATGTGACTGGTTTGATCTTCTATCCAGGCCACTAAAACTTTCTCCATATCAGCAATGTCTATCTTACTTTCTTATAACTCATATGTTCACTGGAGTAGTGCTTCTAATTTCCTTCAAGAATTTTTCCTTTGCATTCACAACTTGGCTAACTGGTATAAGAATCCTGATTTTCAGCCTGTCTTGGCTTTTGATATGCTTCCCTCACTAAGTTTAATCATTTCTAGCTTCTGATTTAAAGTGAAAGATATGCAGTTGTTCTTGTCACATGAACACTTAGAGACACTCTCTGTGTTTAATTGGCCTCATTTCAAGGTTGGAGTAGAGTTGACTTACAACGTTGTGTTAGTTTCAGTTGCATAGCAAAGTGAATCAGTTATGCATTAGATATAAATCCATTTATTCAGATTCTTTTCCCACGTAGGTTATTACAGAAAATTGAGTAGGGTTCCCTGCGCTATACAGTAGGTCCTTATTAGTTATCTATTTTATATATAGTAGTGTGTATATGTTTATCCCACTATCTTAATTTATCACTTTCCCCTACATTTCTCCTTTGGTAACCAAGAGTTTGATTTCAAGATCTGTGAATCTATATCCATTTTATAAATAAGTTTATGTGTATCACTTTTTACTAGATTCTATATATAAGTGGTATCATATGATATTTGTCTTTGTCTTACTTCACTTCGTATGATAATCTTTTGATCCATTCATGTTGCTGCAAATGACATTTTTTCCTTCTTTTTAAAATTTATTTATTTTTGAGGGATGGTTGCTTTACAATATTGTATTGCTTTCTGCTATTCATCAACATAAGTATACATATGTCCCATCCCTTTTGAACTTCCTTCCCACCTCCCATCCCATTCTACCCCTCTAGGTTGTCACAGAGCAAAAGTTTGAGCTCCCTGAGTCATACAGCAATTCCACTGGCTATCTGTTTTACATATGATAATGTATATGAGATACACAGTAGATAATACAACTGTATATTAGCAGTATAAGACTGTATATTATCCTTTCATCCATCCTCTCTTTCCCCCCAAGTCCACAAGCCTGGTCTCTATGTCTGTCTACATCTCCATTGCTGCCCTGAAGATAGGTTCATCAATACTATCTTTCTAGATTCCATATACATACATTAACATATGATATCTATTTATCTCTTTCTGACTTACTTCACTCTGTATAATAGCATCTAGGTTTGTCTACCTCATTAGAACTGACTCAAATGCATTCCTTTTTTATAGCTAAGTTATATTCCATGGGTATTTGTACCACAACTTCTTTATCCATTCATCTGTCAAGGGATATCCAAGTATATTCCATGTCCTAGCTATTGTAAATAGTGCTGCAATGAACACTGGGGTACATGTGTCTTTTTCAATTATGGTTTCCTCAAGGTATATGCCCAGTAGTGGGATTGTGGGGTCATATGGTAGTTTTATTCCTAGCTTTTTAAGGAATCTCCATACTGTTCTCCACAGTGGTGGTATCAATTTGTATTCCCATCAACAGTGCAAAAGGGTTCCCTCTTCTCCACACCCTCTCAGCATTTATTGTTTTTTATAGCTGAGTAAAATCCCTTTGCTGTTTTCACTTCTCTAAATTTCACAGCTATTTGTAAGGCCTCCCCAGACAGCCATTTTGCTGTTTTTCATTTCTTTTCCAGGGGAATGGTCTTGATACCTGTCTCCTGTACAATGTCACGAACCTCAGTCCATAGTTCATCAGGCACTATATCTATCAGATCTAGTCCCTTAAATCTATTTCTCACTTCCACTGTATAATCATAAGGGATTTGATTTAGGTCATACCTGAATGGTCTAGTGGTTTTCCCTACTTTCTTCAATTTCAGTCTGAATTTGGCAATAAGGGGTTCATGATCTGAGCCATAGTCAGCTCCCGGTCTTGTTTTTGCTGACTGTATAGAGCTTCTCCATCTTTGGCTGCAAAGAATAGAATCAATCTGATTTCGGTGTTGACCATCTGGTGATGTCCACGTGTAGAGTCTTCTCTTGTGTTCTTGGAAGAGGGTGTTTGCTATGACCAGTGCATTTTCTTGCCAAAACTCTGTTAGTCTTTGCCCTGCTTCATTCCGTATTCCAAGGCCAAATTTGCCTGTTACTCCAGGTGTTTCTTGACTTCCTACTTTTGCATTCCAGTCCCCTATAATGAAAAGGACATCTTTTTTGGGTGTTAGTTCTAAAAGGTCTTGTAGGTCTTTATAGAACCGTTCAACTTCAGCTTCTTCAGCGTTACTGGTTGGGGCATAGACTTGGATTACTGTGATATTGAATGGTTTGCCTTGGAAACGAACAGAGATCATTCTGTCGTTTTTGAGATTGCATCCAAGTACCGCATTTCGGACTCTCTTGTTAACCATGATGGCTACTCCATTACTTCTAAGGGATTCCTGCCCACACTAGTAGATGTAATGGTCATCTGAGTTAAATTCACCCATTCCAGTCCATTTCAGTTCACTGATTCCTAGAATGTCAACATTCACTCCTGCCATCTCCTGTTTGACCACTTCCAATTTGCCTTGAGTCATGGACCTAACATTCCAGGTTCCTATGCAATATTGCTCTTTATAGCATCGGACCTTGCTTCTATTACCAGTAACATCCACAATTGGGTATTCTTTTTGCTTTGGCTCCATCCCTTCATTCTTTCTGGAGTTATTTCTCCACTGATCTCCAGTAGCATATTGGGCGCCTACCGACCTGGGGAGTTCCTCTTTCAGTATCCTATCATTTTTCCTTTTCATACTGTTCATGGGGTTCTCAAGGCAAGAATACTGAAGTGGTTTGCCATTCCCTTCTCCAGTGGACCACATTCTGTCAGCAAAATGGCTGTCTGGGGGGCTCTGTCTGGGGAGCTGTGAACAGAAGAGAAGTGAAAACCAAAGGAGAAAAGGAAAGATACAAGCATCTGAATGCAGAATTCCAAAGAACAACAAGAAAAGAAAGCCTTCTTCAGTGATCAATGCAAGAAATAGAAGGAAACAACAGAATGGGAAACATTAGAGATCTCTTCAAGAAAATTAGAGATACCAAGGGAACATTTCATGCAAAGATGGGCTTGATAAAGAACAGAAATTGTATGGACCTAACAGAAGCAGAAGATATTAAGAAGAGGTGGCAAGAATACACAGAAGAACTGTACAAAAAAAATCGTCATGACCAAGATAATCACGATGGTGTGATCACTCACCTAGAGCCAGACATCATGGAATGTGAAGTCAAGTGGGCCTTAGAAAGCATCACTACGAACAAAGCTTGTGGAGGTGACAGAATTCCAGTTGAGCTATTTCAAATCCTGAAAGACGATGCCATGAAAGTGCTGCACTCAATATGCCAGCAAATTTGGAAAACTCAGCAGTGGCCACAGGACTGGAAAAGGTCAGTTTTCATTCCAATCCCAAACTGGATTTGGGAAGACAATGCCAAAGAATGCTCAAACTACCACACAATTGCACTCATCTCATACACTAGTAAAGTAATGCTCAAAATTCTCCAAGTCAGGCTTCAGCAAAACATGAACCATGAACTTCCAGATGTTCAAGCTGGTTATAGAAAAGGCAGAGGAACTAGAGATCAAATTGTCAACATCTGCTGGATCATCGAAAAAGCAAGAGAGTTCCAGAAAAACATCTATTTCTGCTTTATTGACTATGCCAAAGCCTTTGACTGTGTTGATCACAATAAACTGTGGAAAATTCTGAAAGAGATGGGAATACCGGACCACCTGACCTGTCTCTTGAGAAACCTATATGCAGGTCAGGAAGCAACAGTTAGAAATGGACATGGAACAACAGACTGGTTCAAAATAGGAAAAGGAGTATGTCAAGGCTGTATATTGTCACCCTGATTATTTAGCTTATATGCAGAGTGCATCATAAGAAATGCTGGGCTGGAAGAAGCACAAGCTGGTATCAAAATTGCTGGGAGAAATATCAATCACCTCAGATATGCAGATGACACCACCCTTATGGCAGAAAGTGAAGAGGAACTAAAAAGCCTCTTGATGAATGCAAAAGAGGAGAGTGGAAAAAGTTGGCTTAAAGCTCAACATTCAGAAAACAAATATCATGGCATCTGGTCCCATCATTTCATGGGAAATAGACGGGGAAACAGTAGAAACAGTGTCAGACTTTATTTTGGGGGGTTCCAAAATCATTGCAGATGATGATTGGAGCCATGAAATTAAAAGACGCTTACTCCTGGGAAGGAAAGTTATGACCAACAAAGATAGCATATTCAAAAGCAGAGACATTACTTTGCCAACAAAGGTTCATCTAGTCAAGGCTATGGTTTTTCCTGTGGTCATGTATGGATGTGAGAGTCATGTATGGACTGTGAAGAAGGCTGAGGGCTGAAGAATTGATGCTTTTGAACTCTGGTGTTGGAGAAGACTCTTGAGAGTCCCTTAGACTGAAAGGAGATCCAACCAGTCCATTCTAAAGGAGATCAGTCCTGGGTGTTCTTTGGAAGGAATGATGCTAAAGCTGAAACTCCAGTACTTTGGCCACCTCATGCAAAGAGTTGACTCATTGGAGAAGACTCTGATGCTGGGAGGGATTGGGGGCAGGAGGAGAAGGGGATGACAGAAGATGTGATGGCTGGATGGCATCACGGACTCAATGGACGTGAGTTTGAGTGAACCCCGGGAATTGGTGATGGACACGGAGGCCTGGCATGCTGGAATTCATGGGGTCGCAAAGAGTCGGACACGACTGAGTGACTAAACTGAACTGAAATGAAAATCCCTTTGTGTATATATACATTTTCCTTATCCATTCCTCTGTCAATGGACATTTAGGTTGCTTACACATTATGCTATTATAAATAGTGCCACAATGAAGACTAGAGGGCGTATCATTTTGCATTATGGTTTTCTCCAGATATATGCCCAGGAGTGGGGTTGCAGGATCGTATTGGTAGCTCTCAGTTTAGTTTTTTAAGGAACTGCCATACTACTCTCCATAGCAGCTGTTTCAATTTACGTTCCAAACAGTGTATCAGGGCTCCTTTTTCTCCACACCCTCTCTAGCACTCATTGTTTGTAGATGATGGCCATTCTGATCAGTGTGAGGTGATACCTTCTTGTAGTTTTATTTGCATTTCTCTAATAATTAGTAATGTTGAGCATATATTAATGTCTTTGCTGGACATCTGTATGTCTTTTTTGGAAAAATGTCTATTTAGAGCTTCCACCCATTTTATGATTGGGTTGTTTGTTTTATATATATGTGTATTTATAAATAATATTATTTATAGTAATTATATTTATATATTATATAAATAAAATTATTTTATATTATATATTATATAATTCATAAATAATTTTATTTATATATACATATATAATTTTATATATATATATATATATTTTTTTAAGAGAGTGTGCTACGTGAAGCTGTCTGTATATTTTGAGCTTAATCCCTAAGGTGGTTGCTTTGTTTGCAAATATTTTCTCCTGTTCTGTGGCTGTCTTTTGTTTTGTTTATGGTTTCCTTTGCTGGGGAAAGGCTTTTAAGTTTAATTAAATCCCATTTATTTATTTTTGTTTTTATTGGCACTACTCTAGGAGGTGGATCAAAAAAGATCTTGCTGCAGTTTATGTCAGAGAGTGCTCTGCCTGTTTTCCTCTAAGAGCTCTATAGTATCTGGTCTTAAATTTAGGTCTTTAATCCATTTTGAGTTTATTTTTGCATATGTTGTTAGGGAATTTTCTAATTTCATTGTTTTATATGTAGCTGTCCAGTTTTTCCAGCACCACTTATTGAAGAGACCGTCTCTTCTTCATTTCATATTCTTGCCTCCTTTGCCACAGATTAGGTGTGTGAGTTTATCTCAGAATTTTCTATCCTGTGCCATTGATCTATTTTGCTACTTTTATGCCAATACCATACTGTTCTGAAAAGTGTAGCTTTGTAAAATAGCCTGAAGTCAAGAAATCTGATCCCTGCAAGTCAGTTTTTTCTTTCTTGAGATTGCTTTGATTAATCAGGGTCTTTTGTGTTTTCAAAGAAATTAAAAAAATTTTTAATTGATTTCTGTTAATA
This sequence comes from Bos mutus, assembly GCF_027580195.1. Lineage (NCBI taxonomy): Eukaryota > Metazoa > Chordata > Mammalia > Artiodactyla > Bovidae > Bos > Bos mutus. The sequence goes on from NC_091617.1 coordinate 123,428,400, forward strand.
ATGCCATTGGTAATTTGATAGGGATTTCATTCAATCATCAGACTGCTTTGAGTAGTAGTCAGAATTGCCTCCAATTTTGAAAGAAGTTCTACTGTGGTTAAAATGCTGCCAACAGCATTGCATGCTACAGAGAAATTATTCACAAAAGGAAGAGTCATTCAATGCAGCAAGCTTCACTGCTGCATCATTTTACGAAATTACCACAGCTACTCCAGCCTTCAGCAACTAACACCCTAACCAGTCAGCATCCATTAGTATTCAGGCAAGACCCTCCACCAGTAAAAAGATTACAACTTTACAAAGGCTCAGATGATAGTTAGCATTCTTTAGCAATAAATTATTTTTAAACTATGGTATACATTTTTCATACATATGCTACCACACAATTAATAGACTACAATATACTGTAAACATAAATTTTCTATGCACTGGGAAATCAAAAAAAATAATTCACATGATTATGGCAATATTCACTTTATCGCGGTAGTCTGGAACCAAACCTGAAATATCTCTGAGGTCTGCCCATGTATCTTTTCAAATTCCTTTCTCTAGAGAAGTATCCATGTTAGATAAACATTATAAAAATAAAGAATATACTCCAAGCAAAGACTACTCACATTCTACACACTTTGTGTCTGTATCCCTTGGTTACACAGGTTATTTTTGCAGCAAAGCAAAAATTACACTGAAGAAGACTCCTAGACTTTCTAGGTCTATATCTAATTTTAATTGTCTTTAAAATGGGGTTTTTACTAATAAGCATTAATGGTAATGTTGAATTATATAAAGCGTATTCAATTTAAAAAGGCAGATAAGTAGGTTATCCTTTAAAAGAGAGCTTATTCAAAAGTAAATGCATATATATTTTGAAGAATAAATTTCACTTGTTTGGGGAAGTTGGCTACCTAGAATAAGTTATCCTCTAAAAGTGACAGCTAACTTAAGTTCTAGTGTACTACTACTCTGAGATTTCTGCATTTCACTCTATTAGACATGAAACAACAACTTGTGAAAAGTTTTGTTTTTTTTTTTAACCATATAATCTTTCACTGCTGCTGCTGCTGCTAAGTCGCTTCAGTCATGTCTGACTCTGTGTGACCCAATGGACGGCAGCCCACCAGGTTCCCCCGTCCCTGGGATTCTCCAGGCAAGAACACTGGAGTGGGTTGACATTTTCTTCTCCAATGCATGAAAGTGAAAAGTGAAAGTGAAGTCGCTCAGTCGTGTCCGACCCTCAGCGACCTATGGACTGCAGCCTTCCAGGCTCCTCTGTCCATGGGATCTTCCAGGCAAGAGTACTGGAGTGGGGTACCATTGCCTTCTCAGTATTCATTTATTCACTCATTATGGGGCCAACAGATATTTATTGTGTAGCTGCTATGTGCCAGAGACTGGGCACTGGGTCAGGACATGATCTAATTTCAGAGTATTTTATTTAACTAAACATGATTTATGAATATACACTGCCATCCTTTAGTTGTACAGCGTGTTCCTTTTTACTCTCCAGTTGTCATGAAGGAGGACTTGGGGAGAGTTCTACAACATCATTTTGTATAGGCTAAGGAAAAGGCTACAGTGGGGGCATGTGTAGCAAACCTGTGTTTATAAGAGAAGAGAAGGCAAAGGCTCCATCCTTTTGTCATCCAGCAGATCCATGTGCCTCGACATGCCATGGGTGAAGGTTCCAGGAGAGGACTCGTGCCACTGTATTTATCTCCCTTCTTATAAGGTGATCATAAAAACAGCTCAGTGTGTTGTGTGTATTTAAAAGAGAGAAAGAAGATGTGGGTAGGGGTGAAAAGAGAAAGTTTAGAAGTGAGAATGTGGAAATGAGAATCAGAATACTGGGAAGCCAGGCAGGTTGGGTAACATTCTAGAAGTCTCTGTAGTCATCTGGGAAAGTAAAATCGTATAGCTCTTAGAGCTCATGGGAAGTTTCATTCAAGTCCAGAGCCTCCTGCCAGCGCCCCTTGTGCCCCAGTCCTGTGGGTTACTGAGCGTGGGTGTAATACCTTCCATGGAGAAAAGGAATAGTCTCCCCTCTAATCTGGCTCCTTTACCAAGGAAACAAGAACCTTCAGGGTAATTTTCAGACAATCTGAGGCTCTCCTATATACCATAGTTTATGCTAGGTATCAAGAATATAAGAATAAATAAACTGGATAAAAGTGCTGGCTGTCAAGTAACTTGTAGTCTAGTGGGAGACACAAGCTAGTACAATTAAGGCTGCCATATTAAATATTATCTGACCATAATATCAGTGTTGTCCAAGATGCGCAAGAGAAAATTTTACATTTTTACTGTGTAATAGAAAAATCCAGTGCATCAAATTTTTGCAAATATTGCTTTGAGATAAGGCCCAAGAAGCATAAGTTTAAAAATGGGAGTGGGAAGTACTACTTGTTAGAACATGATTAAGTAAATAGTAATATACATAGAACCCAGATATAACATTCAAAATTGCTCATATGGTATATGAATAACTAAAGTTTGAGAAACACCACTTCCAGACACTGAATTCTCACAAAATCCTGTGAACTAGTCACTCATATATATTGCTGCCAGAAATTAGACTCAGAAAAACTAGAACATTATCCAGTCCCTCAGGAACTGATGGATGGACTGCCTGATTCTGCAGCTCATATTCCCTCACGGTGCTGCCTTGATATCAGGAAGGCCAGTGATCATCAAAAATTCTAATTCATGCAGGATTTTCCCAAACACTAACCCTATGTAATCAACTCTCTCTCCTACAGAGCGATCTAGAACTACCATGCTGTGGGTCATGAAAGGAGTTGCAACTTGCTTTTTCCCTCTAGGAATCAATAACTTACTGTTAGTAGCATTTACTCTGCCTGTGCTTTTGCAGCCCAACAGCCTGTAGGCAGTTGCTTCAAAATTCAAGAAAATGTCTACTGGTAATAGGTGACCCCATGGGGAGGTTTCCCTTCATAGGAAAAATCAAAGAGAAGAGGAACTAAAGATGAACAGAGAGAAAACTGCTGAGCTGGCTTCTGCTGTGGAAGTCATTAACCAAGTTGGATTAGTAAACTCTTCCAAAGCTACATCTGCCCTATTAAAGATTGAAGGGCCATATGCCAAAGTGAAAATTAAATAAAGTAACAAAAAGACTGTGCCCAAATGAATTTGGTTTTAGTTTTACTACACAGAGTGAGGCTCTGCACAATAAAGCAACCACAGAGAAACTTTGCCAAGTTGTGGTGGTTTCTTAGAATGCATTAAAAAGTCAGGAAGTCTCTACCATCTCTACTAATGATATTTGCTACTGGATCATAAAAGGACCTCTATTCTGACTTCTAAGGGAAAACTCATTTACTGAAAATTTCATCAAGCAATGAGAAATTTGCACATCAATTTTAGTATAGTCTGTTAGGCATGACTAAAATTCTGCAACAATCAAGTTTCAAAATGACTAGTCCTAATCAAAAAAACCTCATTCCTGTGTTAATTGCCTCTTTCCCTTCCAATATTACTAAGTATTTTATCCCATGACAACAGCAAAAAAAAAAAAAAAAAATCCTGGCTCTAAATTTATTAAAGGACAAAGAATTCAGCTCCTTGGAATTAGATGATACATTTAAATGCTGTTATGATTGCAAAGACTTTTCCTATTCCTATTCTGCTCTTTGTTGGTAGAAGTGTGTGCATACTTGTAAGAGGAGGTATCAGAGAAAACTCTAATTCTAGATAAATTTTATGATTGCCAAGTTGCTTCAAGCATTGAAGTTTAAAGTATTTAAAAATTATATCTTGATAAGAAGGAATTTTGAATATCTTCATCAATTCTGGCAGATGATAAATCTGAATTATGGAATATTTGTTTTGTCTTGTTTTTCTTCTTGCACCTTTTTTTTCTCTTTCAAAGATATGCAGTAACTCAAACCAGACCAAAAATATTCCTAACAACTTGTTTCAAAGAATATGAATAAAAAATATTTCTAAATAGTACATCAAATATGTTCTCAAATGCAAATATGGTTTGTTCAGTGAATTACAAAGATTTTTTTTTTCTGGTAGCAAATTATCCTTCCCAATCCTTGTTTTATAATCAGTAGAAAAAGCAAAATGGTAGACTATTATATAAAAAGTCTTCTGATACAAACTTTTAGAAAAGCTGGGTAAAATAGAATGTTTGTTTTTTCAATACAAAGCATAACTTAATAAACCAGTAAGGGGAAATCTCAGATGGTAAACCTCAAGAGGGTTCTGAAGACTCCATTCTCTGTGTATGAAATAATACTGAAAGAATCCAGTACTATTAATCTAGGGACATGAGTTTTGAGATTAATCTAGGGACTTAAAGAAGCACTAGAACCACACTACTTGAGATCCCAGCAAAAAGTCATAACCTTAAATGGGCTGCCCACTCTGTGAACTGGTGGCTTTGGAGTATGGAGAAAAACTCTCAAATGGCTATGATGGGCTCTGCTCACGGAGACTAATTAGCCACCCAAGGCTAATGGATAAAGCAGACCTTGCTAAAACTTAGCTTGCAACCATGACATAATACACGGGAAATGTACCCAAGCAGGAGTCAAGAGACATAAAAACAAGATTTGACCCCATAGAATTTTATGTAATAGAACAACACATCAATTTCTAGGTAAATTGAAGTTTTATTTCTTATCAGAACAGTAGGAAAAGCTGGGTGATAACAAAAACTCTCTGCTTGGAAATATTATTGGAGGACTACAGATCAATGAAATGCAGGAGGATCTGAATTATGGAGACAGTAGAACCATGAAAAAAATGAGCTGACTTTTTTGCAGCTATTTTTTTCTCTGGTCCACTTGTTGATTTTAGAAACTGGGTGAAAGGCTAAGAATTTAGACTTTGCCTGGGCAGAAAATTCTCTTAGGAATAGAAAAATCATCAGAGATTTTAGTAGTCTAAAAAGATGGAAAGATAGAATTAGAGACTTGATGATTCTCTAATTGGAGACTTGATGGTGTTCTCCTTTAGACAATTACCAAATGTTGATGCCGCAGGAGGAAGGAGGCTGAGGCTTGGAGACCCTGATAGGCAGAGCAGAATTTTCTAGAAACCCAGTGGGCCAAAGAGGCAAGGACTAAAGTTCAGAAATAACCAGGGAGAAGAGTTCAAGGGCATACAATACCCTCCCATTTGAATGTTCTGGAGGGCTATGATGTAGAGCAGAGAAGAAGGAAAGGTAAACTGAGCTCCACCAAAGTTACAAATCAATTTCGAGCCAGCCTGGTTTCTGACTGGATTAATGAGCTCAGCCCCATTCTTACTTGACTTGCAAAGAGTGAAGCTTAATAAAGAAAGTATTAAGCAGATCTCTGCAATTTAATATGTACCATCTGGAATTCAACCAGTAATAACTTGACTTTTCCAGCTTTCAGAGGCTGTCCACATTCTTTGATTTGTGGCCCTACTTTATCTATCTTCAAGACCAGATAGTACCTCACTATAACATTTGCTTCACATCTCCTTCTCTGACTCTTCTGCCTCCCTCTTACATCTTTTAAGGACCTTTGTGATTTTATTTGGGCCACCAAGGGAATCTAGGATAATATTCCTATTTTTAAAACCTTAAATTAATCACATCTACAAAGTCCCTTTTGCAATGGAAGGGAATATATTTACAGATCCTGGGATTAGAACATGGACATTTGGACATTTCATTAGCCTGCCTACCACAAAAGTAACATAAAAATTAGGGAACAATGAGATTTATTATACAGCAGGTTAGAAAGTAGTGAAAGTGAAAAGGTAAAGGAAACTTTTATACTCTACTGGTGAAACTGTAGAATGTTACAGTTTCTTTGGAGACTGTTTGACAATATCATTTCTTGGTGTCTACCTTAGAGAAGACATTACGTGTGTACATGGCATTACATGTGTACATGGGGACAAATTCAAAATTAGGCATTGCAGCTCTGATAATAATAGGGAAAAAGAGGAGCAATCTGATTCTCAGTGGGAGAAAGAGGCGTGACCATGATTTATGTGTGCAATGGAAGCCTATGCATTAGATAAAGTCAATGAAATGTTGTTGTTGTTCAGTTGCTAAGTCATGTCCAACTCTTCACAACTCCATGGACGGCAGCATGCCAGATTCCTCTGTCCTCCACTATCTCCATGAGTTTGCTCAGACTCAAGTCCTTTGAGTTGGTGATGCTATCTAACCATCTCAACCTCTGCCATCCCTTCTTTTTGCTGTTAGTCATTCTCAGCATCAGGGTATTTTCCAATGAGACCAATGAAATATATACATATACATATATTAATATGACATATTACAAATGATTAAACTAGAAACATATATATAAATCTCAGAAACAAAAAATAGGGAAAAATTATTAAGTAAATTTATGGAAAATCATAGTAGTGAGGAAGATAGAGCTAGCACCCAGTTCTAGACTTATACTTGTAAATGTGTATGTCCCTTTTCAAGTACACATAATAATATACTAATACAATATAACATATTGTAGATGGATATATAGCTTTAGAAAGCAATACCCCAAAGTTTTAGATTAGGATTGTCTCAAAAGTGGAAACAGGCTGAAAAAAATAAAGGAAAGAGAATTAGATTTTATTTGTAATATTTAATTTTTTAAAAACCTGGAATAATTAGTGAAAAATAACCCCTGCTTAATCTTCAAGGAGGTTTATGGGTATTTGTTTTATTATTTTTTCAATGTTCTTTTTTTTTCATTTTTAAAAAATAATTATAGGTATGCATTAATGATAATTTTCATTCTATTCCATTTCCAAATTATCATAACCCTGAAATTAAGGGAATCAAATTTAAGTAGGGATTGATACAAGAAGCTCAATCATATGCATATTCATGACTAGTAAATAAGGTTGAACATAACAATACAAGTGATTAGAAAATAGTGCAAAGGAAAGGGATGAGCAAATCTGACTGTCTCATATTGCTACTTGTGTTTATTTAAAGTACTACTCAAAGTTTATGGAAGCTCTGCAGAAAATTTGTCCAAGAATGGGGGTTCAAAAGTCTTATTATCTTTCAATGTAATTTTATATCCACCATAAATTAGCAATTTCTACATAATATACTAAAATAGTTTAGAAATTTATCCTACCTTTTCTGCCCCTTTCATTGTTCATAATGAGTATTTTAGGGGTAGGGGAAGCTGTCTTCTGGTGGCTCTTTCTCTCTTTCTCTAATGCCCTCTCATGGCCCTGCTTCTGAGACTTCATTTACAATATTTTGTTCTTATTATGTATGATGAAAGCTGTGAAGACAAAATTATTGACAAACCGAAGTCTAGAATATCAGTGCCAAGTAAATTCATTCTCACAATCAAATGGTGTCTCACAAGACTGCCTGGATCACACATAAGATTGTTATACTTTCTGAATCTGCCTCAACTGTCAAACTGTCCCCCTTTTAAGATATGCCTTTAAAGGTGGTTAATTTTCCTCCAATCACAAATCTAAAAGCATAAATCTAGAGTTGGGCGCTAGCTCCTTCTCCCCATTACAGAATTTTCTAGTAATTTGCCCATAAATAAACAATAGTCAGACCTTGATGCTGGGAAAGATTGAGGGCAAGAGGAGAAGAGGGTGACAGAGAATGAGATGGTTGAATGGCATCACTGACTCAATGGATTTCAGTTTGAGCAAACTCTTGAAGATAGTAAAGGACTGGTAAGCCTTGGCGAGCTGCAGGTCACAAAGAGTTGGATATGACTTAGTGACTGGACAACAGCAAAACAATAGTAAATGGAGTAAAATTCTCAATTGTAATATATGTTGCTTACAAAATTCAAGTTACAGCAAGTTGTCCTTTGCTTTTGCAGAAATTGACTACAAGCCTCAGGCCTCAGTCTGCTGGACCTCAAAAATTTCAATAAGGAAGCAAACTCGTCTTCTGGCTTGCATTTTGCATTTGTTTCACCAAGATGATTTGCTCTTGGTTTTCAGTTTTGATGAAAGGGGAATCTTGAGGAGCTTCTACATGCTTCATTGTATCCTAAATATCTGTCACTCAAAGAATTGGAAAGTCACTATGGAAATCCTATCATTTGTTAAGCATATTTATATAAAATTATATACACAGAATTTGGAGAAAAGCCAGATAATGGTTTGGGGTTACCAATAAGTTGTCCATGAAGATGAATTGGGTCCAAACCTCCTCTATTGATCCACACAAGCTTCCATTCTGATTGGTGGACAAAAATGATGTTCTGAGACCTATGATTTTTCTGTCTGTTCAAGTCCATCTCCAATGATGCCTGAAAGCTCTGATCATTTGTCTTTTCCCAGTATAGTAGCTCAGGTAAAAAAAGAAAAGTGAAAGTGTTAGTTGCTCAGTCATGTCCAGCTCTTTGCAATCCCATGGACTGTAACCCACCAGGGTCCTCTATCCATGGAATTCTCCAGGCAAGAATACTGGAGTAGGGTGCTATTCCCATCTCCACGGGATCTTTCTGACCCAGGGATTGAATCAGGGTCTCCTCCACTGCAGGCAGATTATTTACCATCTGGGCTCCCAGGTGAAGGCCACATAGAAACTTAGGAGGCTCTCAGTATATGTTTGTGAGATTCATACCTGCTTTTTCCCCAAGAATGTCTTCCCTCTTTTCGGGGGCCATGTGTGTGTTAGTTACTTAGTCATGTCCGACTCTTTACAACCCCATGGACGGTAGCCCACCATGCTCCTCTCGTCCATGGAATTCTCTAGGCAAGAATAGGTTTAAGATTTGAGTGAAAAGCTATGACTCTTTGGTTTCTGTTCACCATACTTTTTTTTTAAGTTATAAAAATCAAGTACTATCCTTCTTGATAAGGTAGACTTCACATTTTTTTTTCAGGTCTAGGGATCAATAAACAATTACCTACCATGGATCACTGTGAGTCAAACCAGTCTAATGAACAAACCTATCTTTCTACCAATTACTATAGTCATGTCCATGCTCTGGCATTTAATGGCCTGAATCTACCACTCCAGGAGCTGTCTTTGCATCTTAAATGAAGCATTCCATTTCAATGGCAGTGTCTCTTACCAGCATCCCAAGTTAACAGAGAACAGTTTCAAGTGCTTTTCAAAGATAATGACGGGACTGATGTTACCAACCATTTTTTTCCCAATAATTATGCCTTTAGAGCTCCTTTTTCAGAGCCCTTTTGGGCAACATGGGTTAGGGGGCAGGCATAAATGAATGTGTTGTATGTGATCAATCCATTCCTGCCTGTCTTCAGAGTCCTTCCCAAAGCCCTGACTGTCACATATGAGATCAGACAAGACTGTGATGTGTGTGCTTAGTTGCTCAGTCACGTCCGACTCTTTGTGACCCTATGGACTGTAGCCCACCAGGCTTCTCTGTCCATGGAATTTTTCAGGCAAGAATACTGGCGTGGGTTGTCATTTCCTACTCCAGACAAGACTGAATTTAACTGCAAAATACTGGCAACTGCAGGATCAAAATGTGAATTTCTTTTTTATGTATCTCAGACCTATGCCACAATGGATAAAATATTTTTCAGCCTTTTAGCCAAGAAATTCTTTTTTCCTCTCTTTTAAAGTATGAACCTCAGGTTTTGAACTTGTAATTCTTTTTTAAGTCGTTAAATGCTGTTAGAATCAAACACTCTATTTTCCTTGAGTTCCTTATATCTCTGCAAATGGTTATTTGGCTGTAGCCCTGGTTCTGTCAAAGACTTACCTTCTGTGGCTACTTCATTGCAGGTGACCACAGATGAAAATTAGAGGGCTGTTTCACACTGCTTGCCAAAAACCTTTCATATTGGCTAGATTTCAGAGCCTTCAGCCTGAATCAGACCAGATAATCAATTCCAGATACTTTCTATTTGCCCGAGGTTCTGTTTTCTAATATGATTTCCGGAGTCAGTGTCTATATCAGTCAGGGTTATAAGTTGCAAGCAAAGGAAGCTAATTTTAATAGTCGAAGCAGAAAATGAATTTGTTACAAAGATATGGCAGCTGATGAAATTTTGAAAGGGATGGAGGAACAGGCAAAAGATTCTAGAATTAATGCCCATAACCATATCACAGAACCAGCCCAAGGAGGGAAATTCACTGCCACCACTACTGAGCATTTGAGACTAGAGTTTACATGACTGTTATTGATAAAACTTTATTTGCATCTGATACTGCTGGAACTTCAGTGCCAGGAATTCAGTCCTGGAAGCAATTTATACGTGACAGACAAATGCTTAAGTACTATTCTGACTAGTATGGCTAGTAAAATGAATTCTTCACGGAGCCCCTTTCTGACACTGGCTCACTTCTGGACTACAGTCTAGCACCACATTTAATTGGATTTACCCAGGTCACACTCTTGTGCCTTAAGTGCAGTAGGGTGACAAAATGAATTTTTTTAGTTTCTACTTTGAGTATGCTGAATACATAAGTAGGAAATTCTCCAAACATAGGAGAGTTTTAAAAAATCCTAGATAATCAAAAAATATTACAGATATTCACTATTCCTGATAGCTCAGTTGGTAAAGAATCCGCCTGCAATGCAGGAGACCCTGGTTCAATTCCTGGGTTGGGAAGATCCCCTGGAGAAGGGATAGGCTACCCACCCCAGTATTCTGGCCTGGAGAATTCTATGGACTGTATAGTCCATGGGGTTGCAAAGAGTCAGACACAACTGCATGACTTTCACTTACACTATTCCTGATGTGTAGTCTTGTTTTCAATCTTCTGTATATAATTTTTGTCTTAAGTATATTGGATATAAATTGCATAAAGTCTTCTTTCCTGGGTATTATTTTGGGGCTTTTTTTTTTGGTGTTTATATTTTATTTTGCTTCTTTGCTTTCTCCTTTCTAATATTGCTATATTCCTCGAGTTTTCTTTATATTTTTCATCAAGTAATTTAAATTTTTGATTTCAGTACTTACCATTAAATTAACTTTTAAAAACTGAGCTATCATTTCTCTATTACCATTAAATAAAAGAATTCTCCCACCATCAGGATAAAAAACTTAGCATATATTTCTTTCTAACCACACTCAACTCATAGTTTTCATTAGAATAGTCTGGAAATTTTATATCCAGAATATTTTATTTGTTCTTATTGTGTCCCCTCTTTAAAAACAATACTTTGACACATATCAGTGCATTCAAGCAGGCCTGTTACAATTGGGCACCTAGCCACTCCAACCAGTTCTGGATCCTCACCTGGGGGGAGGAGGTGCCCCCTAGGGTATGTGGGCATAGACTCACCCCTTGGCACAGGCCTCATTCAAGAGAGCAAAGCTGGGAGGTGAGGAAAGGGCAGCAATCCTGTGTGCCATGATCACAAATGTAGCCTCCCCAGGCTGTCTTCTGAGTTCTGCCCCCATGACATACTCCCTTTTAATGGAGAGCTTTAACCTGCCCTTCACAGCTTTCTATCCTCTGGCCTCAGTTTCCTTCCTGGCCTTCTTGAAAATTGGTCCCCATACTCTGTTCAGTTCCTCCCCTAGAACATACACCTGAACCTCTCCCTGATCCCATCCCTCAGGGGCTGCTTGTCACTGGAAGCCTCCCTGATCCCAACAACAGGCTTCTCTGATGGCTCAATGGCAAAGAATTCACCTGCAGATGCAGGAGACACAGGAGACCCAGGTTTGATCCCTGGGTCAGGAAGATCCCCTGGGGGAAGAAATGTCTACCCACTCCAGTATTCTAGCCTGAAAAATCCCATGGACAGAGGAGCCTGGCAGGCTACAGTCCACAGGGTTGCAAAGAGTCAGACACAACTGACTGACTAAGCACACACATGCAGTGTGTAAATATGTTAATTTTTTCACAACTCACATTTTCCATATACTTTAGATATTCATTTGGTTTCATTTGTTAAGTAGCTAAAGAAAGTTTTCTTACATTTTTTTTTCACTAGGAAGTCTATTTGGGTTGTCTACATTCTAAATCATTGCCTGTCTAAAATTTCTTTCTGAAGTATTTATTTAAGAAATATAGATTCATAGGTTATGGAATGCTTTGGTGTCAATTATCCCCTTAAAACTTTGAAGAAACTATTCCAATGTCTCTTATATTCAATATTATGGAGAATTCAGTGGCACCCCGTGTGTGTGTGTGTGTGTGTGTGTGTGTGTGTGTGTGCGCGCACACACGCATGTGTTTCTTAACTCCTTGTTTAGATAACTGGTTTTAGTTTAGTAAGGCTAAGAAGGAAGGAATTTTACCACCTGCAAAAAATGTATGATTTCCTTTGGTTATAAAAATTCAACTGTTTCCAAGATATACTTCGGATGTGTGATTTTTGTTAATTTTGCCTGCAATTAAAATCTGGAAGTTTGACAACATTCTCTGTCAATGAGACTATAGGGAAATGAACTCTCCCATATTGCTCATATGAGTATGTAATGCATAACTTCTATGGCAGGTAATTTGTTAACATCTAATAAAATTACTTACATATTACCTCCTAACCAACAATTCTACTTCTAAAAAATTTCACGAAGATACCCTGGCAAAAGTATGAAGCGATTTGTACAGTTATTCATTACAAGATTATTACCTTGTAAAACCCAAATATCCTTCAACAGAGCTAATTTTAAAAAGTATAAATATACTCACAAAATAGTACTGTGTAACTCTAAAATAGATAAGGAATCATTTTCTGATCTTAAGAAGTAAACAATATAAAAAAATAAAAACAATGGTTTCCTTTAAAAGAAAAAGAATTTTAAAATCTATATTTCTTTGAATATATCTTGTTTTATATATTTTATATATTTATAAATAAATTTATTTTAAAGCAATTTCTGAAAAATTAAAATGCTAGTTTGTGAGTAAACAATGTGTATTTAATTGATGGCAAAGAGACTATTCCAAATGACTTTTAAAAACAGTAATTTGATTTTAAATCCCTAGAAGGATATAACCCAAGAAGCAAAAAGAATTTTAAAATGAATTTTTAAGTAATCATATTGTAAGCAAGGTGTTGATTTTGTTAGCCTGAATCTGAAATGGGTATTATTTAGTATAAAAAAGTATAAATGTGATATTTTGATCTATAATTCTCCCATGTTATTGAGAACCAGGAGTCTCAGCATTGAATAAAGGAGATATAAATGTAACATTGAAATAGTTAAGTAAAATCTTTTGTAATCTTGAATTTGAATTGAAAGTACCAAGGCAAAGTTGTGATGAATTTTCCTTTAAAAGAAAATATTTCCTAACTCTGCATGTTAAAAAAGTCAAGAGAGAATGACCAACCCATTTACAACAAATGCTCTTAGCATTTAAATTATGGCCACCACATACTGTTTCTCATTAAAAACGACAGAGCTTCTTTGGAGAAATGTTTGATTTCGAGTCTAGAGTAGAGATTTTACAAAGTGAGCTCAATATACTGTCAGACCTCACAGCAAGGAAACATTCCAAGACAGGTCTCAGGAGTCAATTTGAAGAGTCTCACATAAGTCAAAGACAGACATTTTCAGCATTATAAAAAAGTAAGTAGTTTGAAAATCATCAGAAATACTTAAATCTATGTTTCCATGGTATGAAAAATTAAACATGTAAGATGTTAGTGAACCAAGTCATAATTTTGAAAGCTAGTAAAATGGGAAACGATTATATACCTATTCCACCTTTCCTATTCTGTACAACAGAGTAACCAGATAGTGATGAAATGAAACATTTTACAGAAATATTCCAGTTACTAACTAAGGAATGAATGACAGAATATTACTATTATTCAAACCATAATGAGTCTGGGTATTAATCATCAACTGTTTATAATATTACAAAAAGATAAAGCACAGACATTCTGTCCTTCCTAATAGAAAGCACTCATGAAGCAGCCTTACAAAAAAAAAAAGAGAGAGAGAGAAAAAAAAAAAAAAAAGCCTTTTCTGATCAAACCTCTAGATCCATATACTAACTCTTAGAAAATACTAGAGTTAAAAAATATTTGTTATTTAATATACCAGGGAGGCAATTCGCAAAATTCAGGCTGGAAAACTCCAGGATTAAAAACAAAACAAAAACCTACCTTTTCTTTAATAAGAAATAATTGTAAAAATTAAAAACAAACAAAAAAAATGGAAAGGAATATAAAAAGGCACATAAGACATAAGTTCCTCACATAAGTTCCTATGTGAGGACATTATTTAGACCATGATTCAATCAAATGGCCAAAAATCTTTAAAAATTGTTTTCTGACATTTATGACACAGCTGGGCTTCCCTAGTGGCTCAGATGACAAAAAAAATCTGCCTGCAATGCAGGAGACCTAGGTTTGATTTCTGGGTCAAGGAGATACCATGGCAAAGGTAACGGTTACCCTTTCCAGTATTCTTGCTTGGAGAATTACATGGACAGAGAAGCCTGGTGGGCTACTGTCCATGGGGCCGAAAGATTCAGACATGACTGAGCAACTAATACTTCACTTCATGAGACAATTAGAAATTCAACAAGATTCAGTATTTGATGATGTTTTTAAATTTACTTATTTTAATTGGAGGCTAATAACTTTACAATATTGTGGTGGCTTTTGCCCTACATTGACATGAATAAGCCATGTGTGTACATGTATTCCGCATCCCATCCCTCAGGGTCATCCCAGTAAACCAGCCCTGAGCACCTTGTCTCCTGCATCGAACCTGGACTGGCGATCTGTTTCACATATGATGACATATGATAATATACATGTTTCAATGCTATTCTATCAAATCATCCCATCCTCACCTTCTCCCGCAGAGTCCAAAAGACTGTTCTATACATCTGTGTCTCTTTTGCTATATCACATATAGGGTCATCGTTACCATCTTTCTAAACTCCATATATATGCGTTGGTATACTGTACTGGCAGAGAAGGCAATGGCACCCCACTCCAGTACTCTTGCTTGGAAAATCCCATGGATAGAAGAGCCTGGTGGGCTACAGTCCATGGGGTCTCTAAGAGTCGGACACTACTGAGCAACTTCACTTTCACTTTTCACTCTCATGCATTGGAGAAGGAAATGGCAACCCACTCCAATGTTCTTGCCTTGAGAATCCCAGGGACGGGGAAGCCTGGTAGGCTGCCGTCTATGGGGTCACACGGAGTCGGACACGACTGAAGCGACTTAACAGCAGCAGCAGCAGCAGCATACTGTACTGGTATTTTTTGTTCTGACTTACTTCAATCTGTATAATAGGCTCCAGTTTCATCCAACTCATTAGAACTGATTCAAATATATTCTTTTTAATGGCTGAATAATATTCCATTGTGTATACATACCACGGCTTTCTTATCCATTCATCTGTTGATGGACATCTAGGTTGCTTCCATGTCCTGGCTATTATAAACAGTGCTGCGATGAATATTGGGGTACACGTGTCTCTTTCAATTCTGGTTTCCTCTGTGTGTATGCCCAGCAGTGGGATTGCTGGATCATAAGGCAGTTCTATTTCCAGTTTTTTAAGGAATCTCCACACTGTTCTCTATAGTGGCTGTACTAGTTTGCATTCCCACCAACAGTGTAAGAGGGTTCCCTTTTCTCCACACCCTCTCCAGTATTTATTGCTTGTAGACTTTTGGATAGCAGCCATTCTGACTGGCATGAAATGGTACCTCATTGTAGTTTTGATTTGCATTTCTCTGATAAGGAGTAATGTTGAGCATCTTTCCATGTATTTGTTTGCCATCTGTATGTCTTCTTTGGAGAAATGTCTATTTAGTTCTTTGGCCCATTTTTTGATTGGGTCATTTATTTTTCTGGAATTGAGCTGTAGGAGTTGCTTGTATATTTTTGAGATTAGTTGTTCGTCAGTTGCTTCATTTGCTATTATTTTCTCCCATTCTGAAGGCTGTCTTTTCACCTTGCTGATAGTTTCCTTTGTTGTGCAGAAGCTTTTAAGTTTAATTAGGTCCCATTTGTTTATTTTTGCTTTTATTTCCAATATTCTGGGAGGTGGGTCATAGAGGATCCTGCTGTGATGTATGTCGGAGAGTGTTTTGCCTATGTTCTCCTCTATGAGTTTTATAGTTTCTGGTCTTACATTTAGATCTTTAATCCATTTTGAGTTTATTTTTGTGTATGGTGTTAGAAAGTGTTCTAGTTTCATTCTTTTACAAGTGGTTGACCAGTTTTTCCAGTACCACTTGTTAAAGAGATTGTCTTTTCTCCATTGTATATTCTTGTCTCCTTTGTCAAAGGTAAGGTGTCCATATGTGTGTGGATTTATCTCTGGGCTTTCTATTTTGTTCCATTGATCTATATTTCTGTCTTTGTGCCAGTACCATACTGTCTTGATGACTGTGGCTTTGTAGTAGAGCCTGAAGTCAGGCATGTTGATTCCTCCAGTTTCATTCTTCTTTCTCAAGATTGCTTTGGCTATTCAGGATTTTTTGTATTTCCATACAAATTGTGAAATTATTTGTTCCAGCTCTGAAAAAAAATACCGTTGGTAGCTTGATAGGGATTGCATTGAATCTATAGATTGCTTTGGGTAGTATATTCATTTTCACTATATTGATTCTTCCAATCCATGAACATGGTATATTTCACCATCTATTAGTGTCCTCTTTGATTACTTTCACCAGTGTTTTATAGTTTTCTATATATAAGTCTTTAGTCTCTTTAGGTAGATATATTCCTAAATATTTTATTCTTTTCGTTGGAATGGTGAATTGGATTGTTTCCTTAATTTCTCTTTCTATTTTCTCATTATTAGTTTACCAGAATGCAAGGGATTTCTGTGGTTGATTTTATATCCTGCAACTTTACTATATTCATTGATTAGTTCTAGTAATTTTCTGGTGGAGTCTTTAGGGTTTTCTATGTAGAGGATCATGTCATCTGCAAACAGTGAGAGTTTTACTTCTTTTCCAATTTGGATTCCTTTTATTTTCTTTTTCTGCTCTGATTGCTGTGGCCAAAACTTCCAAAACTATGTTGAATAGTAATGGTGAAAATGGGCACCCTTGTCTTGTTCCTGGCTTTAGGGGAAATGCTTTCAATTTTTCACCACTGAGGATAATGTTTGCTGTGGGTTTGTCATATATAGCTTTTATTATGTTGAGGTATGTTCCTTCTATTCCTGCTTTCTGGAGAGTTTTTATCATAAATGGATGTTGAATTTTGTCAACGGCTTTCTCTGCATCTATTGAGATAATCATATGGCTTTTGTGTTTCAATTTGTTAATGTGGTGTATTACATTGATTGATTTGCAGATATTGAAGAATCCTTGCATCCCTGGAATAAAGCCCACTTGGTCATGATGTATGATCTTTTTAATATGTTGTTGGATTCTGTTTGCTAGGATTTTGTTAAGGATTTTTGCATCTATGTTCATCAGTGATATTGGCCTGTAGTTTTCTTTTTTTGTGGCATCTTTGTCAGGTTTTGGTATTAGGGTGATGGTGGTCTCATAAAATGAGTTTGGAAGTTTACCTTCCTCTACAATTTTCTGGATGTGTTTGAGTAGGATAGGTGTTAGCTCTTCTCTAAATTTTTAGTAGAATTCAGCTGTGAAGCCATCTGGACCTGGGCTTTTGTTTGCTGGAAGATTACTGATTACAGTTTCGATTTCCATGCTTGTGATGGGTCTGTTAAGATTTTCTATTTCTTCCTGGTTTAGTTTTGGAAAGTTATACTTTTCTAAGAATTTGTCCATTTCTTCCACGTTGTCCATTTTATTGGCATATAATTGCTGATAGTACTCTCTTATGATCCTTTGTATTTCTGTGTTGTAGTTGTGATCTCTCCGTTTTCATTTCTACTTTTATTGATTTGATTTTCCTCCCTTTGTTTCTTGATGAGTCTGGCTAATGGTTTGTCAATTTTTTTTTTTTTTTTTTTAAGAACGATAATAAAGGATATTCATTTTATCCTTTCAAAGAACTAGATTTTGGCTTTGTTGATTTTTGCTATGGTCTCTTTTGTTTCTTTTGCATTTATTTCTGCCCTAATTTTTAAGATTTCCTTCCTTCTACTAACCCTGGGGTTCTATATTTCTTCCTTTTCTAGTTGCTTTAGGTGTGGCTGCTGCTGCTGCTGCTGCTAAGTTGCTTCAGTCGTGTCTGACTCTGTGCAACCCCATAGACGACAGCCCACTAGGCTCCACTGTCCCTGGGATTCTCCAGGCAAGAATACTGGAGTGGGTTGCCATTTCCTTCTCCAATGCATGAAAGGGAAAAGTGAAAGTGAAGTCGCTCAGTCATTCCCGACTCTTAGCCACCTCATGGACTGGAGCCTACCAGGCTCCTCCATCCATGGGATTTTCCAGGCAAGACTACTGGTGTGGGGTGGCATTGCCTTCTCCTTAGGTGTAGAGTTAGGTTATTTATTTGACTTTTTCTTGTTTCTTGAGGTATGCCTGTATTGCTATGAACTTTCCCCTTAGCACTGCGTTTACAGTATCCCACAGGTTTTGGGTTGTTGTGTTTTCATTTTCGTTCATTTCTATGAATATTTTGATTTCTTTTTTTATTTCTTCTGTGATTTGTTGGTTATTCAGCAGCGTGTTGTTCAGCCTCCATATGTTGCAATTTTTAATAGTTTTTCTCCTGTAATTGAGATCTAATCTTACTGCATTGTGGTCAGAAAAGATTTAGGTAGATTTATTCCTAAGTATTTTATTCTTTTCATTGTAATGGTGAACGGGATTCTTTTCTTAATTTCTCCTTCTGTTTTCTCATTGTTAGTGTATAGGAATGCAAGGGACTTCTGTGTGTTGATTTTATATCCTGCAACTTTACTATATTCATTGATTAGTTCTAGTAATTTTCTGGTGGAGTCTTTAGTGTTTCCAATGTAGAGGATCATGCCATTTGCAAACAGTGAGTGTTTTACTTCTTCTTTTCCAATATGGATTCCTTTTATTTCTTTTTCTTCTCTGACTGCTGTGGCTAAAACTTCCGTAACTATGCTGAATAGTATTGGTGAGAGTGGGCACCCTTGTCTTGTTCCTGACTTTAGGGGAAATGCTTTCAATTTTTCACCACTGAGGATAATGTTTGCTGTGGGTTTGTCATATATAGCTTTTATTATGTTGAGGTATGCTCCTTCTATTCTTGCTTTCTGGAGGGTATTATCATAAATGGATGTTGAATTTTGTCAAAGGCTTTCTCTGCTTCTATTGAGAGAATCACATGGTTTTTATCTTTCAATTTGTTAATGTGGTATATTACATTGATTTGCAGATATTGAAGAATCCTTGCATCCCTGGGATAAAGCCCACTTGGTCATGATGTATGATCTTTTTAATGTGTTGTTGGACTCTGTTTGCTAGGATTTTGTTAAG
Source organism: Bos mutus (assembly GCF_027580195.1). NCBI lineage: Eukaryota > Metazoa > Chordata > Mammalia > Artiodactyla > Bovidae > Bos > Bos mutus. The sequence goes on from NC_091617.1 coordinate 123,447,635, forward strand.
GATTTTTGCATCTATGTTCATCAGTGATATTGGCCTGTAGTTTTCTTTTTTTGTGATATCTTTGTCTGGTTTTGGTATTAGGGTGACGGTGGCCTCATAGAATGACTTTGGAAGTTTACCTTCCTCTGCAATTTTCTGGATGTGTTTGAGTAGGATAGGTGTTAGCTCTTCTCTAAATTTTTGGTAGAAATCAGCTGTGAAGCCGTCTGGTCCTGGGCTTTTGTTTGCTGGAAGATTTCTGATTACAGTTTTGATTTCCGTGCTTGTGATGGGTCTGTTAAGATTTTCTATTTCTTCCAGGTTCAGTTTTGGAAAGTTATACTTTTCTAAGAATTTGTCCATTTCTTCCACGTTGTCCATTTTATTGGCATATAGTTACTGATAGTAGTCTCTTATCATCCTTTGTATTTCTGTGTTGTCTGTTGTGAGTTCTCCATTTTCATTTCTAATTTTGATGATTTGATTTTTCTCCCTTTGTTTCTTGATGAGTCTGGCTAATGGTTTGTCAATTTTATTTATCTTCTCAAAGAACCAGCTATGGTCTCTTTTGTTTCTTTTGCATTTATTTCTGCCCTAATTTTTATAATTCTTTCCTTCTACTAGCCCTGGGGTTCTTCATTTCTTCCTTTTCTAGATGCTTTAGGTATATAGTTAGGTTATTTATTTGACTTTTTTCTTGTTTCTTGAGGTAAGCCTGTATTGCTATGAACCTTCCCCTTAGCACTGCTTTTACAGTGTCCCATAGCTTTTCAGTTGTTATGTTTTCATTTTTTTCTTTCTTCTGTGTGTGTTATTTCTTCAGAAGTGTGTTGTTTAGCCTCCATATGTTGGAATTTTTAATAGTTATTTTTTCCTGTAATTGACATCTAATCTTACTACTTTGTGACCAGAAAAGATGCTTGGAATGATTTCAATTTTTTTGAATTTAACAAGGCTAGATTTATGGCCCAGGATGTGATCTATCCTGAAGAAGTTTCCATGTGCACTTGAGAAAAAGGTGAAACTCATTGTTTTGGGGTGAAATGTCCTGTAGATATCAATTAGGTCTAACTGGTCCATTGTATCATTTAAAGTTTGTGTTTCCTTGCTAATTTTCTGTTTAGTTGATCTATCCATAGGTGTGAGTAGGGTAATAAAGTCTCCCACTATTATTGTGTTATTGTTAATTTCCCCTTTCATACTTGTTAGCATTTGCCTTACATAAGTATTTGATGATATTAAGGAAATAGTATCAATTCAATTTTTAAAGAATGGTAATGGTTAAGCTCTCTGAAAGTATTTGTTTTAGAAATAAGAACTGAAATATTTACAGAGGAAATGACATGGGGTCTAGAATTTACTTCCAAATAATTGAGAAGGAAGAAGTTAATTTATGTGTAGATGAAACAAGATTGACTGAGGACTAATAACTAGATGGGCGATGGGTATACAGTGTCCATCAACCTAGTCTGTCTTTCTATAGGCTTGTAATTTTCCATAATAAAAAGTTGAAAATAGTGTCTACTACTTAATAAATGCTATAATTCAGAAGATACAAGTCTGTATGTGGGCTCAACTAATTTCCTATATTTTTAATTTTTTTCTCTTCTGCCTTCTTAGTTATTGACATTTCAGAATTTCTCTTTTATACATTTTAGATCTACTGGATCTATATTTATAGCCTTTTGTGTTTTCTCTTATTATGTTTTTCTCTTTATGTTTTGTTTCTGAGTCCTTGAGCTTTCACTGAAAACTATTGCAAAATCAAATTAGGTTAGTTTTCAATATCCAAACTTTTATCCACTAATTTTATTGCATATTTGATTTGCTATTGCATTTCCCAACTCCAGAGAAACAAATTTTCTCTCAATCTCATTGAGAATATTATCTTATTAAATAATTAAACAAAATAATAATAGTGATAATAATTTCATTAAATGATATGTTTCAGTCTATATTAAATATTTTCATTAAATGCTTACCATGTTTCACAGTTACACTCATCTCACATGCTAGCAAAGTAATGCTCAAAATTCTCCAAGCCAGGCTTCCACAGTACATGAACCATGAACTTCCAGATGTTCAATCTGGATTTAGAAAAGGCAGAGGAACCAGAGATCAAATTGCCAACATCGTTGGATCATCAAAAAAGCAAGAGAGTTCCAGAAAAAAATCTACTTCTGCTTTATTGACTACCCCAAAGCCTTTGACTGTGTGGATCACAACAAACTGTGAAAAATTCTTAAAAAGATGGGAATACCAGACCACAAGACCTGCCTCCTGGGAAATCTGTATGCAGGTCAAGAAACAACATTTAGATCTGGACATGGAACAAGAGACTGGTTCCACATCAGGAGAGGAGTATGTCATGGCTGTATATTGTCACCTTGCTTATTTAACATATATGCAGAGTACATCATGCAAAATGCCAGGCTAGAGGAAGCACAGATTGGAATCAAGATTGCCGGGAGAAATATCAATAACCTCAGATATGCAGATGGCATCATCCTTATGGAAGAAAGTGAAGAAGAACTAAAAGCCTCTTAATGAAAGTGAAAGAGGAGAGTAAAAAAGTTGGCTTAAAACTCAACATTCAGGAAACTAAGCTCATGGCATCTGGTCCCATCACTTCATGGGAAATAGATGGAGAAACAGTGGAAACAGTGGCTGACTTTATTTTTTGGGGCTCCAAAATCCCTGCAGATGGTGACTGCAGCCATGAAATTAAAAGAAGCTTGCTTCTTGGAAAAAATCTATGAGCAACATAGACAGCATATTTAAAAGCAGAGACATTACTTTGCCAACAAAGCTCTGTCTAGTCAAGGCTATAGTTTTTCCAGTAGTCATGTATAGATATTAGAGTTGGACTATAAAGAAACCTGAGCACCAAAGAATTGATGCTCTTGAACTGTGGTGTTGGAGAAGACTCTTAAGAGTCCTTTGGACTACAAGGAGATCAAACCAGTCCTTCCTAAAGGAAATAAGTCCTGAATATTCATTGGAAGGACTGATAGTAAAGCTGAAACTCCAATACTTTGGCCACCTGATGCGAAGAACTGACTCACTGGAAAAGACCCTGATGCTGGGAAAGATTGAAAGCAGGAGAAGGGAGACAACGGAGGATGAGATGGTTGGATGGCATCACCAACTCTATGGACACAAGTTTGAGTAAGCTCTGGGAGTTGGTGACAGACAGAACAGCCTGGCATGCTGCAGTCCATGGGGTTGCAAAGAGTAGGACACAACTGAATGATGGAACTGAACTGAACTGATGTTTCATAGATTTACGAATGCATCATAAATGCATCATTTATGAATGATTTATAATGTTTGCATACATTATATCTGTAGATTATTCATATTCAACAGACAAGAAATGGCTGATCTACGTGGGCTTGTCCAAGTGGTTACATTTTGTTCCATGTGACTCTCCTCTTCCTTCTGGGAACAGTGAGCTAGGCTATATATGGACATTTAGTGATGGTAGTAAAAAATGCAAGAAGACAAGCAAGGATTCAGAAGGCTTATGCTGGGAACTGGCACATCATCAATTCTTAAAGTCACATGGCTGAACTTAAAGTAAAGAAGCAAGGAAATATATTCTGACCCTTTTGTGGGAGAAAGCTGTCTGTTACAGGGGGAAAAAAGGAATGAATCTGGATTGCCTAAGTGAATACACAATCATTCATGCAAGTGGTCTATGTATTAAATGACAGCATTTTATATCTGGACAAAAATTTTTAAAAGCTTATACCCTTAACCACTATCCAAGAATTATTTTATATCAAAACACATTCATTGATGCCAGGGATTGATATGTTCATTGGAATCTATTGAATCTTTTCATGTGCCTGTGATTATTCTTTTCTCAAAGGGGAAGAATGAGGGGTATGTATTACTGTACAGTATTGGGAACTGGGATGGTCTGTTAAGTTTTGTGCATGTATTCCTTCCATTTTTCACATCAACTAATTAGTGACACTCCAACATATCTCACTGGATTATAAGAATTAAACGCAACATCTGCACATACCTGGCACATAGTAGTAACTTGATTTTCAGTTCCCTATATCTTCAACTCGATGGACATGAGTCTCAGAACGCTGGGAGTTGGTGATGGACAGGGAGGCCTGGCGTGCTGCGATTCATGGGGTCGCAAAGAGTCAGACACGACTGAGCGACTGATCTGATCTGATATCTTCCAAGAGTCCTTTTTCCTCCTGCATGGAAACATGCACAATACTTTTTAATGCTCCTCAAGTTTTCAACAACACTACCTTCCATTCATGTTCCTTACTTCCTCAGGTCTCAATTATTTCTCAAGATGACTTGCTCCAGGCTCCATCTCCTAAGCATCTTGAGAAATGTAGCTCTCAAATGACACCAGTAATCCAATTTTCTTCAATTTCCATTCATCCTTCAGACAGCTAATACTCCATACAATTGCATTTCTCAAGGTCAACAATATCCCCCACATTGTCAAGTCAGTGAACACATTTCTTTCCTCAGACATCTCACGCTCTTAACAGTATTTTCCACTGCTGATCACTTATACCTTCCAGAAACAATTTCTTTTCTTGTTCCATGATTTCATTCTCTTTGAGGTTTTTTCCCATTACCTCTCTGGTCATTCTGTTTTACTCTTTTTTGTGATTTCTTCTCCTGTACTCAATCTTTAAAAACAAGAGTTTACCAAGGCTCACACCACCTGGAATCATTTCTAATTTTTGTAATGTATTTTCCTCATTAGACAATTTCAAGGTTTGCAATGGCTTTAGACAACTTCCAGGTGCTGAAAACTCTCAAACTTATATCTGAGTCTAAACCTGTCCTTCAAATATTATGTTCTTACCTATCATTCCCACTGGAATATATCCATGGACAAATTCTTGATTTCTGCTATTGACTCCCTTGTTTAATTCTGATAGCCATTCCAAGTAGATGAAACATAAGCTCACTCTCCCAATAACCCTATTTCACATTACTTTTTTTTACTATATGACCAACAAACAAACACACACACACACACATATCTGAATCTTTTCTTCCATTTATTTGATTGTTGTTTCTTTTCTATTTGATCATTAGGATAAGTTGCATGAGAGAAGAAATCTTGCCTGTTTCATTTACTGTTTCATCCTTAATACCTAGAATACTGCCAAACACAGAGTAATAACTTAGTAAATATTTTGGGGGTGAAAGAATGAATCTTGTCTTACTTTCATTGCTTTTCTGAAAAGCAAGCTGAAAAGCCTATTAATTATTAATAATAATTGCTCACATGCTGCTTTATGTTTTACAAATATTTTCATTTAAAATGTCTCATTTAAAAATCACTGCAACCCTGGGAGTTGAGATTATTACTCTCTTTATAAAAATAAAGAATACTGTGACTGAGAGGACTCATACAGATGTTAGCCTGAGTTTGGATTCCAGGTTTTTTGATTCCAAGTTCACTGATATTTCCATCATACCATAGCAATTATGATTTTTCCTATGAAGTCAATAAGCAAAAGCTATTAAAATGCATCTTTTAAAAGGAAAGCATTCTAAAAGGCATATTCACATTCCATTTTCACTCATGTATTTAGGAACTATAAAGTCAATAGATTTTTTCCTGGTGCTGTATTTTTTAACTCCTCAATAATGAAGGATGTATTTAAATTACTGTGCCCAGTGACTTACAGCATCATTTTTGACTTACAGCATCTGTAAAACTTTTTGTAATGGTTCAAAGAGAATATTTAATGAACCAACATGAATCAATTTAAGTAACAACAACAATCATAGTCACAATAATCACAATAATATTCATGCGTTTGTATGGTTCTTCATGTACTTTCAGTGTGTTTTTATATTTGCCCTTTTGATTTTCATACAGACTATAATATGAGATTATTAAGAAAGTTTTAAAAAAATTATTTCAGGTATTTTTTTAAAACTCCTTTAATATCACTATGTAAATAGACTACTAAAACTCTCAAAATTGACTGCTTTTTAATTTTTCCATGCAACTCACACTCAGTAGGAATTATCTCTGAAATCCCCACAGGATTTTCCATGCCTCAATTAATCCACTGATACCTTAACCACACATAACCCCCTTATATTCTTCTTGAGTGCAACATGCACCTTCTAATGTCCAATATAATCCAAGAGAAGGTGTGGTCTGCAATCTCCTAAACATCTTCTACTACTCACAGTTCATTATTTTTTCCATAACCCTTAAAACCATACATGCCATTCAGCATCTTGTATGCTTGTCTGAACTCTCCATAACCTTTTGCTTCTGTGCCAATAAGTAATTGCAAGCAACAAAAATACTCTGGCTAACTTAAACAAAAGAGAAGTTATTGGAGTCTCACAACACAGTTTGAAGGTAGGAGGCCTAGGGAGGATATTATGCAGGGAACAAGTTTGATTATAACATGAGCAATCTAGTCAATACACCACCACCAGCGCAAAATCTACTTCCAAACAGTCAGTTGTCTTGTCTCACTGACCAAAATTTAAGACAGTATCCAATTCATTTATCTCAGGTGATGTTCTGCCCCTGTCTAAGGGAGGATGTGAGCAATTAAAGCATACCTACAAGACTAGATTCAATAAATAGCTAATTATTCCAGAGGAAATAAGAGTACTGTTTTTTAAGAGGAAATTATGCTCTACTGACAATGAAAAACAAATTCCACTGCAGTCTACTCTGACTATACAATATTCATACCCCCAAACTGTCATATGTACATTTCCAACAATATCCATGTATAACACAAATCCATCTATTCCCTTAGAGAAGCAACAAAAATTCATTCAGACCCAAGTCTGCTGGCATTGTTTCTGGCATTGTTCCTTACCTAATCTAATTCCTTCATGATACCATCTCAATATTCTGCAGTAGCAGTTCCCAATCTTTTTGTTACCAGAGACCATTTTCGTGGAAGACAATTTTTCAGAATGATTCAAGTGTGTTACATTTTATTGTGGACTCTTTCTATTATTATCACATCAGCTCCACCTTAGATCATCAGGCATTAGATTCTGGAGGTTGGTGACCTCTGTTCTATAGTGTAGGAGCTAAATGGAATATCTAATTACCACGTGTGTGTGTGTCCAACTCTTTGTGACCCCAAGGACTATAGCCCACCAGGCTTTTCTGTCCATGGGATTTTCCAGGCAAGAATACTGGATTGACTGCCATTTTCCTCCTCCAGAAGATCTTCCCCACCCAGGGATCAAACCCAAGTCTCTTGCGGCTCTTGCGTTGGCAGGCAATTCTTTACCACTGCACCACCTGAGAAGTTGAATTGTCACAGAACTCCCTTTATAAACATAGTGGAATAATGGGAAAAAATGAGAATACATATTGATTTAAAGTATAAACATAGGTGTGTAAGAAGGAAAATAAGTTAAAGGTTAATACCATCATTTCTGCTACTGGTCATGAGATTGCCTTTTTCTTCCTTTCTCTATTACCTATTCTGTATTTTTCTGGCTTTTAGCTGGTATCAGCAGTATCCCAGCTGGAGGAGATTATCTGTTCTGTGATATAATCCAAATTTGAAGTTTGAGAGATCTGAGCGGTTTGTGGTCTTGCATATGTTGGATTGTAATCGTCTTAATTGTTTCTTCTAGTCATACTAAAGCAAGTTGGTACCCCCAGTGGCTTACCAGGTTCCTTGCATTTGTCTCTTTGCATCACTGTACAGCAGAAGCCCTATTTCCTCTTGATAAACAGGGCCAATAACCTCAATTAATGCCATAATTCTGTTTTTCACAATTTTCCCAGTTGCATGACAAAGGCATGACTCCTAGATGGTGATCCAAGCTTCCAAAAGCATTGAATCCACTGCTATGTTTCCAAACGGAAACATTCCCCAGGTGGAAACAAAACTAAACTTTGAATGGCAACATAGAGTCAGAAAACAAATGTCAAGCCCCTTCACTTACTTTCCTTGATTATTTAATCCATATATTCTGATGTTAGGGAAACTCTAAGTTTCATAAAATGATGTGTGTCAAACGGAATCCTTAGTGAACCTGCAATAGTCAGTTCAACTATTTTATGACTTCAGTGAAACTTCTTTACCTTAAATCCAATTCTTTGGTCATAAATTAAGGGATATTGTGACAAGGTATAAGAAATTTCATCAGTAAACAGAGCCATAATCTGAATAGAAAACAGCGCAAATTCAGAACAGACATTTATCCCAGCGGGAATAAGCTGCAAACAGTTCCAAGAGTAATCAACTTTCTACCATATGGTTGGATGATCATAGATATATAAAGCCAAATTAAAGCTCCAGGTTAGTAGCTGCTTTCTTGCAAACTGGACTCTCAGTAAGAATAGCCACGTCACCCTTCATGAGAAGGAAATGCTCTTGAGTCCCAAGATGGACTCCATGTCCATCCTACCAATATGACCATTTTCTTTATGAGCTCAATAAATAAACATCAGGATAGCAGTGGTAAATGGCTGACTGAAAATCATAGTGTACATCTTATCCACCTGATTTTTATGAATTTCTTTTGTAATGGAAATATACATCAGTATTTGGGGACTTAGCTTGAGAGATTCATCTATATGTTTTCTTCCAGAACATCCTGTCACTACTTCTCCAGTTATGCCATTTCCAATTTTCCAAACACGTGACCAAGGCATTACCTGTCATTCACTCATGTACACAAATCTTTACCTCATGACATCATTCCTTCCAGGCAAAGTGGAGTACTGTGACACTGGTGGTATACAGAAGAACTGTGCATGTTAGGCTGGTTAGTTGTAAGGAAAGAGGGTTGTTGGGTACCCACAAGAGTGGAGGACTTATGTGGATACTTGCTAAACTTTTTTTTTCTTTTCAGTATCCAAATCCCCTTCTACTATCACCCCAAAAATCTCAGTAAGAAACTCCCCAATTGAATCATGTATTATACAACCATGTCTCTATTTCTGCTTTGCAAATAGGTTCACCTGTATCATTTTTCTAGATTCCACATACATGTGTTAATTTGCGATATTTGTTTTCCTCTTTCTGACTTATTTCACTCTGTATGACTATGTAGGTCTATCCACGTCTCTGCAAATGGTACTTCATACTCTGTGGTGACCTAAATGGAGAGGAAATCCAAAATAAGAAAGGATACATGTGTAAATTTGGCTTATTTACTTTACTGTATATCAGGAAATAACACATTATGAAGCAACTATATGCCAATAAAAGTTTTCTTTAAAATATATTTATTAATATCATATTTTGAATAAATATTTTAATACATTTTAAAATAAAAGAGCAAGATAGATATGACAGTAGACTTGAAATTTCCTATCTTCCCATCTAGCTTGTTACAGTAGGAGAGTAAATGGAAGTTGAATGGAGAAGCTCAAAACCATGAATAGAGAATGCATTTGACCATCATTTTCTGTACTTTACTGAGAAACTTCGGTATAGTAATTGGCAGTTGGACCATATCCACTTCACAAAAATAATCTTAAATTGGACAAAATCAGCAGAAACGTAACCCTAAAATCTCTGACATCTAAGGAATTCTAACAACCAGATTCTAAAATGAATGCCTTTCTAAAGTTTGATGTGGATTCTAACTATCCTTGTCTGCTATTTTGCATATCTTAATATATATACTATTTTATTCTTTATTATGTAAATTCCTTTTTCCAAGATTTGGGAATAGAAAGTATTGGAAATTGAATAGTTCTTATAATTTCCTTATATTTCTAGAAACTGGTACATAAATTTTATTCTTCTTTGACATTCAAATGAATTATATTTCTAATTGTTCTAAGAGCATGGCCATGTTGCCATGGGTCTTAGTGATCCATGCTATGAGAACATTAGCTAACTTTGGATTCTAGTGTCAAGAATGCATAATTTCTCTGGAAAATGCATGATTGAACCTCTACGAAACATGTATTGTGTTATAAATCATAATCACCAGTGGAAGTGTGTTATTAATCCTGCATAAAAGATGTAGTAGTTATTATTGCTACTGTGCATTCAGGCCTCTGTCTAGGAATGTAGTTGAAATTCCCAAATTGTAGGTCAAGTTAATCTTCCAGTCTAATGAGCAGATTTTTGTATTTATCATTTTTATATTTATCTTCATCTCTTATAATTATGGATTATTAATTTTCTTCTGGCATTAAGCCATCTGCCTCAAAGTTAGTATTACATTCTAAAAATCTTTTCAGTGAATGTCTTTATTATAGATTGCTATAACTACTAGAAAGGAATTATATTTTCATCACTTTTCCCTTGAATATTTGACCTGTTTCTAGGAAGGAGAACCAATTTCAAATCCTCAGTGATTCTGAGCTATTCCTTCATTCTGAAATAGCTATGTGCAATGAAAATGGGGAAATTTTCAATCTACAGAATGATGACATTTCACCTTGAAAAAAATTTCAGCATCCATGAACATCTGATTTGTACATGAAAACTGATAATTAAAGAATTTCAAATAGGCTCAAATTAGTAAAAGACTAGAATTCAGACCTCTTTTTTAAATTAAGACTTAAGTTTCATTTTTCTGAAAGTAATTAAGAGGTTCACATTTTAGGATCTACAAGTTATCATACTAAGTAAAATAAGTCAGAGAAAGACAGATATTATATCACTTATATATGGCATCTCAAAACTAATATAAATGAATCTGTATATAGAACAGAGAAAACAAACTTACAATTATCAAAGGGGAAAGGTGGTGGGGAGGGATAAATTAGGAGTTGGGGATCAACAGATACACACTGCTACATATAAAATAAACAAGAAGGACCTATTCTATAGCAAGGAACTACCTACAGTATACAGGGAATAATATTCAATACCTTGTAATAACCTATAATGGAAAATAATCTGAAAATGAATATATATGTATATGTATAACTGAATCACTGTGCTGTACACAAACTGACATAGTATTGCAAACCAGTTATACTTCAATTTCAAAAAAATAGAGGTTCACAGTTTAAAAACAAAGTATATACTAGACTTAAAATGAAAAGCTGACATCTTCTGTCCCTTCTTTCCCCACTCTCAATTTTCCTTGCCAACAACTGCTTCTCACTCATCAGAAGCAACCAGTTTCAACTCTTGTAGCTTTTTCTTAGGGTATATATACATCCATATTTTAAAATAACATGATTATACTACTATCTTAAAATATGGATGTATATACACTAAGAAAAATCTACAAGAGTGGAAAGTGGGTGATTATACTGCTATCCCCTCTCCGGTGTTCTTGCCTGGGAAATCCCACCAACAGATAAGCCTGGAGGGCTATAGTCCATGGGGTCACAAAAAGTCAGACATGACTGAGTGACTAAACAACAACCAAAAATACTGCTATCAGTTCTTAAATTCTTATATGGAATAATGCCACTGTCCATGTACAATCTGTCTCTCTTTCACATACACACACACAGAGACACACACGCTTCCTCACTCCCATCCTCCAAATACAGTTATATCAACTTTTTGGGTTAAATTAGTACTTGGTGTTCACATTATGACAGACAGCTAAATATTGTTCACAGTTAAGCTACTAAGTATGCTATTATTACATTTTCTTTCCCATACAAACTTGTACTTCCCTGCAGGTATACTTTCCTTATACTTTATATCTGCTGTATAATGTACATATCCCTGACAGTAATTCATTCCAAGTGTTCCAACTTCCTCTAAATATAGATATTCAGTGTTCTAGCAACACTAGGTATTCATCAGAATATCCCTACTAAATCCCCCGTCTACCTACTTCAAACTGCATTATTTGATCTATACATTTCACCCTAAAATATGCTTTAATTTCTTGGTGACTCCCCTTCATTTTTTTAGTAGCTTTCTGAGAAGGGTGTTTTCATGGTAAAAATGTTCAAGACTTTACATGTTTGAAAATGCCATTAGACTACAGACATGTTTGATTTTTAGTGTGGCTATGTAACAAATTATCAGTTGTAAATCACACATTTTAAGCATTTAGAAGGCCTTAATTATCTTCTAGTTCAGGGGTTGGCCAATTTTTTTCAATAAGGAATCAGATGTTAAATTTTTAGGCTTTGCAGACCGTGTAAACTTTGTTGCAATCACTTACCTCTGCTGTTGTGGCTGGAAGGAGTCATAGAAAATTTATAAGCAAATGGTCATGTTCCAGCAAAACTTTACAAAAACAGGCTGTCATTTGCTACTCCCTGGTCTAGGTTAATGCATTGTGATTTCTAATTCATTTACACAATAATTTTAAATTTTGTTTTTAGACTCTGAGTTTTAAAGGTTCTTCACTTTGGCCTTGACACTTAAAATATACAGATGATGTACTTTGTTGAGAACTTGAGATGTTTTGCTGGAAACTTGACTGGCTTTTCAAACTGGAGAATCTGGAAAAGGTTCAAATATATTGGTAATTTTCTTGCATCTCCTTTCTTTGTTCTGTCCTTCTGAAACTCATTTTCACTGAATGTCAGGTGTATTGGGCATATTATTTTTAACTTGCCTCCACTATTTTTACATACTTTGGAAGTTATTTAGACGTTAACTTTCAATCCTTCTTTTTGACTTTTATATCACCATTTTTTACATTATATTACCGTATCTTACTATCTGACTCATCTTTATTTTATGGTTCCTTGTTCTTGCTTCATGTGTATAATCCCTATGAGGATGTTAATTAGGGTGTGTGTGTGTGTGTGTGTATGAGCTGCTATATAAAATACCACGACTCCACCCAGGTGGCTTATAAACAACAGAAATATATTTCTCACAGTTCTTGAGCCTGGAAAGTCCAAGATCAAGGCACCAGCAGATGTGCTTCTGGTGAGTGCTCCTTCTGGTGCGTAGGGCACTGTCTTCTCAGTGTGCCTTCACATGTTGAAGAGCTCTCTGAGGTCTCCTTTACAAGGGCATCAATCCCATTCATGACAGAGCTTCCTAATCACTCCCCAAAGTCCTCACTTCCAAATACTATTACACAGGAGATTAGGTTTCACATATGTGTCTGGGCAAGGGGCAGAAGTGTCTAGTCTATAGTAGCGTGTGTATGTGTGTGTGCACATATGTGTTAGCCTGTTACCTGTATTGCCTCTTCTACTTTGACTTTATTCTCTCTCCTTCTCTTCTTTTCTCCATCTATCATTATTCGAGAAGCTTCCTTGGAAGTTAGGTGATTTTTGGCTATCTCTTCACATTTAAGAGCAAGGCACTAAACTGATGACTGAGATTTCTATAGATCTGAGTGATCTTGACAATGGACAGGCTTTATTGTAGCATGCTGCTGCTGCTGCGGCTGCTAAGTCGCTTCAGTCGTGTCTGACTCTGCGACCCCATAGACGGCAGCCCATTAGGCTCCTCTGTCCCACAGTCAAATTAAAATCCAGAAGTTTCATTGAGGAACCCTGATTAAACATATAGGAATTTTTTCTTAGGCTAATCAGCTTTGCATAAAGCAATTTTCCTATCTTTTTATGGGGAAATCACCTAGCTCAGAGCATTCTGGGAACCAAGGAGGGGAAGTATGGTATAAGGATCTCACAATTCAGTACATAGCTTTCACTTAATTCCTATGATTTCAGTGTGTCCCACCACAGCCACCTTGGATGTATTCAGTATTCTTCAAGTCAGAATTTGTCTGACTGAATATCTAGGGTAAGAAAACCTTACTCACTCTTCTTCATGGATTAAAGGAAAAGTAACCATGTACAATCAGGAAGGTGATCTTGTGGTCTGATACTAAGACTTTCATCTGATCTTTCTTTTTTCCATCATATATCCCGTGTCCTAAGGTACCCAGTGTCACCAACTCTAGCCTTCCCAGTCATCCACAGGACAAACTGATCGGTCCTTCACGACTGTCCCACCAGCAGGTTTTGATTTGAGATTTCTGTCGTCTGATAAGTCAATTACCACTCATACATCAGTTCAAGCATTTAAATAATTAATGTTTTTAGTCCATTGTAGTCTTCTCTTTTTTTCTTCATTTTCCACCCCCTATGGGTTTCTTTGCCTTTTAATATCTTTGATATCATTTTAGTAGGATTTCATGAAGGACCAGGCATAAATTAATGTGTTTACTCTAACACGATTCATCTAATTGTATTTCCAACTTTAGGAAACTCATATATACACCAGCTATTCAGAAATCCCATAGGGAGCCCTGGAGCTATGATGGCCTTGCAGAGTTCTTCTGAGTTGGGGAGACAGGGCTAGGCTTTTCTACATGATCCTCCAGGGAGTAGATACTGGATGCCCCAGGGAGGGGACACTTCCTTGAGTGAGGTGGCTGAGGAAAATTCCAGGAAAGAGTTTAGAGCTGAGGCCTGCCAACACAGGTAACGGGAATCTGGGCTATGCAGCTTAGTGTCTGCTGCATGTGGCTTTTAGCAAACTTGCATCTGAACATCTAGAATAAATAAATTTTAAAAACTCGGAAAAATTTCCAAGCAACTTACTTAGCAAGGAGAATTGACACTTCTGAGACAAGCAGGGCTATGAACTTAATTGTAGAGACTCATCAACTATAGAGGCCATGTATAATTCATCTCTTTACCTGTAAAATACAGCCTTTTGCTTGGTTCATAGCTGATCCACAGTTTATTTGTTTAATAATTAAGTGAAATTAATATATTTTAAAAATTAGCTTTTATTCCTAGAGATTGTCATATCAAGTGAAGTAAGAAAGACAAATATCACTTATATGTGGAATTTAAATATATATATATAAATGAACTTATGTATAAAACAGAAATAGATCCATAGACATGGAAAACAAACTTATGGTTACCAAAGGGGCATGGGGTTGGGGAAGGATAAATAAAGAGGTTGGTATTAACACAACACGCATTACTATATAAAAAATAGATGGCCAACAAGGACCTACTGTATAGCACAGGGAACATACTCAGTACTTTGTAATAACCTCATGGGAAAAGAATCTGAAAAAGTATGTAATATATAAAGCATACCCATATACGTGTATGTACATATAAATATAACTGAGTCACTGTGCTCTACACCCGAAACTAACACAACATTGTAAACCAACTATACTCCAGCAAGAATTAACTTAAAAAATAAAAATTAGATATAAATAAACTTTGCTGCCTAATATGGACATTACATTTTGAAGCAGCTAAAAATAAAACATTTTTCCTTAAAAAAATTAAAGCACATGGCAATCAATGAAAGAAGATTATAATGAATAGAAGGGTTTGACCCATGTGATTCACATCGAAATGAAAGGTCACAAAATATCACCATTATCGTAAGTGGGAGAGACGTCATCCTGTCCCCACCTTCCATAACCATGTCAATTTACTCCTTGACAAAAATCGTTGACACATTTAGGGAAGTAATGTAATGACCAAGAATGTTATAGGGATAATTTCAAGTCAATAAGTGGATTATTTTCTCATCTCTAATGAAAGCTAGGAATGGAAAGAATTGGGATTCATAATCCTGAAAATAAAGTATTATTTAGAATTCAGGAGTAG
This sequence comes from Bos mutus, assembly GCF_027580195.1. Taxonomy (NCBI): domain Eukaryota; kingdom Metazoa; phylum Chordata; class Mammalia; order Artiodactyla; family Bovidae; genus Bos; species Bos mutus. The sequence continues at coordinate 123,463,110 of NC_091617.1, forward strand.
ATTTCTCTAAGCCCTGACTCCATATAGAAACAACCCTGGACAAAAGATGTCTCTGCTTTCAACTATCTGTCATCTATTGGCCGTTTATTACCTCTGAATGGTGAAGCATCACAGATCTCTAGGGCATATCCAGCTCATTTACATAGGCCAGTTGTCCCAGACTCAATGGTCTCATGTTAAACTAGCAAACAGCAAGAAGAAAATGAATCCTTTCCACACACAGTTCAGAGCCATATTTTTTCATGTTGATATCTTGCAGGGAGTGCTACTTCCCAGTTTTATTCTAGATGCCTAATGTTATGCTGCCTCAATCAAATCACATTATATCGAGTTACAGAGCAGGTCAGCACAAATGTCTGTGTTCAAAGACGTCTCTGACTTCCTGCCAAGTCATTTGGCACCACTCAAGTTGTCATCAATTTGAATTACTTGTAGATCATTTCAGGAGATATTAAGATAATTATTGGTTGTTCTCATAAGGGTAGGAAGCCAACAAAGCACTCACCAAATCTCTGCGTCCATCTATAAATTGAGAAACAGACACTTTATATCTTAAAGCAATATAATTCATGTCATGTTAGTGTATGCACCATTTCAGTTTATATTCTATCATTCCACTCTTAAATTATAAAATATATTTGGATAATGTGTCCAGTTGATATGAGCATGCATACAGCCTTGTTGAATCTAACATATTTTTCTCTTAGTGCTGATTTTTTCCACTAAAGAGTTATTAGAGGATAAATGGCTTCTGGCCATGCTACATTCAAGAAAAAATCAAAATTAGGAATCAAAATTTAACTTTTTAAAAGAAATATGCACACAACTGATATTATAGAAATACTCTCCATTTATGGTGTATTACACTCCAAAATTTCATTCAAAGGATGGTTGCCTAAAATAACATTCTACTTGGAAACAATACAATTATGGGCCCCACAACTTGGTTATACTGCATCAATACTCTATCAATAGCAATGTATCATATCAATAATAATGTGCACATGTTCAGTCATTCAGTTGTGTCCAACTCTTTGCTACCCCCTATGAACTGTAGCCTGCTAGGCTCCTCTGTTCATGAAATTTCCCAGGCAAGAATACTGGAATTGCCATTTCCTACCATGGGATATCTTCCTGACCCAGGAATTGAACCTGCATCATCAATAATAATGCTTACTTACAATATCAGTGCTGTGAAGAAAGTCATTCTATCCTAGAGGAAGCTCTAAGACCTCATCTCTGGGCATAATGTTCTAGCAGGAAATACCCTCAACCTCTGTCCCTTCTTTATTGACTTCTCAAGATGCCAGAGGTAGGAAAGACAATAAAGTATCTTAATTACCCCCAGAAAAAGAAGCTCAAGAGAAACAGAATGGTGATTACCTTCTGTTAAAGGTGGTCCATATTCCTAAGTCAGGCACTTTCACGTGACCAATGGAAATGATATGTAACTGGTTAATTCTTTTGTCATCTTCAACACTTACTCCACAGCTTCTCACTCTGTCCACTTTGAATTTTATTTTCCTATCTCTTCTCTTCTGACTGTTTATTCCAGTTTATCAAGGAGAGGCTATGTGATAGTTGAAAGCACAGGCTAGAGTCAGACCATCTGGGCTGAAAATATGCCTCCATACTGGAAGACAATTCTTCATGTGTCTCTCACATTTCTGCACATCCTTTCAGCAGAGGTACTAATGGCCTTCATTCTGAATTAATTTTTCAGAGTTGTTGTATAGCAAACAACCTTTGACAACAGAGATGGTCCAAGTGTCTCTGGAGCAGAGGGAATATTATTTGTTGCCCAATATAATATTGTCTCTACCTGGAGCAATCATTGGACAAGTTTGCATGTAACCCATTAAAAAGTTAGGGATCTCATAAACTTGGGGTTCCTCCACTGTGAGGCAAATGCATAGCATCCAGCTGGGTCTGCCTCCACGTTGCCTCCTTGGGACTTGAGGGGCAAGAGTAACAGACAGGAGCCAGAAATTCAAGCTACCTGGGTCTTTAAACCAGGAGTGTTGTGTCTTTTGCAGGCATCCATGAAACTATGAGGGGTTAACATGCTAGCTTACAATTTGGGTAAAAACCTCAGACCTGACACTCTGCCACTTAACTGGCATGTGACCTTAGAAATGAAACTTTGGTTTTCACATCTAAAAAATGAGGTTAACAGTCTTTATCTTGCAGGGCTGCTAGATGTTTAAATAAGATAACACCCAAGAAATATTTAGCATAGTTCCTGGAACTGTAAATGCTCGCAAGTAAGTTAACTAGTGTTGATTTTTACTTTTTGTGTTTTTCCTGACATTTTTGGCTTTATATATACATTTTGCTCTTTTTATATGCACAATTCATCTTTTTGGAGTACTGTGCATATTCATTTTTTTCTTTTGTTTTAACCACGTGAGAATTTGTATGGAAATGCAAGGTTAAAGCACTCATAAAATACAACAGAACCTGGGAATTGTATATCTAATCACCACCCAGAGATTTGCAGAGGATAGGAAAGGAGCTTACTGCTTTGTTCTCACAGCTCAAAGCTGTGGGTTTAACTCTAGATATATATCACAGGTAAGTTGCTGTGTAGTAGAGAAAATTCTCAAACATAAAATTAGAGCAACTTACTCTGGGGCCCCAGGCAATGACAGGCTCTCCATACTCTCCCAGGTGATAGTAATGCTTAGCTTAGTTGAAAACTACTGTTCTGGTAAAAAGGTTTGTCTGTCTTCGTCTATGAGGAGCCCTGGCTGGAAGCACCTGGAGAGCTTTCACAAATACATATGGATGCCTGAGCCCCACCCGGAAAAATTCTGATTTAATTGGCTTATGTGAGATTCTGGCATCCCTAGAGTAAAAGCTCCCTAGGTGGTTTCAATTTATAGACAACATTCTAAACAAAATAGCAGCAAGAAACTAAAGGCTTCTCTTTTTAAATATTTCAAGGAGGTAGAGCAGAGGATGAAACGACATCATGAAAAACTGAAGGGATGAATCCTCTTTTTCTCATGCTTCAAAATTTGTAACATCCAAAGTCAAGCTTAAATGCTTACAAAATTTTAAGTCCAACTCAACTGGCTTTGCTCTTGAGACCATCGAAGTGGTCCTGCATTGCTTTTCCAACACAACTCTATTGTGACACATTGTAAAGTAAGCATTGTATATTTCAACATTGATGAGTCAAACAATTTCTATAGCCAAATATGCTATAGACATTAGTCAGACAGGTTGCATAGGCAAGTCTGTAGTTGATCCTCATGATTTGGGAAGGTTATGTCTGTTCTGAATGAAGGCCTCTTTGTTTTTTTCATCAGCATGTTTCACTTGTATGTTTGTAAAACGTGATACTATCCAGGGGAGGAAAGTCTAAACAGGATTGTTACTGAATTATCTGCAAAATAAACAGTTTCACCTAAAACAGCATTTTTAGAACACCCATAGACAAGGATTTTACAGAGATCCTTCAAGTTAAATAAGAATGTTTAAAACATAAAAAGTATGGTTTAAAAGCAAATGTAGTCTGAAAATGAACTTGCAGAAACAATTTTGAAAAAAAAAATTAAATTTTTTTTAAATTAAGAATTTGATTGGTGAGCAGCCTCACAATTCTCTCCCCCTCAAAATAAAAATATAATGCTCAAGACAAATTAATCAGTATTTCATTTTATTCCTTACTTATGGCATTGAAAGGGATAGGGTGTTAGTATTTGAACACTTTCTTCTGCACATGTTAGGTACTTTACCAACATCATTTCATTGCCATGCACACAACAGCCCTATGAGGTATTGTTATTGAGGCTCATGGAGGTTACAGTAGTTTAACCACTCTATGGAGAAGAAGGTGAGGGTGGACCTCATCAGTCTCAGGTAGAAATCTCACTCTTTCCCATTACATCTCTTGGCATTAACCAAGAACTGAACACAGAAAGGTCCCTATTGAAGGTATTCTAGACTGAATTGTGTCCCTACAAAATTCATATTTTGAAGCCCCTAATGCCTAATGTGACTGTATTTGGAGATGAAGCCTTTAAGGAGGTAATTAAAGTTAATTGACCTCATAAGGGTGGGGCCCTGATGTGATGAGACTGATGTCCTCACAGGAAGCAGAGACACAATATACTCACAGACAGAACAGATTTGTGGTTGTCAAGGGGGAGGGGGATGGGGGAGGGAGAGATTGGAAGTTTGGGACTAGCAGGTGCAAACTATTAAATTTAGAATGGATAAACAACATTGTCCTCCTATAAAGCACAGGGAACTATATTTGATATCCTGTGATAAACCATAATGGAAAAAGAATTTGAAAAAGAATATATATATATATATGTATAGCTGAATCACTTTGCTCTTCAGTAGAAATTAACATTGTAAATCAACTATACTTCAATAAATTTTTTACAAAATTCTTTAAAATGTAAACAAACATACAAAAAGGATGAGACACCAGAGATCTCTTTCTTTCTCTCCATCAGTCAGTGCACAAAAAAGAAGTTATCTGAAGACATAGTGAGATCGGTGGCCATCTATAAGCCAAGAAGAGGGCTCTATCCAAAGACCACCTATGTTGGCATCTTGATCTTGGACTTCCAGCCTCTAGAATTTTGAGAAAGTAAATTTCTGTCATTTAAACCACCTAGTCTGACTCCCTTTGACCGCATGGACTGTAGCGTACCAGGCTCCTCTGTCCTCCACTATCTCCCAGAGTTTGCTTAAATTCATGTCCATTGAGTTGATGAAGCTATCTAACCATCCCATCCTCTGCTGCTCTCTTCTCCTTTTGCCTTCAAGCTTTGCCAGCATCAGGGGCTTTTCCAATGAATTGGCTCTTTGCATAACGTGGCCAAAGCTTTGGAGCTTCAGTTTCAGCAACAGTCCTTCCAATGAACATTCAGGGTTGATTTCCTTTAGGAATAACTGGTTTGATTTTGCAGTCCAAAATACTCTCAAGGGTCTTCTAGAGCACCAAAATTCAAAAGCATCAATTCTTCAGTGCTTACCCTTTTTATGGACCAACTCACATCTGTACAGGACTACTGGAAAACTGTAGCTTTGACTATATGGATCTTTGTTGGGAAAGTGATGCAAGTAAAATTCTAAGTACATATGACAGGTACCCCAAAAATACAAATTTCCTTCAAACAGATGTGGAAAATATTTACAGTATCAAGGCATTGAATAGATCTAATACTCAGACTAGATTTCAAATGGGCTGTCCTAACACATAAAATTTAAATTTCTCTGTCAAGTGATTACCCCACTCCTTGGATAGAACCCAGAAGACGTCTTAGGGTTCCTTGATTGAGTGGCTGAAAATGGGCACTTAAAACCCCTCATTATACATCACCAGCTTTTATATTCCCTTATTTGCCTTCCTTTCAAAGTAATTCTCTCCTACCTGTAGTATATTTCAGTTTTTTTATCCCCCTGAATACCTAGGAATCAAAAGATCCTCATTCTTACCCCATGTCAACCACATTCTAGCTATAGATACCAGCATATTTAACCCCTGTGGATATAGTCTCTTCACCTAGAAAATTAACATGTAGAGCTATGTTTAGGGTCACGAGGTAAAATACCTATTAAATTTGAGTTTCAGACAAACAAAATTTTTTTTTAGAATAAGTATGCTCAGTATTTTTATTTGCTAAATTTGACAACCCTGGCTGAGTCACTGCTTGGGTCTTGTGTGATATAATTTGAAATTATATAAACAATGACAGTAACTGAATTATTGAAAGTTTTCTCTGTGTCAGGCATATTTGTCTTCAACACCTATTATTCAACTTAATCCTCTACAAAAATCCTATAAGATGGTGTGAGTTAGAACGAGCACAGGCCATAAGACTGCCTCACTGCTGACACCAGTTGAAAGTTCAGAATCCTCAAGACAACATTTAGTTTCACTCATTCTCTAGAAGGACTCAACAGAACTCATCAAAAGCTGTTAGACTCATAGTTACAGTTTATTATAAACTAAAAACTACAGATTAAGGAATTCCCTGATGGGCCAATGGTTAGGAGTCTATGCTTTCACTGCAGGGGCCAGGGTTGGAGTCCTGGTCAGGGAACTAAAGTCCTGCATCGTACACAGTGAGACCAAAATAATAATAATAATAATATGGATTAAAATCAACCAAGGGCTTGACATGTATACCTACTATGAAATAGATAACTTATGCTATGCATAGGTTCACTATTCTGCTCAATATTCTGCAATAACTTGAATGAGAAAAGAATTTGATAAATGAATAGATACACATATATTTATAACTGAATCACTTTGTTGTACACCTGAAATTAACACAACATTGTTAATCAACTATGCTCCAATATAAAATAAAAATTAAAGATCAGCCAAGGAAAGAGGTGCATAGAGCCAAGTCTAGGAGGGTCCCAAGCTTCCACAGGTCCTCTCCGTGGAGTTGTGGGTGGTGTTACCTCCTCCTGATGATGATGGGTGAACGTATACATGGAGCGCTGCCAACCTGGAACCCTCACTTGAACTCTGGAGTCTTTACTGGGGCTCCATCATTGACTGTCCACATAGCTAACATCAGTTTCCAGTCCTTTCAGAGGTCAAACTAATAGCATGGAACTCAACATCACCACCATAAATCACATTAGTAGACTTTCTGGCAGGGCTCAAAGCCCCTGGGTAAATAAAGACATTCTTATCAGGCAGGACATTCCAAGGATTTACAGATAATCTCCAATAGTTAGGCAAAGGTCAGACTACTCTTTGTGCAAAGTTGAATTTGTTCATAGTAGCTCTCATTTTAAGAATAAAAAAACAAAAACTGAAGTATGAGGTCAAATGACTTACCCATGGCTGTATAAATAATAGCAGAGATGGGATTCAAACTTAGGCGTTATGCTTTTAAGCACTGAACTGTTGTATTTGATCCACAGAAAGACCCAGAACAAGTCCCCATAACTGGTCCACCCTCCAGCTACTGCTACTTTCAAACCAAGCTGTTAACTCCTTTGAAATCAAGCCTAATCCAAGTCTGGTCATTTACAATAAAAGTGAAAGTGAAGTCACTTAGTCGTGTCTGACTCTGCGACCCCATGGACTGTAGCCTACCAGGCTCCTCCATCCATGGGATTTTCCAGGCAATAGTACTGGAGTGGGTTGCCATTTCCTTCTCCAGGGGATCTTCTTGACCCAGGGATCGAACTCAGGTCTCCTGCATTGTAGACAGACACTTTACCATCTGAGCCACCAGGGAAGTCCTATTTACAATAAAAGCTTGGTTTCAATTCCATGATTTCTTAATCAGGATAACGGCCAAAGTGATTTTTGTTTATGACTGAAAAAGTATAGCACCCCAACTTTGTCAAGTAACACCACAAGTGTTGCGCATCCCATATTCTGGGCAGTGCACAATGGTGTTCCTCTACTCAAGTTAATGTTAGTCATGAGAGGTATTCCTTCGCTGTATAATTTCTGAATGGCCAATGTGCTGCTCTTGTTCAGATCCTCAGTCTCCACCTCTCCCACTTCCCCCCCTTCTTCATCCCTCTTGCCCTCTCTTTAAAGTAGGTGATCCTGGCTCCTGGATATTTGCTGGTTTTCTCTCTTATGCCTTATATTCAGGTTTCCTGGGTGAGAAGACGGTCTCTAGCTTGTGCTTAGGAGAAAAACAGGCAAAGCCAGATTTAATTTGATGTTCTCTTGGCCTATTTAGCATTAAATCAAAAGAGAAAATAATTCCTCAAGGTTTAGCTGAGTTATCAGAACTGCCTAAATTCAAAGACCAAAGCCATTGTCAATTCTATTTGTGCTGTCACTATATTCTTATTTTTATTTTTTTGTTTATCTCAAATGGTGACTTCTCAAGAAGAAAAAAATAGTTTCTATTTAAGAATTCATATCTGTGCTGTGTGTGCTATGTTGCTTCAGTCGTGCAACTCTGTGCAACCCTACAGATTATAGCCAGTCAGACTCCTCTATGTGATTCTACAGGCAAGAATGCTGGAATGGGTTGCCATGTCCTTCTCCAGGGATCTTCCTAACCCAGGGATAGAACTTGCATCTCTTACATTTCCTGCATTGACAGGCGGGTTCTTTACCACTAGTGCCACCTAGGAAGCCCCAAGAATTCATACCTATTTTGCCAAAATAACATCATCATTAACACCCAATAGTTACCATTTACATACACCATGCTACCAAAAGAGTAGAGGAAACTAAGAATGAGAGAAGCTATGTGAGGAGGTCAGAGTCACACAGCAAGTCAGCAACCAAGTCAGAACTAGAACAAGTGTTTCCTATTCAACAAAGGCTATGCCACCTCCTCCAAAGAGGGTCTTTGCTCTAGATAGAAGATCAAGCAAAAGATAACAAAGGGAGATAAGTTGGTACTCGATCAAATATATGAAGTAACTCAAAGTTTTATAGCTTAGGAAAGATTTTCTGAAACCAGTAGAAGATTTTAAGTTTCTTGTTATTGTTTATCTGAATTTGTCTTTAGACAATTTAATTTATTATTTTATCAGTAACATGGTCTCCCAAAGGAGACACCATGTCATTGTTTGGGTTCATTTTTTTGTTTATTTTATTAGTCTGTTTTTATTGTGAGGTCTGTTTAAAGGGTAAGAGGTATGAAATTTGAGGTGGGGAAATTAGAGAATGAAGAGGCTACTTTCTTTTTGCTTTGAAATAGTCTCACAACGTATTACTACATAAGGGTAATACTCAGTTCAGTTCAGTCACTCAGTCGTGTCCGACTCTTTGCGACCCCATGAATCGCAGCACGCCAGGCCTCCCTGTCCATCACCAGCTCCTGGAGTTCCCTCAGACTCACATCCATCGAGGCAGTGATGCCATCCAGCCATCTCATCCTCTGTCGTCCCCTTCTCCTCCTGCCCCCAGTCTCTCCCAGCATCAGAGTCTCTACCAATGAGTCAACTCTTCTCATGAGGTGGCCAAAATATTGGAGTTTCAGCTTTAGCATCATTCCTTCCAAAGAAATCCCAAGGCCGATCTCCTTCAGAATGGACTGGTTGGATCTCCTTGCAGTCCAAGGGACTCTCAAGAGTCTTCTCCAACACCACAGTTCAAAAGCATCAATTCTTCAGCACTCAGCTTTCTTCACAGTCCAACTCTCACATACATACATGACCACAGGAAAAACCATAGCCTTGACTAGACAGATATTTGTTGGCAAAGTAATGTCTCTGCTTTTGAATATGCTATCTGGGTTGGTCATAACTTTCCTTCCAAGGAGTAAGTGTCTTTTAATTTCATGGGTACAGTCACCATCTGCAGTGATTTTGAAGCCCCCAAAAATAAAGTCTGACACTGTTTCCACTGTTCTCCATCTATTTCCCATGAAGTGATGGGACCGGATGCCATGATCTTCATTTTCTGAATGTTGAGCTTTAAGCCAACTTTTTCACTCTCCACTTTTACTTTCATCAAGAGGCTTTTGAATTCCTCTTCACTTTCTGCCGTAAGGGTGGTATCATCTGCATATTTGAGGTTATTGATATTTCTCCCAGCAATCTTGATTCCATCTTGTGCTTCTTCCAGCCCAGTGTTTCTCATGATGTACTCTGCATATAAGTTAAATAAGCAGGGTGACAATATACATCCTTGACGTACTCCTTTTCCTATTTGGAACCAGTCTGTTGTTCCATGTCCAGTTCTAACTGTTGCATCCTGACCTGCATACAAATTTCATAATTTTCATAATTATTTGTTAGGGTAATACTAACAAATCTTAAAACACAGGTGAACCAAGAATAGCAATTAATTAGTCTCCAATATCACCAATCAGTCCAGATTCTCGCCATAACTTATTTGAAGAAATAAGACACTAGTGCACACTGGCTGAATGTCAATGTTCACAAGTCATAGCCCTGGTTTTTCTTGAGCACTGTTATGGAGTGAATGCTTGTGTCCACCCCGAATCATATATTGAAATTGTAACCCCCAGAGTGTTCATTTAAGTAGGCAGGGTCTTTGGGAGATGATTAGGTTATAAAGATGGAGTGCTCCTGAATGAGATTGGTGCCTTATAAAAGAGAACCCAGAGAGCTCTATCATTTGAGGACACACCAAGAAGATGGCCAATTATGAACTAGGAAACAGGCTTTCAGCAGAAATTGAATCCATGAGCACCTTAGCCTTGGACCTCCCAGACTCCAGAAATGTAAGAAATAAATTGCTGCTTAAGCCATCAGTCCACGGCATTTTTGTTATAATAGCCCAAACAGATTAATCAAGCACTTACTTTGAACCAGTCACTATTTTACAAACACATTATAGTAATTATTCCTCCTGAAACAGGAGGAAAGGGGATAGGATTCAACCTTTGAAAGAATGCCATAGCCCGAGAACATGACATAAACTGATTAGAACAAATTGGGTCCAAGGTGGTGGACAAGTTGACTTCCACTAGACTTTGAGTATCAGTATATGCTCACTGTAATATATCAGCGAACTAAATAACACACCCATAGGGACCATGGAAGTTCCAAGGTGGACCAGCAAAGACCAAAAAGTGGGCAGTGGCCCAATTCCTGGAAATTGCCCCTCCCCCAAAATAGTTAGAATAATCCTCCCATTCATTAGCTTATAAATTACCCAGCCCTTAAAAGCTAACCACATCATATTTCAAGGCCACTCTCACCTTCTGAGGTGACCCACACTCTGCTTGTGGAATGTGTTTCTTCCAAGGCCTCTCACCTTTTGAGATAGCCCATACTAAATAAATTTAAAGAATAATGGAATAAAATTCCATTAAATGGAATTTAAAGAATTTTTCTCTCTAAATAAATCTACTACTTACCTATCACTTTGCCTCTCACTGAACTCTTTCCATGATGAACCATCAAGAACCTGAGTTTCATTAAATTCTGAAACCAGGTATGTGATCTCAGTTGGAAGACAGTGGCCTTTGACTGTGTTTGAGTCCCAGTGTATGGGTTCAATCCCGGTATGAATCACAGTTTCACTCCCAACATCCTATTTTACAGATAAGAAGACTGATTTGAGAAAGGTTAACTGCCCTATATTTTACAGCTCTAAGTGGAAAAAGCGTGAATTTGTGTTTAGTTTCTGCAACTTCAAAACTCATACCATTAAGCACATGACGTTGCCCCATAATATGATGACATAGTAAGATGTATTGGCTTTTTGTTAAGGATATTGTTGTCTGGAGAGTTTGGCTTGGTTCATTTTAATTCGGTTAAACTTTGGTTTTAAGCCAATCGTTCCAAAAGAAAATTTGGGGAATCGTCATTTTGGCTTAAACTACTTTATCTGTTTGGGCTCAAAGCAAAGATGTTTCAGCACATTTACCTTGTCAACAGAAATTCTATAGATACAATTTCATATAATTAAAAAATTTAATATTTAAATAAATTATATTTAGCCATGGTAAAGTACTTATCATCTGTAAAATGCTTACTAGCATTCAGCCTATTAATTTTCTCACACCTCTGCAATAATTCTCATAGGTGGTTGACAAGTGAACTCCAGAGTGAAGAAAATGGTCATGGAAGAGCTATGCTTCATGGGAAAAAGCACCCCCAAATCAAAATAAGTCCTTGTGCATCTGACTGTTTACAAAGGCCACACAGAGTAGAAATGACACATTGATCTTCCTTCTGCACTGAATTCAAATGGACCCAGATTCACAGGGTGGGAGACAGAGGTCAAGGCAGCACTTCCCCTGTAGGTGTTGGGAAAACCCACTACTCAGCAAAGTGATCATTCCAACAAGTGAGTAAATAGAAGGGCTAATTACCATTTGAACCAGCTGTCCCACTACTGGGCATATGTCCCGAGAAAACCATAATTCTAAAAGACGCATGTACTCGAATGTTCACTGCAGCACTATTTACAATAGCCAAGACATGGAAGCAACCTAGATGTCCATCAACAGATAAATGGATAAGCTATGGTAACTATATACAATGGAATATTACTCAGCCATAAAAAGAATGAAATTGAGTCAGTTGTAGTGAGGTGGATGAACCTAGAATCTGTCATACACAGTGAAGTCAGAAAGAGAAAAGTAAATATCGTATATTAACATATATATATATATGGAATCTAGAAAAATAGTACTGATGAACTATTTGCAGGGAAGGAAGAGAAACACAGAGCACAGACCGTGGACACAGCAGAGGAAGGAGAGGATATTACCAATTGAGAGAGTAGCACTGAAACATACATTACCAGATGAAAATAGATAGCTAGTGGGAAACACTGTATAATACAGGGAGCTCAACCTGCGGTGCTCTGTGATGACCTAGAGGAGTGGGATGTAGGGGTAGGAGGAGGCTCAGGATGGAGAGAAAGTACGTATACTCGTGGCTGATTCAAGTTTTTGTACAGCAGGAACTAGCACAGCATTGTAAAGCAATTATCTCCTAATTAAAAAAAAAAATAGGATGTTTAAAAAATAAACATCACCAAAATAAAAAAGCATTATTTAAAGTTATCATTAAATATAGAAACAGGTTAAAGAATTGCTAAGAAGAACCAGTTTGACTTTGAAGAGACTATTTGGTGGAAGAACAAATCCATGTTTCTTTGCTGGTTAGACGTAGCCAATGCCTGCTATTCCTCGCAGATGCTGAAGCCGTTACCAGAAAAAAGAAGTGCTGAGAGTCAGCAATAGATCAAAGAACTAACCTGGGGATGAGAAAATTTTATTAATTACACCTCCATAACAATCCTGAAAGCCTGTTGATAAAAATCTAAGGCAAGTGTTGAATGGTACTTTCTTTTCCCATTATTAGCATAGACGATCATTTGCCTGAAATCCAAGAAGAAAAATAGTAAAATATGTGTACACCATCAGCTGTGTGGCACTAAGTCAGATATCTAGGCCTTTGAATTGGGCAGTTGGGAAGGAGTTACCAAAAGTAAAAGAGTCCCTTTGCTGTTCACCTGAAACTGCCACCTCATTGTTAGCTATACCCCAATACAAAATAAAAAGTTTAAAATGTAAAAAAAGAAGTAAAAGATCACAAAGTACTGGACATATGAAGGTGTCATCAGCAACCACTCATCCAACATCCATATTTGCAGTGGTAGGTGTTAACAGATTGAATTGTAGTACAAACCCAAAGACCAAAGTTCACAAATCATATGTGTGCCAGTCTTACAGGAACACTGTGTTCACACATAAAATTACCTAGTAAATGTTCATTGTAATCTGTGCTCCAGAGCCTAACTGCCACTAACAGTGGGTAGACTAGGTTCTATGATGAATCAAGGTTTGTTCCTGAGAACATCTGTTAGCTGTGGTATTTTTATGGCTCCTGAGGGAATCTAGAATATTTCCTTTTAATCACCAACTAAATCAGATGAGTATATTATGAAGCAAGTGTCCAATTGGCTATTTTATGCAAATAGGCCACCTACAATTTCTTCCAAAGGTTTTCCAAATCAGAGTCCAATCTAGTAATCAGTACAAAATTGGTCCAGATAAGGATAATTGTGGTGAATTTTCATCAAATAAATAGCAGTGGTTAAAATTCTAGGCCAATTTGCTGCTGGTATTTGTATATGGCAAGTAAGCAGATTTAGAGAACTGGGGTTGAAGATAAAGTGAGGCTCTTCATTTAAGGGACAGAACTCACACCAACCAAATTCCCCAGAGATTGCCTCCAGCTGCTACAGCAACCCCCAATCCAATCAGAAAGAACATTTAGTGGCTCCTAGTCCCCATCTGGACTTCAAGATGGAAGCCCGTGATCAGAAGTAAACATACTATAGATTGGAGACCCCTGGAGTTGGATTAATTTATTTTGGAAATAGCTGATAAATGTTGAAAAGAGAACCAAATTTACCATTTGTGCACTTCGTATTAGGATGCTCAAGAGAAAAATTTAAGAGGTGCCCAATACTGTGTTTTTTAGGTTAAGTGTGTGTGCTGTTTTGCTTTGTTTTAGAGCACTAGTTTCACTGTATGTGTGGCAGCAATCCTACTTAATCAGGAATGGCTTCACGCCTGCCATAGTGGCTGACATTAAAGCTGTCATTTAGTTAAATGGCACTAACCTACTGGGAGAGAATGTGGCATCGGAAGAAACCAGAGCAGAGCACTAGTTGTGGGCAAGAGCAGCTGCATCATTGAGGGTGGAGGTAGGGCAGGGAAAAGGAGAGGGGCAGAGTACAGACATTTCAGCAGATCAGAGAGGCCTATATACAATACTACCCTATGTTAACCATGTAGAAGTTGCTTAAATTGGGGGAGTTAAATAGATACAAAAGTCAGTGACTTCATTTTAATTATTTAAATCATGTAACATTTGTTTTTCAAAAATAAATAATATTACATCTTTGAAATGTAAACTCTAACTTCAGCTAAGTTTCTGTACTAAATATCTGGAGGGTATTTTACCTTTGTATATCACTTCTGTTAGTGTAATAATTTTGTTTCCTTTTATTCAACTCACCTTTCCCCATTCCTAATTCAATTTTTCAGTAATTAATATTAAAGGCCTGTAATTAATTTCTTCACATTTTCTATTATAGATTATGTTCATAAAATAGCAGATTACAGGAATCCTGACAAAATGGCTGAAAAATAACAGTTAAAGTGAAAAAGCTTCCACAAGGGCATGTTCTAAGAAAATCATTTTAGAAAATGATTTTAGAAAATCATTTTATTTTAGATAATATTTTAGAAACTTTCTTTCTTGAATTATTTCTATTCATGTTGTTCCATTGCTAAATCGTGTCTGACTCTTTGCAACCCCATGAACTGAAGCACACCACTATCCTTCACTATCTTGCCGTTTCCTCAGATTCATATCCATTGAGTCAGTGATGCTATGAGGCTATTTTTAAAGTTAATATACATATATGCGTTATAATCTTATTACCTTACTACCTTTACCTGTAGATTTCAATAAAATTAAGGATGAGTTTTAAAGACACTTGTAAATCTCTGCATAATATTTTGCTGAATGGATGGATTGTGGACGTGGCAGAATATTGGAACTCCTGGTACCAGCACCTATGTGTTTCTGCTCATTTGCAAAGTCCTTGAAGTTAGGTTAGTGATATTCCAGTCAGTGGACTGTAGATAAGAGTGATGTATATCCCTCTTAAGCCTCTCCCTCAAATCTCCCCTCTGCTCTCCCTTCCTTCTTCTCTCAGCTGGATAGAGAGGAACAAGCTAAAGATGCCGGAATCAGAAAGAATCTGCACCGTTGAATAAATAAACAGTGTTGTTTACCAAACAGTGTCTACCAAGCTGTGTTGTTCTATAAAAGGCCATTTACCAAATACCTGATTGCATGGTGACAGGAGCAAGAATTAGAATTTTATTCTTTATGGCATGACAGTGGTTGCATGTTACATCCTCAAGTTACCCTTATTGGTAAATAACCCACCGTAACATTTTATCTTCTAGACATAGTGGTTCTGTGGTTGTCATGGAAGTGCACTGCTCACATCTACAAGAGGAACAGGCAGCATAGTTAATTGACAGCTTCAGGCACTGTTCCTCGGCTCTGTCCTAGTATTCACACTCAGGTCAGGCTTTCTCTAGACTGCCTGCTCCCAGTCAGTGACTGAGCACATGGTACAAACTACAGCTGGGTTAATCCTACCCAAAGCAAGAACCCTACAACCTTTGTTCAAGTTATGTATACTCCCCTTCAGTATAGCTGAGGTTTTCTAAAACCGCACTGCAATCTCAAGGCTCTTCCAATCTCTGTTCCCTCTTCTTTATCTTTCACAGATTTGTCCAATAAATCTCACATGTATAATCTCATCTTCACATCGTCTTTCTGTAAGATACAAACCAACTTAGGTTACCTTAGAATTGTCACCATTATATATAAAATTTAATGAAAATATTTATGCATACTTCTTGAATTTCAGATAAATTCTTAAATGAGATTCTTCAGTAAGCAAAATGAACATTTTATAACTCCTGGCACATGCTGCCAAATAGGCTTCAAATTGTTACAAATTACTCTAGTTTCAACAAAAAGTGGTTATATCACATCCTCAGCAAAATTAAAGATTATAACTTACAAAAACAAAACCTTTTTGCTCATTAGAAGGGTAAAATCATCATTCACAGCTGTTTTGTTACACACATATCAAACCAAAAACACTTGAACACAATTGTAGAGATTTGTACATAAACTGTATTTCCTTTGTTAGAATTATATTTGTGTATTTTATCCATTTACTTTTTGTAGATCTTACCTTTTTTTTTCTATTTGTGACATTTATTTTTATTCACTAAAAGTCCTAGTTCTTTTATTTCCTTTAAAAAAAAAAAAAAAAAAAAAACTCAGGAAACTTAAACAGGGGCTCTGTATCAACCTTAGAGGAGTGGGATGGGGAGGGAGTTGGGAGGGAGGTTCAAAAGGGAGGGGATATATATATCTATGGCTGATTCATGTTGAGGCTTGACAGAAAACAAAAAAATTCTGTAAAGCACTTATCCTTCAATAAAAAATAAATTTAAAAAAAATAATAAAGATACCAAAAAACCTTCTAATTTTAAACATAGAATAACTAAATAGAAAATGTTTCCTTGTAAGTACATCAATGCTACATGCAGCTAATGATAAAATATGAACTTTTTAAAAATAACACCCTTCCAATGTGTTACCAGCTCCTCTCTTACCAGAATGTCAACATTTATTGGTTGACAAATTTTAAATGTTAACAATGAAATATGTGATGAATTACCTACGTGGAAAAAACAGAAACCTCTGCTAAAGATACTTAAGGAAATGTCATATCTCTTCTTAAATAAATTTTGTTTTCTTTTTCTCAGTATAGTGCTGTTGACTGTCCTTTACCCATCTTTCATGTCTCCAAGGAATAAAATCAGTGGTGATTATTCTTTAACTGTATCTTCAAAACAAAATATCACAAGGAAAAAAGATCAAATTTTTATACAAAGTCTCTATGAACAACTGAATATAAATAAACACACACACACAAGTCCTAAAGTTGACATACAAAAGTAAAGAAAATAGTGTTACATTAACCTTTGTAGGTACCACCAAGCTTAAGAAATGAACATTGCAGATCATATCAAAGCCCTGTGTAAAATCTCCTCAATCTCTTTCCTCTCCAATCCCCTCAAATTAGGCCACTATTTATGACCACTATTATAAACCTAATGTTTATCAATTTTACTCTCGTTTTGCTTCATTTTTATAATTGTATTTATTTTTGGTTGGTTCTTTGTTTCTATGTGGACTTTCTGCTAGTTGCGGCAAGTGGGAGCTACTCTCTGGTTGCTGTGCGAGGCTTTCTCCCTGCGGTGGCTTCTCTTGATGTGAAGCACAGGCTCTAGAGCGCACAGGCTCTAGAGCACACTGGCTCAGTAGCTGTGATTCCTGGGCTCTAGAGCACAGGCTCAATAGTTGGGGCACATGAGCTTGGCTGCTCCGAGCCACGTGGGACTACCCCCAGATCAAGGACCCCCATGTCTCCTGCACTGACAGGTGGACTCTTCACCACTGAGCCACCAGGGAAGCCCCCTTACCTTTGTTTTTATATTTGCAGTATGTACTGCCAGGAATCAATATAAAATATACATTGCTTTGGATTATTTAAATTTTATGTAAATTGTATCATATCCTACATAGCCTACTACAACTTCTTGACCTCAAAGACATATCTTTGAGATTTCCTTATCTTGGTTGGTTCATTTTTACTGTTGGATAGAACCTTTCTCCTCCAGGTAGTGTCTGTGGACCAGCAGTATCGCATTACCTGGGAGTCTGTTAAAAATTGGAATCTTGGGACCCACTTCATTTTAACAATATTCCTGCATAATTTGAGATGTACACTCAAGTCTAAGAAATACTGTCATTGAATTCCTTACTATTAAAACCTCACACTCTATTCTCTGCTAATGGACATTTAAACTTTTCTAAAATTTTAATATACTGATTTGATATTTTGCTTCTTTTATGTTTTTAAGAAAACTTCCCCATCAACAAAACAATAAAGTTTTCATAACTGGTTCCCATTTAGGCATGTAAATAACTTCCTGAGGGAGTGGCTGTTTATTTCAGGATTAGCTGGACTAGTAACATGTAGAATTTGTTCCACAGCCCTCAATGTGCAAGTCATGTCACATTTATTTGCTTGAACTAAACTGACTAAAATTCTGTATCTGTTCACTAAGGCCCATGAGACATCCGATATCATACATTTTCATGGTTTCCTCACTCTCACATCCATTTTACCAGAACCCCAACCTGTTAAGAATGAGGCATCTAGTTATCAGTCCATCCGATGGATGATGAGGCTGTTCCCTGACCAGGTCCACAGAATCCTTCCAAAGCTCTGTGGCTCTTCTCCCTCTGCTCCAAGCCTCACCAGGGACACTTCACTGACTTCAGTGGACATGCCCCCTTCCTCCCAGGCAGGCATTCACTTCAAGATCCTGCCGCTCTTGGTGCCCTCATTGACTCACTTGCAGCCCTTCTGTGTTCCTTCTCAGTGTTTGGTGCACCAGCCTCTTGGATAGAGAAATTACGCAGTGAAAACACAATGTACCAACAGAGTTCTCTCCTGCTCTTTGGGCCATGCCTAAAACTCTTTCCCTTTTTTTCACAAAAATCTGTTAATCCTCTCTTGGGAACAAGGAGAGCTCAAACCTTGGGAAGAAACCCAATTTAAGTCCTCTTGTTTCTAAAGAAAGAACATATATCATAAAAAAATTACACAAGATGTCAATTAATTTCTCATAACAATCTATTACAAGCTTAACATTTGCTAAAGTTAAAAGGATCTAATTCAGGGTAAACCAACCAAGTTCTCTTTAGGACTGATTGTCCTTAGCACTGAGTCACTATAATCTTTTAAACTCATCTCCGCCACCTCAACGCCTCCCCTTTTATAAATTAAGAATTTGGCCCCAGAGAGTAAAAATACTTACAAAATCTTGACCTGAGTCCAAAGTTTGCTCTGGAAATGATGAAGCCAGAATTCCTCTGAAAAACATCACTTATGAAATGGTCTCATGAATTCTATGCAGTATGAGTCCAGTAGGATTCACTTTCTTGGGACCACCATGGGGATTCACTCAAAAGTGCTACTTGTGCAATGCAGCTACAGTCTCACAACCAATCCCTATTACCAATGAGCTACAGAACAAATTATGAATAAATAAATAAATAAAACCTGGCAAGGTAGAAACAGATCAGAGAAATTGGTGGTATTTACAGATTGCTTAAAGGTAGAATCTAGTAATAAGTCAGCAATTATTATAGACTAGCTGAAGTGGACACAGCTAGTGGAAGGTAGGGATGGAAAACTTCCATGAGTCTTGCTACCCAGGCAACTCATTTCAATAAACATGTTCATGACCCACAAGGTGCAAGTGTTTCATGATTTATTTCACTCAATCCATAGCATTATCCTATAGGATAATACATGGTCATCATCATACATATAAGTAAGCTAGGCCTTGCATTTTTAAAAAGAGAGTTGTATACCTAGCAAGTAGCAGAATTGAGTTTGCTCCAGGTGGGACTTCTGGTTGCAGATCCAGCTCTTTTCCCCATATATCTCACCAAATGGCCAAAAAAAATTCCAGGCAGTTTAGACCTCTAGACTTACCAGCCCCAAAGAAGTCATATTAATAATCATCATCCAGAACATCCTATCTTTTAGCCCTTTTCTGCCCAGGTTGGATTCCATCCACCTGAAAAGAAACTACAGTATTTCTAGGAGATTTTCTTTGAAAAATGTATGCTTCGATCTGGGCACAAATTCTCGAATGTTCCTTCCTACCAGGTACATACTAGGTATTGTCAGGTCAGAAGGGCACCACCATTTCTCATCAGATATTCACTGAGCATTTTCACCAGCGAACCAGAGAACTCAAGATTCTAGACTCGGACTTTGTTCTGTTGTATTATAGCATATCCATATGCTATACATATATATCTATATATATACACACACACACATATATATACATATACTCTCTCTCCTTCCCCACTCCTGTTCTCCATTCTGTTATAGAAATATCCATGTAAAGCTATTAATATTTCATTCACAGGTTTTATAGTGAAATTTCTCATCATCGTTTTTACTGACAACGTCTTTGTTCTTTGTTCATGTCCTTGGTCACCACAGTACTTGAGTACAAGTTAAAGGAGGGCTCAGATAAATCAGTCATCACTCAAACTCCTCTTCCCTGTATGATGTTCAACAGTCAGGCTTCTTGAACTCAGATTCTTCCTCACTGAGGATCCCCATGTAAAGGGGCTTCTGGACATCCCATCCTCGTGTTTGCCAGGCATGCCTCAGTCCCATCTGAAGACAGCCCACAAAGATAAACAAAGGAGCAAATATTTGTTGAGTTCTTTCCCTAAGTCCTGAGTCAAGTGTTGTTTATATTGCTTATCCTTCTCATAAACCTGTAGGTATCTATTATTATCTTTATTTTCATATAAAGAAGCTGAGACTCAGAAACTTTAAGTTGCCTGAGATCATATAGAGCATAAGTACATTATCATTATTTGACCTCAGGTCCTTCTTTCTCTGAAACCCATTGCTATAGGTTTACATCCTCCCAAAATGTGTATGTTGAAACTCTAACTCCCAGTGTGACTATATCTGGAGATAAGGTCTTTAGGAGGTTTTTTGTTGTTGTTTAGTCCCTAAGTTGTGCCTGACTCTTTTGAGACCCCAGGGACTGTGGCCCACCAGGCTCCTCTCTCCATAGGACTTCCCAGGCAAGAATACTGGAGAGAGATGCCATTTCCTTTTCCAGGAGATCGAACCCACGTCTCTGGCTTTGCAAGTGAATTCTTTACGTCTGAGCCACCAGGGAAGCCCCCTTTAGGAAGTAATTGAGGTTAAATGAAGTCATAAGGGTGGGGCCCTAATTCAATAGGACTGTGGCCTTGGAAGAACAGGAAGATGGAAGATCCCTGCCTCTCTCCATTCCCCTCTCCCTACACCACCACCACCATGCACAGTGAGAAGGCAGCCATCTGCAGGCCAAGAAGAGAGCTCTTACCAGGAACCAACTTGACCAGCACCATGACCTTGGATTTTCCAACCTCCAGAAATGTAAAACATAAAATTCTATTGTTTAAGCGACCCAGATTTGGGCATTTTGTTAGAGCAGCCTGAGATGACTAAAACACCCATTCCCATATGTCCCATATATCCATTCCCATATATCCATTCTCATATGTCACTCTCAATTAGTTTCCAGGCCATCTATTCTCTCTGCCTGTACCTAAGTGCCCAATACTGTGTATGTAAAATATCAGGATAAGAAAAGAGACATGGCCCTCACCCTCATGGAGCTCAGTCTAGTGGAAGAGGTAAATAGGCATCAAATCCTCTCACACATTTAGAACAATTTGATTATTGATATTTAGCTTCCTGGTTCCCAAGTTCATCAGGCAGTCTATATAAGTCCAAAGGCAATTTGTGAACACGATTCAAGATTTTTTTTTCCTAGCAACTTCTCACTCCCTGGTTAGTTAATAAACGCACATTGATAGTCATTAAAGAGAGGCAGGATTCATCTAACCCCACTGCTTGATTCATCGAGTCTCAGCTAGGGAAAATCTGGATCCTGTGATGTAGCAATTTGTCTCAAAATGAGAATTAACCTGTGAGAGATACTATATGACTGTACAGCCACACTAAGGTATAAAATCTGAAAGCAGATATCCCTGAAAAAAAATTGCCAACAAGGTATGCACAAATGTTTCCTATAGTATCATTTTGCCTCAGACCTGTCCCAGAGGAGAAATATGACTTCAGAAACTCAATATGAGTTGAAAATCTTACTAAGGTAATTTTATTTCCATTTTATAAGTCTTATGTACATTTCAGATAATTCAACCATCTCGGGAAAAATACTAGAAATGAAGTTTGGAACATTTCTTTTGAAGGAAAACTCTTTATGCCATTAGACTGTTTGGGGAAAGGTTACTTATGGCAAAATGATTAGGAGAATTTTAGATAATTGCTGCTTAGTGCTTCAGTTTAGAATTTGGGGTGGGGGCTTTAAGGGGCAGAATTCACAGAAACTTTATCAGTTCTTGAATATTCTCACAATATTAAAAAGAACCTTATTTTTCAGAACCAGCGAGTCTCTCTCAAGAGCACTTTATGCCTCTAACTGCTGTAGTGTGAACAAGGAACCTCATTTTTGAGACACTTGCAGTAGAAGGAAGTGGTTGCTATTTGAATCCCAAAGTCTTTAAGGGAGATGAATAGAGACTATGACTGGGTAGACCACAGAGGCTTGGCTGAGGCCAGCACCACACGTATCGTAGGACCTAGGGATTGTGGAAGTGACCCTTCTCTCTTCCGTGGGTATGCTTTCAGTATTCTTTCCTGGGAAGTCCTACTGAGAGAGGAGCCTGGTGGGCCACAGTCCACGGGGTCTCAAAAGAGCCGGGCACAATTCTATTTCCAAAGGGAAGTTGGAGATTCAGTCAGAAGGAAATCGACTTGAATCCCTGAAGCTGTCTTCTTCTGACTTGGGAGACCAAAACACCCAGAGAGTTGATGACGTGGGTGGCTTCCTTGTCACTGAGGAAGAGATGATGGCATGCCTGATATGGTGCTTACTCTCACAGTGAGTCAGCTCATGCTGGACAGTTCCTGAGACCATAGACTCAGGTTTCATAGCACATCAGTGACAGGCTTCAGTAGGGAATAAGGACACTGCCAGTGAGCAGAGAACTCACTGAAATAGAATAACCTAGAAATTCAGCCCTACCCTGCCCCTGCTCAGAGTCCTCCAATGGTCTCCAAAGGCCCACAGTATAAAGCCTCAGCATGGCACACCTCTATCTAAGCAACCTTCTAGCTACTGTTGCTACTTCCCATGGTGATTCAGAATGCGGCCATACTTTCCTGCCTCGGGGTCTTTGTTCACATATTCCCCACCTTCTTCCTAACTTCTGAGTGTCTATTTGTCTTTCACACCTTGACTCTAGTGTATGGCAATCTTTCCTCTCCGAGGGCATTGTTCCTTTACCAGGCAGAGCAACTATCCCATCACTCTCCATCCCTCCCTTCCAGCACTTCTTGGAACTTTGTATAGTCAATGTATGCCTTGTCCCAAGACTATAAGTTCCCTGAGAACATGATCCATGATGTTTTCTAACTCACTGGCTGGGTGACTTTCGGCAAGTTTCTTAACCACTTTGTACCTCATTTTTCCTGCAAGAAGGCAACACTTATGTCATGTCTCCTTACACTTCAAAAAATAAAGGGATGTAGATAATGCCCAGCTTGGTGATGCCAAGTTTTAAAAGGCTGTACATGAAATGCACAACAGAGAAGGGAAAATTTAGAAGTCAGGATTCAAAACTAAAAGTGAACCAGAAAAATTAGGCCTCTAATATCCCTGGAAATATTGAGTAAGAGCACAGGATTTGTCCTCCCTAATATCACATAATTGGGTATATCCTGATGTTCTCCATTTTCCAGCTTTGCCCCAGGAATCAACTCCATTTTTTTTTTTTTTTTCAAAACTTCTGTCAGATTATGTCAATAGTGGTAAAAAGAAAAAAAAAAACCACTGGTCAGGCTTTTATGAAATTTCATAAAACTCCCCTGGGTAGTTTCATGTGACTCAGCACTAATTCATTGAGACAGCATTCTCTCTGGAGTACAGCCAAGCACTTGTCTGCCACAGAGCTTCAGGTAGACAGAGGAAAGTGGTCATTCCTCAGTTTATAGACTGGCCTAGAAATACCCCCACCTCAGGACTAGAAACAATGAATCTCAGCCTCACCAGCTCCTGTAACACTTCTATACCTTGATCTAACATTATCTATATATGACAGTCAGATATCATATCCTGAGGTATTTAGAGTGATGTTTCCAAATCTACGAAGTGGATTGGAACAACTTTGGCAGTTGTAGTGTCCTAAGAATGATTATTGTCATGTTCACCTTATAGTTTCTGAAACATCCTTAAGAGGTGAGACATCTAGTCAAAATATGAACCCTTGATATTTCTGGATTAGAGGGATACTGATAATACTATTTGTCATTCAGTCTCATAAAAATAATGTTATCATTGAGGGAAAATTCTGTGACACCTTTGTATTGGCCACCCATGGACTAAATTATTATGACACAATCTCTTTTCTTTTTTTGGCTACACTGCACAACATGTGGGATCTTAGTTCCCAGACCAGTGGAAATTGCCAAGAATTGATCCCAGTCAAAACAGGTGACCACAGTTTGAGGAACAAGACAGAGCAGAAATCAAAGTCAATGAATAAAGCAGGACAAACGAGGAAAGGAATGTCAGTGTAACAGTACAGCAAGGAAGCAGAAACAAGAAAACAAACCAGGACAAAACTTCACTGTTAGTGGGGATGTAAACTGATACAATCATCATGGAGTTTCCTTAAAAAACTAAAAATAAAACCACCCTATGACTTAGCAATCCCACTATTGGACATATACTCTGAGAAAACTGTAATTCAAAAAGACACATACACCCCAGTGCTCATTGCAACACCATTTACAATAGCCAGGCCATGGGAAGAACATAAATGTCCATCAGCAGATGAATGAATAAAGAAGTTGTGGCACATATATACAATGGAATATTACTTAGTCATGAAAAGGAATGAAATTGAGTCAGTTCTAATGAGGTGGATGAACCTAGAGTCTGCCATACAAAGTGAAGGTCATAAAGAGAAAAACAAATATCATATATTACACATACATATAGAACCTAGAAAAATGGTACTGATGAATCTATTTTCAGGATAAGAATAGATGCAGAGTAGAGAATGGACTTGTGAACACAGTGGAAGAAGGAGAGGGTGGGATGAGTTTAGAAAGTAGCGTTGACATGTATACACTACCATATGTGAAATAGATAGCTAATGGAAAGCTTTTATATAACCCAGGGAGTCCAGCCTGACACTCTGTGATGACCTAGAGGGATGAGATGAGGGGCTGGGAAGGGAGGAAGGAGGATATATTTGTACAAATAGCTGATTAACACTCAGGTACAGCAGAAACTAACACAACGTTGTAAAGCAATTATACTCTAATTAAAAAATTAAAGAAAAAAACTTTAAGAATGTATATAGGGAATATGTTTACAGAGTTAAATGTGATTGTGCTATAAGAAAGTTTCTCAATCTCATGCTACTGACATTCTAGGTTGAATAATTCTTTGTTGTAGAGAGCTATCCTTCATTACAGCATTCTTAGCCTCCACCCACTAGATGCCAGTTATGACAATCAAAAATGTTTCCAGACATTGTCTAATGTCTCCTGACCTGAGGAGAGCCAGAACACCCACTGTTAGGTACCACTCTGGTAGATTTTTTACCATTTCAACAGTTTCTGTAGTTCAACTCTGAGAGTGCTTTAATGGCACTGAGTTATGGCTTACATTTCCTGTATCTTATCACAGCAGATGTGACTCTCAAAAGCACTGATGGTGGCATCAAAGAGTTGAGAGTGACCTAAGAGATCTACCAGTAGGCATAGGGGTCAATAAAGTCATATGGACACATGCTCTGAAGTCCTAGGCAGCAGTTAGATGTAAGGAACTGGATGGATGTAGAGCAACATGAGAATAACTTTAAAACATAGCGTTGTATCTTTAAAAATTGAAAATCTGATAACGTGCATAAAATTTAAAATACAGTTACACACAGAATAACCATACAGATTTTAAAAAGATACAGACTGGCCAAAGGATAATAAAATTAAGAATAAAGGAAGCCACAGAGTACAACAGTTACTTAATAAGTGCGCCATTAATTGAAGAGTATAATTAAATCAACTTTTAGTACCTGTTGTCCAAAAAGAAAGAAAAAATGACACTGAATATCACAAATTCACATTTTCACTAGAGGGTTAATATGTTGTTATGGTGGACTTCTTCCTGGCACTGAGCAAGCTCATCACTTATGGATAAGTTATGCAGCAACAGCTTCTAGGCTATAAGTTATGTGAATAATCATGAACTCATGACAGGAATTGAGCTGAACTTCTACAAAACTAACTGTGCTCCATTTTGATCACTTTGAGTAATCAAGCTATTTTGTCAATATGTAGAATTTATGTTCTTCCTCCCTGAACAGGACCTAGAGTGTTGGCATGTCACTCTTGGCCTGGTAGAGCAACTGCTACCATTAAACTTGCTCTCAGGTAATGGTGAATATCCATGACTCATCTGTTGACCAACATTAGCCCCTCTCAGATTAGTAGGTAATGGTAGAGATGACATTTCAGACACAGATGGTTCAGATGTTGAAGCTTCTCCTCCATTTTGTTATCCTACAGTGATGGTGTCCTGCTCCTTTCTCAAGCCATTCATTAAAAATGGCAAAAGGCATTGTTACCTGGCTTCATCATGAACTCAATATGCAAGATTAATGAATGAGGAAAATCTCAGTGAATTTCAGTGGTAACACAGAGGTATAATTTTACAAGAGTGACATTAAGACCCACAGCAGGCTTTGATGGTCCTATGGTAACTCATACTTCTTAATGGTAGTTTTTTGTTGCAGAAAATGAGACATACCACTCAGATCCCTTTAAGAAAGGACTCCTGCCCATCTGCAAGCCTTGATTACTAGATAGCCTCTAGCTTTTATCTCTTTTGTTCTTGTTCAGTTGATCTGATGATTTGAGACCCCATGGACTGTTAGCACACCAGGCTTCCCTGTCCTTCACGGTTCCCCGGAGTTTGCTCAAACTCATGTCTATTGGGGCTTCCCTGATAACTCAGTTGGTAAAGAATCTGCCTCCAATGCAGGAGACCCTGGTTTGATTCCTGGGTCAGGAAAATCTGCTGGAGAAGGGATAGGCTACCCATTCCAGTATTCCTGGGCTTCCCTTATGGCTCAGCTAGTAAAGAATCTGCCAGCAGAGTGAGACACCTGGATTCAATCCCTGGGTTTTGAAGATCCTCTGGAGAAGGGAAATATTACCCATGCCAGTATTCTCGCCTGGAGAATTCCATGGACTGTCACAAAGAGTCAGACATGATTGAGCAACTTTCACTTCACATGTCCATTGAGTCAGTGATGCCATCCAACCATCTCATCCTCTGTCACCCTCTTCTTCTCCTGCCTTCAGTCATTCCCAGCATCAGAGTCTTTTTCAATGAGTCAGCTCTTCTTATCAGGTGGCCAAAGTATTAGAGCTTCAGCATCAGTCCTTCCAATGAATATTTGGGTTGATTTCATTTAGGATTAACTGGTTTGATCTCCTTGCTATCCAAGAGACTCTCAAGAGTCTTCTCCAGCACCACAATTTGAAAGCACCAATTCTTCATGCTCAGTCTTCTTTATTGTCCAACTCTCACATCCATACATAACTACTGGAAAAGCCATGGCTTTGGCTAGACGGACCTTTGTCAGCAAAGTGATGTCTCTGCTTTTACCTCCTTTAAGACCTCCCATAAGCATTACTCTCAAGGTCTCTCTCTAACCAGGAAAGCCACAGATGAATGATTAAGCAAGGCAGTGGGGCCTTGCCATTTCTGCCCAGTCTGAGACTTCTCTAAAAGGCAAAAGTCCTTGCTTTTTGCCCAAAAGTCCCTCCATTTAATTAGCACAGTTTTCTTAGTTCTGCATAGTTATCTAATGCCTCCCCACTTGCCCAACCCTATTCCCTCCCGTTTTATTTTTACAAGTATTTTTCCCTCCAACAAAACCTTTAAAATTTGTAACTCCATCTCAGATATGCTTCCTAGAGAATCCTCTTTGTGACACAGGTGGTGCTGATGAAAAGTGTTATTTATATATTTTCATATTCCTAGGGATCTTGGTCAGACTCTGGCAGAGGGCGAGTCTGAAAAAAATCCTAAAATCATATATGTATGTGTGCATATGTGAATTTTTCAAACGACGTCTTATCATTTAAAAAAGATTCTTTGAGATTTTTCTTGTTTCTCGAGGAAGGCCCATATTCCTTGGACATCCCTCTCAGTTCTTTTACTGTATCCCATAGATTTTTTGAGCTTGTGTTTGTCTTATTGTTTGTCTTGAGGTATTCCCTGATTTCATTGTTGACCCTTTTTTTTTTTTAGTAGCATGTTGTTTAGTCTTTATGTAATTGTTTTGTTCTTTTTATTCCTGGTAGTTGAAAAGATTCTTGAAGATGTCTGTCATATAGAATGATGATTATCAACCTTTCCAGTATCCATCCTTCCCTTCATTTTTAGCTGAGAAAAAAAGTTGGATTATCCACCTTGCCTTGCATCAAGGCATCAACAGATGACTATGTTATTAAATAAGAAGAGTTTATCTTCATCTTCTTTCCATCATCATGATGGCTAGGACTTGATCAGCCATCTTGGAATATGAGATAGAAATCTAGTGTTGAAGATGAAAGGAAAATCAATTTGAATCCTTCATCCTTGATGATCATGGAGATCATGTTCTAGTTACAGTTTGCTTGGGTTTGCAGGAAAGAAGAAATAACTACTACCTAGTTTAACCATAGTTATTTGAAGTTTTTGGTCCCTTTCAGCTGAATTTAATCCTAACCCACCTAGGATCCATTGGCACAAAAAAGTAAAAACTATGCAACAATTCCTTAAATTAATCTAATTTGTAAACTTGTTGGGGTCGGAATTATCTCTCATTGTACCATACTATACAACATTGTATCTGACATCTCGTTGAAATTCAATATGTATTTTGATCTTGAAAAACAAATGGAAAATATGTGAGCCCTACATATTGTTTGCAGCTACACATTTTGGCTCAAATCTTTTTGTTTAATTTGTTTCCAAACAAAGTGAAAGTCTCTCAGGCTATAAATCCCAGGAAGTGGGCTTTTGTCATCAAACTGTTGACCATGTTCCAAGGTAATGATTTTAACCTGAGAATCTGATCTGGTTCTAATATTATTTCAGGGTTGATTTACACTGTATCCAATTATAAAGCTTTTTAAAATGGAATTTCCTCTTTATAATGGGAAAGATGCTCCCTTTACTGAGTCTCTGTGAAACAACTGAGCAGATGACAAATAGTCTGTCCCAAGGTAGGGCTTTGACTTGGAAATTGCCACACATTGATGAGTGACTCCTTTCTTTATACTGGCCAAATCGCAACAGCCTAGGAATTCAAAAGAGCTTAAGTAAGGATATTGAAAACTGATATTTCATGACAATCGCATCAAAGAACATTTCAAGGTTTCTTTCAAGTTTTGGTATTCATCCACAACTTATTCTCAATCTATTTCCCACTAACCCACTAAATACCAACTCCAGGCTACATGTGAGGTTTAAAATCTCCCCAGTTTTCTACTATAGAATCCACACATGTCATTAAGATAAAACAACCTCAGTTTGAACCAAGAGTCTCTGGCTAGGTTTATATCTTTTGGGGGAAAATCTGAAATTTGAGTAAAGCAATCATTTCAGTAAAAGTTTTGGAAATGAGTACTTTTCCTTTTATGGCAAATTGTTCCAGTCACTTCTGTGTTCTCTGGCAAGTCTAAACGACAGTTTAACCACTTTTGTACTTTGTTCAAATCTTGGATAAGAAAAGTTATTCAAGGACATAGATCTAATGCTTGAAGTTCCAGCGCTTTCCCCAGAATGAATTATAATTCTGGAAGAAAGTCACAAACCCTGATGTCTTAACTTCCTCCCAAGCCACTCTGATCACCACAAAAGTCTCTTGAGGTTGGCAAGCTGTGTCAGCGAAGTCACACAAGTTTCTGCCTGTGCTGATCCTGCCCAAGGATTCGATCAGGGCACCCTGTCCCAGACCCACATGAGTTGTGTCATGTTTGGCTGTGCTTCATCCTGTGCTGACACAGACTTGAATATATGTCAGCCGTGGCAATGTCTACTTCTTGGAACCGCACGTGGTGCTTCTGACCAGGCTAGAGAAATTGCCAGAGGAAGCCTTGCACAACAGTAATAATTTTAAAGAGAGGGAGAGAGAATTGCTCAGAACTTCTCAAGCAGTCCACACCCCTGGAGAAGCAGCATGGAGCCAGGCTGACTGAGTTTGAATCCCAGCTCTATCATTGTTCATTGTGTGATCCACGATAAGTTACTTGTTTTTCCATACCTTCCTTTCCTTATCTATAAAGTGAAGATTATAGGATCTAATTCTTAGGCCTATTATGAAGGCCAAAGGAGTGAAAGTTTGTAAAACTGTTGCAACAATGCCTGACGTCTGGTAAGAATTACATAAATGCTTAAAATGAAAGTTGCTCAGTCAAGTCCTACTCTTTGCAACCCCATGGACTGTAGCCTTCCAGGCACCTCTGTCCATGGAATTCTCCAGGCCAGCATACTGGAGTGGGTAGCCGTTCCCTTCTCCAAAGGATCGTCCCAACCCAGGGATCGAACCCAGGTCTCCCATGTTGCAGGTGGATTCTTTTTTACCATTTAAGCCACCAAGGAAGCCCACATAAACGTTTACAATTAACATATACATACTACTATATATGGGATTCCCTTGTAGCTCAGCTTGTAAAGAGCCCACCTGTAAATGCAGGAGACCCCAATTTGATTTCTGGGTTGGGAAGATCCCCTGGAGAAAGGATAGGCCACCCGCACCAGTATTCTTGGGGTTCCCTGATGACTCAGATAACAAAGAATCAGCCTGCAATGTGGGAGACCTGGGTTCAATCCCTGGGTTGGGAAGATCTCCTGCAGGAGGGCATGGCAACCCACTCCAGCATTCTTGCCTGGAGAATCCCCACGTACAGAGGAGCCTGACAGGCTATAGTCCATGGGATTACAAAGAGTTGGACACAACTCTTTGTACTCTAAGTACGGCACAGCACTATGATATATAAAATAGATGACCAATAAGGACTTACAGGCAACTATACTCAATATGTTGTAATGACCTATAAGGGAAAAAATCTGAAAAAAGTATGTGTGTATATATATATATGTATATATATATATATGTATATCACTTTGCCGTACACCTGAAATTAAAACAACATGGAAAATCAACTATGGGTGCATACATGCTAAGTCGCTTCAGTCGTGTCTAACTCTGCAACCTTGTGGACTGTAGCCCACTAGGCTCCTCTGTCCATGGGGATTCTCCCAGGCAAGAACACTGGAGTAGGTTGCCATGCCCTCCTCCAAGGGATCTTCCTGACCCAGGGATCAAACCCGTATCTTTTATGTCTCCTGCACTGACACGTTTTTTGGTTTTGTTTTTACCATTAGAACCACCTGGGAAGCCCAAATCAACTATACCCCAATTTAAATAAATAAACTATAAGTAAATGCATCTTCCTGGAGAAGGACATGGAAATTCACTCCAGTACTCTTTTCTGGAGAATTCCATGGACAGAGAAGCCTGGTGGGTTACAGTCCATGGGGTCACAATGAGTGGGACTCGACTGAACAACTAATACAAATATATCTTTGCTCAAATTTTATCCAAGTCCTAGTTTCTTACATAGAAATGGGCCTTTAATACTTTTATGGTTTCTCACAAAATTTTAGTTCTGTTTTAATTCCCAACATAAAATGCATCTCACATAAATAAGATCCAGCTTAGCTCATTTCAGCTGATTCCTATAGTACCATCAATGAACAAGACACTGAGCTTTGTATAGTGTGGCCTAGCAGGTGAGCCATGATGCCTGCCCTTGAGGACACTATAACACAATAGCAGGCATAAGAAACAATGTGATCTTAATCAAGCAATTAATCTCTCTGAGCTTGACTAAACATGTCCTTGTCTATAATTAATCTCAGAGATATCTTCCAGCTTTAAACATTTATAAATCAAATAAAATAAAAGGCTGAAAGCGATGAACAGCAACAGAAATCCCCTTCATGAATCAACCTTATCATGATGAAGGAGCTTGCATAACTCATTGAAGCTATGAGCCATGCCATGCAAGGCCACCCAAGACAGACTTATAATAGTAAAGGATTCTGACACAACATAGTCCCCTGGAGAAGGAAATGGCAACCCACCCCAGTATCTTGCTTAGAGAACCCCATGGAGAGTATGAAAAGGCCAAAAGATATGCATGGCAAATAGAAGGGGGGAAAATGGAAGCAGTGAAGGCAAAAGGAGAAGAGGGCAGCAGAGGATGAGATGATTAGATAGCATCACCGACTCCATAGACATGCATGCATGCATGCTCAGCTGCTTCAGTCATGTCCAACTCTTTGAGACCCCATGGACTATAGCCCACCGAATCCTCTGTCCGTGGAATTTTCCAGGCAAGAATACTATACTGGGTTGCCATTTTCCTCCTCCAGGGGGTCTTTCTGACCCAGGGATTGAACTGCATCTCCTGTGTCTCTTGCACTGGCAGGTGGGCTCTTCACCACTGAGCCAACAGGGAAGCCCCTCAGTGGACATGAATTTGAGCAAACTCTGAGAGATGGTGGAGGACAGAGGAGTCTGGCATGCGGCAGTCCAAGGGGTCACAAAGAGTCAGACATGATTTAGTGACTGAACAACAACAACATAGGAGAAATGTAGAGTGTTATGAGGGCCCACAGGAGGGAAGATTGTTGTTAGTGTCTCTCCAGGTCTAGTTATATTTCACATACTATCTCATCTTAAAGTGTTGCTCCTTCTCTACTAATTCAAATTGTTTAAGGCATGTGATCAGTCTGGGAAGTATTCTTTAGTACAAACCAGTACAATTTAAATTATGAGATATTTTCAAGTTCTAATTCCAGAGATTTCAAATATGGAATTTATCGAGTAGAAGTCCTTTCCTTACCAGTAAAAGGGAATATTGTTCACCTGGCCTAAGCCACACAGGGAATCTAAATTATGCTGTCTGTGGCTACTGTCAGCTTGCACAAGAGCCCTAACCTATGACAAACTCCCTGTCAGGAGTGTCCCCAGCGAGGGTCTCACATGTGCTGGGCCCTCCGGACTATTCACTCTGTCCAAGCGGCACCCAGTGGTTGTCAGTCGCTCAGTCGTGTCTGACTCTGTGACCCCACGGACTGCAGCATGGCAGGCTTCCGTGTCCTTCACCATCTCCCGGAGCTTGCTTAAACTCATGTCCACTGAGTCGATGTTGTCATCCAAGCATCTTATCCTCTGGCATCCCCTTCTCCTCCTGCCTTCATTCTTTCCAAGCATCAGGGTCTTTTCCAATGAGTCAGTTCTTCGCATCAGGTGGCCAAAGTATTGGAGGTTCAGCATCAATCCTTCCAATGACGCTGTTGTTATTTAGCTCTGCTTTGGTCTTTTGATCATCTGCTGTGCTTCTTAGGATACAGCCATCCTCCATCCTCAGCTGGGACCAGCATCTTTAGGACACAAATTTCACTGTGATGCAAATGACAGTTTCACCAAACACTCAGGCTGCCTTGTGTTGCTTCCACCAGGATGACCCCTTCTCTGAAAGCCCCTCAGATTCAACAGTCCTACATAGGTGTGCTCTTGGGTTTCTTAGGTGTCAAAATGTGTGCACAATGGGAGAAAAATCAGTGCTCCCACTCATGTTAAAAACTACTAGAATGTTCTCAAAAAGCAATGTGTCATGGGTCCAAAAATATTACAAAGTTCTTTTGGATGTTAGTTGCATACTGCTCTTCCTCCCAAGGACCCAAACATGCCATCAGTGGTTTAGAGCCAATCAACACCCTGCACTAGCTGGGTGTACCCTTCTGATGCTAGCAGGCTCTGCTGGTCTTGGCAGGCTTCTTGCTTTAGGATGAGACATCCTTGGGGAGGTCCTTCCCTCTGCACACAGACCTCTGTCAGGACATTCACTGGTTCCCCCACAAGCCTAGATGTTTCTTAAACTTGGCGGTGAATGCAAGTTAAGTGCTTTCCCAGGCATCTCTTCAATCCTCAAGAAACAGGCTTGAAATAATATTGTTCAAGCTTTGAGGAAAAAAATCGCTTAATGTAAGTTAAATCTTCAGGTAAACTTCTAGAGAGGCAGCTAGCCAAAATTAGAAGGAAAGAAAAATGTAAAGAGAGCATGGCAGGTTGCTAGTTAGTCCTCCAAAATCCGTTCTGCCCTCCTTCCAAATGATGAGAATTTAGCTGGGCATGGGTTTGCCCAGCCAGGACATTATCCAGGCTCCCTTGAATCGAGGAGGCTGAGTTCTCACCCACTGGACGTGAGTGAAAGTGCTATGGGCAACACTTGTGCCATTGCTGAAAATAAAAGCTATACTTCTCTCCCCCTCCCCAACATTGAGGGTAACCAAGCTTCAACCAAGGGGAAATGAAGCAAAGAGGTGGAAAGGAAGCGAGGGAGAAGAGAAGAAAGAAGAGAGAGAGAGGGAGGGAAGGAAGAAGAGAGGAGTGAAGAGAGATAAAAAGAGCTGCTCCTTAAGCTCCAGAGTTTGTAGACTGAGATGAACACCTACCATAATTGCTTGTTAAGAGACAATGTTAATAACACTACATTATATACTTGAAATCTGCCAAGAGACTAGATCTTAAATGTTCTCACCACATGCACACATAGACACACACACAAGTGATCACATGAAGCTACAGAGCATTACTCATACTGTGGTAATAATTTCACAATATATATGTGTCTCATATATATATTGTACACCTTAAATTTTCACAATATTATGTGTCAATTAAATCTCAATAAAACTGGAGGGGAGTAAAGAGACAACGTTGGAGGCACACAAGCTGGACCCACAATATAAGTGCAGGAATGTCTCTTGAGAGAAGAAAGCCTCTTTCCCTGTGAACCAAATAGTTCTGCCATCAGTTCTCAAACTTCAGTGCGACTATGCCTCACCTGGGAATTTGTTTCTGTAGATTCAGAGCTTCTCTCCCCAGAGACTCTGATTTCAGTCAGTCTTTGGTGGAGGGTCACTGCCACAGTTGCACCATCAAACACCCAAATATGTTTGCAGTGGCTGGACTAACCCACAGTGAAGCAGAAGCAAAGAGTTGAGGACTCTAGACTACAGCAGAAATCTACAAAAGCCTCAGGAAACAATAGTGTCATTTATTATCCTCCAGCCAAACTTTACTTCTAAGATGCTTTTCTGAGAAAATCACATTTCTTATTTCTCTCAGAAAATATTTTCTACAGGGCATGAATTATTACCTCATTTTTTTTTTATTATTTGCCTGTTTATACTTATGATAACTACTATAAAATTATTCTATATTCCTAATTATAGATGTCTCAATGACTGTATCATTTATGGAAAATAAAACTGTGTAGTCTTAAAAAACCTTTTGATATTAGTCCATATTAGAATAGGAGACTCAACAAATCATCAACTCCCTATCTAGTACATATTTTCGTATGACTTGCTTATAACTCATTAATAAGATATATTGCCAATTCAGCATTTGTCTCAATTTCTAAAGTTCATGGTAGAATAAATTTAAGCCTTCACTCACCCAAGGCAGAGCCTTATGGTTACCCAGACCGGACTTTCTCAAAGCGTGGTACCTAGACCAGCAGAATCAGCTAGAAAGGTGTTAGAAATGCAAAGTAACCACCAGCCCAAACTGCTAGGGGTCTTTCAGGTAGTTCTGTTGCTCACAAGAGTTTGACAACCACCACCCTAGATTGCTCTCTCTTTCCTGCCTTTTCTGAACAATAAGCATAGCCCATCACTTTCCTCCCTATTTTTCCTGTCAGTTCCATTCTTTCCCATATCCTAGTCCAATCCCTGTTCATATTTCACCCATGCTATGGAAGAAACCTTTGTATGGTTTCCCTGTTGTCAAGCTTGCTCCTTCTCCATGCAGCCTTCACAAAGAGTCAAGAGCTAGTTTTCTAAATACTAATTTGCACATGAATTTTCCTAACTAAAATTCTTCAAATGCCTGCAGGATAAAATTCAAATGCCTTAACTTGTGGACATAAAAGTCCTGTATTATCTGGCCCTCCTTCAACGCTGTGTACCCCCAAAAGCAACACTCCTTCGCCCATTCTAATGTCTCTTGTCCATTACATATACAGTTTCCTATGCTTGAAATGAATTACTTAAACCAGAGAGTTGGATATATAAAATAATATTATTAGTGTTAGTCACTCAGTTGTGTCCAGCTCTTTGCGACCCAAAGGACTGTAGTTTGCCAGGCTCCTCTGTCCGTGGGATTCTCCAGGCAAGAATACTGGAGTGTGTAGCCATTCCCTTGTCCAGGGGATCTTCCCAACTCAAGGAATGAACCAGAGTCTCCCCTTTGCAGGCAGATTCTTTACCATCTGGGCCACCTATTCTCATCTATTCACTAAAGCAGTTTCTTCTTAATCTTCTTTACTCCAACTACTGCCCTCATACAATGCACAATGTACAACAAAAGCAAAATCCTATTTATTCATACAGACTCAGTAACATCTCACTTCCTCTGAGCAGTCTCCTGTGATCACTCATAGCAGACTCGGTGGCTCTGTCCTTTGTGCATCTGGGCACTCTGTAAAAGAACTATTCTAAGGCCTCTCACTGATTATTCCCACGTATAAATACGATATTCTTTCTATTAAGAACAGGGATTGTGTTTTGTTCCATTCTGGAGTCTCAGTATCTCCAGAATCTAGCATAGTATGTGGCCCAAAGATACTAAATAATGCTACTGACTGGTAAAACCAATGAGTAAATGGAGGAGTAAATGAATATCAAATAATGCGTGGTAAGGAAAATAGCTTGGGCTTTGAAATCATTTGCAAACTTCGTGCTATATTACTTTCTGAAAGGCTGCAAATAAATGGCCAGCAAGAAAATATTTCCCAAGGATGTGTCTTATTTGGTCAGCATGGTATTAAAAAAAAAAATTAATGACTTTAGTTGAGACATGTACCTCCTCTCCAATTTTTTCTTGCTTCACATCCATTTCTTCTTGCTTCACATCCATTTTTTCTTGCTTCCACTAGACTCACACATTCATATTACCAACTAAGCTCATGAAAACATGTGAATCAGCCACCAGCCTTTTCTGCTTTTCTGGACCCTGGTTCTTGGCTCCTGTTTCTCAGTCATATTTCTTGCACTCCATCCCAGTTGCTGCCAAGTCCTCCACTTCACCTCCCACTGGCATCCCTAGATATGTACATTCTGGAACTCTCAGTATCTCTCTTTGGCACTCACCTTGGACTTCTCTGGCTGAATTTTAAATCCTCTTTCTCTAAGTTGACACCTTCTCAAGATCCAGGGTCAGAGATCTCTTATCTTCTAAGGCACGTAGGGTGATCTTTAGGGCACAAACACCAGCTCCAACACATTCAAACTGTGTAATCTTGGAAGGATCTCTATTTCTAAGCTTTGGTTTCCTTATGTGTAAATGGAAAATCATAGCCTACTTGTAGATTTGCTGGAAGAATTAAATAATGAGAAAGAAGAAGCTGAAGTTTCTGAAGCAAACTAGAAGGTCCTTATTCTCTCTTCTTCATGTTGATTAAAGCAGCACAAATCCAATAGCATAACTCAAGAAGTATTTATTAGTGAATTGCTGCTTTGTCTGTAAAAATGCATTGTTCAATGAATTTTTACAGAACAGCAATCATTAGTCCCATTTTACATAAAAGGAAATTGAAGCTCTGAAAAGTTAACATGTTTGCCCATAACGATGTGTTGTACATCGGTAAGGAATGCTTTTGGATACAAGCAATGAAAGTACTTTTATTTTTTTTTTTTAACCACCCAGCAAGGAATCAGAAAGCAGATAACACCAG
Source organism: Bos mutus (assembly GCF_027580195.1). NCBI lineage: Eukaryota > Metazoa > Chordata > Mammalia > Artiodactyla > Bovidae > Bos > Bos mutus. Next base: position 123,500,680 of record NC_091617.1, read on the forward strand.
GACTGGGTCAATGATTCAACCAGATGGGAATGCCAGTTGGGGTCCTGGCATCTTCTTGTTCTCTGATTCCTGGTCAGAAGATAAATACAATGGCTTCACCCACTTACAGATGCAATACAGGAAGAAGTCGAGGTGGCTGCAAAACAGGAAATGACTTTTTCCTCATGTTGTTCTGTGTTTTTAAGGAAAAAGTTTTCCTAGAAGTGCCCTGGAAGCTTCCCTGTACAGCTTCGTGGACAGAACTTATTGGGAAGGGAGGATGGGGAAGAAGGAATCTTACTTTCTCAGTTTCTCTGTGGGAAGCTGGGGAGAGAAAAGGAAGCTGGGAAAGCCAGTTGGGTGAGCTAAACATGTGTCAGCCACAGGTGGATTACAAGAACTGGAATTCCACGCAAGCCTGTCTGGCCTCAAAGGCTACATACCTTTCATTAATCTATGCATCTTTTATGTAAGTGTAAACTATTACATAGAAATTTAATATATTGGTTAAAAAATCCATACTTCTTCTATTTCCAAATAAGAACCCTTTCAAAAAAAAAAAAAAAAAAGCCTGATTTCTCTCTCTGGTGACCTATAATACAAATTCATGTTATAAATAAGCCATTGTATCTTTATGGAACAGAGATACTAACTCTTGAAAACATGTTTTCCCTTTGATATAAAAAATATGAGTGATGTTATAAAGCAGGAGTCATCAAATTGGCAACAGACTTCAGACGTATTTAAATGGGAGGAGGATGGATTATATGCTTTTAAAAGATCCATTTTATATTTTTGATCATAAATTCATGTAACCTAGGTAACATGTTTCCACTACATCTTTCAACCAAATATGTCTTCAACATTTTCAAATTTCAAGCCAGAATCTTATTCCAAAGGATTTTTGTGTTTGTTTGAAGACTACAGTTGAATTTCAATTTATTTTAGCAATCCACTGATACTTATCAAAATGTGAATATATAGAAGACTAGAACATTTCAATCACATTTTTAAAGACAAACATTTACTTATTAAATCTATTTCACTGTTGAAATGCAATTCAAATCCAAGTCTTATTTCAAAGTTAAAATTGCCAGTCACTCAGTTTTATAGGAAATATTGTATTTGGTTTATTAAGGTAAAAAAGAAATGAATGTCTATCTAAAATTAGCAAAGAGATTAGGTTAATGACTTTAGTGTATAAGAGAACATTATCCTCCTTTAGTCTAAAAAAATCATCGTGATTAACTATGCTAGTTGTTAATGATGGAGTAGTTTCTCTGGTTTAGTATTTCCCATTTTGATTTATGGAATCACCTTTTCTTGGTGATGAGTTTATAAGGAAGGGGTGAATTATAAATACTGTGCTCAGATTGGTCATCTAAAAACAAGACATTTATAAGAGAACACTAAAGCAATTTTATCTGCAGGGGTGCTAAAAACTCCATCATTAAAAGAAATTAAAATCAAGTATCTGATAGAAACAGTTTAAACTGGAGATGGTTACAAAATACTAACTGAATGCTCAGTACAATTAGCTTATTGATCTCAGAACTGCCTTATTGATCTCAGAATTGATCTCACAAAAACAACTAAAAGTATTTTCACTATATGAGTGCATTGTTTTACACAACAAAAAGTTGAGAAAAGGCAGTTTGGGGCTGGAATGGCACTTGAGTGATGTCATCAGGGGCCCAGATTCCCAAATCTTAATGCACAGGTAATCAGTCTTAGACTTGGATTACCGTGATATTGAATGGTTTGCCTTAGAAATGAGCAGAGATCATTCTGTCGTTTTTGAGATTGCATCCAAGTACTGCATTTCAGACTCTTTTGTTGACTATGATGGCTACTCCATTTCTTCTAAGGGATTCCTGCCCACAGTAGTAGATATAATGGTCATCTGAGTTAAATTCATCCAGTCCAGTCCATTTTAGTTCGCTAATTCTTAGAATGTCAATGTTCACTCTTGCCATCTCCTGTTTGACCACTTCCAATTTGCCTTGATTCATAAACCTAACATTCCAGATTCCCATGCAATATTGCTCTTTACAGCATCGAACATTGTTTCTATCACCAGTCCCATCCACAGCTGGGTGTTGTTTTTGCTTTGGTTCCATCCCTTCTTTCTTTCTGGACTTATTTCTCCACTGAACTCCAGTAATATGTTGGGCACCTACTGACCTGGGGAGTTCCCCTTTCAGTATCCTGTCTTTTGCCTTTTCATACTGTTCATGGGATTCTCAAGGCAAGAATACTGAAGTGGTTTGCCATTCCCTTCTCCAGTGGACCACATTCTGTCAATCCTCTCCACCATGACCCGTGAGTCTTGGGTGGCCCCACAGGGCATGGCTTAGTTTCACTGAGTTAGACCAGGCTGTGGTCCGTGTGATTAGATTGGCCTGTTGTCTGTGATTGTGGTTTCCATCTGTCTGCCCTCTGATGCCCTCGCTCAGTTCCTACAGTCTTACTTGGGTTTCTTTTACCTTGGATGTGGGGTATCTCTTCACAGCTGTTCCAGCAAAGCACCCAAAAAAGATGTCCTTTTCATTATACGGGAATGGAATGCAAAAGTAGGAAGTCAAGAAACACCTGGAATAACAGGCAAATTTGGCCTTGGAGTACAGAATGAAGCAGGGCAAAGGCTAATAGAGTTCTGCCAAGAGAACACACTGGTCATAGCAAACACCGTCTTCCAACAACACAAGAGAAGACTCTACACGTGGACATCACCAGATGGTCGACAGCAAAATCAGATTGATTATATTCTTTGCAGCCAAAAATGGAGAAGCTCTATACAGTCAGCAATAACAAGACTGGGAGCTGACTGTGGCTCAGATCATGAAATTCTTATTGCCAAATTCAGACTGAAATTGAAGAAAGTGGAGAAAACCACTAGACCATTCAGGTATGACCTAAATTAAATCCCTTATGACTATACAGTGGAAATGAGAAATAGATTTAAGGGCCTAGATCTGCTAGACAGAGTGCCTGATGAACTATGGACGGAGGTTTGTGACATTGTACAGGAAACAGGAATCAAGACCATCCCCAAGAAAAAGAAATGCAAAAAAGCAAAATGGCTGTCTGAGGAGGCCTTACAAATAGCTGTGAAAAGAAAGGAAGCAAAAAGCAAAGGAGAAAAGGAAAGATATACCAATTTGAATGCAGAGTTCCAAAGAAGAGCAAGGAGAGATAACAAAGCCTTCCTCAGCAATCAATGCAAAGAAATAGAGGAAAACATTAGAATGGGAAAGACTAGAGATCTTTTGAAGAAAATTAGAGATAGCAAGGGAACTTTTCATGCAAAGATGGGCTCAATAAAAGACAGAAATGGTAGGGACCTAACAGAAGCAGAGGATATTAAGAAGAGGTGGCAAGAATATACAGAAGAACGGTATAAAAAAAAGATCTTCATGACCCAGATAATCACGATGGTGTGATCACTCACCTAGAGCCAGACATCCTGGAATGTGAAGTCAAGTGGGCCTTAGGAAGCATCACTACGAACAAAGCTAGTGGAGGTGATGGAATTCCAGTGGAGCTATTTCAAATCCTGAATGATGATGCTGTGAAAGTGCTGCATTCAATATGCCAGCAAATTCAGAAAACTCAGCAGTGGCCACAGGACTAGAAAAGGTCAGTTTTCATTCCAATCCCAAAGAAAGGCAATGCCAAAATATGCTCAAATTACTGCACAATTGCGCTCATCTCACACACTAGGATAGTAATGCTCAAAATTCTCCAAGTCAGGCTTCAGCAATATGTGAACCGTGAACTTCCTGATGTTCAAGCTGGTTTTAGAAAAGGCAGAGGAACCAGAGATCCAATTGCCAACATCCGCTGGATCATGGAAAAAGCAAGAGAGTTCCATAAAAACATCTATTTCTGTTTTATTGACTACGCCATAGCCTTTGACTGTATGGATCACAATAAACTGTGGAAAATTCAGAAAGAGATGGGAATATCAGACCATCTGACCTGCCTCTTGAGAAACCTGTATGTAGGTCAGGAAGCAATAGTTAGAACTGGACATGGAACAACAGACTGGTCCCAAATAGGAAAAGGAGTATGTCAAGGCTGTATATTGTCACCCTGCTTATTTAACTTATATGCAGAGTACATCATGAGAAACGCTGGGCTGGAGGAAACACAAGCTGGAATCAAGATTGCCGGAAGAAGTATCAATAACCTCAGATATGCAGCTAACACCACCCTTATGGCAGAAAGTGAAGAGGAACTAAAGAGTCTCTTGATGAAAGTGAAAGAGGATGAAAGTAAAAGTTGGCTTAAAGCTCAACATTCAGAAAACTAAGATCAAGGCATCCAGTCCCATCACTTCATGGCAAATAGATGGGGAAACAGTGGAAACAGTTGCTGAGTTTATTTTTCTGGGCTCCAAAATCACTGCAGATGGTGATTGCAGCCATGAAATTAAAAGATGCTTACTCCTTGAAAGGAAAGTTATGACCAACCCAGATAGCATATTCAAAAGCAGAGACATTACTTTGCCAACAAAGGTCCATCTAGTCAAGGCTATGGTTTTTCCAATGGTCATGTATGGATGTGAGATTTGGACTATAAAGAAAGCTGAGCACTGAAGAATTGATGCTTTTGAACTGTGGTGTTGGAGAAGACTCTTGAGAGTCCCTTGGACTGCAAGGAGATCCAACCAGTCCATCCTAAAGGAGATCAGTCCTGGGTGTTCATTGGAAGGACTGATGCTAAAGCTGAAAATCCAACACTTTGGCCACCTGATGTGACGAGCTGATTCATTGGAAAAGACCCTGATGCTGGGAGGGATTGAGGGCAGGAAGAGAAGGGGACGACAGAGGATAAGATGGTTGGATGGCATCACTGACTCAATGGACATAGGTTTGTGTGGACTGTGGGAGTCGGTGATGGACAGGGAGGGCTGGCATGCTGTGGTTCATGGGGTCACAGAGTCAGACATTACTGAGCGACTGAACTGAACTGAATCAGTCTTATTCCACGTGGGATGAAGAAGGTATGTATGAGGTCTGATCAGTGGTTCTAAGAATACCACCATAAAATTTTATAACATAATTTTAAGATTATCAGTTCTAGTCCTCTTAATTTTTGAGGAGAGAAAAAATTTCAACTGCTTTGTGAGATGAATTGTTTTTGATATATGGCTCAGCTACTTACATTTAGAATAAGTGCTTTCAATCTTTGGGCTAATGTCATTTTTATTGAATCCTCCCCCCTTCTCCCACTCTCTGACTATTGAGTGGAATTTCTCTGAAATGCCAATAATGATGACATTGGGGACCACTCTATATTCTGGAGGAGAAAGGTGAGGAGAGGGTTGTATCACCAACTCATAAGAACCCTTACACTAAGGATACTAGACCAGGGGAGCATCCTTCTCTGTAACCCCATCATTCTTTATCATCCATAGAATCAGCTCATGGCTCCTTGGCATCAAAAGGCCAGAGCACGAAGAAATCTTAAAGAGAGCAGTGGTCCAGTGATCACAATTATGAAGATCATGGTGGTGAAGGTGATGGAGTCTGTATGGTAAAGCAAGTGGGAGGTAAGGGATCAGTGTGGAGGAAAGAGGATCCAATTCATTTTAAAATACATAGGTTCTTGGTATATTTTTCTCAGTTTTGAACACCACATCAAAGCACAGAGATGAATCCAAAGATCTTACTGGACATCCTATTACTACAGAAACTCAGAAGCGAGCTCATAATTATCATTGAAATTACACAGCTGGCTAATACTTTAACCACTACCAAGCAGACTAAGTAATTCTGGTTTGATTGAGATGACTACTGAATTCTTATCAAAATAACTGGGTCATGCCGCCCAATAGAATGACTATTAGTCAGAATTCTACTTAAGGAAGCTGAAACCCACCAGCTATGTGTACGGCAGATGGCCTCAGCATGCCTTCATGCTTGGTCAGATGTTATTAATCTATGACCAAAGGAGCAGGTGGTAACCAGAGACTGCATGACTTCCTCCACAAGTCACCCGAGCCACGGAAAAGTATGAATTGTCTCAAAGTGTTAGACTCTCTTGGAGAAGGAAATGGCAACCCACTCCAGTATTCATGCCTGAAAAATCCCATGGACCGAGGAGCCTGGTGGGCTACAATCCATGGGGTCGCAAAGAGTCGGACACGACTGAGCGACTTCTGTGTGTTCTGTGTTAGACTCTCTATACTGTTTATTTTTAATCATTGTACTTTTTAAGCAAATGGAAATAAGGAGCAGACATTTTGTCACCATTCTCCTAATGTCTGTGAAAGACTCCATAGAATATTTAAGTGAGTAATCACTCACTCAAAGATTCACTGGACAAAGTAATTCTAAAACAGGACATTGTTGTTGTTGCTGTTCAGTCACCAAGTTGTGTCTGACTCTTTGCGAGCCCAAGGACTGTAGCATGCCAGGCTTCCCTGTCCTTCACTGTCTCCTGGAGTTTGCTCAGATTCATGTCCATTGAGTCAGTGATGCTATCTGACCATCTCATCCTCTGCAACTCTAGGATATTAACTCCACATTGAAAGAAAAAACTTCATTAAACATGAGCATTTCATTACCATGAAATGCATTTGATTATATTTTATAGGATGAATAGGAGTTTCCCCAGTATTAAACATTCAGCCAAATATTTTTTAGATTAACATGCATTAGGTATGTAAGTTATTCTAAACCAAAGACTATCTCCTTCATGGTTCTCTTCTGTGTAGCCCTAGGATATCTCCCTAGAGACTGATACATCAATATTTCTGCTAGTCTTCTTGGAAGAAGTGTCCTAACAGGTATCATCAGTTCCCAATCGTATATTTCTGTAAAGCTGTTAAAATACCAGCATTGCAAATTAAAACCTTAAATTTATTACCTACAGTTATTAAAATGCCATGATCAGATGCTGCTCAGCATCATCCCAAGAGCTTTCCTTTCATATTATTATTTGTATTACTGAAAGCCATTTAAAAGAAATCTCATTTCATCTTTGTGTTTAGATTGTTGGTCTAGCTTAGAGAAAGAAGAAAAAAAAAATCCTTCAATCCCTTTACAAATGAAAATTGCCTTCTTGTGTTCTGAACTAATTTAATCTAAATTGTTAACTCTGCAGACGGTGCCTTTAGAAGAGAGAAATCTCATCCCAGGGGCTAGTGGGGTAACAGGTTTATCTTACTTAGGTATCTGGTGCCCTAATTCGTGAGATTCTGCAACTCTGGACTTTCCACTCATAGCTCACAGTCAGCGGCAGCTCCCTTGTATTCAATAAATTCTGCAGTGGCAAAGCAATAAGATAATAAGCTCAACCCAGGGGAGTGTCTAAGATAAATACAGAGCTATGACACAAACCTTTAGGAATTGGAAAGGAGACAAACCATTAGGAACTGCAAAGGAGCAGCTGTTCGAGATCAGGGGAAACCGCCTGGAGTTGAAGTTTGGGAGGTAGGAGGAAGGGGCTTTGGAGAGAAGACACCTTTATTTCACCCAGCTTGCAAAGGGAAAATACAGCCTTCCAAAGAAAACAGCTCTGAATCTTAAGCGTAAAGAGTCTTTTAACTATGTGCACGATGGCCGAAATCTGTTTATTTGTGTTTTAGTCTCACCTCTGCAAAAAAAAAAAAAATGGTTGTTAAACTTTTCCATATTTGGAGCAAAATGCTGAATGCTTTTTTCAATGATCTCTTTCTCCATTATGTAACAGTGGAAAGCGCCCACATCAATGCCCAGGCTCACTTCTTTTCCTCTCCCCATGTAGAGCAGCATTATATTTGGGATTCAGAAACCAGGCCCTGACAGGCATTTTAAACAGTGTCAACCTACCTTTGGTCTGCAGGGAATTATTTCTTTGTCACTCTCCCTCTTTAAGCTTACCACGTGACACAGGCAATTAGGAAACTACACCTAACCTGATGGTGGTAAAAGATTTCACCGTCATTTGCTTTCTAATTTCAACTGGATTGAAAGAGGATACGGGGAAATCCTTGCTAACATTTTCCCTAAACCTAGACCTTAAATGAAATGTCCCAGGCAAGTTTGTTCCTGCCTGAATGCTTGTTTCATAGGCCTTGCGAAAGTTCTATCCAAGTAAAGCTGTTGGACAGGTTCATATTTAAGAGCCTTGGTAAATTCCCCTCTGAGCAGCAATTCCAACATCTACTAAAAATAATTTAGGACCACATAAAGTGCACGTGAACGTGAATAATTGCAATGTTTCTGCCTCCTATAGGCAAGATAAACAACGTATCATTATGATTGATTAATTCAACTACACCGCTGAATACATGATGAACTCTGAAGCAGCTTAGATATTAAATAAGGAGATAATGTGCTGTGCTTTAGCTCCCAGGTTGAGAAGTTGTTTTTTTTTCCCCCTTCTTTTTGTTTAAGGAAGTCTACCTTCACCCATGAATTCAAGATTGTCAGGACTACAGATCTCCGTCTAAAATCATGGCTGTCCTCACCCTAGACTGTCATAGCAGTGTAAAATAAAGGTGCCTTCAATAGAGAACAAAGAGACTGAGCAGACACTAGATGGATCCATTGCACCCAGGAGAACAGAATATGCTCACTAGATAACATAAGATCAGTGAGGTTGTAAATATAATGCGATATGGTTACTGAAAGTTAGTTGCTAAAAGCATGTGCCAGTTGCTGGTTTTGTAATCTTGGACATGTTCTCAAATTCTCTGTTCCAGCTTTGTCGTCTGTGAAATGTGGATAACAATACCTCCTGAGACTTTTGTCAGGATTAAATAAGCTGATATACAAAGTGCTCAGCACCATGTCTGGTTCACAGAGGGTGCTTTACAAACCTTACCCTTCCACTAAGTCAGATAACAGTCCCTCCCTGTAGTTGGTTGAAAAGCAAACCCTCCCAAAGCTATCCATATCCCAATGCCTAGAACCTATATATGTAAAGTATTTATGAAAATGTCTTTGAAATGTAATTAAGGATTTAGACTCCCTCCTTGATGGAGATGAAGACTTAGCATGCATGCCTATGTGTATGTATAGCTGATTCACTTGGCTGTACAGGAGAAACTAACACAACATTACAAAGCAAATATACTCCAATAGAAATTAATTTTTAAAACCCCACTAAGTTTGTGGTCTTTTGTTACAGAAACTTCATGAAACTAATACCATCCCTAACTTCTTCAGTGTCACACACTATGATTCCAGACAGTGATCATATTCCTTTCAAGACCACCAGCAATTCCATTCATTGTCCACAAAGACAATTGTCTTGTTCATGTCATGAAATGCAATGCACTTTGGTTGGCGTGCACACGCGTGCACGTGTGCGTGTGTGGGTGTGTGTGCCAAGTTGCTTCAGTGGTGTTTGACTCTTTGCAGCCCCATGGACTATAGCCCACCAGGCTCCTCTGTCCATGGGATTCTCCAGGGAAGATCCCTGGAGTGGGTTGCCATGCCTTCCTCCAGGAGATCTTCCCAACCCAGGGATCCAACCCGTGTCTCTTATATCTCCTGCACTAGAAGGCGGGTTCTTCACCACTAGCACCACCTGGAAAGACCCATCCAGTCAGCACACCCAAATAAAAATGTCTGTATTCCCTTTAATTGCATACTTTTCACCTTAAAGAGAAGATCCTGGGTAGTTTGTGAATTACCACTCCACAGATTGTGCTGGCTAAGAGGCATTTTTGCATGCTATGCAACTAGATTTCAACTGAAAGCCCACCACTGGTTTGCCCCCAAGCCTTTCATCGCTAGCATAGCTCAAGCAGTGCTCCAGAACCTCCAGCTGGATGAGGTAGGACTACTCCTGGGTAGAAGAATGTATATTTTCATCTAGGCTGGTATTTCCAGTCATCAAAAATTTTTTTGGAAATGATGTTAAATAATATAGCAGATGGTCTTCAGTGGTACATGGACACTGAGTTAGTGTCATTGCCTTTCCAATTCTCTTTCAATCCTTATTCACATCAAGCAGGAAATCTAAAGGTACTTATGTTGATTATGACCTCTTATTTATGGCAAAGGTTTTTCTTTTTTAATCATTTATAATAATTGAACAAGTGTTCCTTCTTAAACAAATGTATTTATGTACAAAAAAGATCTTCAAGACCAAGATAATCATGATGGTGTGTTCACTCACCTAGAGCCAGACATCCTGGAATGTGAAGCTAAGTGGGCCTTAGAAAGCATAACTACGAACAAAGCTAGTGAGGGTGATGGAATTCCAGTTGAACTATTTCAAACACTGAAAGATGATGCTGTGAAAGTGCTGCACTCAATATACCAGCAAATTCAGAAAACTCAGCAGTGGCCACAGAACTGGAAAAGGTCAGTTTTTTTTTTTCCAATCCCAAAGAAAGGCAATGCCAAAGAATGCTCAAACTCCTGCACAATTGTACTCATCTTATACGCTAGTAAAGTAATACTCAAAATTCTCCAAGCCAGGCTTCAGCAATACGTGAACCGTGAACTTCCAGATGTTCAAGCTGGTTTTAGAAAAGGCAGAGGAACCAGAGATCCAATTGCCAACATCCTCTGGATCATCAAAAAAAGCAAGAGAGTTCCAGAAAAACATCTATTTCTGCTTTATTGACTATGCCAAAGCCTTTGACTGTGTGGATCACAATAAACTGTGGAAAATTCTGAAAGAGATGGAATACCAGACCATCTGGCCTGCCTCTTGAGAAACCTGTATGCAGGTCAGGAAGCAACAGTTAGAACTGGACATGGAACAACAGACTGGTTCCAAATAGGAAAAGGAGTATGTCAAGGCTGTATATGGTCACCCTGCTTATTTAACTTATATGCAGAGTGCATCATGAGAAATGCTGGGCTGGAAGAAGCACAAGCTGGAATCAAGATTGCCGGGAGAAATATCAACAACCTCAGATATGCAGATGACACCACCCTTATGCCAGAAAGTGAAGAGGAATTAAAAAGCCTCTTGATGAACGCAAAAGAGGAGAGTGAAAAAGCTGGCTTAAAGCTCAACATTCAGAAAACTAAGATCATGGCATCTGGTCCCATCACTTCATGGGAAATAGATGGGGAAACAGTGGAAACAGTGTCAGACTTTATTTTTTTGGGCTCCAAAATCACTGCAGATGGTGACTTCAGCCATGAAATTAAAAGATGCTTACTCCTTGGAAGGAAAGTTATGACCAACCTAGATAGCATATTCAAAAGCAGAGACATTACTTTGCCAACAAAGGTCCATCTAGTCAAGGCTATGGTTTTTCCTGGGGTCATGTTTGGATGTGAGAGTTGGACTGTGAAGAAAGCTGAGCGCCAAAGAATTGATGCTTTTGAACTGTGGGGTTGGAGAAGACTCTTGAGTGTCCCTTGGACTGCAAGGAGATCCAACCAATCCATTCTAAAGGAGATCAGCCCTGGGTGTTCTTTGGAAGGAATGATGCTAAAGCTGAAGCTCCAGTACTTTGGCCACCTCATGCGAAGAGTTGACTCATTGGAAAAGACTCTGATGCTGGGAGGGATTGGGGGCAAGAGGAGAAGGGGATGACAGAGGATGAGATAGCTGGATGGCATCACCGACTCGATGGATGTGAGTTTGAGAGAACTCCGGGAGTTGGACAGGGAGGCCTGGTGTGCTGCGATTCACGGGGTCACAAAGAGTTGGACACGACTGAGCGACTGAACTGAACTGAAACACTGAATTAATTGAAACGAACGTATTCAATACACAGCACTACAGTCATAGTGAAGATAGTCCTGCAGTGCTTAAAGCTTAGGACATTCCATGAGAAAGTGTTAGAAACTTCTATAAAGCCCAGGAAAGACTGCACCTAACCCCTAAATTTCCCAGACCATAATCCAATTAACATCAAAACCTTAACCCCAGGTCTGTCTAGGGTCCAAACTGCTCTCAAGTAAGTCAACGTACATTCTGTCTGAGAATGCCAGAGTGTGAATAAGCACTTCTTTTCACCGGAAAGCACCCTGGGCATTTATAATATCCTGCTGAGTCAGGCTCTGGCTTACCTTCACTGCACTGTCTACCCAGTCCCTGGACCATCTCCTTAACCCTTGAGAGAGTCTTTGTCAAGGACAAATATATACAATTCTTAAATTAAGCCACTGTCTTATATAATTTACTATTTTATATTCTTTCAGAAATAGAAAGGTAATTGGCTCTTACATTAGCCATCAGAATAAATTGTGTGGCTACAGAGACTTGTGTTCTAATGGTCACTTTAAAATAAAAATGCACTTCAGTAATTGTAAATAATTGGACTCATGTAATTACAGCAATTTTCACAGAGAAAACAAAACAAAAACACTTAGATAATTTTGGTTGAGTCATACTTCACCCTGGTTAATGGAAAATAATAATAATACTTTAGGGTTTATTTTCTCCCCCATGGATGATGACAAACCTATACCCCAGTACCTTTAGTGTCCAGAAAAAGAAAATGACTTCAGTCTTTTGGGTGTTGACATTACACTCAAATGTTGCTACCTTACCCTGCTGGAGACCTGGGTATGATCCCTGGGTTGGCCCCTGGAGAAGGGAAAGGCTACCCACTCCAGTATTCTGGCCTAGGGAATTCCATGGACTGTATAGTCCATGGGGTCACAGAGTCCGACACAACTGAGCGATTTTCACTTTACCCTGTCTATAACAGGTTCAACTCCCCTCTTGAGCCCCATCCACAGGATGGCAGGGAAAATAACTAGATTTTAGCTTGACAGAATAATCCCAGGCCAAACTCATTGCTGAACCATCAGCTTAGGTCACACAATTGTGCTTACATAAATGCTGTTCTTTACCCTTTTCCCTTACTTCCTGTGGGTCACAACAAACAGGAATATACTTAAAGAGATGGGAATACCAGACCACCTTACCTGCCTCCTGATAAATCTGTATGCAGGTCAAGAAACAACAGAACCAGACATGGAACAACAGACTGGTTCCAAATCGGGAAAGGAGTACTTCAGGGCTGTATATTGCCACCCTGCTTATTTAACTTCTATGCAGAGTACATCATGGAAAATGCCAGGCTGGATGAAGCACAAGCTAGAATCAAGATTGCAGGGAGAAATACCAATAACCTCAGATATGCAAATGACACCACCCTTGTGGCAGAAAGTGAAGAAGAACTAAAAAGCCTCTTGATGAAAGTGAAAGAGGAGAGTGAAAAAGCTGGCATAAAACTCAACTTTCAAAAAACTAAGATCATGGCATCCAGTCCCATCACTTCATGGCAAATAGATAGGGAAACAATGGAAGCAGTGAAAGACTTTACTTTTGGGGCTCCAAAAAGACACTTGCTCCTTGGAAGAAAAGTTATGACCAACATAGACAACATGTTAAAAAGCAGAGACATTACTTTGCCAGCAAAGTCCATCTAGTCAAAACTATGATTTTTCCAGTAGTCATGTATGGGTGTGAGAATTGGACTACAAAGAAAGCTGAGCACTGAAGAACTGATGCTTTTGAACTGTGGTGTTGGAGAAGACTCTTGAGAGTCCCTCAGACTGCAAGGAGATCAAACCAATCAGTCCTAAAGGAAATCAATCCTGAATATTCATTGGAAGGACTGATGCTGAAATTGAAGCCCTAATACTTCAACCACCTGATGTGAAGAACTGACTCCTTGGAAAAGACCCTGATGCTGGCAAAAATTGAAAGCAGGAGAAGAGGACAACAGAGGATGAGATGGTTGGATGGCATCACCGACTCGATGGACATGAATTTGAGCATGGTCTGGGAGTTGGTGGTGGACGTGGAAGCCTGGCGTGCTGCAGCCCATGGGGTTGCAAAAGTTGAACATGACTGAGTGACTGAACTGAACTTCCTTCCTCGAATTGGCAGTGGGAATGTAACAGAGAATGACAGGCTCTTGGAGCAGCATGTGAAGGGACTCATGTGTATGTATTTGTGTTCCATGTGCAACCCCCGTCATCACTGAACCTTCCAGCATCTCCTATTGAATAGTAAAGATTAGTCTATCACTTAACTGCCTCTTCATTCAGTCAGGGTTCCACAGGAATCTCTAACTGACACTTGTTGATTTGGGGGCATCCTGAGGTCTGGCCCTGGCAATTTGCCCTATTGTTACTGTTGTTCAGTCTAAGCCATGTCTTTTGCAACCCTATGGACTGCAGTGTGCCAGGCTTCCCTGTCTTTCCCTGTCTCCCAAAGGTTGCTCAGATTCATGTCCATTGACTTGGTGATGCTATCTCACCATCTCATCTTCTGCCGCCCTCTTCTCCTTTTGCCTTCAATCTTTCCCAACATCAGGATCTTTTCCAGTGAGTCAGTTCTTCTCATCAAGTGGCCAAAGTATTGGGGCTTGCCCTATATGCCTTGGTTATAGGATCACTTTTGAACTTACCTACTGGCTCATATGGTAAAGAATCCACCTGCAATTCTGGAGAACTGGGTTTGATCCCTGGGTCGGGAAGATCCCCTGGAGAAGACAATGGCAACCCACTTTAGAATTCCTGCCTAGAGAATTTCATGGACAGAAGAGCCTGGCAGGCTACAGTCAGTGGAATCACAAAGAGTCTGACATGACTGAATGGCTAACACTAGGCATAGGACCACTTAATTCTGAAGAATGATCATCACTTAGAGTATGACATCAGATTATTTTCAGATCACTGCTTACTATATGTGACTGTGGGCAAGCAATTTAATATCCCTTGTGCCTCAGTCTCCACATCTCTAAAATGTGGAGGGGGGATAATAATAATAGTATCTACCTTTCAGAGTTTCTATGAGGATGAATTAATAGCGGTAAAATACTTTTAGCAGTACAGCGCATATAAGTACGATATAAGCATTTAATACCATTGTTGTCACCACTGTGCTAGGAAGGTGTCCAGCCAGATAGCTTATTTCCACCTCCCACAGGAGCATGTAAGGACCTCCAGATTCTATTTAGATCGCACACCAGCCAAAGGCAACTCAAAGAGCCAACCTAGGTGGTCTTCCCATGCTGTCCCATGGGCATTCTCAACTGTGACCAGAACCAGGTCAGCAGGAAGGCAGGCTGTGAGGCAGCCTTCTCCTAGAATCCCAGAATCAATCAAAGGGACATATTGGCCACATCATTCCATTTGGCTTGTGAAATCCCCTTGCCCAGGCTGAATGCCAAAGAAAAGTTGGGCTCAGTTTCTCTTGTCTCTCTCACCTGTCACTCTCTTCTTCTTTCCACGAGCCCTCTGAAACTGCTATCAGGAGCTTTCCTCTTACTTTTCCTTCCTGGCTTCCTTCCCTTGCACTATATCTTCCTTTTCCAGCCTCTAGCTTAGTTGGCTAAGCTAGCTGTCCACAGTGACGGACAGTGGAGGAGAACTTACCAACAAAGAAACATACATCACAAAACTTTCAAAAATTCATACTTATCACACACTAGCTTATAACCTAAAAAAAAACAGCAAGAACTGTCTTCAAATATTTAGTAATGGAAGAAAAAAATGTAAAAACAATTATATTGGATTGAGAGTAACATTCACAGAAGTAATAGAAATTCACTCTATTTCAGTTCATAGAAGTAATTTCCTGAAGAGAAAGTCCCAGCCCCTCCCTCAATGATATTTGGCACAGGAGGAAACATTTTAAGTAGAAATAAACTGCTGGTTCCAGGTAATTATAAAGTTAAGATTTTCTGGGAAAATTGACCATAAGATGGATCTTGCAAAACTATCATGAATAAAGCAAAACAGGAAACAAGTACCTTAATGAAAACAACCTGAAATTAGGGATCTTTTTTCTTTTTAAAAAAAATTTTGGCATAGCACGTGGGATCTTAGTTCCCCGACCGAAGATCAAACTCACATCCCTGTAAGAAGGAGTCTTAACCACTGGACTGCCGGGAAAGTCCCTCAGAGTTTTTAATAGACACTTTCTGCAGGAAATGCCAGCTTCTAGAGAGTTCATGATGATTAAGATTTTTTTTTAATGTAATGCCAAAAACAAAAAAGAGAAAACCCCTAAAAATAAGGAGAATCATTTGGCTTGTCCAAGAGGTCTCCAGTGATATACGAAGGTAGGCCACACAGAGGTTTAAAATCTGCCTATTCAATACTCTGCCAATACTATGATGCAAAGAATGCTGTTCTGATACAAGGCAAGTGCTTTGGGACTTCCCCAGGCTACTCCTACTAAAGTGTAAAACTAGAGAATATGCCATAGAATATATAAATCTACAAATATACACATCTTCAAACATAGTAGTTGTAAATCACCATGAGAACATGAGAACCACTTGTCAACAAGCTGCAGTGTCTTTTTGTAAAGCAGGCGACTGCTGATGGCTTCAGGTGTTAACTCTTTTGTCTCTTTTATTAACATTGCAGCCACAAACACATTATTTTCAGAGGCCTTATATGCATGTCCATGCACATGATGTAAAAGTTAAACTGGCTCAGAGTCAGAAGAAAACTTTGGTAATTCTAATTATGTTGCCCATTTCTGTCTGCAAGGTCATTCATTAGCTGCAATTTTATGAAAGTGGCAGGCCTAACTCATTAAAGCTATTGGTGGGTTTTAAATGGAAATGGTTCATAACAGTTTAACAGAAGAAAATAAAGCCCTGGAGGCATGCAGAAGTTTCTTCATTAAAAGAAAATTAACCCTGAATTTGTAGCACTGTGATTTAATAAGCAATGGTAACGCTTGCCCAAAATATACAAGATCAAAAAAGTGCCATATGGCTTGATGATATGCAGTAATTAGTATTGAATTGGGAAGTAATGAAATCAGAGAATTTTAGACCTGGAAGAGTTGGAACAGATCATTCCATCTAATCTGTCTAGTTCTTCCTCCCAACCACTCCCATCCCTCTTTCCCCACATACATTTTACTGATGAGGCAACTGAGTACCAGAAAAAGTAAATTCCTTTCTTTAGGTTACATATTTATTATAACTGAAAACCCACATTCTAATTTCAAAGTACAGAAAAGGGCAAAAGAAATTCTAGTGTAAATGAAAGTCCACAAACAATTGCATTATATAAGATAAAGATGCTAATACCCTTAATATGTAAAGAGTATCCTACTCATTAATTTAAAAGTTGAACAATCAAAAGGGAAAAAGAAAGAACATTAATAGACAATTTAATGAAGATTACATAGGAATTCTTGATAGGTGTCAATTTTAATAGAACGCAAAACAATGCAATTTGAGATAAAATTCCATGTTCTCCTATCTGCTGATAAAGATTTTTTTTAAAGCTACTATCCAATATTGCTGAAGGTTAATGAAAGGAATCCCTTTATTTGCTGCTGACAGTCATGAAATTGGTACATATTTCTGAATAGCAATATATTAAAAGTCTTAAAAATATTTTTGCCCTTTAACCTACAAACTCAGTCTCTAACTATTTATCCTGAGGAATTGCATAGAGATGTACACAAATAATTATATAAAAGGATCTTTACTGCAGCATTGTAGCAGTGAAGCATTGGAATCAGTCTAAAAGTCAGTAATAGGAGAAAGACACTCTCTTCAATAAGTGATGCTTGGAAAACTGGTCAGCCACATGTAAAAGAATGAAATTAGAACATTCTCTAACACCATATATAAAAATATACTCAAAATGGATCAAAGACCTAAATGCAAGATCAGATATTATAAAACTCTTAGAGGAAAACACAAGCAGAAACACTCTACTATATAAATCACAGCAAGATCTTTTTAGATCCATCTCCTAAATTGATCAAATAATTGATCAATCCACCTCCTAGATTGATCAAAATAAAAACAAAAATAAACAAATAGGAAGTAATTAAACTTAAAGGTTTTTAGACAGCCATAGAAACCATAAACAAAATAAGAAAACAACCCACTGAATGGAAAAAATATTTGCAAACAATGTGACTGAGAAGGGATTAATCCCCAATATCTACAAACAGCTCATGGAGCTCAATATAAAAATAAATAAATAAATAAATAAATCCAATCAAAATATGGGCAGAAGATTTAAACAGAAATTTCTCCAAAGAAGACATTCAGATGGCCAAGAAGTACCTGAAAAGATACTCAACATTACTAATTATTAGAGAAATACACATCAAAATTGCAATGAGCTATCACCTCACACCAGTCTGAATGGCCATCATTAAAAAGTCTACAAAAAATAAATGCTGGAGAAGTGTGGAGAAAAGGGAACCCTCCTACACTGTTGGTGGGAATGTAAACTGGTATAGCCACTATGAGTATAGTACGGAGGTTCTTTAAAAAACTAAAAATAGAGCTATCATATGATTCATCAATCCCACTCCTGGGCATATACACAGAGAAATCCATAATCTGAAAAGATACCTGCACCCGAATGTCTACTGTAGCACTATTTACAATAACCAAGACATTGAAGCAACCTAAATGTCCTGTGACAGAGGACTGCATAAAGAATATATGGATATATACACAGTGGAATATTACTCAGCTATAAAAAGAATGAAATAATGCCATTTGTGGCCACATGGATGGACCTAGAGATTATCACGCTAAATGAAGTAAGTCAGACAGAGAAAGACAAATGTCATATGGTATCACCTATATGTGGGATTTAAAAAAAATGATAAAAATGAACTTAATTACAAAATAGAAACAGACTTGAAAAACAAACTTATGGTTACCAAAGGGGAAAAGGATAAATTAGGAAGCTGGAATTAACATATATGCACTGCTATATATAAAATAAATAGTGAACAAGGACCTGTATAGCACAGGGAACTCCACTCAATGCTTTATAAATAACCTATTTGGAAAAAGAATCTGAAAAAGAATAGATGTATTTATATCTATTGTATAACTGAATCACTTTGCTATACACTTGACACTAACACAATATTTTAAAATAACTATACTTCGATATAAAATACTTCATATACTTCAATATAAAAAATTAAAAGTCCAATAATAGAGATTGAGTAAATAAACTTTGGTACATTATGCAATTGAATACTACCCAGTAATTATGTTATATGACAAAGTAAATTCAATGTCATGAAAAGATTTATATAACTACCAGGTTATAGCCTTCTTAATGTGATTTAATAAATTTATCCACCAATAAAAACTAAATATACAGAAAATAGACACCAAAAACGTAAAGCTCTAGCATCATGAGTGATTTTTTTCTTCTCTATTTATTTTTGATAATTTTTCAAATTTTTACCAATGAACATACATTACCTAAAAATAAAATCTTATCTACTAAGATAAATTTCACTTCTTTGTCAACATGGATATAGAATTTTCATAATCTGTAGGAACCCATTCAAGGATATCATTTATAATTCAAATTTGAGCTTTTGGAAAACCGCATTCTGTTGAATTCTGCTTCAGTGAGAATAAGACAAATTCTCTCTCTGTCCCTGTCTCTCTCTCTTTCTCTCTTTCTCTTTCTCTTACACACACACGCACACACACACACACACACACACCTCTAAAAAGAATACTGCACTTAACCTTTTGGTAGTATGGAGAGAGAGAAGAAGGACAAAGTGTTCCTTCAATTACTTTTTTAAATTGGAGTAACGGGAGGCCTGGCGTGCTACAATTCATGGGGTCGTAAAGAGTCAGACATGACTGAGCGACTGAACTGAACTGAACATTAGTTTAATGTACACATTATATTTCTACTTCTATAAACACTACAACGTGCTCACAATCAAAAATGCATTTCCCATCATTACCATACAGTTTCCCTTGACCCATGTCGCTCTTCCCCTTCTGACCCTCTGGTACTCACGACTCTGTTCCCTGTATCTATGTGTTTGTTTTTGTTTGGTTTGGTTTGTTGAGTTTTTGTTTGTTGTTTATATTTAATATATACATGAAAGCATATGATATTTGTCTTTCTCAACTGACATTTCATTTAGCGTAATACCCTCAAGGTCCATCCATGTTGTCTCAAATGGCAAGACTGTATCATTTTATGGCTGAGGAGTATTCCAGTGTGTGTGGGGGCAGGGGAGGGGGAGGGGAGGGGTGGTGTGTACACTATATCTTTATCTATTCATCCATCGATGAGCACTTACATTTTTTCTATATCTTGGCTGTTAGATCATATAGTAGTTCTAGTTTTAATTTTTCAAGAAATCTGTTTCTCATGCTGACTGTACCAATTTACATTCCCACCAACAGTGCACAGCATGCCCTTGTCTCCACATCCTTTCCAACACTTATTTCTTGCTTTTTTATAATAGTCATTCTAACAAGTGTGAGGTGATAACTCTTGGTTTTTATTTGTATTTCTCTACTAATTAATAATGTTGAACATCTTTGCATGTACCTATTGGCCATCTCTACGTCTTTCTTGGATAAATATCTCTTTAACAACTCTGCTCATTAATCTGATTGTTTGACTTTTGTTGTTGTTGAGTTATAAGAGTTGTTTATACATCTTGAATATTATCCCTTATTGAAATATGATTTTCAAATATCTTATTCCATTCAGTAAGAGGTATTTTATTTTGTTGATGGCTTCTCTTGCTGTGCAGAAGCTTTTGAGTTTCATGCAATCCATGTGTCTATTTTTACTTTTGTTCCCCTTGCCTGATAAAACATATACAGAAAGATATTGCTAAGACCAGTGTCAAACAGCACACTGCCAGAGTTTTCTTCCTGGAGTTTTATGGTTTCAGGTCTTACATTTGAGTCTTTAATCTATTTTGGATTGATTTTTGTGTATAATATGGGATAGTGGTCTAGTTTCATTTTGTGCCTGTAGCTGCCCAGTTGTCCCAACACCATTTATTAAAAAGACTCTTTTCGCCAATGTATGTTCTTTGTTCCTTTATCATAAATTAATTATTTATATATGTGTAGGTTTGTTTCTTGGAGAAGGCAATGGCAACCCACTCTAGTACTCTTGCCTGGAAAATCCCATGGACGGAGGAGCCTGGTAGGCTGCAGTCCATGGGGTCTGAAAGAGTCAGACACAACTGAGCGACTTCACTTTCACTTTTCACTTTCATGCATTGGAGAAGGAAATGGCAACCCACTCCAGTGTTCTTGCCTAGAGAATCCCAGGCATGGGGGAGCCTAGTGGGCTGCGTCTATGGGGTCGCACAGAGTCGGACACGACTGACGCGACTTAGCAGCAGCAGCAGCAGGTTTGTTTCTGGGCTCTCAGTTTTGTTCCATTGATCTATAAATCAGTCTTTGTGCCAATAGTATGCTATTTTGATTACTATAGCTTTGTAACATAGTTTGAAACCTGGGATTGTGATGCCTCTAGCTTTGTTCTTTTTTCTCAGGATTGCTTTGGCTATTCAGAGTCTTTTGTAGCTCTCTATAAATTTTAGAATTTTTGTTTTATTTCTGTGAAAAATGTTGTTGGGATTTTGACAGGAATTTGCACTAAATTCCAATTGTTTTAGGTAATACGGACATTTTAACAAGGTTAATTCTTCTAATCCATGAGCATGGGATATCTTTCCATTTCTCTGAGTCTTCTTCAGTTTCTTTCAACAATGGCTTATAGTTTTCAGTGTACAGGTTTTTCACCTCCTTGGTTAAATGTATTCCTAAATACTTTATTCTTTTTATTGAGATTATAAATGGAATTGTGTTATTATTTTTCTGCTAGCTCATTGTTAATGTATAGTAATACAACAGATTTTTGTATATTGATTTTGTACCCTGCAATTTACCATATTTACTTGTTATTTCCTATGGTTTTTGGTAGTGTCTTTAAAATTTTCTATATGCAAAATCATGCCATCCACAGATAGTGACAATTTCAATTATTTTCCAATTTGAAAATCTAATATTTTTCTTGCCTGGATTTCCAATACAGTGTTGAATAAGAGTGATGGGAGTTCAGTTCAGTTCAGTCACTCAGTCATATCCAACTCTTTGCGACCCCATGAACCACAGCATGCCAGGCCTCCCTGTCCATCACCAACTCCCAGAGTCCACACAAAACCATGTCCATAGAGTAGGTGATGCCACCCAAACATCTCATCCTCTGTCGTCCCCTTCTCCACCTGCACTCAATCTTTCCCAACATTAGGGTCTTTTCAAATGAGTCAGCTCTTCGCATCAGGCGGCCAAAGGATTGGAGTTTCAGCTTCAACATCAGTCCTACAATGAACACCCAGGGCTGATCTCCTTTAGGATGGACTGGTTGGATCTCCTTGCAGTCCAAGGGACTCTCAAGAGTCTTCTCCAACACCACAGTTCAAAAGCATCAATTCTTTGGTGCTCAGCTTTCTTTATAGTCCAACTCTCACATGCATACATGACCACTGGAAAAACCATAGCCTTGACTAGATGGACTTTTGTTGGCAAAGTAATGTCTCTATTTTTTAATATGCTGTCTAGGTTGGTCATAACTTTCCTTCCAAGGAGTAAGGATCTTTTAATTTCATGGCTGCAACCACCTTTTGCAGTGATTTTGGAGCCCAGAAAAATAAAGTCTGACACTGTTTCCACTGTTTCCCCATCTATTTCCCATGAAGTGATGGGACCAGATGCCATGATCTTCATTTTCTGAATGTGGAGTCTTAAGCCAACTTTTTCACTCTCCTCTTTCACTTTCATCAAGAGGCTCTTTAGTTCTTCTTCACTTTCTGCCGTAAGGGTGGTGTTATCTGCATATCTGAGGTTATTGATATTCTCTCCTGGCAATCTTGATTCCAGCTTGTGCTTCCTCCAGCCCAGCGCTTCTCATGATGTATTCTGCATATAAGTTAAATAAGTAGGATGACAATATATAGCCTTGATGTACTCCTTTTCCTATTTGGAACCAGTGTGTTGTTCCATATCCAGTTCTAACTGTTGTTTCCTGACCTGTATACAGATTTCTCAAGAGACAGGTCAGGTGGTCTGGTATTCCCATCTCTTTCAGAATTTTCCACAGTTTATTGTGATCCACACAGTCAAAGGCCTTGGCATGGTCAATAAAGCAGAAATAGATGTTTTTCTGGAACTCTCTTGCTTTTTCCATGATCCAGCGGATGTTGGCAATTGGATCTCTGGTTCCTCTGCCTTTTCTAAAACCAGCTTGAACATCTGGAAGTTCTCGGTTCACGTATTGCTGAAGCCTGGCTTGGAGAATTTTGAGCATTTTACTAGCATGTGAGATAAGTGCAATTGTGCAGTAGTTTGAGCATTCTTTGGCATTGCCTTTCTTTGGGATTGAAATGAAAACTGCCCTTTTCCAGTCCTGTGGCCACTGCTGAATTTTCCAAATTTGTTGACCTATTGAGTGCAGCACTTTCACAGCATCATCTTTCAGGATTTGAAATAGCTCAACTGGAATTCCATCACCTCCACTAGCTTTGTTTGTAGTGATGCTTTCTAAGGCCCACTTAACTTCACATTCCAGGATGTCTGGCTCTAGGTGAGTGATCAGACCATCGTGATTATCTTCCGTATCTTGTTCCTAGATAGCTTTTGATGGGATAAATGGATAACTTTCAGTTTTTCATCATAAAGTATGATGTCACCTCTGGCTATTATTATGTTTCTTCTATACTGAGTTTTTTCTGTAAATAGGTCCTGAATCTTGTCAAATACATTTTTTATCCTTATTGACATGACTATATGGTTTTTATCCTCCATTTTTTTATGTGTTGTATCACATTGATTGATTTGAAGATGTTAATCCATCCTTGCATCCCCAGAGTAAATGCCACTTGATCATGATATATGACGCTTTAAAGTAGAATTCAAAACTGAGCATTCAGAAAATGATGCTCTCTCTGTTAAGTTCTGCTTCATTGAGAATAAGACAAATGATAGCATACACGCACACCTGATAGGGAGTTATTTTAATGCTACATTTAACCTTCTGGAGGTGTCAGGAATGGGAAGAAGAACCCAGTGTCTCTTTAAATCTCAAGCATGACTTTTTAATTTCCATTGTTGAAACAGGGTCACTGTTTTAATGCCTTTAGCACCTGATTAATTAGTAATCAGGACAGAACTAGATAGTTTTATGCTTCAGAGCTGTTAATTATCATTTCTGACACAGAATTCAACTTTTGATAGGCACACTGATGTCACAATTATACTCTGTTCCATACTCCAAATTTATTTTAAAGTTCTGTTTGGAAAGTAAGAAAACAAAACAAATTCTTGTGAAGATTTTACCTAAAGCAACTTCTTGGAGTAGTTTTTTTTCTTTTTTCTTTTATAAGATCCTTGTATTTATAGGTGATGTAATTAATTTTTTGATGAAAGCAAAGAATTTATGGAACACTATTAGGTAGCTCAGGGACATATTAAACACTCATGTCATGATTTTTAAAAAGAAGGGGCCTTGGATTTTGAAACAGTTATTGTTTTTTAAGAAAGTTTCCTAAAGTATCATGGGAAGTTAAGAAAATCTGGCTTTTTCCTTTTCAATTTTGGTATTGTGCTGCAGACAAACATATGTCTAAAGCCATGATTTATCCACCTATTAATTAAGAATTATTTGGGGAAAAAGTATGTAATAATTCAGTTGATATTCACTTTTGGAGTAGAAGTAACCAAATTGTCAACTATAAGTCCATTTTTCTGTTATCCAAGTTGGATGCTGAAGAGAAAAAAAAATGGTAAGATAACCACAACAAAAACATTTTAAAATTCCTGTCAATGAAAAAGTTGTCACTGTTCTCTAGCTAGAATTTTAGGATATGGGAAGCCAGCTTTAGGAGCCTTTCCTTTTTAAGTAGTATTCTTACCAAGTCCAAGCTCATACTGCTCGAGAGACAAGATGTTGTCACAACAAATAGCAGCTTTATTTAGAGACCAGCAGATCAAAAAAATGGCAGACTAGTGTCCCGGCAGACTAATGTCCCAAAGAGCCATTTTGCCTGAGTTAGAATTCAGGCTTCCTTTATGTTAAAAGTGTGTGTGTGTGTGTGTGTATGTGTGTGTTAGTGGGTGCTGCTTGTTGCAACCTTCTTGGTCTTGGCTGACCTCTAGAAAGGATGTGATAATCCGTTGTACTTGCACCTGTCCATGTAGGTCTAAATGAGATAAAGAAGAGAGATGGCGAGTATGGATAAGTCTAGGAAGAAGGAGGGATAAGAGGCAAAATGGTTCCCAGAGGGAACTAAGAGGCTAAAGAAAGAGTTTTAAAACAAAAAATTTTACGATGTGTGTGCTTGGTCACTCAGTCATGTCTGACTCTTTGCAATGCTTTCAACTGTAGCCCACCGGGCTCCTCTGTCCTTGGGATTTTTCAGGCAAGAATACTGGAGTGCTCTGTGTATAATTAAGTGCTGATAGGAAATGGACAATAGATAGGGTTACAGTGAAGCTTCGGGAGGGAAAGGGCATAGGTGTTGTTGGTACAAGTCCCATAGGAAGGAGAAGAAAATTGGGATCCAGAGAACAGTTGGAGGAATAAACCACAGAGGAATGAGAAGAACACTCTTTCAAATTCTGAGAGACCAGTTAGACCATTTTTCAGAGACCACACATTTTTTACGTATGTGCAATCAACAGAACTTTTTTTTTTTCAATCTATCACAGAAAAGAGGACACTAAGACACGTGGCACATACGACTTAAGGTAAAAAAAAAAAAAATCACATAAATGTGAGCAGAGTGAATGAAGCAGAACTGGGGTTTCTTTTCAGCCCCACATTGCTGGACTGTAAGTCCTTGTGAGGTCAAGAGGAGAGGACAATGGTGAACTACTGAGCACCCAGGAGGATTCAGCAGCAATTTAGCGAATGACGCCAGACCAAGAAATAAATATTCAGAGATCCAGAAATGAAATGCAGAGTGCAAGGGTTACTAATATAAAGAGAATAAAGTATTTTTAAATTAATTTATATTGGAATATAGTTGCATTACTATGTTGTGAGGGCTTCCCTTGTGGTTCAGCTGGTAAAGAATCCACCTGGAAATGGGGGAGACCTGGGTTCGATCCCTGAGTTGGGAAGGTCCCCTGGAGAAGAGAAAGGCTACCACTCCAGTATTCTGGCCTGGTGAATTCTGTGGACTGTATAATACATGGGGTCACAAAGAGTCGACATGACTGAACGACTCTCACTCACAAGGTTGTGACAGTATCTACTGGTGAATCAGTCCTACATAAAATATCCCCTCCCTTTTGGACTTCCTTCCCATTCAAGTCACTACAGTGCATTGACTGGAGTTCTCTATGCTGTACATTACAGAGAACAAAGTATTTAGATACAGTAAAAGGCTAGGACAAGAACTAAGGTGAATTTTTGTATGGAATATTTAAATTTCCATATTTTCCAAAAAAATATTCAACCAGGTTCTGTTACAAAGTCAAAGCTTTTAGTAGGCCTAGGCTGACCATGCATTCCAGGGTCAGCAACCTATCAAAGAAAATATTAATTGAAACTCAAGCATGGTCCCCTGCAAGGCTATTGGTAATATAATAATGAAAGGGCCCCTGGTATGCAATTAATTTTTTTTTTTTTTTGGCCACGCCACATGGCATGTAGGATCTTGGTTCCCTGACCAGGGATTGAACCTATGCCTCCTATAGGGGGAGTTCGAGTCTTAATCACTGGACCACCAGAGAAGTCCCTGCAATTGATTTTTAGGACTACAGTAAACATATGTCAAACTTCATACTCTTCTGTGTGACTATTTCTGACTCATCTATAAGGTATCACATTAGAAACCTACTTGAATAAGTCTAATTTATATTTTGCAGAAAATGTTCTAATGGATCACACTCTGAAATATGAGGAATTTGTAAAAAAAAATCCTTTAAATGTATAATAAAGCATCAAAATAATAATGATGTTTAAATTTTAAAAGATCAAAGAGATAGTTCATTAGAATAACAGAAGTGTTATGGGTAAGTTTTTTCCTAAGTATTTGGTATTTATAACTATGAACAAATTTGGAAGTCAAGTTAATGATATGCTTGCTGAAATATTTTGAAGTGAAAAGCACAAATATCTGCAACTTCTTTTGAAATGTATCAAAAATACAAGATGCTTTGTTCCATGGATAGAAGGATGGATAAATGAGATATGTAATAAAGCAAAAGTAGAAAATGCAGCAAAGCATTAATTGTAGACTCTAGGTGACAGATACATGATTGCTAACTTTATGATTTTTCAACTTTTCTGCATGTTTCAAAACTTCATACTAAGAAGTTCTTAAAAGTATTTTTAGAAATAATCATTTTACTCAAGTTCTGGCTTTCATCAGCTACCATCCTCTCAAGCTCCTTGCTTCATCAATTATGAACTATTTTTGGTCTGTTTTATACCACTTTCTTTTTTTCTCCTTACATGTTCTTCCATCATTTTAACACTTTGAATAGATTCTATGTGTGCATGTATATGTGTGTGAGTGTGTTTTGTAAAACTAGAAATGTATTCCAATTAGTCTTATAGAAGAAAGATTTGGACTACTCATAGTTTGCAAGTTACAAAGACCTAATGCAATCTGACTTGGACAAAATGGAAAATTACTTAACTCAAAAGTCATGCCACAGAGGTGAATCTGGAAGCCTCGGGCAAAACTGGATCCAGAAACTCAAATTATGCGGTCAATAATCTAATTTATTTCCAGCTCGCTGCCTTTCTTTTACTATATGGGTGTCTTTTCAACCAGGATAAGATTATTTGAGAAGTTGTTATATGAATGATAGGATCATGTATAAAAACCTCACCTGTTCTGGAAAACTCCTTGAATCTGTGTCTCCTTCTACATCTCACCTTATCACTTGCCATACATTTTGGATATGATATTCATTTCTTTCTTCCTCACTTCAAAATCCCTCCTTGGTTCTCTGCAATCTGGTTTCTACTGAAACAACTTCACTGAAACTGCCTTTGCAAAAGTATCTAATGACTTCCACGTTGAGGAAGCCAGCGGGGAGATCTTCAGTCCTCTTACTTGTTCTCTGAGCTGCACTGACTCTACTCACCATATACTACCTTTCTTCCTTTGGATTCTGTCAGTAGCAGATGCTAAGACAAAGATTTGGGTTCAAGAAGTTTATTTGAAAAATGACCTCAAGAAACACAATTGAGGAAGCAGAAGGAAGTGAGACAGGGAGGAGATAAATGCTCACAGAAAGTCAATCATTTAAAAAGGCCCTCATCAAAAGAAATAAAAAATTTAAAAAAGAAAAGGCCCTCATTAGCTTCAGTCTCATCTGGACTGTGACAGCAGTGTCCTACTGAGTCATCTTGCCCAGGTTTTGCTTTTCTAAACCCGTATCAACACGCATTCAAGGAGTGAAGTAAAGTATTAGTCACTCAGTCGTGTCCAACCCTTTGCGACCCTCTGGATTGTAGCCTGCCAGGCTTCTCTGTCCATGGAATTCTCCAGGCAAGAATACCATTGCCTTCTCCAGGGGAGTGGGTGGCCATTCTCTTCTCCAGGAGATCTTCCTGACCCAGGAATCAAACCCGGGAATCTCCTTCATTGAAGGCAGATATTTTGGTTTGTTAAATCCATATCAACATGCATCTGATGCATCTGACACTCCTCCCTTTTTAGGCTTTCAGACCCCTGCCAGATACAGATAAATCTAGCTACCTAGCATTCAGCACAAGGCCTCCCACCACTTCACTGTTATTTGCCTTTCTTGTCACTCCTTGCCCTGGTCTCTACAGTTAGTTTTGGACTCTAGGACTTAACTACTGTGGGACTCCCAACAAGATGGACTCCTTCTCAATCTCCTGTCTTTGCCTCTGCCTAAAGTATACTCCCCCATCTCTGTACCTAAAAATGCCTTATGCTTCCCTCATGATGGATCAGGCGGCCTTGCTCCATATCCCAGGGCATCTTGAGCAAACCTTTACATGGGCATCATTTAATGAAAATATATCAACACAGTCTGTTCCCTTTTTCCATCTCCCACACTAGATCAAAAGAACTTCAAGGGTACAGACCATTTATGATTCAGTGGGACTTAATAAATACTGAACTGTGAACTAAAAAATACTAATACTAATAAAAAAATATCATTCCTGACATGCCTCAATCTAAGTATATAAAATTGATGATAATTTACTTGAGGACATAAGCTCTATTTACTGAAGGAGGAAGAACAGCAAAGAGGTCTGCTTTACTCTAGTATGCTCAGTTCAGTTCAGTTCAGTTGCTCAGTCATGTCCAACTCTTTGCGACCCCATGAATCACAGCACTCCAGGCCTCCCTGTCCATCACCAACTCCCGGAGTTCACCCAGACTCACGTCCATCGAGTCAGTGATGCCATACAGCCATCTCATCCTCTGGCGTCCCCTTCTCCTCCTGCCCCCAATCCCTCCCAGCATCACAGTCTTTTCCAATGAGTCAGCTCTTCGCATGAGGTGGCCAAAGTACTGGAGTTTCAGCTTTAGCATCATTCCTTCCAAAGAAATCTCAGGGCTGATCTCTTTAAGAATGGACTGGTTGGATCTCCTTGCAGTCCAAGGGACTCTTAAGAGTCTTCTCCAACACCACAGTTCAAAAGCATCAATTCTTCGGCGCTCAGCCTTCTTCACAGTCCAACTCTCACATCCATACATGACCACAGGAAAAACCATAGCCTTGACTAGATGAACCTTTGTTGGCAAAGTAATGTCTCTGCTTTTCAACATGCTATCTAGGTTGGTCATAACTTTTCTTCCAAGGAGTAAGCGTCTTTTAATTTCATGGCTGTAATCACCATCTGCAGTGATTTTGGAGCCCAAAAAAATAAAGTCTGACACTGTTTCCACAGTTTCCCCATCTATTTCCCATGAAGTGATGAGACCGGATGCCATGATCTTCATTTTCTGAATGTTGAGCTTTAAGCCAGCTTTTTCACTCTCCTCTTTCACTTTCATCAAGAGGCTTTTTAGTCCCTCTTCACTTTCTGCCATAAGGGTGGTGTCATCTGCATATCTGAGGTTATTGATATTTCTCTCGACAGTCTTGATTCCAGCTTGTGCTTCATCCAGTCCAGCATTTCTCATGATATACTCTGCATATAAGTTAAATAAGCAGGGTGACCATATACATCATTGACATACTCCTTTTCCTATTTGGAACCAGTCTGTTGTTCCATGTCCAGTTCTAACTGTTGCTTCCTGATCTGTATACAGATTTCTCAAAAGGCAGGTCAGGTGGTCTGGTATTCCCATCTCTTTCAGAATTTCCCACAGTTTATTGTGATCCACCCAGTCAAAGGCTTTGGCATGGTCAATAAAGCAGAAATAGATGTTTTTCTATGGAACTCTCTTGCTTTTTCCATGATCCAGCAGATGTTGGCAATTTGATCTCTGGTTCCTCTGCCTTTTCTAAAACCAGCTTGAACATCAGGAAGTTCACGGTTCATATATTGCTAAAGCCTGGCTTGGAGAATTTTGAGCATTACTTTACTAGCGTGTGAGATGAGTGCAATTGTGCAGTAGTTTGAGCATTCTTTGGCATTGCCTTTCTTTGGGATTGGAATGAAAACTAAAGTTGAAAACTTTATGTTGAAACTAAAGTTGAAAACTAAACTAAATTTCACTAAAATGAAAACTAATGATGCTAAAGCTGACCTTTTCCAGTCCTGTCTCGGAGCTAGCCAAACGCCCATAGCATAAATTGCTGGAACTGGTGAAGGAGAGCTCTGTGTTTCTTGGCACTCTCCTTGGTGAATTTGCTAAAGTTTCTAAGATATGGAATTGGCCTCAGCCCCTAAGATGAAGATATGCTTTGATTAATAGGTTGAGAGAATTTAAGTTGCTGTTTACCTTACCTAATATAACTAGGAGAAGGCAATGGAACCCCACTCCAGTGTTCTTGCCTGGAAAATCCCATGGATGGAGGAGCCTGGTAGGCTGCAGTCCATGGGGTCACGAAGAGTCGGACAGAACTAAGCGCCTTCCCTTTCAATTTTCACTTTCATGCATTGGAGAAGGAAATGGCAACCCACTCCAGTGTTCTTGCCTGGAGAATCCCAGGGACGGGGGTGCCTGGCGGGCTGCCGTCTATGGGGTTGCACAGAGTCAGACACGACTGAAGTGACTTAGCAGCAGCAGTAGCAGCAACAGCAATATAACTAGGTGTAAACTTCCACCACAAAAATGGGTGACAACTTAGTTCTTGAGATTCTCAGAATAGTCTGTTAGTAGAGAACCTACCATCAGCATTCATGATTCATTCATTCAACTAATATTTTGTTTCATTTTAGTTAACTTTTTGAAAAAATAAAACATGAACATGGCATGAATATTAAATGGTTAAAAAATAGAATATAGATCAGTACTCTCCAAACCATTGTTCTGCAAAGATGAAAATTTTCTATTTCTGTGCCAATAAGGTAACCACTATCCACATGTTGCTATTAAACCTTGAAATATGCTTAGCACAAATAAGGAACTGAATATTTTATTACATTTTAACTAAGCTAAATTTAAATAGCCACATATGATTAGTGGCCAACATATTAGTATAATGTAGATAGCAAAACCTCTCTTCCCCAATGTTTCCCCTCAGCCACCAAGTTCCTCTCCTCAAAGGAACTCATTATTATCAGATTCTTGAATATCTTTCCAGTGATATTCTACACATTTACAAGCATATATAGATGTGAATGTGCACAAATAGAAGCATAGAGGATTATACAAACCACTTGGGATTCTGGTTTTTCCCTTCAGATATTTTGTTAATAATTCCACCTCAGAATATAGGATTGCCTCATATAGAAGTACTATACAGTACTGCATAGTATTCCTTTCTGCATGTTTGCTATGACTAGTTCTCTTTTCTTTTTTTAAATATTTTTATTTATTTGCCTGTGCTGGGTCTTAGTTGTAGCATGTGGGATTTTTAATTGCAGCATGCAGGATCTTTCTATTTTTTTTGGTTACAGCATGTAAACTCTTAGTTGCAGCAAGTGGGATCTAGTTTCCTGACTGGGGATTGAACCCAGACCTCCTGCATTGGCAGTTTGGAATCCTAGCCACTGGACCACTGTTGGTATTCTTTACAGACCAGGACCTGGTGGTCTGGAGTCAACAAAAAGAAGAGAGAAAAAGAGAGAGAGAGCAGAATCTCTCGGGTTACGTGGAAAACCAATAAAGCCCATACACAGGACTTGTACTGCTCATGGAGGCACAGGGCGTCCTCTCAAGGAGGTCTTGAAAGCCCAGGTGAGAGAGTGAGCTCGGTAGGTTTCCACGCTCCGATGAGAATGAAGACAGAAAGAAGGACGCGGGGAATCCAGGTCTCTAGAGGAGCAAGGGTATTTTATTGGCAGATATGCAGACTTATATATCTTTAGTAAAATGATTACTCAGCTATTACTAAGAATGAAATTCCATCAGTCGCAACAAAATGGATAGTCTAATACATACAAGGTCACTGACGCTGAAAAGAGTCACAGAAGGGAGTTACTGAAAGGAATCCAAGCAGGTACCCTTTCCCATGATCTCAGTCCTGAGAACTGCGTGCAGCTCTACTCATTCTGGAATAGGAGCTGATAAGGAACAGAGAATCCTTGAGGAATGGCACACAGAGGAAGAAAAGTACAACATGCTGGATTCCTTAAAGCTGGACGTCCCTGACAGGCCACCAAGGAAGTCCCTTATTCTCTGTTCATAGACATTTTACTTGCTTTAATAATTTTCTGTGAAGGTAATTTATAATAAGTAGTTCAGGAGTCCCCAAGACTATCTACATAGTCCAAGATTCACCAGAAGAACTCTCAGCCTTCAGAATAGTTGCTCTCACAGCTGAGGTTTATGACAGCAGAAGGATATATAACAAGTTCAGTAAGGGGGAAAGACATAGCAGAATCTGAAGAAATTCATGCATAGGCTTCCTATGTTTTCTTCCTCCTTGAGGGGACACACAGACTGTACACCTTCCTTCAGCAGCAAAATATGTAGCAACATGTGTGCAATGTTTCTGTCCAGGAAAACCATTTACCCAAACTCAATACCAAGATTTTTACTGAGGACTGGTCACATAGGTACCATCTGCCTAGCCACTACCAAAATTCCACAGTTCTAGAAGGAAAGCAGTTGATCAGTATTCCAGGTGGGCATAACAGCCTTATCACTTAGGAAATCTTCATATCAGTGCAGGAAAATAATTACCAGCCAGGTTCTCAGAGCCAGCCAACAGCTACCTTGTAAGCAAATATTTCTAAGATAGCAGCCTCAGATTTACTATACTAACTTTTTTCTGTACCATGAATATCTTTTCATGTACCTGATTTTTCACATGTATGAGTATATCTGTAGGATAAATACCTAGGTGCAAAAATTCTGTATCAAAAAACACGAACATTTCCAATCCTAATAGATATTACTAAACTGTACCAATGTACACCAGCACTTGCAGTGGTTGAGAGCATTTCCCTAAATCCCCACAGACACAGTAAAACAAATATTCTAACATATACTATGAACTATAGAAGGCAAGAGTCCACTGGGCATATAACATTAAAAAGGCAGAGGGTTCCTGTTTACATTCTATATGAAGGAAGAACGGAATAAATAAGCAAATGACTAGTGAGCAAATAATGATAAATCATATGAAGAAGGTAGAATCAAGGACTTCCCTGGGGGTCCAGTGGCTAAGACCCTGTGCTCTCAATGCAGGGTCCTAGGTGTGTTCCCTGGTCAGGGAAATAGATCCCACCTGCAGCAACTAAGAATTCACATGCCACAGCCAAAAAATCCTGCATGTAGCAACTAAGACCCAGTGTGGTTAAATAAAACAAACACTTAAAAAAAAAATAGAATCATATGAAAAGAGTAGAATCAGATCATATAACATATGGGAGCAAAGGGGAATACTTTGGATTCAGTAGTTTAAGGAAGTTCTCTCAGGTGAAATGATCTTTGAGGTGAGATCTGAATTGCAAGGGGACAATCATCCCAAGACTGGAGGCAGAGCCTCGCTAGATAGACTTAAGGGAACCATCATAGGCTTCAAGGCAAAAACAGAAGGAAGTTCACTGAGGCCAGAACACACTTCTGGACCAAAGGTAAGACTACTTCAAGTCAGAGAAGATAGCCAGGACCTACTATGTCACTGTAAAAAGTTTTGGTTTCATGTTGAGTGTTTCATTTCGTTTTGTTTTGTTTTTTTCTGACCAGAGATCAAACCCAGGACCCCTGCACTGGGAGCCTGGCCTCTTAGCCACTGGACCACCAGGGAAGTCCTTAGTGTCGTTGAAGAAATCAGTCTCATGCATGCAGTATTCAACCCCCTCTCAGTCACATAAGAATGGGCCATGAGACTTCCCCGGTGGTACAGTGGATAGGAATCTGCCCGCCAATGCAGGGGACATGGGTCCTTTCCCTGGTCCTAGAGGCTCTCACATGCTGTGGAACCACTGAGCCCCTGTGCCACAATTACTGAAGCCCATGTGCTCTAGAGTCCATGTTCTGCAACAAGAGATGTCACCACAATGAGAATCCTGTGTGCCGCAATGAAGAGTAGTCCCCATTCTCCACAACGAGAGAAAGCCTGCTCACAGCAACGAAGACCCAGCCCAGCCAAAACTAAAATAAATAAAAATTTTAAAAAAGAATGGGCCGTGAACTTGGAACCTTTCCTTACCAAGAGCAGAAGAGCCTCACAACCTTATAGTCCTTGATGGGCTTATGACCTTATGTGGGAATATCTTTCCCTGTTTCAGATACAGTTGGGTTCTGCCTTGTTCTGCTTAAGGGTGTGGGTCATATGACATGTGGTCAGCCCCACTGCTATATCTGTTCCCTGCAGGATGAGGACACAGTCCTCCTGCAGCACAAGAAGGGTGAGTGCAGGCCAATTGCCCAGCAGTGGCTACTGGAAGGAACCTACTGGACCTGCGGGCATGACATTCACCACCGAAGCTCTGTCTCGCTCTGTCTCTTCTCTGAGTAAAGCATTGTTCCATCCAGGGCTTGACAGAGACTCTGCTAACAAAACACCACAGGCAGAAAGGCAACAGATAACATTTGCTCAACAAGCGCAATGTGATTGTATTAGATTTCTTTGTACAGAGCATTTCCTCACTTAGAATCAGTCTTGAACTAGAATTGCTGGGTTAATTGGGTAAGACTATTAATGACTCTCTTGTCAAAAAATGACACATTGCTTTCCTAAAGGGTTGACCAGTTTACTCTGATGCCAGAAATGATGCTAACATGTTTCTCCCCTGTATTAGATACCACTATCTTCAAAAAATATTGTACTAATCTGAAAATCAAAAAACAATATGGATTTTCATGAATTTGTACTTCTTTGTTTACTAATGAAAATAAAGCATTTTATATGCTTACTCATTATTTTAAAAAATCAGTGAATTGACTGAAATAATCTATGCATTTCTGCCACCTTTTATCATTTCTAAAAAATAAGCTAACACTACTTTAAAAAAAAAAAAAGCAAAGACAAATGTAATAGAGGACTTTAAGTGGGAAACAAAAGTGATTCGTTGACAACTGTGTAGAAAATGGATTTGAAAAAAATATAAGCAAAAGAAGAAAAATTTTAAAGTTATAAGGCATTCCAGATGAGAGATGATGGTGATGAATCCACAGGAGTAGCAGTATGGGTGGAAGAGGTGAAGTCAGCAAGAATGAGAGTTTTAAGCTTGAGCAAGCTTCAAGAGTTGGTGATGGACAGGGAAGCCTGGCACAGCCCATGGGGGTCACAAAGAGTCAGACACAACTGAGCAACTGAACTGAATTGAACTGATTCCACGGACTGGAACCAACATAATCTTGGTCCCTGTGTTAAGGATCCAGAACCAGGCATAATTTATTTTCTCCATGTTAAATAGTAATGAGAACAAGCATGAAATAACTTAGCTAATTGCTTGAGAAAATACTAGCTTCTTAAACATGATATACCCACTCCAGTATTCTGGCCTGGAGAAGTCCATGGACTGTACAGTCCATGGGGTAACAAAGAGTCGGACATGACTGAGTGACTTTCATGTAAACATGAAATTATAGAACCAACTAAATAGCTTACCCATCAAGACTAACAGCTTCAGAACAATAACCTTGACATAATAGCCTAACTGAAATTATTATGTATAAATTCTGTCTAATCTCAACCAGTTTCTTGCCTTAGAAGACTCACCTTAAAAATTGGTGAAAATCCAATAAAATCCAATAATCTAATAAAATAAATATCTAATAAAATCCAATAAATATCATCCTTGACTTCAAAGATACTGCTAAGATTGTCACCGTGGTTTTCTTCTTTACTACAGAGGTCTAAATAACTCAGCTGTACTGGATCAACAGCTTGTTCCTGTTTTCTTATAATGTTGAAAGTCCAGAATGTGTTGGGAGAAAGGGAGAAAGAAGCAAAAGAGAGAGAATCTTATGGAAGATTCCTATCCTACCTCTATTACTGTAAAGTTTTCAAAATCTTGGTATGAAATCCTAGCTGAATGAATCCTAGATTAAAATTCAAAATGGTTAGTCTGTGGCAAACCCATCAACTTAAACCTCTCAGGGCCTCAAGCTCTTTTTCTACTAAATAATGTAAAAATAAAAATTTAAACTTTTGCCCCTCTTCAAACATATGAAATTATATATGTAAAACACTGAGTAGCTTGAGGGGAAAACTGAACTTTATGAAGTAAAGGAACTGTATGATTTTCTGATTGGAGTGGAACTTTTAACTCACATTCAACCACTTCTCCCTTTGAAGCACAAGATGAGATTTTCTGATTCTGCAGGAAGTGCCTTGAAACCAATTCTGTTTTACATGAATTTAGATTCTGTCAAAATAAGTGACAGAACTAGTATCTGGGTATTAAGTTTCTTTCAAATAGTAGGAAACAAATAATGATCCCGGAGCCAGTGGGTCCTTAAAAATAGACATAATCCCAAATTACAGAAAAATGATTATAAAACAAGGAGTATAAATATTGGCAGGTATCCATACAGCACTTTATTCCAGTTATGCAAATTCAGTTTTAAAATATTATTATTTCCAGAAGAACCTATGCTTGTTATCATAAACATATTAAATCTTTACTGATTTTTAAATGCAAAGCAAATTTTGTTCAAAATTAGAAGAGAAAATAGCTACACTTCTGTCTGGTTTGAATTTTCTGTTTCAGTGTTTCTCATCAACTATGTATAATTTCTTTATATATTGCATGGACCAGGTGATACACAAACCAGTATAAACCTTTTCAATGAAAAGATAATAATTAATCAGAAAATGAGAGCCTATCAACAGTATGTTGTGGTACATCATCTTGCGAAATCTAAATATAGTGCTGGGTCAACTCCTGTAGGTCACTAAATAGGACTGCCGGCAAATCAAGACAATCACTTTTTGTTTTTCCCCCTTAACATTTTCACCACCTGTCTTCATGTCTGACCTCTCCAATCATTTCAAGCAGTTCACAAAGGGAAGGAGGAGAAAAAACTGGCAAGCCCATATGCCAAACTAAATCATATGCAGGAGACCAAATGCCTCCTGAACCTAAGAAATGGCTATTTATAGACCTGTAATTAGTGATTAAAACCTCAGGGAGTACTTTGTTTTCCTTTTAACCTTAAACTCCTCTCAGCTTCTATGTATTCTCATACTAAATGTGATGCTGCACAAATGTGATCTGCCATTTAATAGGAAACAACCTAGTAATTATTGTGGGAAATGTGCTCTTCACAGTATGTCTAGTTTGCCTCATGTCTTTAGTGGCCAATTATTCTTTAAAGTAAGATCAGAGCCTAATTTTTCATGGTCAACCATCAGGAAACTCAGCAATGTAGAAATTCAGAGAGACATTAAAAATGAAAAGTGACTTTTCATTAGTAGGAATATTTCTGATATATTTAAGCAGAAATAGACACTTAGGAAATGGATGTTCAAGTAGGAAAAACAGAGTCAAACTCACTATATCTCTATAGATTTAATAACTGAGATTTGAGCGATGTTAGTGTAAAAGTGCTGTGTGTGTGTGTGCATGTGTGTGTGTGCATGTGCACACACGTGCTCAGTCATGTCCAACTCTTTGCAATTCTATGGACTGTAGCTTGTCGGGCTCCTCTGTCCAGGGGATTTCCCAGGCAAGAATACTGGAGCAGGTTGCCATTTCCTCCTCTGGGGTATCTTCCTGACTCAGGGATCGAACCCATGTCTCCTACTTTGGCAGGCAGATTCTTTACCAGTGAGCCATCTGGGAAGTCCTTAAAAGTGCTTATCTATCATCAATTGTTCTGAATATTAACAAGTGAAGCCCTATATATTTGTTTAATTAATATTTGCCCAAATATAGACACCTCACTTCTAGCACTGAAAAATAGAGATCAGAAAACAAAACCAAAAAAAAAGACAAAAAGTAATGATTAAAGATCTCATGCACAGAAGCCCAAATAATTTACATAGATACTCTGCCCTCAAAAAGGGGGAGTGTAACACCCCACTGCTTGTGTGGGATCCACATGGTAACTTCTTCCAAAGAGCACAGTGTTCTCCAGGAACAAGGAGGAAGAAGAGAAGAACTCTGAAGTCAAGAAACCTGACAAACCCCACCTCAGCCAGGTGACCACAGGCAGTATTAACAGTGTGGCTCATCCTGATAGTATGCACCCTTGATATTTTATGACGACAATGGCACCTCTGGTTCTTACTCCCATAAAAGCCCATAATCTCAGTTTAATCATGAGAAAAACAACCAAATTCCACTAGAGCAGCATCCTACAAAATGCCTGACCAGTATTCCTCAAAACCATTAAAGTCATCAAAAACAATGGAAGTCTGAGAAACTATCACAACCAAGAGGTCCTGAAGAGACATGAGAACCCAGTGTCATGTGGTATCCTGAATGGAATTCTGGAATAGCAAAAATGAAATTAAGTAAAAACTGAGGAAATCTGAACAAATTATGGACTTTAGCTCATAAAACATCAATAATGGTTCATGAATTATAAAGAATATGCCATATTAATATGTTAATAATAGGAAAAGTCATGAGTATGTGGACATTTCCTGAACTAATTTCTCTATTTTTCTGTAAATCTAGAACTGATATAAAAGAAAAGGTGTATATATATAATTTTTAAATTTTTATTTCATATTGGGACATAGTTGATATGACTTTAATGGCAGAAAGTGAAGAGGAACTAAACAGCCTCTTGATGAAGGTAAAAGAGGAGAGTGAAAAAGCTGGCTTGAAACTCAGCATTAAAAAAAAAAAAAAAAACCTAAGATCATGGAATCTGGTCCCATCACTTTATGGCAAATAGGAAGGGAAAGCAGTGACAAATTCTATGTTTTCTTGGACTTCAGAATCACTGTGGATGGTGACTGCAGTCTGAAATTAAAAGACATTTGTTTTTTCAAAGGAAGGCTAAGACCAACCTAGACAGCTTATTAAAAATCAGATACATCATTCTGCTGACAAAAGTCTGACATAGTCAAAGCTATGGTTTTTCCAGTAGTCATGCACAGATGTGAGAGTTGGACCATGAAGAAGGCTGCGCACCAAAGAACTGATGCCTTTGAATAGTGGTGCTGGGGAAGGCTTTTAAGAGTCCTTTGGACAACAAAGAGATCAAACCAGTCGATCTTAAAGGAAATCAGCCCTGAATATTCATTGGAAGGACTGTTGCTGAAGCTGAAGCTTCAATACTTTGGCCACCTAATGTGAAGAACCAACTCATTAGAAAAGACCCTGATGCTGGGAAAGAGTGAAGGCAAAAGGAGAAGGGGATGGTAGAGGATGAAACGGTTAGATAGCATCACCAACTTAATGGACACAAATTTGAGCAAACTCTAGGAGACAGTGAAGTGAGGAGCCTGGCATGCTGTAGTCCATGAGGTTGCAAAGAGTTAGACATGACTTAGCAACTGAACAACAACAATAATTGATTAACAATGTTGTGTTAGTTTCAGGTATACCACAAAGTGATTCAGTTATACTTGTATCTATTATTTTTCAAATTCTTTGCCTATTTAGGTTATCACAGAAAAGCAGAATTCCCTGTGCTATATAGTAGGTCCTTTTTGGTAATCTATTTTAAATATAGTAGTGTGTACATATCAATCCCAAACTTCCAATTTATCCCTCCCCCTGAACCTTCCCTCTTTGGTGACCATAAGTTTATTTCTAAGTCTGTAATTCTGTTTCTTCTTTATAAAAAGCTCATTCGTATAATGTTTTTAGATTCCACATATAAGTATTATCATATAATATTTATCTTTCTCTGTCTGATTTACTTAGTATGGTGATGTCCAGGTCTATATATGTTGCTGTAAATGACATTATTTCATTCTTTTTAAGGCTGAGTAATATTCCATTGTATATATGTACCAACCTTTATCGATTCCTCTGTTGAAGGACATTTAGGTTGCTTCCATGTCTTGGCTATTGTAAATAGTACTGCAATAAACACTGGGGTGCCTGTATCTTTTCAAAAGTATGGCTTATGCCAGATATATGCCCAAAAGTGGGATTGCTGGATCATATGGTAGCTCTATTCTTAGTTTTTAAAGGAAACTCCATACTGTTCTCCATATCGGCTATACCAGTTTACATTCCCACCAACAGTGTAGGAGGGTTCCCTTTTCTCCTTACCCTCTCCAGCATTTATTATTTGTAGATTTTTAATGATTACCATTCTGATGGGTGTGAGATGACACCTCATTGTAATTTTGATTTGCATTTCTCTAATAATTAACAATGTTGAACATTTTTTCATGTGCCTCTTGGCCATCTGAATCTCTTCTCTGGAGAAATGTCTATTAGGTCTTCTGTCAATGTCTTGATTGGCTTGTTTTTTTGTTTGTTTTTGTTTTTTTCTTAATATTAAGCTGCCTGAGTTGTTTGTAGCTTTTGAAGATTAACCCCTTGTTTGTTGAATCAATATTGTCAAAATGACTTTACTACCCAAGACAGTCTACCAATCCAATGAAACCTCCATTAAATTACCAAAGGTATTTTCACAAGCTATAACAATTTTTTTTAAATTTGTATGGAAACATAAAAGACCCTGAACAACAAAAGCAATCTGGAGAAGAAAAATGGAGCTGGGGGAATCAGGCTCCCTGACTTCCAACTATACTACTACAAAGCTACAGTCATTGAAACAATATGGTACTGTCATAAAAACAAAAATATAGAGCAATGGAACAGGATACATATCCCAGAAATAAACCCATGCACTTATGGTCTATTAATCTATGACAAAGGAGGCAAGAATATGTAATGGAAAAAGATACTCTCTTCAATAAGTGGTGCTGGGAAATCTGGTCAGCTATGCATAAAAGAATGAAATTAGAACATTCTTTAACACCATATACAAAAATAAACTCAAAATGGATTAAAGACCTAAATGTAAAACCTGATACTATAAACTCTTAGAGAAAAACACAGGAAGAACTCTTTGATGTAAATCATACCAAGATCTTTTTCAGTCTGTCTCCTAGAGTAATATAAATAAAAACAAAACTAAACAAATGAGATCTAATTAAACTCAAAAGCTTTTGCACACCAAAAGAAACCATAAACAAAATTAAAAAAAAAAAAAACCCACATTGGGAGAAAATATTTGCAAAGTATAACATATTTAAAAAATAATAATACATCTAGTGTCCAGATCTTGGTTTCTTGGAGAAATGGCTGATTCCTGGACTAGGGCAGAAAATAAAATAAAACCTGGACCAAGAAAGTAAAAAAGTACTCAAAAAGAAAAAAAAAAGAAAAATCTCCACAATGATGAGCATATGTCAAAAGGATATATGAACTAACCAAAAGAGCTCCTAATGGCCAAAGCCAAAAAAATTAATCATTTAGCTTTTGCCACTGATCCAAGAAAAAAAGAAACTAATATCAATTATAGGCTGCACTATATTGAATGCTGAGCATTCATGTT
This sequence comes from Bos mutus, assembly GCF_027580195.1. Lineage (NCBI taxonomy): Eukaryota > Metazoa > Chordata > Mammalia > Artiodactyla > Bovidae > Bos > Bos mutus. The sequence continues at coordinate 123,542,365 of NC_091617.1, forward strand.
GAATTTAATGAAGGTACCACTCTATGATGAAGATGTGATTATCTCAACTTTACAAATGAAGAAGCTACAGGTCAACAAATTGAGTCCTTTGCCCAAGTCTCACAAGTTTCAAAAACAAAACCATATGTTTCGAATCCTGGGTGGCATAGCCACTAAGCCCATACTTTTTTCACTATCCAAACCTGCCTGTAATTCAAATTCAGTCTTCATCTGATCATGAAGCTTTGTCCTAAATTATTTAAAGTTTTCTTGTGAATACCTATTGGAAAGTTTTTAAAAATTAGATAGAGAAAGGAGCCTATGTTAAAATTTATTATTATTATTCCTTTAGTGACCATGATGTACAAATTATACACACACACACACACACACACACACACACACACACATACAAACTACAAAGCTGAGGACATAAAGATATCCATTTAAGGTACCCAGAGCTTAACTGTTCTTGGAACTTCATTTGCATCCCAGCAGTGGCAACTTATACTTAGACAGTCCCTTAAAAAGCAGAGTGTTTGTGCCTCATTTCTGTTTACTTGGCCTTCAGGAGAGCCAGTTTCTACCAAGTTGTTGACCAAACAGCTAATGGAATCTCTGTGTGACTTCATGAGAAGAAAGAACCCAACATACTTCATAAGGCTGCTTTCATCAAGCTGCTACCTTGGAAAGGCCAAAAGGAATCTAGTTTAACAGTGTTTTACCAGGGAATGCACAGTAAAAGCACAACCCAGCATAGCGCACACATTGCCTATGTACGGGCTACATCCCTCTCCACATACCACCAGTCCCGCCTCCTGTCCCTGTCCCCGCCAGCCACATCATGTGATGCTAGGTAAACTTTTCACCCAAAGGCCTCAGTACCCAAATACTAACCCCGTGGCTGTTCACTACTGTATTTAATCAATACTGTTCTACATTGCTCTTGTTGAAGTTTATTTCTTTTTTGTGGATAAGTAATACACGTTGGTTGTTTTGGACTATATGGACTTTATTTACATATTTTCTTCCTTCAGCCTCTTAGTGATTCATACCAACTACATTTTCAAATTCTAACTTGAACATTGTCTCAAGAATTGTGTGGCTTGGAAAGTTAAATCCGAGACAATGATCAGAACTATGAGGTGTCTCAATGTATTTTTCTGACTTTGAAAATGAACCTTTTTTTTCCAAATTATACTCTTTATCATTATTCAATTAGTCACTTTTATATGTAGGTCATTTTCATTATATCTTTGTAAACAAACTTTTTAAATCTTAGAAGTTAACCATGTTATTTTCTTATTTTCTTTGCATAAACAATCTTCAAGTCATTGAAGAATAGACTGAGATTGAAAAATATCTGGCACCATATAGTAGAAATGATCTTATTACACTGAGAAAGCAGCCGAGGCCTTTCAAACTGGGCTTCTAGACTCTGGGAAAGTTTTATGGGAGCACAGCTCAGATCCAAAAGGCTTGATATACAGTAAACCAACTCAAGTTTCTATGTCAAAGGATAAAGAATCTGCCATTCAGAATGATATATTGGGGAAGGAGGGTAGGGAGACAGTATAGTTAATCTAATGTTTTTTAGATTACTAATCTTTATAACAAAACAATTTTAAATAACTTGTTTTTCTTTCTTACCAAAAAAAAAAATGAATGGCTAACTTCCAAGTAAAAATATATTTTGCCTGCCTGAAAGAAATTAACAACAATATGAGTAAAAAATTTTAAGCAGAGTTTGAAAAATATTATTTCTAATATTTTCCCACAGTTAACAGTCTGGTGACATTTTCCCTTGCTAGATAACCAAGGAGCTAACCCTATATAACATTCTGGCAGTTTGCCCCTCTGGACAAGGGTGGGAAAAGCAAGTATTCAAACTCTGGGAAAAAGCCATCTCCTAGGAGACCCCCATGTTTACCCTTCTTGGAGGAAATTGTGTGAGAGCAGGACTCTCCATGTCTAAGCAGGTGACAGGCAGAAAGAGCTTTCAGGGAAGGGATATCCAAAACTCCTCCCCAGCAAATGCCTATGGCAGACATTAGCTTATTTGACTTCTTGTAATTAAATGTCTGTGTAACTGTCCAAAGCCTCACACTGCCATGAAGAATGAAATCTCTGGGAATTTAACCCCTGTATCTAATGGCTGGCAGGGAGAAATGGCCAAAAAGAAAAAGAGGGTTGAAGAAAGGGCAGAACCAGTTTGCATAAAGAATGGAACAAAGCATCTCTCATCTAAAAAAGAAATTAAAAATCAAATTTTAGCATCCAGTATTTCTAATTAAATTTGGATTATTTCAAAGACATTCCCTTTCCCATCACAAACTGTTTTAGAAAGGATTAAGCATGATGCTAAAGAAGAGATTTGAGGTTCCAAACCATTGAACAAATAGGACATTTTTAATATAATAGGTCGCCTATGAGGCTGGCTTCCAGTATAGAAAACCTTGGGAAATGTACATACTGGGTCTAACCATAGTTAATATTAGATGTTGTACAGATGAGGGTGGAAGAAATAGCCAAAATGCAACATAGGTATAATTGTATCCTTGAATCCCATTTGAAAGTTCTGCTCTAAACTCTTAGGGAAACAATCTAGAAGGATTAAAAAAAAAGGATTAAGATTCAATTGTTTTTCATCTTTGTCTGATAGGGTAATAAAGAGGGTGCAATCAGTGATCAAAGCAGTAATAGGGGCTCAGGGAAGGATGGAGCCCATGTAGTTAGGACAAAGAGTAGGTGTTTTACTGATGAAACATCTTTGAAATGAGCTATGAAAGAGAAGGAGCATTGAGTTTTGACAGGTGGGGATAGTGAGGAGTAATGTCTGGGTAGAGGCTCAATGGCTAAAAATTCATCCTAACAATAACAATAATAGTGAGTTTGGGTACACGAATTGGCAACTTGTATGGGCTTCCCTAGTGGCTCAGATGGTAAAGCGTCTGTCTGCAATTCAGGAGACCCGGGTTCGATCCCTGGGTTGGGAAGATCCCCTGGAGAAGGAAATGGCATCCCACTCCAGTATTCTTGCCTGGAAAATCCCATGGACCCGGAGCCTGGTAGGCTACCATCCATGGGGTCGCAAAGAGTCGGACACAACTGAGCGACTTCATTTAGAGCTAGTGCTTATCAAAATTCAGTAAGTGAAGCAGCTGTCAGCATTGTATAGAAACTTGTCAAAAATGTAAATTCTTCCAAAGAAGATATTTTAAACACCCAACAAGTGCACACGAAGAGGAGCTCAATATCACTAATTATCAGGGAAATGAAAATCATATTTGTTAGACTAGTTATTATAAAAAAGGCAAAGGATAACAAGTGTTGACAAGGATGTAGAGAAAATAGAATAATTCTTGATCATTATTTGTGGGAATATGAATTAGTGCAATGACTATGGAAAATAGTATCAGTTCAGTTCAGTCACTCAGTCGTGTCCAATTCTTTGCAACCCCATGGACTGCAGCATGCCAGGCCTCCCTGTCCATTGTTAACTCCCAGAGTTTACTCGAACTCATGTCCATTGAGTCGGTGAGGCCACCCAGCCATCTCATCCTCTGTCGTCCCCTTCTCCTTCTGCCTTCAATCTTTCCCAGAATCAGGGTCTTTTCAAATGAGTCAGTTCTCTGCATCAGGTAGCCAATGTATTGGAAAATAATGTAGACATTTCTCAAAAAATTAAAAATAGAACTGCTATATGATGTAGCAATATCACTCCTGAGTATATATACAAAGGAAATGAAATCATTATATCAAAAAGACATCTGTAACCACATGATCTTTGCAGCATTATTTACAATAGTCAACACAAGAAACAATCTAAGTCCATTGGATAAAGAAAATGCGGTATATACATTTACTGCTGCTAAGTCACTTCAGTCGTGTCTGACTCTGTGTGACCCCATAGACGGCAGCCCACCAGGCTCCCCCGTCCCTGGGATTCTCCAGGCAAGAACACTGGAGTGGGTTGCCATTTCCTTCTCCAATGCATGAAAGTGAAAAGTGAAAGTGAAGTCGCTCAGTCGTGTCCAACCCTCAGCGACCCCATGGACTGCAGCCTTCCAGGCTTCTCTGTCCGTGGGATTTTCCAGGCAAGAGCACTGGAGTGGGGTGCCATTGCCTTCTCCAACATTTACAGTAGAATATTATTCAGATATAAGAAAAGGAAATCCTGCCATTTGTGATAACATGAAAGGACCTTTAGGGCATTATGCTAAGAGAAATAAGTCAGACAGAGAAAGACAAATTCTTCATGATTTCACTCGTTTGTGGAACCTAAAAAAAGAACAAACAAACAAACTCATAGAAACGGAAAACAGACTGGTGGTTTCCAAAAGCCAGGTAGGGGAAGTCCAGGGAGAAAGCATAATTTTTTCTCCTCTGATAATGGTTTATATTCCTACTTTCTTATTTTAGCTCTCTTATTTCATAAACATTTTCCTTTTATCTTTTTTGAAGTAGCTAGAATCAAATATGCACATAAATACTGTAAATATTTCCAAGTTGGAAACAACAAATGAAAAGCTGATTATTTTATAGCAGATTGCATCATAATCAAGGGATATTAGTACTCAGAAACTAAGAGATTTTAGTTTTTTTTAAGTAATTTAATGTATATACTATGACAATAGGCTGGAATAAACATTGATATGAGCCAAAAGTATGCATACTCTGATATTCAGTGCTTAACTGCAGTAATTTATCCATATTTTCTGGGATGGAAATCAATAAAAATTTTCAGTGGTGACAAAGCACTCTTAGACAGCAAGCTGATAACAGAAGAATATACCAGCTACATAGAGAATGTGTTACACTTAGAGGGAAGGGTGATATGGAGTAAGGGTTGGGAGTTTTAGCTATGAGCTTCATGGGGTTCCCATGAACTCACCTGGGACATTTGAGGAACCAAATAAATAATAAGAGTGATGGAAAATAATCCATTAAATAAGAATCCATAAGTTCAAAACAAACAAATAAATAAATAGAAATTTGATAAGAAAGAATATTTGAGTCTCAAATTACCTTTGCAAAATTGCTTATGAATTGCAAGAAGAAAAGAATAATTTAATGATGGACAAACCCAAAGACACCACCTTAATCAAGCGATCAAAGAGAAGATCATAAGACATAAGATGATTCAATATTACCCACCTACGATAGGATGTAGTGTGAACAAACACAGTAGGGGCTTCATGGTAGTTCAGTGGTGAAGAATCTGCCTTCAATGCAGAAGACACAGGAGACACAAGTTCAACCCCTGGGTCAAAAAGATTCCATGGAGAAGGAAACGGCAACCGACTTCAGTATTTTTGCCTGGAAAGTTGCAAGGACAGGGGAGCCTGGAGGGCTACAGGCCACGGAGTCGCAAAGAATCAGACACAACTGAGCACACACACACACACACACCACATCTGAGAGAATCCCCTCAAAGATGCTTGAATCTTGTCGTTAAAAAGACAACCCAAATTGAGGGGTCTTCTACAAAACAGTTGACCATTAAAGTCATGACACGCAAGGGAAAACAGAAAATGCTCCAGACTGAAAGAGACTAAAGAGGCGTGACAACTTAATGCTACACGTGAGTCTGGAGTAGGTCCTTTTGCCATAATTACATTATTGGCACAACTGAAGTAACTCAGTGGGATCTCAGCTTTAAGTGTTGACAATATGTCGGTGTTAACTTCTGGAATTTGATGGTTGTTATGGCTACCTGTGAGAATGTTCTTGACTGTGGGATTTATATACTAAGATGTTCAAAAATCGGCAACTTACCTTCGAATGGTGCTGTAAAAACAAAGTCTACTTGGATATTTTTGGTAAGCTCAAGGATGTTTTGAAATAAAAATTACAATATTGAAAAAAAAAAAAACCAGGAAGTTTTGGATTTGGAAAGAAGTGCACTGGCTGCTGGCGCTTGAAATGCAATGTGAGATCACAGACCCAATGGACAGTTTCAGACTTTTCGGTTAAGCTACAAGCAGAGGAAGAGAGTCCCAGTATGCCAGGAAGCAGAGCATCAAACAGATCTTCTGAATCACACCAGAAAGGCAAAGTGCCTGGAGGGTGAGGAGTTGCTTCCAGGGCAGGTCAAACAGGAATCAGAGCTCTACCTCTGCATGCAGTTCAGCGATAGATCCCAGTGTTAAAGAGAAACCCAGATGTAGCAGCAAAACAGAAGCCCAGCATGCCCAACAAGACAGAGATCAGCGCACAGGTACACTCAGAAGGGAAACAGAAGTGGTGAGACTCGAATCCCCAAACCTTCCTTCATCTCTCTCCATCTATTCATTCTTTTTAATAGCAAAAACACTGCAGGAGGGTGGAGAGGGTACTTGAATGTCCATCAGTGGGTGATTGGTTAAATAAATTGTCATGCAACCATACAATGAAACAGTTCCCAACTAGAGTTTACTATTTATTTATTTATTTATTTTTTATATTGGAATAAATTGATTAACAATGTTGTTAGTTTGGGGTGTACAGCAAAGTGATTCAGTCATACATATGTGTGTATCTGTTCTTTTTCAAATACTTTTCCCACTTAAGGCACTATGGAATATTGAGCAGCATTCCCTGTGCCATACTGTAGGTCCTCACTGGTTATCTGTTTTAAATATGGTAATGTGTACATGTCAATCCCAGACTCTCAATCTATCCCTTTCCCCTACCCTTTCCCCTTGGTAAGTGTAAGTATGTTCTGTAAATCTGTGAGTCCATTTCTCTTTTTTATATCAAGTGATATCACTTATATGCAGAATCTAAAAAGTTTTTTTAAATGGTAACAAATTGACTCAGAGTTGACCTTTTAATAACACAGATTTGAACTATGTGGGTGCATTTAAACATGAGTGTTTTCAATAGTAAACATGATAATACTACACACTCCACAGTTTAGAACCTCACACAGATGTGGAGGACTAACCATAAGTTATACTCAAAGTTTTGACTGTGTGGAGGCTCAGGGCCCCTAACCCCTGCATTGCTCAAGAGTCAATTATATTTAAAAGATGTGGCTTACCTATATATTCTGAGTGCAAATCCAAAACAGCAGGCAATTTGTTTACTCAATTGTTAACACTCTATCCATAGTGGCTGAAAAAAACTGCGGCATTCAGTAGATGTTCAATAAATATTCACTGAATATAGAAAGGAATGCTTCCCAGGTGATGCTGGTGGTGAAGAACATGCCTGTCAATGCAGGAAACATAAGAGATGCCGGTTTGATCTCTAGGATGGGAAGATCCCCTAGAGGAGGGCAGGCAACCCACTCAAGTATTCTTGCCTGGAGAATTCTATGGACAGAGGAGCCTGGCGGGCTATGGTCCATAATAGCATAAAGTCAAACACATCTGAAGTGACTTCATCATCATTCAGTTGCTCTGCTGCTGCTGCTGCTGCTGCTGCTGCTGCTGCTGCTAAGTCGCTTCAGTCATGTCCAACTCTGTGCGACCCCATAGACGGCAGCCTACTAGCTCCCCCATGCCTGGGATTCTCCAGGCAAGAACACTGGAGTGGGCTGCCATTTCCTTCTCCAATACATGAAAGTGAAAAGTGAAAGTGAAGTCGCTCAGTCGTGTCCGACTCTATCGACCCCATGGACTGCAGCCTACCAGGCTCCTCCGCCCATGGGATTTTCTAGGCAAAAGTACTGGAGTGGGGTGCCATTGCCTTCTCCAATTCAGTTGCTCAGTCAGGTCCAACTCTTTGAAATGCCATGGACTGTAGCATGCCAGGTTTCCTTGTCCTTCACCATTTCCTGAAGCTTGCTCAAACTCATGTCCATTGAGTCAGTGATGCCATCCAACCATCTTATCCTCTGTCGTCCCCTTCTCCTCCTGCTTTCAATCTTTCCCAGCATCAGAGTCTTTTCCAATGAATCACCTCTTCACATCAGGTGCCCAAAGTACTGGAGTTTCAGCTTCAACATCGGTCCTTCCAGTGAATACTCAGGACTGGTATCCTTTAGGATGGACTGGTTGGATCTCCTTGCAGTCCAAGGGACTCTCAAGAGTCTTCCAACACCACAGCTCAAAAGCATCATTCTTCGGCGCTCAGCTTTCTTTATACTCCAAATTTCACATCCAGTTGTGAGATTTTGTCACATCCAAAGGTAAAAAACATCCAATTAAAAATGGGTTCAGTTCAATTCAGTTCATTTCAGTCACTCAGTTGTGTCTGACTATTTGTGACCCCATGAATCGCAGCACGCCAGGCCTCCCTGTCCATCACCAACTCCCAGAGTTCACCCAAACTCATGTCCATCGAGTCAGTGATGCCATCCAGCCATCTCATCCTCTGTCATCCCCTTCTCCTCCTGCCCCCAATCCCTCCCAGCATCACAGTCTTTTCCAATGAGTCAACTCTTCGCATGAGGTGGCCAAAGTACTGGAGTTTCAGCTTTAGCATCATTCCTTCCAAAGAAATCCCAGGGCTGATCTCCTTCAGAATGGACTGCTTGGATCTCCTTGCAGTCCAAGGGACTCTCAAGAGTCTTCGCCAACACCACAGTTCAAAAGCATCAATTCTTCGGCGCTCAGCCTTCTTCACAATCCAACTCTCACATCCATACATGACCACAGGAAAAACCATAGCCTTGACTAGATGAACTTTGTTGGCAAAGTAATATCTCTGCTTTTCAATATGCTATCTAGGTTGGTCATAACTTTCCTTCCAAGGACTAAGCATCTTTTAATTTCATGGCTGCAGTCACCATCTGCAGTGATTTTGGAGCCCAAAACAATAAAGTCTGACACTGTTTCCACTGTTTCCCCATCTATTTCCCATGAAGTGACGGGACTGGATGTCATGATCTTCGTTTTCTGAGTGTTGAGCTTTAAGCCAACTTTTTCACTCTCCACTTTCACTTTCATCAAGAGGCTTTTTAATTCCTCTTCATTTTCTGCCATAAGGGTGGTGTCATCTGCATATCTGAGGTATAGACATTTCCTCAGAGAAGAAATGCAAATAGTCATGAACACATGAAAAAGGATACCATTTACCATCAGGGAAAAGCAAATCTGAAACCATAAGAAGATATCACTTCATACCCACTAGGATGTCTAGAATCAAAAAGTCAGATAACAAGTGTTGGTGAGGATGTGAAAAAATTGCAGCCTTCATACATCTCTGGTAGAAATAGAAAACAGTGCTTCAGAAACAATCTGGCAGTTTCTTAAATGCTTTGACATAGAATTACCACATGATTCAACAACTCCACTCCTAGGTAAATACCCAAGACAAAACATTCACACAGAAACTTGTACACAATATTCACAAAAGTAGAAAACTCCCAGATGTCCATCATCTGATGAATGAAAAGCTAAACTGCATTATATCTATACAATGGAATATAATTTGGCAATGAAAACGCATGAGGTACTGATATATCCTACAATATAGAGGAATTTGAAAATGTGCTAAGTGAAAGAAGTCACTCTGAAAAGACCACATATTGTATGTTCCCACTTAAACAAAATGTCCAGAATGGACAAACCGATAGAGATTGAAAACAGATTAGTGGCTGCCAGAGGTTGGGAGGAGGGGGCACATGCTTCTGCCTGAAGTAATGGAAACGTTCTAAAACTGATAGTGGTGATGGATGCATAACTGTGTGAATACACTAAAAAACTCACTGAATTGTGTATCATAAATGGGTGAATTATATGCTATATGAACTATATCTCAGTGCTAAGTCACTTCAGTTGTGTCCGACTCTGTGTGACCCCATAGACGGCAGCCCACCAGGCTTCCCTGTCCCTGGGATTCTCCAGGCAAGAACACTGGAGTGGGTTGCCATTTCCTTCTCCAATGCATGAAAGTGAAAAGTGAAAGGGAAGTCACTCACTCATGTCTGACTCCTAGCGACCCCATGGACTGCAGCCTTCCAGGCTCCTCCATCCATGGGATTTTCCAGGCAAGAGCACTGGAGTGGGGTGCCATTGCCTTCTCCATAGCTCAGTACAACTGGTTAAAAAAAAACAAAAAAACACCAATGAGCCAAACAAAACATATCTGCAGGCCTGACATTGCCTGCAGACTCTCCAGTTCAGGGCCTCTGCTTTATACTTCCTTATTTAGTGAATATTTTATAGTAAGCACCCACTGCCAAGACAAAATGCCATAGAGCTGGTGGCTGAAAGGACAGACATGCCTCTCATCATTCTGGAGACTAGGGTGTCCAGATCAGGGTGCTGCAAGGTAAATACCATTCTGCACCCTCTTCTCTTGGCTTACAGGCAGCCACCATTCTCTGTATGCTCATATGACATCTTCTTTGTGCATGTGAGAGGGGAGACAGCAAACAAGTTCTCTGGTGTTTTTTCTTATAAGGACACTGATCTCATCTTAAAGCCCTACTCTTAAAACTCATCTAACATTAATTATTTATCAAAGGCCCCATCCCCAAATGCCATCTTATTGGGTGTTAGGGCTTCAACATTTGGATCTTGTGAGAGCACAAACATTCTGTTCAAAATAAGCACCAATTACTCTAAAGTAACTATGCTTTTAAAAATATTTTAATAAAAATTATGAAACCAGGGCTTCACTAGTGGTCCAGTGGTTAAGAACGTGCCTGCTAATTCAGAGGATGCTAGTTTGATCCCTGATCTAGGAACTAAGATCTCACCTGCCATGGAGGTATAAAGCCTGTGCAGTGCAACTACTGAGCCCACGTGCCACAATTAAGATCTCCAGTTCAGTTCAGTTGCTCAGTCAAGTCCGATTCTTTGCGACCCCATGAATTGTAGCACGCCAGGCTTCCCTACCCATCACCAACACCCGGAGTTCACCCAAACTCATGTCCATCGACTCATGATGCAATCCAGCCATCTAATCCTCTGTTGTCCCCTTCTCCTCCTCCCCCTAATCCCTCCCAGCATCACAGTCTTTTCCAATGAGTCAACTCTTCACATGAGGTGGCCAAAGTACTGGAGTTTCAGCGTTAGCATCAGTCCTTCCAAAGAACGCCTAGGTCTGATCTAGTTTAGGATGGACTGGTTGGATCTCCTTGCAGTCCAAGGGACTCTTAAGAGTCTTCTCCAACACCACAGTTCAAAAGCATCAATTCTTCGGCGCTCAGCTTTCTTCACAGTCCAACTCTCACATCCATACATGACCACTGGAAAAACCATAGCCTTGACTAAAAGGACCTTTGTTGGCAAAGTAATGTCTCTGCTTTTGAATATGCTATCTAGGTCGGTCATAACATTCCTTCTAAGGAGTAAGCATTTTTTAATTTCATGGCTGCAGTCACCATCTGCAGTGATTTTGGAGCCCAAAAAAATAAAGTCTGACACTGTTTCCCCATCTATTTCTCATGAAGTGATGTGACCAGATGACATGATCTTAGTTTTCTAAATGTTGAGCTTTAAGCCAACTTTTTCACTCTCCGCTTCCACTTTCATCAAGAGGCTTTTTAGTTCCTCTTCACTTTCTGCCAAAAGGGTGGTGTCATCGGCATATCTGAGGTTATTGATATTTCTTCTGGCAATCGTGATTCCAGCTTGTGCTTCCTCCAGCCCAGCGTTTCTCATGATGTACTCTGCATATAAGTTAAATAAGCAGGGTGACAATATACATCCTTGACGTACTCCTTTTCCTATTTGGAACCAGATTGTTGTTCCATGTCCAGTTCTAACTGTTGCTTCCTGACCTGCATACAGATTTATCAAGAGGCAGGTCAGGTGGTCTGGTATTCCCATCTCTTTCAGAATTTTCCACAGTTTATTGTGATCCACACAGTCAAAGTCTTTGGCATAATATAAAGCAGAAATAGATGTTTTTTTCTGGAACTCTCTTGCTTTTTTGATGATCCAGCAGATGTTGGCAATTTGATCTCTAGTTCCTCTGCCTTTTCTAAAACCAGCTTGAACATCTGGAAGTTCATGGTTCACATATTGCTGAAGCCTGGCTTGGAGAATTTTGAGCATTACTTTACTAGTGTATGAGATGAGTGCAATTGTGTGGTAGTTTAAGCATTCTTTGGCATTGCCTTTCTTTGGGACTGGAATGAAAACTGAACTTTTCCAGTCTTGTGGCCACTGCTGAATTTTCCAAATTTGCTGGCATATTGAGTGCAGCACTTTCACAGCATCATTTTCCAGGATTTGAAATAGCTCAACTGGAACTCCATCACCTCCACTAGCTTTGTTCATAGTGATGCTTTTGAAGGCTCACTTGACTTCACATTGCAGGATGTCCAGCTCTAGGTCAGTGATCACACCATCGTGATTATCAGTCATGAAGATCTTTTTTGTACTGTTCTTCTGTGTATTCTTGCCACCTCTTCTTAATATCTTCTGCTTCTCTTAGGTCCATACCATTTCTGTCCTTTATTGAGCCATCTTTGCATGACATGTTCCCTTGGTATCTCTAATTTTCTTGAAGAGATCTCTAGTCTTTCCCATTCTGTTGTTTTCCTCTATTTCCTTGCATTGATCACTGAGGAAGGCTTTCTTATCTCTCCTTGTTACTCTTTGGAATTCTGCATTCAGATGCTTACATTATTCCTTTTCTGCTTTGCTTTTCACTTCTCTTCTTTTCACAGCTATTTGTAACGCCTCCTCAGACAGCCATTTTGCTTTTTTGCATTTCTTTTCCATGGGGATGGTCTCGATCCCTGTCTCCTATACAATGTCACGAACCTCATTCCATAGTTCATCAGGCACTCTATCTATCAGATCTAGGCCCTAAAATCTATTTCTCACTTCCACTGTATAATAATAAGGGATTTGATTTAGGTCATACCTGAATGGACTAGTGGTTTTCCCTACTTTCTTCAATTTCAGTCTGAATTTGGTAATAAGGAGTTCATGATCTGAGCCACAGTCAGCTCCTGGTCTTGTTTTTGCTGACTGTATAGAGCTTCTCCATCTTTAGCTGCAAAGAATATAATCAATCTGATTTAGGTGTTGACTATCTGGTGATGTCCATGTGTAGAGTCTTCTCTTGTGTTGTTGGAAGAGGGTGTTTGCTATGACCAGTGCATTTTCTTGGCAAAACTCTATTAGCTTTTGCCCTGCTTCATTCTTTATTCCAAGGCCAAATTTGCCTGTTACTCCAGGTGTTTCTTGACTTCCTACTTTTGCATTCCAGTCCCCTATAATGAAAAAGACATCTTTTCTCGGTGTTAGTTCTAAAAGGTCTTGTAGGTCTTCATAGAATCGTTCAACTTGAGCTTCTTCAGCATTACTGGCTGGGGCATAAACTTGGATTACTGTGATATTGCATGGTTTGCCTTGGAAACGAACAGAGATCATTCTGTTGTTTTTGAGATGCATCCAAGTACTGCATTTCGGACTCTTTTGTTGACCATGATGGCTACTCCATTTCTTCTAAGGGATTCTTGCTTAGGCAACCGAAAATAAATAAACAAATATTTTAGAAAATAATGAAATCCCTCCTTCCTATACTCTGGTTTTATCCTAAGAACTGGGAGTAAGCTCCATGAGAATGGGAACTGGTGAATGTCAGTTATGTAATATAGAGTTGGCTATCAAAAATGTTTGTAAAAATAGGGAAGGAGGGAAGGAGGAGAGAGCTAATGGGGCCTAGGACTGAACCTATTGGGGGTGGGTGTAGGGGTAAGGGGTGGGGATTAAGAATAGGAAGTAATTGAACCTACAGAGTTGCAGAAGTGAGGAGTCAGGCACTCTGAGACTTTCATCCTTAAATTTCACCTTCTTCATTCAGGTACCAGGGTTTGTCCAACCTGTTTTAAAGACAGGCAGTGAATTGATGTGCAAGTAATTCATCACTGTAGGTAATCCTTGTGCCCTGCCTTAAGTGATTCCAAATGACACAGATGCAGTAAGGTTGTCTACACATGGACACGAGTCAGGCCTTTGAATTAGAGGTCAAATAGCAGAACAAGACCAAGCCTCTGTGAAATGAGACAACAGTGACCTGCTGATCGTGGGGTGCTCTCGGTGGACTCTGACACACCTCCTGTGGCAGAATGTAGTGAAGTCAAGGGCATGAGATGTTACGAAAGCAGCCATGGGATTCTGTCCAGGATGCAGAAGTGCCTATAACACCTGTGCCTTGTCTGTTAGGAAATGCAAGAGTTTCACAGTTTTCACAGCTTTGCTATGAAAGGAGCATTCATGTGAGCTGTGCCACTGATCACATCCCCGTTGTTCTCCTCAAACATTTCAATCTCTCCCCAACACATCTGACAACCTCACTCTCTTTCTTCCCCTCCTGCTCCGCCCCATTCCCTAAATTAACCTTCAAAGGTCTGGCCTGACATACCTTACTTCCTAACAGTAAATATATCCAAAGTAATAACCAACATTATTGCCGTCAAGTCACACAAGCAAGGAACTCAGCATCTGGGGAGAGATTTCCAAGAATCAGAATAGAAATCAATGCTATGTTTCAAAGTGGCCCTTTAAAAGACACAATGCTAGGCTTCCCTGGTGGTTCAGTGGTGAAGAATCTGCCTGCCAATGCTGGGTACATGGGTTTGATCCCTGGTCTGGGAAGATGAGATCCCACACGTCTTGAAGCAGCTGGGCCTGTGCACCATAACTACTGAGCCTGTGCTCTTAAAGTCCACGAGCCACAAACTACTGAAGCTTGAACGCCCTAGGGTCTGCGCTCCACGACAAGAGAACCCACCGCAATGAGAAGCCTATGCAAACAACCACGCAGCAACAAAGACCCAGTACAGCCAAAAATATATAAATATTTTTTAAAAGACATAATGCCTTGTATTTGTATAGATCTTTACACATGACAAGCACTTTCCCATGTTTATCTCATCTGATCTTTTTGAATTTTGCAGATACTGTCTTCTGAAGCTGAAGCTCAGAGAAGGGACACGACACAAAACATTTAAGACTGGAGGGAGTGTTCACATTGTACAGACAGTGCTGTTGGCGCTTAGGTATGTGAACCCACTTAACGCTCAGGATGACTCTGGCAGAAGGTACAGTTATTACTCAGTGAGGAGATGGAGCACCAAGAGGCCCTGTAACCCTAAGTCAAGATCTCACAAGTTTGCAAAGGAAGCAGTAGGACAGCGAGGATGCGAACCCAGCCTGGCCACCTCCTGAACACACAGGCTCATCCTCTGGGCTCATCTGCCTTCCTCCACGTGAGCGGCAGAAACCATTCTGTGATGCCAGAACTTTTGTACCATCTGTTCATCCAGATCATTACTATTGTTTATGATGGCACTGAGGTAGTGGGAGTGTTGGAATTTCAATAAAGGTAAATGATTCATAACCTTGTCTTTCTGAACTTTTATATCCTAAAACTAAGTATGCATGCATACACACACTCGACTTGTATGAATTGATGACATTTTTTGATGATTAAAAAATAGAATCTTACTCATCACTCTTTGGAGAAAAAGGATAGGGTGGGTCTTCCCAACTCCCCTCAAAACAAGCTTCAAGAGGGAGATGCAAGAGTTGGAGCCTGAATAGAATGGTGGGGCAGGTGGAAAGTGGGGGCTTGGGGGAAAGTAAACAGATCAAGACATGCTCATTTTGCTTCTATTATCATGTGCCTAATTCTGGTAGCTGTGAAAATGTCCTTTTCATGGATATTTCCCTCAAAGAGCTTGCACTGTCAAGGAGACAAGCCCTACAGATATAAAATAATTAAGAGAACTCCACTAACACAGTTGCGAGAGAGTGTGGTATTGACAAGTAATTCTCATTTTGGACGTGAGGATCTACGGCCGGGTACAGTTACTGTACACAAACTCTG
The DNA here is from genome assembly GCF_027580195.1 of Bos mutus. Lineage (NCBI taxonomy): Eukaryota > Metazoa > Chordata > Mammalia > Artiodactyla > Bovidae > Bos > Bos mutus. The sequence continues at coordinate 123,558,070 of NC_091617.1, forward strand.
TAGTGGCATGTGACAGCCTGCAAGCATCCTTTTTTACATATCTGTGTGTGTGTGTGTGTGTGTGTGTGGCAAGGAAGTGTATGATTGTGATTATACTTTTAATCTCTATTGACTGAGAATATATATATATGTGTGTGTAGATAAAACCAAGAGCACCCTGGAATAAGCATCCTTCATGTTTTAAGAAAAAAAAAATGAGACAGGATGAGAAGTTGTGGGACTGAGCTAGTGAAGAACTAGTGAAATGTGAACTGAAAGAAGAGTATGAGATGTTCAAAGCAGAGGGAATACAGAGCAGATGAAAGAAAGCATCACTTTTGAATTGGTGGGACCTACAGGGAGTAAATGGCAACCCACTCTAGTATTATTGCATGGAAAATCCCATGGATGGAGGAGACTGGTAGGCTACCATCTGTGGGGTTGCAAAGAGTCAGACACAATTGAGTGACTTCACTTTCACTTTCACAGGGAGTAATAATATTTTCTAATATTTATTTTATTTCTTTATTTTGGCTGCTATGGGTTGTAGCTACAGCTGACAGGATCTTTTTCGCACCAAGTGGGCTTCTTAGTTGCAGCAGGTCAACTCTTAATTGAATGCATGAGGGCTCTAGCTCTCAAACCTGGGTCCTCTGCCTTGAGAACATGGAGTCTTACCCACTAGACCATCAGGGAAGTCCTCAGTAATGCCATGTTTAAGCTCTACTTTTTTCATGGTTTCTTCTCTTCATAATCTTATATAGTTAAGCAAGGACTTACTTGGAGGGACTTCCCTGGCAGTCCAATGGTTCAGACTTCACTTTCCAATGCAGGAGGCATGAGTTCAATCCCCGATCAGGGTAAATCCCAAGTCCCATGTGATTTGCAACCAAAAAACCAGAGCATAAACAACAGAAGCAATATTGTAACAAAGTCAATAAACACTTTTTAAAAAATGGCCCACATAAAAAAAATCTTTACAAAATTGTTTTAAAAAAAAACCTACTTAGAATGGCTTCTTATAATTTTGTCGCCAAATGTATCATGAAAATTATTCAAATTGCTATATTTTTCCACTGCAATGTTTCTAGGCCGTGTAGGTAATCCATCAATTCAGCTCATTTCAGTCACTCAGTCGTGTCCAACTCTTTGTGACCCCATGAATTGCAGCATGCCAGGCCTCCCTGTCCATCACCAACTCACGGAGTCCACCCAAACCCATGTCCATTGAGTCAGTGATGCCATCCAACCATCTCATCCTCTGTCGTCCCCTTCTCCTCCTGCCCTCAATCTTTCCCAGCATCAGGGTCTTTTCAAATGAGTCAGCTCTTCACATCAGGTGCCCAACATATTGGAGTTTCAGCTTCAACATCAGTCCCTCCAATGAACACCCAGGACTGATCTTTAGGATGGACTGGTTGGATCTCCTTGCAGTCCAAGGGACTCTCAAGAGACTTCTCCAACACCACAGCTCAAATACATCAATTCTTCTGTGCTCAGCTTTCTAGTAGTGATGTATGAACAAGGCCAGATGACCATTGACACATACTTTACATCCTTACTGGTAGAGAAACTCTGAAAACTATAATGCCACATATTTCAATGACTACTCAAAGACAAAAACAGGTATGTATCTAAGATTCTTTTCAGCAAGATGTGGTTAAATGGATCTTGCCATGTCTGGAGTGTTTAGCCCTCTGGAGGGGAATAAAGGCAGCATTACATCAAACACCTCAGTAAGCTGCCTATTTATTATATCATTGTTTTGAGAAGTACCAGTGATTCTTTCTGATTTTCCAAAGAACATGAAACAACAGTGGAAGGAATGATTCTGAGAGCGCAGGGCAAACATTTTAGCTTTATAGCTTGACAACTGAGATTACACAGACAACATTCAGTTTCCTATGTCCTCAAGCTCATAATATTTTACATCCTCAAAGACCTTGTGTTGTTTCCCAGCTTCAAGACAAGGGTCCTAAAGATAAACAGAGATGTTAGACACTTTATGGTGTCCCAAGTGAGCCAGAGGAATGCAGGCAGAGCAAGAGGTGGATGAATTACATTGTTTCACAAGAGAAAGAGGGAGGGGGAGAGAAAAAGGATTTGTCAGCTACTGTTGTAACGATGCAGATAATAAAGCACCCCAAAAATCAGGGGACCAAAACACCAGCATTGCTTCTTTATACACAGGTCTTTAGCTTTGCAGACATGACTGCTCCAGGCTGTGTGTTGGTTCTAGAACGTACGCTGGGACCAAACCCACTCTAGACATCTTTCATCTTCCTTGAACAAGTATAGACAAGTGACTGAAACAAGTTCTTTCTGATACTCAGCCACCTGGGCCATTATCACAACCAAAAATCAAATGTGAGAAAAACCTGGAACTACTTAAGACTCTCTTGAGATGTAAGAAAAAGAAAAAACTACCAGTCATGATCTGGGAAATATGATTCTCTCCAAACAACCTTCCTGATCTCACATCCTTGCTGCTACCTCCTAAGTATACTTTCCGATGAGTTTCTGAACTGTCTCTACTTCTTCAAGTCTACTAATACATGGCTAAATACATAAGTCAAAAAAAAAAAGTATATTGAAGAAAAAGAAACAAAGATAAAAGGCCACATTTGATAATAAGCAGCAGACACCACTGTGTAAAGCACTTTATTCTTTCTGAGCCTCAGTCTCTACAAAATGGGACTTTTGACCATAGACAGTGTTGGCAGCCTAAAAGCAGTAAAGAAACTGGGTGGAAGGAAATGTAATTCCAAAGTCTTGAGAGCCTTCCTGAGAGAAATGTTAGCATTACACAAATTTAGCAACATCCTCTCCTTAAATAAAAATCACCACTATGAGAGTTTCTAAAGGCCAACTCTGAACCAAAAATAAATATGTTAGTAGATATTTATTGGAACAATTGCCCTGAGAAACAGGTTTCACTTTGCACGTGAATTTTTTCTCTCTGAGGGTAGGTTCAGGGTAGGGAGAGACATCAGCAACAGGAATAGGGAAGGTCACTGATGACTTAGAGGAGGCAGATTTTTTCTTGGAATGGCACACAGACTGCTAGAAACTCCAGTCCCATTACTTCCTTTCTCTCTAGCTCCATTTCTTCTCCACACTTCGCAAGTGTGGGCCCCGTGCAAATGAGTGGCACAGGGGGTCAGGAGGTGTGAGCCAGCAGGGCCCACTCAGGGGTACTGGGGGCACTGGGGTCTGCTTGGGTCATGGCAAGTGGCTGAGTGTTGCCTTCAGCCTTCTACAGATCAATTTCACTTGTCAAACAAAGAAGCTGCCATGAGCTTCCTCCTACAACCTCCTCGCCTTGGATGATGAATAGCAGAGCAGGGTGGTGGAGCAATCCATCCCTGCCATTTCCGCTTGTGCTATTGAGTTTGGGAGATGTTGTTTCTCCACTGGCCTTCAGTCTCAGAGCAAATGCCTGGACATGCAGGGACAGCACATTGTCATGCTGATCACCAGAGACTTGCCAACTCTTGGCCAAAGAGGAGGCTACTAAGACTGGAAAATCAACTTGGTGGGAGGCACCTGGTAGGCAGCAAACTCTCTTACACCAAGCAGTGAAAACAAGTAAGGAAGGACTGGCCTCGGGCTAGCAAGGGAATCAGGGCCCCAGCTCCCATCTTGCTGCCAGCTGAAGCCCGAAACTGTTTCCCTGATAACATGGGCCAAATATGCCCCAGTCCTTTGAGAGCACCTTGCAGCATGTGGAATTGGGCCAGACCCACAAGCCCAGAGAGAAAATGAGCTTCAGGATCACAAAGCTGCCAGCTGGATGGTATCTATGCCCTGCATGTTTTCTTGGTTTGCTTTTCTCACGTTCTCCCCTAGTACTCATTACAGTAACTGAGTCTTTTCGCATCAGCCTATCTCAGTGGTGGAACTTTCCAGAGAAGACAGAGCTCCCCCAACCCAGAGCAGTACGAGGTGGCATGGTCACTCCAGGAGACAGTGTCTCAGAGGTGATAGATTGGAGCTGCTTGGTTCAGGTGGTTTTCCCCATCAGCAAACTAGTAGATTTTCACGTTAATGGAGGAATTTCCCTCCCACAAAGAATGGCATGCTATTCCTTGTGTAGGGAGGAAGCTCCCTTGGGGGCCAAGAATGTGGTTTCTGGAATTAGACCTAGGACTCAATTTGGTGGGCTTCCGCAGTGGCTCGGTGGTAAAGAATTTGCCTGCAATGCAGGAAATGCAGAAGACACAGGTTTGATCCCTGGATCAGGAATATCCCCTGGAGAAGGGCAAGCAACCCACTCCAGTATTCTTGCCTGGACAGAGAAGCCTGGAGGGCTACAGTTGAAGCGACTGAGCATGCATGCATGCAATAAATTTGGTCCCACCATGTACAGCTGTGTGGTCTTAAATAAGTCACTTACTTACTGAAACTGCTTTTCTCATTTATAAAATGGAGATAATAATTGTAATTTAAAGGTTGTTGTAAGGATTAAATACAGTAATGCTTGTAAAGTTCTTGGCACAAGGCCTGGAGAACTGAATACATATTTATCTTATCACATTATTATTATTATCATTATTCCTTATTCTTCCTGGAAATTTGGAGAACAGAGGTGATACTCAAAACTTTAGGGTGGAAGAAATTGTTAATTCCTCCATCTTTCTCTCCTATTTAAGTCTCCCCATCATACATGGACTGCTGGCTCCAAATAATTTAATAAGATCACACTTTCCAAGATGGGAGGAATAGTCACTGGAAGTTCGTAAAGCTCTTTCGTGAAGCAAATTGACTCCTCAACAATTGAGGCAACAAATGTTCCTAAGTTGCATCATAAAAACCAAATGACCCTCATGTTTTCTGATGCAAGATTAAGATCTTAATATTGATTAAATCATTAAAAAATGAGAAACATATATCCCCTTCATCAACATTACAGTTTAATTTTGCAGGACAAGCTTCCTGTATTAAGCATACAGTTTAATAATCCATGATCCACAACTATTACGGAGAAAAACAAGGAAATTTCTTTAAAAAACTAAAAATAGAGCTACCACATGATCCAGAAATCCCACTCTTAGACATATATCAAGAGAAAACCAAAATTCAAAAGATGCATGCACCCCAATATTCTGTTCAGTCACTTCAGTTCAGTCGCTCAGTCGTGTCTGACTCTGCGACCCCATGAATTGCAGCACGCCAGGCCTCCCTGTCCATCACCAACTCCTGGAGTTCACTCAGACTCACGTCCATCGAGTCAGTGATGCCATCCAGCCATCTCATCCTCTGTCGTCCCCTTCTCCTCCTGCCCCCAATCCCTCCCAGCATCAGAGTCCTTTGCAATTAGTCAACTCTTCGCATGAGGTGGCCAAAGGACTGGAGTTTCAGCTTTAGCATCATTCCTTTCAAAGAAATCCCAGGGCTGATCTCCTTCAGAATGGACTGGGTGGATCTCCTTGCAGTCCAAGGGACTCTCAAGAGTCTTCTCCAACACCACAGTTCAAAAGCATCAATTCTTCAGTGCTCAGCCTTCTTCACAGTCCAACTCTCACATCCATACATGACCACAGGAAAAACCATAGCCTTGACTAGACAGACCTTGTTGGCAAGGTAAGGTTTCTGCTTTTGAATATGCTATCTAGGATGGTCATAACTTTCCTTCCAAGGAGTAAGCGTCTTTTAATTTCATGGCTGCAGTCACCATCTGCAGTGATTTTGGAGCCCCCAAAAATAAAGTCTGACACTGTTTCCACTGTTTCCCCATCTATTTCCCATGAAGTGATGGGACCAGATGCCATGATCTTCATTTTCTGAATATTGAGCTTTAAGCCAACTTTTTCACTCTCCACCTTCAATTTCCTCAAGAGGCTTTTGAGCTCCTCTTCACTTTCTGCCTTGAGGGTGGTGTCATCTGCATATCTGAGGTTATTGATATTTCTCCCGGCAATCTTGATTCCAGCTTGTGCTTCAGTCCAGCGTTTCTCATGATGTACTCTGCATATAAGTTAAATAAGCAGGGTGACAATATACAGCCTTGATGTACTCCTTTTCCTATTTGGAACCAGTCTGTTGTTCCATGTCCAGTTCTAAGTGTTGCTTCCTGACCTCCATACAGATTTCTCAAGAGGCAGGTCAGCTGGTCTGGGATTCCCATCCCTCTCAGAATTTTCCACAGTTTATTGTGATCCACACAGTCAAAGGCTTTGGCATAGTCAATAAAGCAGAAATAGATGTTTTTCTGGAACTCTCTTGCTTTTTCCATGATTCAGGGGATGTTGGCAACTTGATATCTAATTCCTCTACCTTTTCTAAAACCAGCTTGAACATCAGGAAGTTCACGGTTCACGTATTGCTGAAGCCTGGCTTGGAGAATTTTGAGCATTACTTTATTAGCGTGTGAGATGAGTACAATTGTGCGGTAGTTTGAGCATTCTTTGGCATTGCCTTTCTTTGGGATTGGAAAAAAAACTGACCTTTTCCAGTCCTGTGGCCACTGCTGAGTTTTCCAAATTTGCTGGCATACTGAGTGCAGCACTTTCACAGCATCATCTTTCAGGATTTGAAATAGCTCAACTGGAATTCCATCACTTCCACTAGCTTTGTTTGTAGTGATGCTTTCTAAGGCCCACTTGACTTCATATTCCAGGATGTCTGGCTCTAGGTCAGTGATCACATCATTGTGATTATCTGAGTTGTGAAGATCTTTTTTGTACAGTTCTTCTGTGTATTCTTGCCACCTCTTCTTAATATCTTCTGCTTCTCTTAGGTCCATACCATTTCTATCTTTTATTGAGCCCATCTTTGCATGACATATTCCCTTGGTATCTCTAATTTTCTTGAAGAGATCTCTAATCTTTCCCATTCTGTTGTTTTCCTCTATTTCTTTGCATTGATCGCTGAGGAAGGCTTTCTTATCTCTTCTTGCTATTCTTTGGAACTCTGCATTTGGATGCTTATATCTTTCCTTTTCTCCTTTGCTTTTCACTTCTCTTCTTTTCACAGCTATTTGTAAGGCCTCCCCAGACAGCCATTTTGCTTTTTTGCATTTCTTTTCCATGGGGATGGTCTCGATCCCTGTCTCCTGTACAATGTCACGAACCTCATTCCACAGTTCATCAGGCACTCTATCTATCAGATCTAGGCCCTTAAATCTATTTCTCACTTCCACTGTATAATCATAAGGGATTTGATTTAGGCCATACCTGAATAGTCTTGTGGTTTTCCCTACTTTCTTCAATTTCAGTCTGAATTTGGTAATAAGGAGTTCATGATCTGAGCCATAGTCAGCTCCCAGTCTTGTTTTTGTTGACTGTATAGAGCTCTCCATCTTTGGCTGCAAAGAACATAATCAATCTGATTTTGGTGTTGACCATCTGGTGATGTCCATGTGTAGAGTCTTCTTTTGTGTTGTTGGAAGAGGATGTTTGTTATGATCAGTGCATTTTCTTGGCAAAACTCTATTAGTCTTTGCCCTGCTTCATTCCGTATTCCAAGGCCAAATTTGCCTGTTACCTCAGGTGTTTCTTGACTTCCTACGTTTGCATTCCAGTCCCCTATAATGAAAAGGACATCTTTTTTGGGTATTAGTTCTAAAAGGTCTTTTAGGTCTTCATAGAACCATTCAACTTCAGCTTCTTCAGCATTACTGGTCGGGGCATAGACTTGGATTACTGTGATATTGAATGGTTTGCCTTGGAAACGAACAGAGATCATTCTGTCATTTTTGAGATTGCATCCGAGTACTGCATTACAGACTCTTTTGTTGACCATGATGGCTACTCCATTTCTTCTGAGGGATTCCTGCCGCAGTAGTAGATATAATGGTCATCTGAGTTAAATTCACCCATTCCAGTCCATTTGAGTTCACTGATTCCTAGAATGTCGACATTCACTCTTGCCATCTCTTGTTTGACCTCTTCCAGTTTGCCTTGATTCATGGACTTGACATTCCAGGTTCCTATGCAATATTGCTCTTTACAGCATCGGACCTTGCTTCTATCACCAGTCACATCCACAGCTGGGTATTATTTTTGCTTTGGCTCCATCCCTATGTTCACTGAACACAATTTACAACAGCCAAGTCATAGAAGGAACTTAAATCCATTGGCAGAGGAATAGATTAGAAAAAAAAAAAAGATGTGGTATGTATACACAATAGAATATTATGCAGTCAATAGAAAGAACCAAACAATGTCACTTGCAGCAACATGGATAAACCTAGGGATTATTATGCTGAGTAAATAAGTCAGACAGGGAAAGAAAAATATCATATAATATTACTTATGTGTGGAATCTAAAAAAAAAATATTACAAATGAACTTACAAAATAGAAACAGAATCACAGATATAGCAAACAGATGTGATTACCAGGGAGGGAATGGGGGAGGAATAAATTGGGAAATTGGGGTAGTTTTCTTTACTGCAGGCTAGACCAGTTATTTTGGACTTTCAATTGGGTCCTCGGTACTTTAAAACTACTATATATAAAATATATAACTAATAAGGACCTGGACTTTCCAGGTGGTACAGTGGTAAATAATCCACCTACAAATAACAGAAGATTAAAGAGACATGAGTTTGATCCCTGGTTTGCAAAGATCCCCTGGAGAAGGAAATGGCAACCAACCCCAGTATTCCTGCCTGAAATATTCTATGGACAGAGTAGCCTGGCAGTCCAATGGGACGCAAAGAGTCGGACATGACTAAGAGACTAAACACAGACACACAAGAAGGACCTACCGTATAGCACATAGAACTCTTCTGTATAGTCTGTAATGACGTGTATGGGAAAAGAATCTTAAACAGTGTGTGTGTGTGTGTGTGTGTGTGTGTGTGTATTTGCATATAATTGATTCACTTTGCTGTACAGCAGAAATTAACACAACTTTGTAAATCAACTATACTCAAAAAAAATAAATAAAAAAGAAAGAAAAACAGGAAAGGATAAAACCAAGGTTAGAATTCTTTCCACATTATCCTTCTGCCTCCCTCAGTAAAATTCTACTATAAAGACCAAAAAAAAAAAAAGTCCATGATTCATGACTCATGATGAGGGACCATCGAAAGGAAAAGTTAAATTGGAGAAACAACATCTCCCATCCATTGAACTGAAAATTCTCCTTTCCCATACTCAATACAACAAGATTCACTAAATAAAAGAAGATAAGAGAGAGATGCTCCAAATTGCCAGATATTTTCCTTTGATAAGGGGTATTTTTAGATAAGTGGAAAAGGACAGGGATGTTTGGGGCATAGAAGTGGAGACACTGAGGGCAGGGAGGTCAAGTTAGAAGAAAAAGGAAACGTCACCAGGACACCCCCTCACACACACACATACACACACACACAAACACACATGTTTTAAAGTACCTAGGACCCAGAGCAAAGTCCAAAATAACTGGTCTAGTCTGCAGTAAAGAAAACTACCTATATCTGCCACTGTGGAACGCCAATTTTGGAGAGACTAAAGATACCAGCAAGGAGATCAAACCAGTCAATTCTAAGGGAAATCAACCCCGAATACTCACTGGAATGACTGATGCTGAAGCTGAAGCTCCAATACTTTGGCCACCTGATTCAAACAGCCGACTCATTGGAAAAGACCCTGACGCTAGGACAGATTGAAGGCAAAAGGAGAAGAGGGCAGCAAAGGATGAGATGGTTGGATGGCATCACCAGTTCAATGGACATGAACTTGGATGAACTCTAGGAGATGGCGAGGGACTGGGAGGCCTGGCGTGCTACAGTCCCCGGGGTCACAAAGAGTCAGACACAACTAAGCGACCGAACAACAACAAAAGATACCAGGTGGAAAGGGGAAGGAAAGTGTCCTGTTTTGTCCTATTTCCTCCCAAGCTGAGAGGCAGCAACAAAAAAATCAAGTGAAATGCATTTTGAAATTCCACATAGAGATCAAAGGTATGGGCTAATGAGGCCAGGAAAATCAGGAAAGTCAGGACAGACTCAATGAGTCAGAGAAACACTAACGTGACAGGTGGAGAGGGTAGAAAGTAGGAAAGCTGAGATAAAATAATAACCACTAAAGAAATCAAATTAGAGAGCAAAAGTTTCCCCCACCAAAAGATAGGCTTAGACAATTACAGGAAATTACCTCAGCAGTTTTACTAAAACTTCAAGTAACTAACAGTATAAATCTTACAGAAATTGCCTCAGTGATGAGAAAAAGTAAGGAAGCTCCCTGACTCATTTTGGAATGCCAATATAACCTAGAGGGCACAACTGGATAGTAAGAGTACAACAAAGAAAATTTATATCTGTTTCTCCTATGAGCATAGATTCAAAATAGGAAGTAAATAATAGTACATCAAATTCAGTAGCTTGAAACATATAAAATATCATGTAAGAAACGAGTTGCCAGTCCAGGTTCGATGCACGATACTGGATGCTTGGGGCTGGTGCACTGGGACGACCCAGAGGGATGGTATGGGGAGGGAGGAGGGAGGAGGGTTCAGGATGGGGAACACATGTATACCTGTGGCGGATTCATTTCGATATTTGGCAAAACTAATACAATTATGTAAAGTTTAAAAATAAAATAAAATTTTAAAAAAATGAATGAGAAGGGTTATCTTAATGTTAAAGTTTCCGGTTTTGGTCAAAAGAAAGCAGCTATAATTTTAAAAAGAAATCAGAGGAGAAATTACAGTGTTTTGTTTTGTTTTGTTTTGTTTTTGCCAAACTGGCCCCAAACTCCATTTCATAATACCAAGATTCAAAGAATGCTTAAAGTGCATTTAAACAGGATTTTAAAGTATTGCCCAATGCTTCAATCACCATGATCTTATCACAGCCAACAGGAAGGAGAAAAAGGGGAAGGGGGGCATGACCTCCTCATTGAAAGACACTCCTCAAAGTCTCACAGAACACATTCACTTACATATATTTTGCTGGAGTTTAATGAAATATCCACCCTGAGCTGCAAATGCAGCAGGGAAATGTGGCCTTTGTTCCAGGCAACCCCGTTCCCACTTAAGGGAGGAGATCTCCTCCTAAAATAGTTCTGTTTTTGAGTCACTCGGTTGTGTCCAATTCTTTGTGACCCCTATAGACTGTAGCCCGCCAGCCTCCTCTGTACATGGGATTTTCCAGGCAAGAATACTGGAGAGGGTTGTCATGCCCTCCTCCAGGGGATTTTCTCAACCCAGGGATCAAATCTGTGTTTCCTAAATTACAGGCAGATTCTTTACCGTAAGCCACCAGGACTTCCCTCCTAATATAGATAATAGATAGATGATAGATAGATAGATGGATAGGAAGAACAGGAAAGCTAGGATTGGGAAGAGTGGGACAAATGTAGAGCCCCCAGGCACATATCTCCACCTCTGGACTGACCCAGGTTGCAGTGAAGGCTTTCAACACACACAGGAACCACCATCGAGGCCCTTTTTGTTACTCTTCCCATTTCAGCAAGATCCCCACCTCAAGCCATCTAGTAACCTATAGTCACAAGAAACACAGACACACGGTCCCCTGGAGTTATGGGGAAGTGATTTATTAACTAACAGGATGAATAAAAAATAAATAAAAACATACGTTTATTTGGAAAAAGAATTGGCAACCCACTCCAGTATTCTTGCCTGGAGAATCCCATGGACAGAGGAGCTTGGGAGTCCACGGGGTCGCAAGAGTTGGATACGACTTAGTGACTAAACCACCACCACCAAACACATACATAATCTTAGGCCAGGCTGATGCACACAGTCAGCACCTGCCTTCATTCAGCACTGCGCAGGTCCTGCATTCCAAGCAACCTGGAGCCCAGAGAGCGGAGAGTGGAGGCAGTAGGGGCTGAAGCAGCCCATGAGCAGTGCAACAGGGCAGCATGGGTGTCTGGAATGAAATTGCAAGCAGGATTGAAAGGAAGAAGTTCCAGGAGGAAGAGCCAGGGGTTCCAAGTCTCCGTCCAGGTAGAAGGATCACAGTATGCTGGGATTGCAGACATTATGTCCTGGAAACCGAGCTTCAGGCCCCAGCTCTTCTGTGATTCTCATTCATGAGCAGATTGTACTTAGCAAGATGCACCAGGCACCAGTATTGATCTGGCCTGTGAACAGTTCCCCCATCATGTTGGCAATGAACTTGTCTTCAGTCTCTCCCAAATGGTGACTCATCGTGACCCTCAGCCATTCTCCTGGGCTTGCACACTTGGATGGCTTTGGTGATCAAATTGATCTGCCTAAACTTCAGCCTCAAGAGAGACAACAAGATAGGCCCTAACAAAGTCCTGGTCCCCAGTGATGTATCAGTAAGACTTAAAGTCTCAAAGTCATATCTGCTACCATGATAAAACTCTGAGGTGGCAATATTCATGCTGATGACAATCTTTTCGGTATAGCCAGCCTTGTCAATGGCTGCATTTACCAGCTCCAAGGCTTTGCTTGGAAGCTTCTGATCTCCAGAATTCAGGGGGCAGAGCCATGTTCATCTCCCACATTAGTGGCATCTTTGCCATACTATTCCTAGATGAATGTGTGATAGACCTCCACCTTGAGTCGCATGACATCCTGAAAGCTCTCAGCACCCATGGGGAGGATCTAAACTCCTGTGTGGTCGGCTTGTTCCCAGCATGAGAGCCACCACTGATCATGTTGAAGGCACAGGCAGGAAGAGATCTGAGTTCTTGGCCAGCTGAGCAATGTGGTGGTGAAGGGGCAATTCCTGTTCAGCTGCCCCTGCTTTACACATGGCCAAGGGCACATCCAACATGGCTTTGCCCACAAACTTGGACTTGTCCTCAGTCTCATCCAAGTTCAACATCAGGTTGTCCAGCTTCTTGAGTTCCATCACAGAGGGACGCAAGCTGATGAGGGTTCAGATGATGGCAATGGACCACGTCAACATTGTTGACGTGGTCCATTGCCTTCAGAACACCATTGCTTTGCAGTTTGTCCCTCTCCCTTAGATCCCAGGCCTCAGAGATAACAGTGGAGGCTCCATTGGGTACTGCTGCCTGGAAAAGACCTGAGAGGGGAACGTGGAATGAGGAGGAAGACAGAGGACACTACAGTGACCAGAGGGTCCTTCAGCCTTCTAGCTCTGCACTTCTGTAGCCACATCCAACCTTCTCCACATACTGCTCCTTAATACCCACCCCTCCCACACACACACGGAGGCAGATGCACAAGCAGTGGCCTCCTCATCTGCCCAGTTGGAGCCCCACATGCACAAATAGGAACCCAAAGAAATAAGCTATGCAGGAAGCACACAAAATACACACACACAGCACACACACAGGGGCAAGAGGCAGGATGCATCTCCAGACACCTGCTATTGTTTAGGGAAAGTTGAAGATGCATTTCAAACCATCAGTCCCATTCTTGGAACTAGAGAAACTCCTCTACTTATGAACAAGAAACATAAGGAAGGAGAACCACAGTAGCATTATTTGTCATTGTGAAAATTAGAAACAACCTCATACGTGTCAAGGAAAATGGATTCTTTACTAGGTATATTCAATATTCATTCAATATCATATTACATAATGCTAAAATGAATGATCTCTAGATCATGTATAAGGTAATATGTATCAAAACAGATAAATCTCAGAAATGTAAAATCTGGTAGTATCTACACAAGCTTTGAAAATGTAACACTTTAATGATTACCTAGGAGTCTCTTGAGGGGTGGGGAAGAGTATGTACATGTATATAAATGGAATAAGGTGTGAAAATGTAAGATAATGATAAATTGAGAGAATGGTAAATACAAGATTCATGATGGAGGTAACTTCTTAAAAATGAAGAAGGGAAATGGGATCTGGGAGTGTTACAAGAAGTACTTCAACTATATTAATGGGTACCCAGGGCTCTTTTTTGCTACCGTACTTGTCTGCTATCATTTAAATATGTCAGAATTACATATATTAAGAATTTACTGCAGCTGAATTTACTAGTAACCTGTAATTTTAAAGCTGCCTCTCTCACAAAAAGGCCAATATTTGTTTCAAAAACATAATTTTTTGGATAGAGTATTATACATGTAAAGAGGTTTCCTGACTTATGAAACAGCTTCCTTTTAACAAACTCCAAAGAATATCCTTAAATTCCATTATGTAGCAATTCTGTTTAACCCCACCTACTTGCAAATTCTTGGGAAATACTTCCGTTGATATGAATTTAAAGACTTGTCAGTCGATAGTAATACGTAAATTATTAAAGGAAGAGTTAAATACTTACCCAAATTGTTCAGACAACTGAAAGAAAAAAATATGGTTAGTTCTTTTAACAAAAGTTTACCAAAATGTAATCATTTCAACTGTGCACACATTAACTGCTCTAACTGGCATGTTTATGTAATAAAAGTTTGCTAATATAGTATTATTCCCAGGGGATGTGTTCCAAAAGCACCAGTGGATGCCTGAAACCACAGATAGTACCAAACTGTAAAAATACTGCTTTTTCTATATATACATCCCTTTGTTAAATTTACTGTTTAGGCACAGAAAGAAATTAACAATACTAACTAATAATAAAACAAAATAATTATATACTGTAATAAAGTTATGTGAATGTGCTCCGTCACTCAGTCAGGTCTGACTCTTTGCAACCCCATGGACTGTAGCCCACCAGGCTCTCTGTCCATGGAATTCTCCAGGCAAGAATAATGGAATGGGTAGCCATCCCTTCTTCAGGGGATCTTCCCAACATAGGGATCCAGCCTGTGTCCCCTGCGTCTCCTGCATTAGCAGGCAGGTACTTTACCACTGAGCCACTTGGGAGCCAAAAAGTTATGTGAATCCCACTTCTCCCTCCAAATATCCTGTCCAAATTTAATGTCGTTTCCATCTTCACTAAGCACTTATCACACATGCCTGTGCCATAACTTCTGCAGTTTAAAGCACAACAGCAAAACTAGCACAAATTTCTTTTCCCTCCTTTCCACAATTTCATGGAGAATTGTTCTACCATAGATTTCAGCAATCTCAGCATATGATTTTTTTTCTTTCCTTATTAGCTCAGAAACTTTTGCCTTTTCACTTGAAGAAATCACTTTACAGCTCCCCTTTGGCATATCTGATACCAGCATCACTACTCTTGTGCTTGGGGGCCATTATTATCAATAAAGGAAGGGTTATTTGAACATCAGCACTGAGAAACTGCAACAGTTGACCTGATAACCCAGACAGCCTCTCAGTGACTGACTGATGGGAAGCACTGAACAAAGGGATGGAGCAGGTGGGATGGAGTGGGCTGGCACAAGCTTTCATCACGCTAGAAAAAATGGGTACCATTTAAAACTTACAAATTGTTTACTTTGGGAATTTTTCATTTAGTATTTTCCAACTGTGATTGACAAGGGTTAACTGGAACCACAGAAAGTGAAACTGAGGATATGAGGAGTAGCTCTGTAACTCCAGTTAAATTCTACAGAGATTGCTACTTTCAACTTTACAATATTTGAGATAAGACAATGATATAGTAAAGGAAGACTCAATAAAATTTATCTCCTCCCCTCTTCATTTCTTGTGTGGACCTTAAGTTTTAACCCGTGTATGTACTAAGTTATATGAAAACTATCAAACAAGGCATCTTAGCCAGTGGAAAAATCCCAGACTGAGGAGTGAGTAAGACTTGGATTTCATTCCAAGCCCTGCCACTCTCTAAATGTTTGACCTAACTTGAGAAGTTTCTCTATACTGACTTTCAGCTTCCTTGTCTATTAAATTAAGATAACAATATCTACCTTATAAAGTGAAGGATCAATGCATACACTCATGTGTAAAATGTAAACAATAGTCATACAACACATACCAGCAAATTGGATTTTTAATCTATAATATCAGATCAGAGATCAGTCGCTCAGTCATGTCTGACTCTTTGCGAAGAATATAATATACATTAATTATATTTTATGGGCTTCCCTCGTAGCTCAGTCAGTAAAGAGTCTGCCTGCAATGCAGGAGACCTGGGTTCAATTCCTGGGTCAGGATGATCCCCTAGAGAAGGAAATGGCAACCCACTCCAGTATTCTTGCCTGGAGAATCCCATAGGCAGTCTATGGGACTGACAGTCTATGGGTTTGCAAGAGTCGGACACTACTAAGCACACACAGCAGCAATTATATTTTATAGAAATATGTACATTTTATTTTTTAATTGAAGTATAATTGATTTACAATGTTTCAGATATACAGCAAAGTGATTCAGTTATACTTGTGACTCAGCTGGTAAAGAATCTGCCTGCAATGTGGGAGACCTGGGTCTGAACCCTGGGTTGGGAAGATTCCCCTGGAAAAGGGAAATGCTCCCCACTCCAGTATTCCGGCCTGAAGAGTTCCATGGACTGCTTAGTCAATGGGGTCACAAAGAGTCAGACATGACTGAGTGACTTTCACTTTCACTTTCGTGTATATATAATACATATTCTTTTTCAGATTCTTTTCCATTATAGGTTATTACAAGATATTAAATACAGTCCCCTGTGCTATACAGTAGGTCTTTACTGTTTATCTATTTTATTCATAGCAGTGTGGGTATCCGTTATCAAGCTCCTAATTTATTCTCCCCACCTTCCCTCTTTGTTAACGGTAACTTTGTTTTCTATGTCTGTGAGTCTATTTCTGTTTTTAAATAAGCTCATTTGTATCATTTTGTTTCAGGTTCCACAGGAAATAAGTAAATTTTTAAAGTACATTATTATTAGTTTACTGTAAGGCAAGTAATTATAGCTTACCCCTCCCACAAAGATAATTGATTTAATAGATAAATTTCTTAGGGTCTTATTGTTCTGCTATGATGTCCTAGGAGCAAATGGTACAGAGGTAGAAAGTGATTCAGGAAAAAAAGGTCCAACTTTTAATTATTGAATTCTAACATGGCTAGCAAGAATAGCTTGTTACTCTGACCAACATTACCTGACACCCATTAAACCCTTTCCTTTTTAACGAATTATGGCATGTGATTGACTCCTTGCTTTTCAACTCTGAAAGATCATTCTGGAGATTTACTAGTGGCTAGTTGAGTTGACACAAGTACAAACAAGCAAGCTGTAAAAGTGTTTAGGAAAAATATGACAAAATATCCAATGTATTTATTCTACAAATACTATGGGCAAGGCTCAGTGTCAATGCTAGCACTACTGGAGAGCTATAACAATGAAGCAGATATGAATATTCCCTTAAAAACTTTAGATGATAGGAAAATGAAGACCATTTAGGTATTGCCATTTTAAAAGGCATACTTACAAATTTAGAAATATTTAAAAAGCAGGAGAAAGCAACTGGAAGAAAAATGCATTTTAAAAGATGGAGATAAATAAAAGGCATCAATTTGTTAAAGAGGCAAAGATAAAATGTTCCAAGAGTTCAGAATAAGGAGTATTACTTCCAGCAGGGTTGAGAACAGAGAAAGGAGGTATCATGGAAAATATCACCAGGAAGATGGAATTGGAGACAGGAGAGGCAGAATTTGGACTTCAAACACAAGGTAAGCCATGACCTGCAAAAAGAAGGAAGTAGCACTGGGAGGTGAACAGAGCATCAGGGACATGGAGAGGTCATGTGTAAGAAGGATATTGATTCAGACTTGCTGGCACAGAGGATAAATCAAGAGAATCTGTCAGAAATGGGGTCAGAGAGGTAAACTGAGGATGGATTTGGAGGTTCTCCAGTGCTACACAGAAGGGTCTTATTTTATATCACATTCACAACTGACAGAAAGAGGATAATGCAAAGCAAAAATGGACAGGTGTGTTCTTTTACTGTGTCAGCACTAAATGCAAATATCAGAATCATCTTTGATTTCAATGTCACAAAGAAGCAAAACTTTTCCACGCATTTTGAAAAATCATTACAACAAAGGACAGGTGACTTAGCCTGCTTGAAATGTGATAAGGGTAAAGAATTTTGCATTTCATTTTAACTTTTTATTTAGTTTTTTAACCTTCTTAAACACATATTTTTACACTTTTAATCCAGGACAAAAAAGTTTTCCAGTATCTTTCTCCATGAAAATGATAAGATTTTCATACCTGATGTCTATCTGTAAAGAACACAATGTATTCAAAACTTCACTTAGCTTGGAGTGGGAAGGTTTAAGTACTGGGCTGTATCAATATTGAAAAGCTTTCAGTTGCAAGTGATAGAAAACTTCAATAAAACTAGCTTAAAAAAGTAAATAAGGGGCCAGAAATGGGCCAACCGCCTCCACCCTGACCCTCTGCAGGTCTGTGGGTTTAGGAGGTGCAGAAAACAGCAAGGATGAACCCAGGAGCAATGGCGTCCAAAAAGAAACAAGCAGTAAAAAAAAAACTGACTGTGGAAAATGCCAACCAGGAGAATGAAATAAAGAGTGAAAGAGCAAGATGCTAATAAAGAGCCCTTATCCATCCCTTTGTAAGCTGGTGGCTATTGCATACCTGGAGGAAATCATAGGTGTTCCCTGTTAGGCAGCGCATCCTATAGTACAGATGGTGCATGACTCAGAGGCTTGGAGAGAGAGCCACAGGCAAGAATGAGAAAGAATTTGGAAAGGATTGGGGAGAAGGTGAGATGGCTGAAGGAAAAGCAGTTGAGTCATAGTTTGTGGGCAGTTAGCACTGATCCCACCCCACCCCCACCTCACCATGACCATCTTAATGAGTTTTGCCACATGCCTTAAATCCTGATATTTTCCCTGAAGTTAATAGGGAGACACATCTGCTCCCTAAATACAGATATCTGTGATGTGCTTTTGTTGTAAGACTTTGTAGTTACTTGTTTCTTGTAGGTCTCCTATTACCAACTTCTAATTGACTGTTGTGTTGTTGACCCAACCTGTAAGTTTCTGTCAGCAGGACAGCTTTACCTATTGCAAGGAGATATCTTCATTATATATTGTGAAGTCAATAAAGCAGTTTAATAAAGTAAATAAATAAGACCAACAAGGAGCTATTGTATAACACAGGGAACTATATTCAGTATTTTGCAATAACCTCTAAGGGAAAATGAGAGATATATATATATATATATCTCTGAATCATGGCACTGTACACCTGAAACTAACATAATATTATAAATCAACTGTACTTCAATAAAAAGATTTAATTAAAATTTTAAAGATGAGTTGGGCACATACCGAAAAACTAGAAACAAATGAAGGAAATAACCAACTCTTAACCCAAAAAGCCATTGGTAAGTGACACAGGTATACATTTGCATGTTGAGTTTTTCCATGCTTGAGAAGATAAATGAAGTCATGAGCTTGGAGGAGGGGATAGGATAGAAAAGCAGAGACTAATTAAGGGCACAGGAGAAGAGGACACTGACAATCTTAAGCTCACAGAAGCAGCTGAGTTGTCCTCACTTCTTCCATTGCGGGGCATCAAGTAAAGAGTGGAAACAGAATAAAAGAATTACTTGCAAAAATAAAAAATAAACAGACATATAAGAATGAATGCATCATATAACTAGAAATCCAAGGCAGACAGTTTCCAAAATTGGTTAATTTTGGTTAATTGGTTAATTCAGCAACTCAACAGCATCATCCAAAGCCCCAGTGACTTCCCTTTCTGCCCTGTATCCTTAGCATGCCACTGGCCTTAGGGTAATGCCCTTCATGGTGACAAGGTGGCTGCCTCAGTTCTAGGCAGCAAATCTCAATTAGCAAAGCCCAGCTGAAAAAAAGGAGGGCATCAGTCCTGTGCGGCTGCTTTCATGAGCCAGAAAAACTTTACACAAACCCTCTCAACAGACTTTCCCTCTCATTTCATTGGCTAATTGCCAGGAAGAATTCAATGCCTCTTCTTAAGGCTGAGACCAATCAGGATTAGGTCTGGGTTAATGAATCAGAGGTAAAAACCCCAAAAATTAGGTTCAGCCACCAAGGAAGAGTGAATGGCCTTGGGTTGGCAACCAACTACGCATGCTGTATAGTCTACCACTCCATCCTGGATGACTGTGTATATATAATGTTTAACTTGACATCCTCATCTGTAAAATAAGGAACTTTATTAGTTCCCTATGTTACTCAGATATGCAGATGACATCACCCTTATGGCAGAAAGTGAAGAGGAACTCAAAAGCCTCTTGATGAAAGTGAAAGAGGAGAGTGAAAAAGTTGGCTTAAAGCTCAACGTTCAGAAAACGAAGATCATGGCATCCGGTCCCATCACTTCATGGTAAATTGATGGGGAAACAGTGGAAACAGTGTCAGACTTTATTTTTCTGGGCTCCAAAATCACTGTAGATGGTGACTGCAGCCATGAAATTAAAAGATGCTTACTCCTTGGAAGGAAAGTTATGACCAACCTCGATAGCATATTCTAAAGCAGAGACATTACTTTGCTGACAAAGGTTCGTCTAGTCAAGGCTATGGTTTTTCCAGTGGTCATGTATGGATGTGAGAGTTGGACTGTGAAGAAGGCTGAGCACTGAAGAATTGATGCTTTTGAACTGCGGTATTGGAGAAGACTCTTAAGAGTCCCTTGGACTGCAAGGAGATCCACCCAGTCCATTCTGAAGGAGATCAGCCCTGGGATTTCTTTGGAAGGAATGATGCTAAAGCTGAAACTCCAGTACTTTGGCCACCTCATGTGAAGAGTTGACTCATTGGAAAAGACTCTGATGCTGGGAGGGATTGGGGGCAAGAGGAGAAGAGGATGACAGAGGATGAGATGGCTGGATGGCATCACTGACTGGATGGACGTGAGTCTGGGTGAACTCCGGGAGTTGGTGATGGACAGGGAGGCCTGGTGTGCTGCGATTCATGGGGTCGCAAAGAGTCGGACACGACTGAGCGACTGATCTGATCTGATCTGATGTTACTTTTCAACTTCCTGTTAATTATCTTGCATGAAATGTTATCTTCCTCTTCCAAATTTTCTTCTCTTTATTTGTATTACTTGCTTTTTGTTGAAATTTAGGAAGTTGGTGGTTTAACGCTGCAAAGGCATTTCAGATAACATTAAAATGAACAGAAAACAAAGAGGTAAAAAACACTTGCCATTTATACAGAAAAATGGCTAATTTTAAATATATTATATATATATACACACATATACATAACTGACATTTTCACTTCTTATACATATAGATGAATATATATATGTTATATATATACAGTTATATATGTTGTTGTTGTTTAGTCACTAAGTCGTATCCAACTCTTTGCAACCCCATAAACTGTAGACCCACCAGGCTCCTCTGTCCATGGGATTTCCCAGGCTAGATTACTGGCATGGGTTATCATTTCCTTCTCCAGGGGATCTTCCCAACTCAGGGATCGAACCTGTGTCTCCTGCATATACTACACTGGCAAGTGGATGCTTTACCACTGAGTCACCTGGGAAGCTCATATATATGTGTGATGCTGCTGCTGCTGCTGCTAAGTTGCTTCAGTTGTGTCCGACTCTGTGCGACCCCATAGACGGCAGCCCACCAGTTCTGCTGTCCCTGGGATTCTCCAGGCAAGAGTACTGGAGTGGGTTGCCATTTCCTTCTCCAATGCATGAAAGTGAAAAGTGAAAAGTGAAAGTGAAGTCATTCAGTCGTGTCCGACTCTTAGCGACCCCATGGACTGCAGCCTACCAGGCTCCTCTGTCCATGGGATTTTCCAGGCAAGAGTACTGGAGTGGGGTGCCATTGCCTTCTGCCATATATATGAATATATATATATATATATATATATATATATATATATATGAAAGAAGATCCTTCAAATTGGAAAGAAAAAGTCAAATTAAAAAATGGATAACGTTCATAGAGACATAGATCCTGAAAGAAGGAATACAAATGATTCTGAAGTATATGAAAATGACACAGTTTATAGTGAGAGCAATTCACATTAAAACTGCACTGCAACACAATTTTTTACCTGTTAGACTGGGTAAGAGCCAAAAACTTGGTAATGTCTTCTTATGGGCAAAACTTCAAGAAAGCAGGAGCTGAATGGGATTCCTGTAGAACTGGAGACAGAGACCTCTCTGGAGGGTAAGGAACTAATAGTACTCCACAAGACAAATACACATACCCTCTAAGCCATCGAAGAGTCACCTGATGCTAAGAGCCAATGCATTGGAAAAGACCCTGAGGCTGGGAAAGATTGAGGGCAGGAGAAGAAGGGGGCAACAGAGATGAAATGGT
Source organism: Bos mutus (assembly GCF_027580195.1). Taxonomy (NCBI): domain Eukaryota; kingdom Metazoa; phylum Chordata; class Mammalia; order Artiodactyla; family Bovidae; genus Bos; species Bos mutus. The sequence goes on from NC_091617.1 coordinate 123,580,099, forward strand.
TGTATGGCATCATCAACTCATTGGACATGAGTTTGAGCAAACTGCAGGAGATAGTAAAGGACAGGGAAGTCTGGTGTGCTGCAGTCCATTGGGTTGCAAAGAGTCAGACACAACTGACTGACTGAACAACAACAGCTGAGTCAACAAAGTCAGTTTTAAAATATTGTCCCATATTGTATCTCTGGTAACAAGATGATTCACGGCAAAGTTATTTTTAAAACAAAATACTTGACTGAAAAGTAACCATACTCCAATAAAAATTAATAAAAGATTAACAAAATAAATGCCTTTAACAAAAACAGATATATAACTACAACTTAAAAGATTTAAAATCTTACTGTAGACAGCAAGGAAATGTAAAAAAATTCCAAACTAAGACGCTCTTTAGAAATTGGTAGACTTTTATCTTACATTAGAAATATCCACTCTAGAATAAAGAATACTTTTCTCAAACTAATAAAAATTAATAACCCCAAGTCATAGACTACTGGACCCTGCTCTAATTCATACATTGCATCAACATGGATTGTGAAATTCAAGAAAAACATTGACTTATAGAGATTTGGTTTAAAAATGAATGTAAAGCCCTTACCCCTGGTGATGTTAAAATATTGTCAGAAAAGCTTAATATCACCACAGTCAAGTGTCTCTGTTCTTGTGGTATCAGCAATGTTCAAAAACTTCCACTGAGTCTTACTTCTGTCCCAATGTACCTTCCCATCTTTGAAAAGTGATACCAAATAAACTAACAAGCATACATGTACTGTGAAAAAAATACTAGAAACATCTAAATATCTGTCAATAGAGGACGGATTTAAAGAATTAAATATACTGCATGGGTGGTTTAGTCACTAAGTCATGTCTGACTCTTGTGACCCCATGGACTGCAGCCTGCCATGCTCCTCTGTTCATGGGATTTTCCAGGCAAGTTTATTGGAGTGGGTTGACATTTCCTTCTTCAGGGGATCATCCTGACCCAGGGATCGAACCCAGGTCTCTTGCACTGCAGGCAGATTCTTTACCAACTGAGCTCCAGGGAATATCTAATATACTGCATACATACAGAGAAATAATATGTCTGAGGAATAGCAAAAAAAGGAAGACTGAGGTGCTAATATGCTAATGTGTGTGTGTGTGTGTGTGTGTGTGTGTGTATATATATATATATATATATATATATATATAGTGAAAATATCTTTAAAGATGTACAGTCCAAAAGAATGCACATAATATGATAATATTTGCTCAAGAAAAGTAGAATGATATATACTATTTTTGTTTATGTTTATTTATTTTAATTTTTATTATTTTTGCTCATGAATAGTTTAAAAATGAATCATGTTGATTTCAGTGTGAAGGAAAAGGACAGCTGAGATATAGAGCTGAGAGAAAACTTTTTCACTGTAAGTTATTTTATATTTTTAATATTTAACTATATAGATACATTGCCCATTCAAAGTTAAATAAAATGCTTTAAAATTATTTTGATAGAGGCCTCATAAAACTAAGTTTGCTTCAACATCTATCTCACAAAATATAACAATATTCATCATAAGTTGAAAAAACCTACAATATAAATTTCTATTCATGGAAAAGTAGACTTTTTAATTTAAAAAATATATATAAGTAGGGACTTCCTTGGAAGTGCAGCAGTTAAGACTTCATGCTCCCAAGGCAGGCAACAAGGGTTCATTCAATCCCTGGGTCAGGGAACTAGATCCTACATGCTGCAACTAAGACCTGGCCAAATAAATAAATAAAGGCAACAACCAAAAGAATATATAAGTAGATTTTTTTAAAATATTTGCTCAATGATTATTATTGCCTGTTCCTAAAAATTATGCTTCTGGGACAGTTGATAGTTTTTAACTGTGAGCATCTGGAAACTGATTGTGTGTAGAAATCCAAACTTTGGTATCCTGCAATCAGCTGCTGTGGCAATCATGTAGTTCACTCACAAGGAGCCACTTCAGGGAAGGAGATGAGCCAATACATTTCCTTATTTCCTGATTCATCTGTTACAAACCAACAGAATATGACTGCTGCTGCTGCTGCTGGTAAGTCACTTCAGTCGTGTCCGACTCTGTGCGACCCCATAGATGGCAGCCCACCAGCTGTCCTGGGATTCTCCAGGCAAGAACACTGGAGTGGGTTGCCATTTCCTTCTCCAATGCATGAAAGTGAAAAGTGAAAGTGAAGTCGCTTAGTCAGGCCGGACTGTTAGCGACCCCATGGACTGGAGCCTACCAGGCTCCTCCATCCATGGGATTTTCCAGGCAAGAGTACTGGAGTGGGGTGCCATCACCTTCTCCTAACAGAATATGACAAGACTCATGATAAAGATCAAACCTCAGCTTCACCTGTATCATTATGGAGATTGGACTTTCTTTAAAGATAAGAATCAGGACCACAATTTAAGCAAGGGCATATATCTATTTTGAACACTGGGCAATAAGAAACGTCCATGATTTTAGCTATAGCAAGCTATTTGAGGAAACTATGATAGCAGGAAGACTATCCAGAATAGTCAGCCACTGCCAGAAATGAAACTCCTCCTGTACATTTCTGATTGCATCCCATGGAAATAATTTTTTGACTTCATAGCTTCCCATACATCCGTCATAACCTATTTACAATAAGTTCATTTCTAAATTATATACACTGACTTCTTTAGTAATAAACTATGTATAAAATCTATGAAAGAAATAGAAAAACTTTTTAAAAACCAAAAGATAAACACCTATAAAAGTTTTAATATTTCCATCCTACACTCCAGGATCATGTACTCTTTGTGGTACACACAATCTAACATAGAATATAAAAATATTAAAACTCAGTAATTTTCTCATAATTTTCATACTATGAGAATTTTTGCTTGTGAATATAATTATAATTAATATCTGTACCCCATCTATTTGCCATGAAGTGATAGGACCAGATGCCATGATCCTAGTTTTCTGAATGTTGAGCTTTAAGCCAACTTTTTCACTCTCCACTTTCACTTTCATCAAGAGGCTTTTTAGTTCCTCTTCACTTTCTGCCATAAGGGTGGTGTCATCTGCATATCTGAGGTTATTGATATTTCTCCCGGCAATCTTGATTCCAACACTTGTGCTTCTTCCAGCCCAGGATTTCTCATGATGTACTCTGCATGTAAGTTAAATAAGCAGGGTGACAATATACAGCCTTGATGTACTTCTATTCCTATTTGGAACCAGTCTGTTGTTCCATGTCCAGTTCTAACTGTTGGTTCCTGACCTGGATATAGGTTTCTCAAAAGGCAGGTCAGGTGGTCTGGCATTCCCATCTCTTTCAGAATTTTCCGCAGTTTATTGTGATCCACACATGGCAAATAGACGGGGAAACAGTGGAAACAGTGTCATACTTTATTTTGGGGGGCTCCAAAATCACTGCAGTTGGTGATTGCAGCCATGAAATTAAAAGACACTTACTCCTTGGAAGAAAAGTTATGACCAACCTAGATAGCATATTCAAAAGCAGAGACATTACTTTGCCAACAAAGGTCTGTCTAGTCAAGGCTATGGTTTTTCCAGTGGTTAGGTATGGATGGGAGAGTTGGACTGTGAAGAAGGCTGAGTGCAGAAGAATTGATGCTTTTGAACTGTGGTGTTGGAGAAGACTCTTGAGAGTCCCTTGGACTTCAAGGAGATCCAACCAGTCCATTCTAAAGGAGATCAGTCCTGGGTGTTTATTGGAAGGACTGATGCTAAAGCTGAAACTCCAATACTTTGGCCACCTCATGTGAAGAGTTAACTCACTGGAAAAGACTCTGATTCTGGGAGGGACTGGGGGCAGGAGGAGAAGGGGATGACAGAGGGTGAGATGGCTGGATGGCATCACCAACTCGATGGACATGAGTTTGGGTGAACTCCAGGAGTTCGTGATGGACAGAGAGGCCTGGCGTGCTGCAATTCATGGGGTTGCAAAGAGTCGGACATGACTGAGTGACTGAACTGAACTGAACTGAACTGAATATCTGTACCTGAACCAATAAGATGACTTATTTACTACCACCCCCCACAAAAAAAGAAAAAGATTTCATGGGACTTCTCTGGAAGTCTAGTGGTTAACATTTTGCATTTCCAAAGCAAGGGGAAGGGTTCAGTCCCTGGTCTATGAACTAAGATCTGACATACAGCACAGTTCAGTTCAGTTCAGTTCAGTTCAGTCACTCAGCCGAGTCGAACTCTTTGAGACCCCATGGACTGCAGCACATCAGGCCTCCCTGTCCATAACCAACTCGCAGAGTTTACTCAAATTCGTGTGCATTGAATCGGTGATGCCACCCAACCATCTCATCCTCTGTTGTCCCCTTCTCCAGTCTTCAATCTTTCCCAACATCAGGGTGTTTTCAAATGAGTCAGCTCTTCAGATGGCCAAACTATTGGAGTTTCAGCTTCAACATCAGTCCTTCCAATGAACACCCAGGACTGATATCCTTAAGAATAAACTGGTTGGACCTCCTTGCAGTCCCAGGGACACTCAAGAGTCTTCTCCAACCCCACAATTCAAAGTATCAATTCTTTGGCACTCAGCTTTCTTTATAGTCCAGCTCTCACATCCATACATGACTACTGGAAAAACCATAGCCTTGATGAGACGGACCTTTGTTGACAAAGTAATATCTATGCTTTATAATATGCTGTCTAGGTTGGTCATAACTTTCCTTCCAAGGAGTAAACATCTTTTAATTTCATGGCTGCAGTCACCATCTGCAGTGATTTTGGAGCCCCAAAAAATAAAGTCAGCCACTGTTTCCCCATTTATTTGCCATGAAGTGGTGGGACCAGATGCCATGACCTTTGTTTTCTGATTGTTGAGCTTTAAGCCAACTTTTTCACTCTCTTCTTTCACTTGCATCAAGAGTCTCTTTAATTCTTTTCATTTTCTGCCATAAGGGTGGTGTCATCTGCATATCTGAGGTTATTGATATTTCTCCCAGAAATCTTGATTCCAGCTTGTGTTTTATCCAGCCCAGCATTTCGCATGATGTACTCTGCATATAAGTTAAATAAGCAGGGTGACAGTATATAGCCTTATTGTACTCCTTTTCCTATTTGGAACCAGGCTGTTGTTCCATGTCCAGTTCTAACTGTTGCTTCCTGACCTGCATTCAGGTTTCTCAAGAGGCAGGTCAGGTGGTCTGGTATTCCCATCTCTTGAAGAATTTTCCACAGGTTATTGTGATCTACCCAGTCAAAGGCTTTGGCATAGTCAATAAAGCAGAAATAGATATTTTTCTGGAACTCTCTTGCTTTTTCCATGATCCAATGGATGTTGGCAATTTGATCTCTGGTTCCTCTGCCTTTTCTAAATCCAGCTTAAACATCTGAAAGTTCATGGTTCATGTATTGTTGAGGCCTGGCTTGGAGAATTTTGAGCATTACTTTACTAGCATGTGAGATGAGTGCAATTGTGCAGTAATTTGAGCATTCTTTGGCATTGCCTTTCTTTGGGATTGGAATGAAAACTGACCTTTTCCAGTCCTGTGGCCACTGCTGAGTTTTCCAAATTTGCTGGCATATTGAGTGCAGGACTTTCACAGCTTCATCTTTTACGATTTGAAATAGCTCAACTGGAATTCCATCACCTCCACTAGCTCTGTTTGTAGTGATGCAGCACAGAGTGACCAAAAATTTTTTTAATTCATTAAAAAAAAAAAAAAGATTTCATGATTCTGAACCACACAGAAGGCTGTCTTCTATGTGTTTTGAATGAAGCAATGATTAAGAACTCATTATTTTTGTCCTTAAGGAGCATGGAACTCAGAAGGGATGTTGCAATCTATCCTTTTATGTAAAATCTACATTGCCAGGTACTGACAACTACCATACACTCAAATGATTTGTAGAGGGCAAATTAAAAGTTATTTCAATGGGAATCTTCTAGAAAGACATGACTGAAGAGGCTAGGCTACACCTTGGCTTTGAGTAACAAGGAGCTTCTCAACAAATGGAGATGAGTTTGGGCTGGTCATGGTAGGCTGTGACTCGGTTCCACATGGGGAGAAATGCAAGAGCAATATGGCAGAAGGATGTGGAATATTCAAAGGACAAGGAGAGGTGAGCTGGAAGTGTGAACTGGGAGTCATATTGTGAAGGACCTTGAATTGCTGGCTAAGGATGTTGGTGTTTACTTAACACTCATTAAAAAGCTCTGGAGAAGATGTGACAGAATTTAAAGAATTTTAAAACAAGAGTTAGGAAGCCCAGTTCTAACTCTACTTACAGTTATTTGAGATCAAGAAAATTAATCATTCTAAACCTTATTTTCTTCCCTAGATGAAAGCTTCTTTCATCTTTAATATTTTATGATTCCTCAAGGACTTACGAGTTTGCTTTGCTGTGATCTGGAATCCGGTTAAAAGTTCAGTTCAATTCAGTCACTCACTCGTGTCCCACTCTTTGTGACCCCATGGACTGCAGCATGCCAGGCCTCACTGTCCATCACCAACTCCCAAAGTTTTCTCAAACTCATGTCCATTGAGTCAGTGATGCCATCCAACCATTGCATCCTCTGTCGTCCCCTTCTTTCATCCCCTTCCGAGAACCCCATGAACAGTATGAAAAGGTTAAAAGTATATCTTAATAATCCAGAGGAGAGTAATGGTGGCCTACACTATGGAGGTGGAAATGGAAGAAGGCCATGGTGTCCACAACACTGGAACAATCACTACTCTGCTCTAGGCTTTACTTCAGAAAATTTTCCAAATGACACTAGGAAGGAAGAAAGAATATGAATGTCATTGCCAAGATCATACCCTAGGGCATAATGAGTAATTGGAAACAAGTGGATAGGAGAGAGAAATGCAAGAGGATTCAAAACTTGTTAGCCTACATTATCAAGAGAATTTCAGGACCATTAACAGAGAAATTTGCATTTTAAAAGGAAAATATTTTAGGAGAAGGAGATGAGGACACTTTGCAGCCTTTTGAGGTTAAATATGTAGGAGATTGTCCAGGTCAAGTCCAGTAAAAGGACTTCCCTGATGGTCCAGTGGTTAAGGTGCTGTGTTCCCAATGCAGGTGGGCTAGGTTCAGTCCTTCATTGGGGAACTAGATTCTGTGTGCCAGAATTAAGACCTGGTCAAATAAATTAAAAAAGAAAAATAAATAAATAAACCGGGGCAACTTTATTTAAAAAAAAAATCTACTAAGAAGTTGTTAACTTGACATTGAATGATAGATTTGAGAGTCATGCCCCCAAAAAGGAAAATTCAAGATGAGAATTACAAGTAAATGTTTTCAAAGAGTTTATGAAGACATAAGAAAATGCCCAGGAAACTATTCTCAAGTGGAAAAAAAGTAATATATTTCGGTTGCAATGTATTTAAATATATGTTCCTAGATAAAAGGTAAAAACAAAATGATCAATACATTATCATTCCATCAACATTATTAATATATGGATGAATTTTATCCATTTTCTTCCAGTGTTCTATAATGAACATATGTTATTCTTATAAACAGAAAAGAAAAACAGTAAAAAAGAAAATGCAAAAATAGAAGCGATAATCAAATTTTCTGTTAAACCTTGATAAGATTTTTAACATAAATATCTCTTAAAAAAGAGGTCTGTTTCAAAAATCCTTCTACTGACTAAAAATCACACTTCACAAAAGTCCAATGGACACAATGCAAGAATCAATTTTCTCAAGGCTACATGGTTCCAGTTACAAACAATAAGCTATTTATTCTCACATTCCTAGTAGAATTGGGCACATTCTCTCTGTCTTCTTCTGTAACAGGCTTCTGTATCCTTAAAAGAGAAACAGAGATATATCTGGGCATGGAGAAAACCTTTGAGGGAGAAAAGGTAACGCTAAGTGTCAAGATAGAAAACTTGAGCTTCAATACAGGACTGCCCCTATTAAAATCACTCCATCAACAAGTATTAAAACAAAGATTTCAATTTTAATTTTACAGTTTAATAAATGTTGGCAGCATCTTATTCTCTGGAGAAAAATTATATCAAACATAGGAGGAGTCTTAAACTGAAAAAAAAAAAAAAAGAAATTTTTATTAAATCTAGAATTAAGTAACCTAATTTGTTGGATCAGATATAACAAAAGTATAAAAAACAAAGTAAATATATTGGCTTTGTCTACTCAGAAACTCACATATGTACTAACATTAACTACAGTTAGCCTGGAGCACTATATAGTAATCAACAAGATACAAGATTTCAGGATTCCTTTGAAATTGGTTAGTATTTTTCCTTCTTAACTATCTTGAAGGGAGCTGTTTTATACCAAGTGGCCTGAGACATTCATTTCTCCTAATGGCATGGCTTGGTTTCATTGAGTTAGACAAGGCTGTGGTCCTAGTGTGATTAGATTGACTAGTTTCCCGTGAATATGGTTTCAGTGTGTCTGCCCTCTGCTGCCCTCTTGCAACACCTACCTTCTTACTTGCATTTCTCTTACCTTGGGCGTGGGTTATCTCTTCACGGCTGCTCCAGCAAAGTGCAGCCGCTGCTCCTTACATTGGACGAGGGGTATCTCCTCACCGCCGCCCTTCCTGACTTTCAACGTGGGATAGCTCCTCTAGGACCTCCTGCACCCGTGCAGCCGCTGCTCCTTGGACATGGGGTTGCTCCTCCCGGCCGCCGCCCCTGGCCTCTTAATGAAACTAAGCCATGCCCATGGGGCAACCCAAGATGGGCGGGTCATGGTGGAGAGATCTGACAGAATGTGGTCCACTGGAGAAGGGAATGGCAAACCACTTCAGTATTCTTGCCTTGAGAACCCCATGAACAGTATGAAAAGGAAAAATGATAGGATACTTAAAGAGGAACTCCCCAGGTCCGTAGGTGCCCAATATGCTACTGGAGATAAGTGGAGAAATAACTCCAGAAAGAAGGGATGGAGCAAAAGCAAAAAGAAACCCAGCTGTGGGTGTGACTGGTGATAGAAGCAAGGTCTGATGCTGTAAAGAGCAGTACTGAATAGGAACCTGGAATGTCAGGTCCATGAATCAAGGCAAATTGGAAGTGGTCAAACAGGAGATGGCAAGAGTGAATGTCGACATTCTAGGAATCAGCGAACTCAAATGGACTGGAATGGGTGAATTTAACTCAGATGACCATTACATCTACTACTGTGGACAGGAATCCCTCAGAAGAAATGGAGTAGCCATCATAGCCAACAAAAGAGTCCATAATGCAATACTTGGATGCAGTCTCAAAAACGACAGAATGATCTCTGTTCGTTTCCAAGGCAAACCATTCAATATCACAGTAATCTAAGTCTATGCCCCAACCTGTAACAATGAAGAAGCTGAAGTTGAATGGTTCTATGAAGACCTACAAGACCTTTTAGAACTAACACCCAAAAAAGATGTCCTTTTCATTATAGGGGACTGGAATGCAAAAGTAGGAAGTCAAGAAATATCTGGAGTAACAGGCAAATTTGGCCTTGGAATACGGAATGAAGCAGGGCAAAGACTAATAGAGTTTTGCCAAGAAAATGCACTGGTCATAGCAAACACCCTCTTCCAACAACACAAGAGAAGACTCTACACATGGACATCACCAAATGGTCAACACCGAAATCAGATTGATTATATTCTTTGCAGCCAAAGATGGAGAAGCTCTATACAGTCAACAAAAACAAGACCAGGAGCTGACTGTGGCTCAGATCATGAACTCCTTATTACCAAATTCAGACTGAAATAGAAGAAAGTAGGGAAAACCACTAGACCATTCAGGTATGACCTAAATCAAATCTCTCATGATTATACACTGGAAGTGAGAAATAGATTTAAGGGCCTAGATCTGATAGATAGAGTGCCTGATGAACTATGGAATGAGGTTCGTGACATTGTACAGGAGACAGGGATCAAGACCATCCCCATGGAAAAGAAATGCAAAAAAGCAAAATGGCTGTCTGGGGAAGCCTTACAAAGAGCTTTGAAAAGAAGAGGAGTGAAAAGCAAAAGAGTAAAGGAAAGATATAAGCATCTGAATGCAGAGTACCAGAGAATAGCAAGAAGAGATAAGAAAGGCTTCCTCAGCGATCAGTGCAAAGAAATAGAGGAAACCAACAGAATGGGAAAGACTAGAGATCTCTTCAAGGAGATTAGAGATACCGAGGGAACATTTCATGCAAAGATGGGCTTGATAAAGGAAAGAAATAGTATGGACCTAACAGAAGCAGAAGATATTAAGAAGAGGTGGCAAGAATACACAGAAGAACTGTACAAAAAAAGATCTTCATGACCAAGATAATCACGATGATGTGATCACTGACCCAGAGCCAGACATCCTGGAATGTGAAGTCAAGTGGGCCTTAGAAAGCATCACTACGAACAAAGTTAATGGAGGTGATGGAATTCCAGTTGAGCTATTCCAAATCCTGAAAGATGATGCTGTGAAAGTGCTGCACTCAATATGCCAGCAAATTTGGAAAATTCAGCAGTGGCCACAGGACTGCAAAAGGGCAGTTTTCATTCCAATCCCAAAGAAAGGCAATGCCAAAGAATGCTCAAACTACCACACAATTGCACTCATCTCACACGCTAGTAAAGTAATGCTCAAAATTCTCCAAGCCAGGCTTCAGCAATACGTGAACCGTGAACTTCCAGATGTTCAAGATGGTTTTAGAAAAGGCAGAGGAACCAGAGATCAAATTGCAAACATCCGCTGGATCATGGAAAAAGCAAGAGAGTTCCAGAAAAATATCTATTTCTGCTTTATTGACTATGCCAAAGCCTTTAAGTGTGTGGATCACAATAAACTGTGGAAAATTCTGAAAGAGATGGAATACCAGATCACCTGATCTGCTTCTTGAGAAATCTGTATGCAGGTCAGGAATAAACAGTTAGAACTGGACATGGAACAACAGACTGGTTCCAAATAGCAAAAGGAGTACGTGAAGGCTGTATATTGTCACCTTGCTTATTTAACTTATAAGCAGAGTGCATCATGAGAAACACTGGACTGGAAGAAGCACAACCTGGAATCAGGATTGCCAGGAGAAATATCAATAACCTCAGATATGCAGATGACACCACCCTTATGGCAGAAAGTGAAGAGGAACTCAAAAGCCTCTTGATGAAAGTGAAAGTGGGGAGTGAAAAAGTTGGCTTAAAGCTCAACATTCAGAAAATGAAGATCATGGCATCCGGTCCCATCACTTCATGGCAAATAGATGGGGAAACAGTGGAAACAGTGTCAGACTTTATTTTTGGGGGCTCCAAAATCACTGTAGATGGTGACTGCAGCCATGAAATTAAAAGATGCTTACTCCTTGGAAGGAAAGTTATGACCATCCTAGATAGCATATTCAAAAGCAGAGACATTATTTTGCCAACAAAGGTCCGTCTAGTCAAGGCTATGGTTTTTCCTGTGGTCATGTATGTATGTGAGAGTTGGACTGTGAAGAAGGCTGGGCGCTGAAGAATTGATGCTTTTGAACTGCGGTATTGGAGAAGACTCTTGAGAGTCCCTTGGACTGCACAGAGATCCAACCAGTCCATTCTGAAGGAGATCAGCCCTGGGATTTCTTTGGAAGGATGGATGCTAAAGCTGAAACTCCAGTACTTTGGCCACCTCATGTGAAGACTTGACTCATTGGAAAAGACTCTGTTTCTGGGAGGGATTGGGGGCAGGAGGAGAAGGGGATGCCAGAGGATGAGATGGCTGGATGGCATCACTGACTTGATGGACGTGAGTGTGAGTGAACTCCAGGAGTCGGTGATGGACAGGGAGGCCTGGCGTGCTGTGATTCATGGGGTCGCAAAGAGTCGGACACGATTGAGTGACTGAACTGAACTGAATGACAACTCTTCCAGGGCCACATGGATATAAATAAAAACAGAATTTATCCGTGTGATGTCATGACTAAAGAGACCAGACAGTGACAGAAGCAAAGAAGAGGTCATTCCTTACATATCATTTAGGCAGGAATTAACTCAGGTACCAGGTGCTTATCTGTCATTTCTTCACCCAATGAGAGTGATCCCTGGGTCAGCCTAGACTGCTGATCCCACATCAGAGGCACTAGAGAGTAATGTCCAGCTGAGTACTGGACCTAGCCTAGAACAGGCCTCCAAAAATAACTATAGTTGCACCATAATTGACTTTCTAATATCCTCTGCTTGTGATCTCTCCAGGGTTCTTGAAAAAAACATAGCCCATGTAAAGGATCACAGGCTTTGAAACTACAAAGACTTGGATTTAAATTCCAATGCCACCATGTGACATTTATTATATGCCCTTGGACAAGTCATTTAACCACTTGAAACTGAATTTTGGCCATCTGTGTAAATAAGGAGAGGGAACTCCCTGGTTGCTCAGTGTTAAAGGATCTGCCTGCCAAAGTAGGAGACACAGGTTCAATCCCTGATCCTGGAAGATTCCACACACCGCAGAGCAACTAAGCCCATGCACCACAGCTACTGAGCACGTACTCTAAGGTCGGGAGCTGCAACTACTGAAGCCTGTGTACCCTAGAGCCACAAGAGAAGAGAAGCCACTGCAATGAGAAGCCTGCACACCTCAGCTAGAGAGCAGCCCCCGCTCTCCACAACTAGAGAAAGGCCCAAGCAGCAGCAAAGATGCAGCACAGGCAAACATTAAATATATATATATATATTTTTTAAATGAAGGGAGAAAATTTTACCACAGGAGATAATCATGAGAATTAACTGAGATAACTACATATTGATACAAATATAATAACTGTATCAACTCAGCGCTAGTATTCAAAGTCTTGTATTTAGGTTCTAACTGTAGTGTTGGAAAAGACCCTTGAGAGTCCCTTGGACTGCAAGGAGATCCAACCAGTCCATTCTGAAGGAGATCAGCCCTGGGATTTCTTTGGAAGGAATGATGCTAAAGCTGAAACTCCAGTACTTTGGCCACCTCATGCGAAGAGTTGACTCATTGGAAAAGACTCTGATGCTGGGAGGGATTGAGGGCAGGAGGAGAAGGGGACGACAGAAGATGAGATGGCTGGATGGCATCACTGACTGGATGGACATGAGTCTGGGTGAACTCCGGGAGTTGGTGATGGACAGGGAGGCCTGGCGTGCTGTGATTCATGGGGTCGCAAGTAGTCGGACACGACTGAGCAACTGAACTGAACTGAAAGAAGCAGAACCAACATGAAACAGATGATTGACAGGCCCTTACATACATACATACATGCATACATAGTTAGATACACAGATACAAGGATAAATACATAGCTATCAATACATAGATAGATAAACATATAATCAACAGATATATTCATGGAGAGAGAGAATGAAGATTATGGATACTCAGAAGAGCTGATGATATAGTTCCAGTCAAAAAGCCAACAGACTTCAGACTCAGGAAGAGCCAATGTTTCAGTTTGAGACCAAAGGCAGGAAAAGACTGATGTTCCAGCTCAAGAGTCAGGTAGGAAGAGATCTATCTTAATTGTCAGGGTGTTAGCCCTTTTGTTTGATCCAGGTCTTCAACTGATTGGATGAGGCCCACCCACACTGGAAGGACAATCTCCTTCACTGAGTCCAAAGATTCACATGTCAATCTCATCCAGAAATACCTTCTCTCACACACCCAGAATAATATTTGACCAAATATCTGGGCACCTCATGGGCCAGTCAAGTCAACACATAAAGTTAACCATCACTGCAAGATCTTAGTGGTTCACAAGGAGTATTCATTCTTCTTAGACAACGGCTACCACAAGCATGATCTGACAGCAATGGCAGACATGCACAAGAACATGTCCATTTCATGTACAAGTCATGTAAGCATCCATTCACATCACATTTGCTAATATCTGAGCAGTTCAAGCAAGCCACATGGCAAGCCCAACATTCAGAGCTTGGAAATATACCCACCTCTGGTAGGAGAACTGCAAAGTCACAGAACAAAGGGCTTGAATGCAGAGAATAGAAAAATTGTGGGCAAATGATATGATTTACTGTGGTAACCCAGTGCCAGGCACATGTTAGATATCCAGTAAATTTTATTTGTATGTCTTTCCCATTTCCTCCATCCCAGTTCCACTTGCTGTTTTCCAAGAATTTTCTCATTCCTCTTTGCAATGTTCCATACTGAATACAAATATAATATTTTAAAGAATTAGGATAATGCCATTAATAAGAAAATGCTCGTTCACTCTATGGAAAGTTCCATGTACCGGCCAAGATGCTTCCTTAACCGACCCACAGTATCTGTTAGTTCACGGCCCTGAGAGATTTTACAATCAATTAGGAATGTATCACGTGTATAAGTAGTTTACATCCGATTCTTCAATGTGCCCTACTTCACACTTGCCTGTTTCAAATTTCACCTGCTGTTATTTTGCTCAATTAACTATGTTTGTTCCAAAATTATCTAATCTTTTTAATATGTTCTGGGAGTCTTTAAAGCTCTGTTCTCATCTTTGCCCTGACTAAATAATTTATCATCTGGCACGTCAACAGTCTGGCCATTCTGCCCAGCTTGTCAGAAACTTCTTTGAAAATATGAACATTTCAAGTCCCAGTGTAGAAGGCATGGATGTTGTACAACTAATTTTGTTGCAAGCTGTGACCTGCCTTTTTCTCTCCCTTGTTTTACTAATCTCTGAGCTCATTTTTAAATCCATAATAGAATTTTACATCTCACCACAATGCTGCCAGTTTCTTTGTGTACTTCTTTCTGGAACAAATATGAAGATCTTATCAAGATGTCAACAGTCACAGTGAATAACTTAGAGCAACATGAAAATCACTCATAAAGAACTGAAAGTTCCAGGTGGAATTTTAATCTTTAGAAGCCAATGTTCAACGTGAAGATGGGTATTTAACTCTTAAGATATGTTCTTTCAAAGGAAGAACATTATATTTGTTGCCTCTTCTAGGATCTCTCAGGGCTTCCCAGGTGGCTCAGTGGTAAAGAATCTGCCTGCCAATGCAGGAGCCACAGGAGACACAGATTCTATCCCTGGGGTGGGATGATCCCCTGGAGGAGGGTGAGGCAACCCACTCCAGTGTTCTTCCATGGAGAGAAGAGCCTGGTGGGTTATAGTCCATGGAAAGAGTTGGACATGACTAAGCAACTGAGCAGGCACACTGAATCTATCAGGATGTATAGACATGCTCAGGCACTTCATTTTATTTTAATTCTCACCACAACCTTACTAGATTTTTACTGCTATATCTTGTTTACAGATAAAAGAAATGAGTTAACCACAAGGACTTGACCAGAGTGGTCAGCAAAGATGTGAAACTCCCAATGGTGGATTCTGAAGTCTATCTTTCCTCTAAACCTCACTTAATGCACTTAATAACTCTTTCTCATTTATCCGTCTATGACTTTTAGTGATAAAAATTCTCACCATCCCACAGATATATTGGGTATTAAATTTCAAAAATGAATTCAAGCAAGAAGACAGAACATAAGTTGTTTCAAACTATACTCTTCCCATTAAAAAGAATATATGCATATATATGTATATATATACAATATATATGTACACACACACACACGTATATATGGCTTCCCTTATGACTCAGAGGGTAAAGAATCTGACTGCAATGCAAGAGACACAGAAGATGTGGGACTGATCCCTGGGTTGGGAAGATCCCCTGGGGGAAGAAAATGACAACCCATTCCAGTATTCTTGCCTTAAAAATCCACAGACAGAGGAGCCTGGAGGGCTACAGTCCAAAGGGTCACAAAGAGTTGGACATAACTGAGTGACTAAGCATGCACGCAATATATGTATCTGTGAAAGTGAAAGTCGCTCAGTCTTATCTGACTCTTTGAGACCCCATGGACTATACAGTCCATGGAATTCTCCAGGCCAGAATACTGGAGTATTCTTATCCCTTCTCCAGGGATATATATATATATATATATATATATATATATATATATAATGATGATCTACTATGGGAGTCTTCCCCTCCCAATTTGAAAATCAATCCATAATATTAAAATCTGTTCAGGATAACTATCAGCTTGATGCTGCTGCTGCTGCTGCTAAGTCGCTTCAGTTGTGTCCAACTCTGTGCGACCCCATAGATGGCAGCTCACCAGGCTCCCCCATCCCTGGGATTTTCCAGGCAGGAGTATTGGAGTGGGGTGCCATTGCCTTCTCCGATCACCTTGATATCAATCTCCAAATTCACTAGGCTATTTCTTGTTCTCATTGTATACTATCTCCAGACATTTTTGGTCATACATTCTTAGTAAAAATTTTTGCATATCTATCTTCAAAGCAAGTTTATTGATTTACACATCATTTACTTTGATCCACATGTTATATGTTTCACAAAACTGATGTTTTTCTTATTTTTAGAGAACACATATAACAAAGTTTTAGTATCTTTTCCTCCACCATTAAGTGAGACGAAAGATAGTTAGAGACCAGTGCTAAATTGTAAGCTTCTTGAGGTCGTCAATAGAATCTTATTTGCCTCTGACTCTGCAAGACTGCATGGCCCAGAGGAGATACCCTATGTCCAAGGTCAGTAGCAGCAACCTTGAGGAGATACCCCACGTTCAAGGTAAAAGAAATCTCAGTAAGACGGTAGGCGCTGAAAGAGGGCATCAGAGGGCAGACAGACTGAAAGCACAATCACAGAAAACTAACCAATTAATCACATGGATACAACCTTGTCTAACTCAATGAAACTAAGCCATGCTGTGTAGGGTCACCCAAGATGGACGGGTCTTGGTGGAGAGTTCTGACAAATGGTGGTCCACTGGAGAAGGGAATGGCAAACCACTTCAGTATTCTTGCCTTGAGAACCCCATGAACAGTATGAAAAGGCAAAAAGATAGGACACTGAAAGATGAACTCCCCAGGTTGGTAGGTGCCCAATATGCTACTGGAGATCAGTGGAGAAATAACTCCAGAAAGAATGAAGATATGGAGCCAAAGCAAAAACACCACCCAGTTGTGGATGGGACTGGTGATAGAAGCAAGGTCTGATGCTGTAAAGAGCAATATTGCATAGGAACCTGGAATGTCAGGTCCATGAATCAAGGCAAATTGGAAGAGGTCAAACAAGAGATGGCAAGAGTGAACGTCAACATTCTAGGAATCAGTGAACTAAAATGAATTGGAATGGGTGAATTTAACACAGATGACCATTATATTTACTATTGTGGGCAAGAATCCCTTAGAAGAAATGGAGTAGCCATCATAGTCAACAAAAGAGACTGAAATGCAGTACTTGGCTGCAGCCTCAAAAACAACAGAATGATCTCTGTTCGCTTCCAAGACAAACCATTCGATATCACAGTAATCCAAGTATATGCCCCGACTAGTAACGCTGAAGAAGCTGAAGTTGAACGGTTCTATGAAGACGTACAACACCTTCTAGAACTAACACCCAAAAAAGATATCCTTTTCAGTATAGGGGACCAGAATGCAAAAGTGGGAAGTCAAGAAACACCTACAGTAACAGGCAAATTTGGCCTTGGAGTACAGAATGAAGCAGGGCAAAGGCTAACAGGATTTTGCCAAGAGAACACACTGGGCATTGCAAACACCATCTTTCAACAACACAAGAGAAGACTCTACACATGGATATCACCAGATGTCCAACAGCAAAATCAGATTGATTATATTCTTTGCAGCCAAAGATGGAGAAACTCTATACGGTCAGCAAAAACAAGACCAGGAGCTGACTGTGGCTCAGATTATGAACTCCTTATTACCAAATTCAGACTGAAATTGAAGAAAGAAGGGAAAACCACTAGACCATTCAGGTATGACCTAAATCAAATCCCTTATGACTATACAGTGGAAGTGAGAAATAGATTTAAGGGCCTAGATCTGATAGACAGATTGCCTGATGAACTATGGACAAAAGTTCATGACATTGTACAGGAGACAGAGATCAAGACCACCCCCAAGAAAATGAAATGTAAAAAAAGCAAAATGGCTGTCTAAGGAGGCCTTACAGATAGCTGTGGAAAGAAGTGAAAATAAAAGCAAAAGAGAAAAGGAAAGATATACCCATTTGAATGCAGAGTTCCAAAGAATAGCAAGAAGAGATAAGAAAGCCTTCCTCAGTGATCAATGCAAGGAAATAGAGGAAAAGAATAGAATGGGAAAGACCAGGGATCTCTTCAAAATATCAGAGACACCAAGGGAACATTTCATGCAAAGATGGGCTTGATAAAGGACAGAAATAGTATGGACCTAACAGAAGCAGAAGATACTAAGAAGAGGTGGCAAGAATACACAGAACAACTGTACAAAAGAGATCTTCACGACCCAGATAATCACAATGGTGTGATCACTGACCTAGAGCAAGACATCCTGGAATGTGAAGTCAAGTGGGCCTTAGAAAGCATCACTACAAACAAAGCTAGTGGAGGTGATGGAATTCCAGTGGAGCTATTTCAGATCCTGAAAGATGATGCTGTGAAAGTGCTGCACTCAATATGCCAGCAAATTTGGAAAACTCAGCAATGGCCACAGGACTAGAAAAGGTTAGTTTTCATTCCAATCCCAAAGAAAGGCAATGCCAAAGAATGCTCAAACTACCACACAATTGCACTCATCTCACATGCTAGTAAAGTGATGCTCAAAATTCTCCAAGCCAGGCTTCAACAGTACATGAAACATGAACTTTCAGATGCTCAAGCTGGATCTAGAAAAGGCAGAGGAACCAGAGATCAAATTGCCAACATCCCCTGGATCATCGAAAAAGCAAGAGAGTTCCAGAAAAATATCTATTTCTGCTTTATTGACTATGCCAAAGCCTTTGACTGTGTGGATCACAATAACTTGTGGAAAATTCTGAAAGAGATGGTAATACCAGACCACCTGACCTGCCTCCTGAGAAGTCTGTATGCAGGTCAGAAAGCAACAGTAGGAACTGGACGTGGAACAACAGACTGGTTCCAAATAGGAAAAGGATTACATTAAGGCTGTATACTGTCACTCTGCTTATTTAACTTCTATTCAGAGTACATCATGAGAAACGCTGGGCTGGATGAAACACAAGCTGAAATCAAGATTGCCGGGAGAAATATCAATAGCCTCAGATATGCAGGTGACACCACCCTTATGGCAGAAAGTGAAGAGAAACTCAAAAGCCTCTTGAGGAAAGTGAAGGTGGAGAGTGAAAAAGTTGGCTTAAACCTCAACATTCAGAAAACTAAGATCATGGCACCCGGTCCCATCACTTCATGGCAAATAGATGGGAAAACAGTAGACACAGTGGCTGACTTTATTTTGGGGGGCTTCAAAATCACTGCAGATGGTGACTTCAGCCATGAAATTAAAAGATGCTTATTCCTTGGAAGATAAGTTTTGACCAACCTAAACAGCATATTAAAAAGCAGAGACAGTACTTTGCCAACAAAAGTCTGTCTCGTCGAGGCTATGGTTTTTCCAGTAGTCATGTATGGATGTTAAAGTTGGACTATAAAGAAAGCTGAGCTCCAAAGAACTGATGCTTTTGAACTGTGGTGTTGGAGAAGACTCTTGAGAGTCCCTTGGACTGCAAGGAGATCAAACCAGTCCATCGTAAAAGAGATCAGTCCCGACTGTTCATTGAAAGGACTGATGTTGAAGCTGAAACTCCAATACTTTGGCCACCTAATGCAAAGAGCTGACTCATTTGAAAGACCCTGATGCTGGGAAAGATTGAAGATGGGAGGAGAAGGGGACCACAGAGGATGAGATGGTTGGATGGCATCACCAACTCAATGGAGCTGAGTTTGAGTAGACTCTGGGAGTTGGTGATGGGCAGGGAGGCCTGGCGTGCTGCAGTCCACGGGGTCAAGAAGAGTCGGACACAACTGAGTGACTGAACTGAACTGAACTGTGAGACTGAGCACAGACATGGACCATGCTAGGCATAGAACTGAAGCTTGTAGGATTAACAATGGATGAGAGAGCTGATATTTTAGGAAAACATCAGAGCCAAGCCTTTCTTACACTTCCCTAGCTTCAGAAAGCTAGAGACAAATATCTGTTCAAAAACCTAGACAACAAATATCTGTTGTCAAGGACATATGAGACCTTACATTCTTTCCCCAAATATGAATTTTCTCATGAAATGAATCTGTCTTGACACCATAACGGTCAAATCTCCATTTTAAGATAAAATGGTTTCTAGGAAGGGGGACTGACCTGAGACTTTGACATTTAATTTCCGCATTTTTACTGGCTTAATTCATGCCTTTGCACAGGTCTCTCCATCCCTCTGAATCCCTTTTGTATCAACTATTAGAGAAGCTTAGAATATATAATTGTGAATATCTTTCCAGCTACACCCAACTAAGAAGCTGCTTGTAATTATTTTCTTGAAGAGGAGTTATATAGTGTTTTTCAAAGATTTATGTAAATATTTTAAAAAATAAATAGTTAATTGAACCAGTCTAATACTGAGAAAAGTTGTTCTTTCTTCTTTATATTCTTAAGTAAAAAAGCAGATAAAGCCCAGAAACAAGAAAGGATGTGGCTAGGTACAAACATATGTGTTGTAAGATATGTGTTGTAAGAGATACCATTCTTCAGCAACTCCCACGTAAACACAATGTGTATAGATTCCCAACTCTGTTTCCCCACGAGGCTTACCTTTTTGGTAGAATCTCTAAGGAGAGATAAAGAATCAATTTAAGGCTAATGAGTGATGCAGTAAGAAACAAGTCATAAATTTCATTGTGCTGATCTATTTCTGTTCAAGGAATGGATGCTAGTTGATTAAATTAAAAAAATGCTATTATAAGAAAAGACCAAGAAGGGTGGAGGTTGGGAGAGCGACTTTTTCTAAAATAGTTGAAAATTTCCATATTCAAAGAAATAACATTTTATTTATATAATTAAATATATCATGTAATTCCTTCTGCCAAACGTACACTGTATCTAAAAATTGTCTCTTGGCATTTTGTCAGACTCTGATGTTTCAAAGACTACACTAATGTGAAAGGATGAAATAAGTTATACTGAATGAATGGAAAATTCTACCATCAGATGGCAATTTTCTGTCAGAGATCTGCCCTTTATCTCCTAAATTAGATCTAGTTGCCTTCCTAGAAATGGCAACCCACTCCAGTGTTCTTGCCTGGAGAATCCCAGGGATGGGGAGCCTGGTGGGCTGCCGTCTACGGGGTCGCACAGAGTCGGACACGACTGAAGTGACTTAGCAGCAGCAGCAGCCTTCCTAGAAATAAGCATTCTTATCAGAGACTAAAGCAGTCCCAAAACAAAAGAGAAAGTTTAAATACTCTAGAGTTTAATGAAGCAATCTTCTGACTTCCCAATATTTATTACTTTGACAGAAAGCAAAGTCACATATGGAATATAGATGAAGTAAAAGAGTGTACATTTTTAAAATCCTCAGTTTTTTCTTCTCCATGCAATGGTTTGCATAAGGAAACTCCACAGTCAAATGTTCTCTCTAAAATAGGCTGCTCTTTTACAGTCTCCTGGCAAATAAAGTGGATT
The DNA here is from genome assembly GCF_027580195.1 of Bos mutus. Classification (NCBI taxonomy): domain Eukaryota; kingdom Metazoa; phylum Chordata; class Mammalia; order Artiodactyla; family Bovidae; genus Bos; species Bos mutus. The sequence continues at coordinate 123,601,520 of NC_091617.1, forward strand.
GGGGAAGTTTTTCCTGGTTTAAATGTTGCATCCTTCACAGGAGCAGTTCTATGACTTTTCTTCCCCTTCTACAATGTTTCCCACCAAGGATGTAAAACTCAGAGCAAGAAATTTCCAAAGCCAGCTTTTGAACCTCTAGTAATAGCCATAGGCTCTCGGAACATCATTTGAGCATGGATAAGACAAAATTATCCTGTCTTTATATATTCCCTAGTAGCTCAGTCAGTAAAGAATCTGCCTGCATTGCAGGAAACCCGGGTTTGATCCCTGGGTTGGGAAAATCCTCTAGAGAAGGAAATGACAGAGAAGCCTGGCAGGCTATAATTCATGGGTGGCAAAGAGTCGGACATGATTTAGTGACTAAACCACCACCATAACATCTCCTTTGTATAGCTGAGTACGCTGAAGCTCAAAAAAGGTAAATAACTTGCCCAAATGCAGACAGCCAGCAAATGACCACTGTCTGTTTATCCCAAAGCTCACTATGTCATAATAGTATGTGGACAACCTGCTTATCTTCTGGGTTTCCAGCCTTGTTTTCACCTCAACAGTGACAGAATAAAATATAATTTCTCTAGACACTCCTCTTATTTCATACAAGATAAATACTTTATTGTTGTTTTTTTTTTTTTTTTTTTTTTGGCCATGCTGGGTCTTCATTGCAGCACACAGGTTTTCTCTAGTTGCAGCACGTGGGCGTCTCGTGTTCTGGAGCGAAGGCACGGCAGCATTCAGGTTCAGCAGCTGTGGCGTACAGGCTCACCAGTTGTGGCACATGGGCTTAGCTGTCCTGCAGCATGTGGGACCGTAGTTCCCTGACCAGAGATCGAACCTGCATCCCCTACACTGGAAGGTATATTCTCAACCACTGGACCTCCAGGGAAGTCCCAAGATTAATCCTTTACTCTTGATTTGACTTTACATTGTGGGCCTTTTTGTAATATTTTAAATTAAACACAACTCTTTTTCCTCTAAAAACAAATCAAGCAAAGCCATGCTTCCTTAATGAATCCCACACCCACAAAATGTTGAAACCAGGAAGTAAGCTACCCAGATGTATAAAGAAACCCACTCTAGCAATAACTTTCTCCTTAAGAATTTATGGTGTTTTCATATCTATCATCTCATTCCTTACAACATCTTTCTATAAAACTTAATTACTACATTTCATGATTAGTCATAGTTTCCAAAGACTGCTATTTCTAAACTAGCTCATCCAAAGAACCTCCAGGAGGAGAGAAAGATTTATTTCATCATCTTAGATTTAGCGCAGTTTTTTCCTAAATAAAAACAACTGAAGGGTGGAGAGTATACATTCTAATCGAATATAATTCTAACTCATACTTACACCCCAGTGGCTTTTTACAAAGGAGTGCTTCTTTCCATTCTGACACTACTGCCTGCTCTCTCCTCTCCCTCATTTTTCTTAAAGAAAAGTTGGGTAGATTCTAGAATCATGATCAAGTGAATTTCTCCATAATGTTTACAGCATGCAATGCATATACACGTGCACATGTGCCTGTTTGTTTATTTATTAGAAAAGCTACAATATTATGTCATAATTACAATATTGTGCTCAGGTGCTCAGTTGTTCAGTCGTGTCCAACTCCTTGTGATCCTATGGACTATAGATCACCAGGTTCCTCTGTCCTTGGGATTTTTCAGGCAAGAATACTGGAATGGGTTGCCATTTCCTCCTCCAGGGTATCTTCCCAACCCAGTGATGGAACCTGCATCTCCTGAATTGCAATATTATGTCTTCTTTATTAAAGCCTGGTGATTCTGCAAGCCCAGGCAAAAAGAATTTGTGTCATTTTCACTGGGATTCCACAAGATGTTAATTTCTCACAATTTTCTTTTCTTAAAAATTAGTGACTAGGGACTTCCTTAGCAGTTCAGTGGCTAGGACTTTGCACTTTCACTAGTGAGGGCCCAGGTTGGATCCCTGGTTGGGGAACTAAGATCCCACAAGCTGCACAGTGCAGCCAAAAAAAAATTTTTTAATCCCCCCAAAAATTAGTAAGCAAAGCAACACTTGCAATTATACAGAAAGAAATACTGCTACCATACCTTTAAACATAACTAGGCCAGTAATTAGACTCCAAGTTTGACAATGAAATTAGCCTCGGGCGGTTTCACAGGTACCCATCTCATTCAACATGTCTTTAACCAGTGCCGGCATTAATTTTCATGGCATTTGCTAGCTATTCACTGCAGCAAGGGAAAGCAGTGGAAAGAGGTATCTTCAGAATCTCAAAAGTAAAAGGACACTAAGACTTACCCAAAATGCACAATTGTGGCCCCCTGTTGTGGATCAGACTTACCTGGAATAAGAGGTCTTATTATGGTGTCCAAATGTCCCCTTTAACTACCTGAAAGCTTTCACTTTTGTACAAAAGATGAGTAAAATATAGATTTTCACCACTCATTATTTAACCTTATTATCATGCAGAAGATCACACTGATGCAAATTACCCACACTGGTACCAACTCATCAAGCAATGTTTGCTCTTACTATGAAACACATATTCCACCCCTTTGCCAAAAAGCTGTCCCTGTGATTAAAAAGGGTTCTTAGAAAAAGGAACGCAATCCGCATTGAAAACGAGAACTATCACTGAGTCTCCAATCTTTTCTTTTTCTCAGATGAGAAAGATATGAATTGAGAAATATCTTTATTTTCTTCCAGACACCTATCAAATAGGGCATCAGGGAGAAGCTGCATAGAAGCCTCACATGGAGAACTTCTTTAATTTGTATTGAACATTGTGATTATCACCAATGAGTTCACAGGTGATGCACAATTTCTCTCTGTATGTAACAAGTGGTGCTGGGCAACAAACACTCTGTCATCCTAAGATGTGTATTAGTTTGCTTGAGCTGCCATAACAAAGCATTACAGATTGGGAGACTTAAACAGCAGAACTGTGTTGGCTCACAGTTATGGAGGCTAGAAATCCAAACTTGAGATGTCACCAGGGGTGATTCCATTGGAGAAGGAAATGGCAACCCACTCCAGTGTTCTTGCCTGGAGAATCCTAGGGACGGGCAAGCCTGGTGGGCTGTCGTCTATGGGGTCACACAGAGTCAGACACGACTGACATGACTTAGCAGCAGCAGCAGCAGCAGGGTTGATTCTATCTGAGGGCTCCAAGGGAGAATATGTCCCAGGCCTCTTTCCTTGGTTTTAGATAGCTGTATTCTCCCTACATCTCTTCATATTTTTTTACCTTTATGTGCACTTCCATGTCCAAATTTCCCCTTCTTTAGAGGACACCAGTCATGTTGCATTAGGGCTCACTCTAATGACCTCATTTCAACTTGATTATCTCCATAAAGATTCTATCTCCACATACAGTCACATTCTGAAATGACAGGGAGTTGGGACTTCAACATATGAATTTAGAGTGGACACGGCTTAGCCCATAATAAGACACTGCTAGCTAAGTATCATGCACAATTTAGGGGAACTGGGCCATGTCTTATGCAGCAAGTTATTGATTTTGATCATCACCAAATTTTAAAAAGAATCTGGTACAGATTGTTGTTCAGTCGCTAAGTTGTGTCCAACTCTTTGTGACTCCATGGACTATAGCCCGTCAGTCTCCTCTGTTCATGGAATTCTCCAGGCAAGAATACTGGAGTGGGTAGCCATTCCCTTCTCCAGGTACAGATAGAGGAGTTCTAAATAGCTTAAGATCCCAAATTCTGCCCTCAAACACTAACCAATTTAATTGAGAAACTGGATACATGCACAAAATAAATAACAATACAATGTACTTGTGATGAAGAGTAAGATAAAATTTTATAAACTGAATGATACTTTCATTTCCTTTTAATTTTAATTATACATTTATCAGTACAACCAAATGTTTGAGCAGCAGCCATCACAGCCATGACTTAATCAGAATGATTAGACACCAAGTACAAATGGAAAAACCACCTGGAAATTGCCTTTAAGTCTAATAGGCCAGTATCAGAGATCAATGTACAATAATATATCAACAGAATCTTTATGTCTTGTTTACCCACTCTGAATGCCAGTTTCTACACTTGTGCTAGCAAGTGATACAGCTGCCAGCTGTTATACAGGTCATTTTATTTGGTTTTCCAACACCAAAACGTGTATTATACATTTACAAATGTTGATGATGAAGTCCAGGAACCTTTAGTTGACATGGTCAAGGTTTTACCATAACTTGGCACTGAAAACAGGTCAAGATTTTGGGTTCTTTCTGCTTCTGAGCACTGCCCTGCTTCTCATAAAGTTGAAGGACTGCAACTGTAGGAAATTCATAAAGAGATGGGAAAACCAGACCACCTTACTTGCCTCCCTGGAAACCTGTATGCAAGACAAAAAGCAACAGTGTGAATCGGATACAGAACAACGAACTGGTTCAAAATTGAGAAAGGAATATGTCAAGGCTCTACAACATTATCATGAGAAATGCTAGGCAGGATGTAGCACAAGCTAGAATCAAGATTGCCAAGAGAAATATCAGTAACATCAGAGATGCAGATGACACCACCCTAATGGTAGAAAGAGACATCAGTTTGCCAACAAAGGTCCATATAGTCAAAGCTATGGTTTTTCCAGTAGTCATGTATGCATGTGAGAGTTGGTCCATAAAGAAGGCTGAACACTGAAGAGCTGATGCTTTTGAACTGTGGTGCTGGAGAAGACTCTTGAGAGTCTTTTGGACAACAAAGAGATCAAACCAGTCAACCTAAAGGAAATCAACCCTGAATATTCATTGGAAGGACTGATGCTGAAGCTGAAGCTCCAATACTTTGGCCATCTGACACAAAGAGCTGACTCTTTGGAAAAGAACCTGATGATGGGAAAGACTGGGGGCAGAAGGAGAAGGGGGTGACAGAGGATGAGATGGTTGGATGGCATCATAGACTTAATGAACGTAAGTTTGAGCAAACTCTGGGGGCTGGTGAAGGACAGGGCAGGCCAGTGTGCTGCTTCTACAGGGTTGCAAAGAGTCGGACAGGACTGAGCAACTGAACAACAGCAGCAAGGACTGCAAACCTTTCATGGATAACGCTGCTTTGTAAAGTTTCTCAGCCCATCTGCACCTGATCCAGGCAGCTGTCTCATAAACGTGTTTTGTGGGCCACAAGGCCAATCAGTGAAAGGTTGTGACTGAATCAATAACAACTCAAAATGAATCTTCTACCAATGTCGGGTCAGGAGCTATCTACCCATATTCTTATATGAAAAATGTACTTGTAAATTATATTATAGACAGCCCACTGAAAATACAAACAAGAATAAAAATACTGTATTTTTTGGAACCATTTCTGTTTCCATAGCCTTGATGCCATGTTTACAAACCTGTTGCTATAGTTTCATAAACTTGAACAACAGGTTCCTACATGTATGGGTCTTGTTGCTACTAACTGTAAGAAATAGATACAGAATTGAACAGTCATGGAGGAGAGAGAGAAATACAACACAACAGTCATTGGAGTAGTTGAGCTTACGTACTAGTGATTCTCAAACCAGAGTCGTCCTGTCCCTAGGGAGACCTCAGAATCACCTGCCACTATATATTATGTCCTAGGATGATGACAATGATCCCTCACAGCCTCGTGCTCTTTCACTAATGTATTTTTTCACTAGTGTAATTTTTCTTATCAAGAGGTGGGCTTCCCAGGTGGCGCTGATGGTAAAGCATCCACCTACAATACAGGAGATAGAAGAGATGCGTGTTCAGTGCCTGGGTTGAGAAGATCCCCTGGAGAAGGGCATAGCAATTCATTTCAGTATTTGTCTGGAGAATTCCATGGACAGAGGAGCCTGGCAGGCTACATTCCATAGGGTCAAAAAGAGTCAGACACGACCAGAGTGACTTAGCACGAATGCATGCTTATCACAAGGTGTGCCTATTTCCACTCCACTTAAAGCTGGGCTGTCCCTGTGACTTATTTTGACTTTGGCGCTTTCTGAGTTTTGGACCTACATCCTAAGAGAACTTACAACATCTGTTTTTACCTTCTTGGAAGCCAGATACCATGGAAAAAAGCTGAGGTGGAATGATGAAGTACCATGTGGACAGAGAATGCTCCCAGCCCCCTAAGCATCTTTAACAAGGCCCCAGATATGATGGTTTGACTGAAGGCATCTTGGACCTTCCCACCTCCCAACTGCCGGCTGAACGCACAGCTGAGTGCAGCAACCTGAGGGAGCCCAGGGAACACTAACAGAAGATCCATTATGCCAAACCACACGATCATGAGAAATTAAATGGTTGTTGCTTAAAACCACTCAGTTTGGGAATGATTTGCAACAAGAATAAATACCCGTAACACCTGAGAGCTTTTCTGAAAAACCCACGCACCCCCAACTTCCTCCCTTGAACTCTGTTGTACTACTTACCTTCCTAGGAACTTGAGATTTATCAAGTAAGAATCAATAACATGACCTTTTCTTGCTCTCAGTTTGTTCAAGCGAAGATAATTAGCCATAGTACAAGCCACCTTGCGGTAAGCGCCAAAGTATAAATGTGCAAGAATTTTGTTCTTTATCAGAAGTGACCTTCACCCCTGTCAAAAAAGTTGAGAATTTCTGCTTCAAAGAACCACTGAAAATTATTCTCATTCAACAATATTAAAAAAAAAAAATCAAACCGATTTTAAAAATGGGCAAAAGACTTGACATTTCTTCAAAGAACATAATCAAATGGCCAAAAAGCATGTGACAAGATGATTAACATCGCTAGTTATAAGGGAAATGTGCATTAAAATCATAATAAAATGCCACCTTACATCCATTAAGATCAGATCAGATCAGTCGCTCAGTCGTGTCCGACTCTTTGTGACCCTATAAATCGCAGCACGCCAGGCCTCCCTGTCCATCACAAACTCCCGGAGTTCACTCACACTCGCGTCCATTGAGTCAGTGATGCCATCCAGCCATCTCATCCTCTGTCGTCCCCTTCTCCTCTTGCCCCCAATCCCTCCCAGCATCAGAGTCTTTTCCAATGAGTCAACTCTTCGCATGAGGTGGCCAAAGTACTGGAGTTTCAGCTTTAGCATCATTCCTTCCAAAGAAATCCCAGGGCTGATCTGCTTCAGAATGGACTGGTTGGATTTCCTTGCAGTCCAAGGGACTCTCAAGAGTCTTCTCCAACACCACAGTTCAAAAGCATCAATTTTTTGGCGCTCAGCCTTCTTCACAGTCCAACTCTCACATCCATACATGACCACAGGAAAAACCATAGCCTTGACTAGATGAACTTTGTTGGCAAAGTAATGTCTCTGCTTTTGAATATGCTATCTAGGTTGGTCATAACCTTCCTTCCCAGGAGTAAGCATCTTTTAATTTCATGACTGCAGTCACCATCTGCAGTGATTTTGGAGCCCAGAAAAATAAAGTCTGACACTGTTTCCACTGTTTCCCCATCTATTTGCCATGAAGTGATGGGATCGGATGCCATGATCTTCATTTTCTGAATGTTGAGCTTTAAGCCAGCTTTTTCACTCTCCACTTTCACTTTCTTCAAGAGGCCTTTGAGTTCCTCTTCACTTTCTGCCATAAGGGTGGTGTCATCTGCATATCTGAGGTTATTGATATTTCTCCGGGCAATCTTGATTCCAGTTTGTGTTTCTTCCAGTCCAGCGTTTCTTGTGATGTACTCTGCATATAAGTTAAGTAAACAGGGTGACAATATACAGCCTTGACGAACTCCTTTTCCTATTTGGAACCAGTCTATTGTTCCATGTCCAGTTCTAACTGTTGCTTCCTGACCTGCATACAAATTTCTCAAGAGGCAGATCAGGTGGTCTGGGATTCCCATCTCTTGAAGAATTTTCCACAGTTTATTGTGATCCACACAGTCAAAGGCTTTGGCATAGTCAATAAAGCAGAAATAGATATTTTTCTGGAACTCTCTTGCTTTTTCCATGATCCAGCAGATGTTCGCAATTTGATCTCTGGTTCCTCTGCCTTTTCTAAAACCAGCTTGGACATCAGGAAGTTCACGGTTCACATAGGGCTGAAGCCTGGCTTAGAGAATTTTAAGCATTACTTTACTAGTGTGTGCTGTGAGATGAGTGCAATTGTGCGGTAGTTTGAGCATTCTTTGGCATTGCCTTTCTTTGGGATTGGAATGAAAACTGCCCTTTTCCAGTCCTGTGGCCACTGCTGAGTTTTCCAAATTTGCTGGCATATTGAGTGCAGCACTTTCACAGCATCATCTTTCAGGATTTGGAATAGCTCAACTGGAATTCCATCACCTCCACTAGCTTTGTTCGTAGTGATGCTTTCTAAGGTCCACTTGACTTCACATTCCAGGATGTCTGGCTCTAGGTCAGTGATCACACCATTGTGATTATCTGGGTCGTGAAGATCTTTTTTGTACAGTTCTTCTGTATATTCTTGCCTTCTCTTCTTAATATCTTCTGCTTCTGTTAGGTCCATACCATTTCTGTCCTTTATCGAGCTGGTGAAATGAAATGTTCCTTTGGTATCTCTGATTTTCTTGAAGAGATCCCTAGTCTTTCCCATTCTGTTGTTTTCCTCTATTTCTTTGCATTGATCGCTGAAGAAGGCTTTCTTATCTCTTCTTGCTATTCTTTGAAACTCTAGCTACTATCAAAAAAAAAGAAAAGAACAAGTGTTGACAAGGATGTGGAAAAATTGGATCTCTTGAGTATAGTTGGTGGGAATGTAGGATGATGCATGTAATGTGGAAGAGTATGGTGGTTCTGAAAAAATTAAATACAGACCTAGCAATTCTCCTTCTAGGTATATATCTGGAAAAAAAATGAAAGCACTAACTTGAAAAGACTGGTGCACCATGAGGTTCTTGGTAGCACTAGTTACAATAGCCAAGATTAAGGAAGTAAGCCCAAAGGTCCATCCCAGACAATGAATAAAAAATAAAAATATGTGATATATAAATATAGATACATACATAATAGAATATTCTTCAGCCATAAAAATAATTAAATTATATCATTTGAAACAACATGGATAGACTTAAAGAATAATATGTTTAGTCAAATAAGACAAATACTGTATGGTATCACTTATATGAGGAACCTAAAAAATAAACAGCAAATATATGTAGTAAAACTGAAACAGACTCATAGACATACAAAGTAAACTAGTGGTTACCAGAGTGGAGATAGTGGAGGAGGAAAGTTAGGATATGGGATTAAGAGATACAAATTACTCTGTGTTAAACAGATAAGCAACAAGAAATGGCTATAATTTCCTGTGCTGTTTATATATGCTATGTATACAGATAGCACAGGAAATTATAGCTATCATGTGATAACTTTTCAGTTCAGTTCAGTCGCTCAGTCCTGTCCAACTCTTTGTGACCCCATGAATTGCAGCACAATAGGCTTCCCTGCCCATCACCAAATCCCGGAGCTTATTCAAATTAATGTCCATCGAGGCAGTGATGACATCCAACTATCTCATCCTCTGTCATCCCCTATTCCTTCTGCCTTCAATCTTTCCCAACCTCAGGGTCTTTTCAAATGAGTCAGTTCCTTGCATCAGGTGGCCAAAGTATTGGAGTTTCAGCTTCAGCCTCAGTCCTTCCAATGAATACTCAGGACTGATTTCCTTTAGGATAGGCTGGTTGGATATCCTTGCAGTCTAAGGGACTCTCAAGTCTCCAACACCATAGTTCAAAAGCATCAATTCTTTGGCACTCAGCTTTCCTTATGGTCCAACTCTCACATCCATACCTGACTACTGGAAAAACCAGAGCCTTGACTAGACAGACCTTTGTTGGCAAAGTCATGTCTCTGCTTTTCAATATGGAACTGCAGCTCTTGAACCCTCGCACCACAACTACTGAACCCGCACACCTTAGAGCCTGGGCTGCAGAAGAGAAGCCACCACCATGAGAAGCCCGTGCACTGCAACTAGAGAGTAACTCCCATTTGCCACAACTACAGAAAAGCCTGCACAGTCAAAATTAAATAAATAAATAAAATTATCTTTTAAAAAGAAAGCATTCCTTAAAAAATAAATAAAATAACATTTGGCACAAATGAACTTATCTACAAAACAGAAACAGACCCACAGACATAGGGAACAGATTTGTGGTTGCCAAGGGGGAGGGGTGGATTGGGAGTTTCGGATTAGTAGATGCAGCTAGTATACATAGGATGGATAAACAACAAGGTCCTTCTATATAGCCCACGGAGCTATATTCAATATCCTATTAAACCATAATGGAAAAGCTTGTATAATTATAACTGGATCACTTTGCTCTATGACAAAAATTAACACAACATTGTAAAGCAACTATACTTTCATAAAAAAAAAAAAAAGGCCATTTCGGGGTATGTGCGTCTGAACCATAGTGACTCTAGTGTGTCAGCTCCATCTTAGACCCACAGTCCTACCACTCACTTGTCTATGTATCTGAACTTTATCCTATTCACAAGGAATGAGCCCAAGCCCGATAAGTTCCCCATCTATTTTCACCCTTGCCTTTGTCTGATATGAAAACTGGGAGAGTGCCTTTTTCTGATACAGATGTTAATGGTCATGAGACACCTGTGGGGGAAGGAAAAGATCTCAGCTCCAGTCAGTACAGACATGTTTCTCACTTTATAGTCAAATACTACTTTCAGTTTTGTTCCTTTTAAATCTTCCAATACCCATTTCGGTGGTGCACAGTGCAGCTGCCAATGCTTCTGGATTTTCAGTCTTCCTGCCCGATCTTTCCTGCCTGTATGTAACCTACCCACAACAAACTTCATAATTGTACTTCTTGGAGTTGTACACTTAGTTTTTCAGTCTCAAAGTTCCTTCTCAGTTATATTATTTAATATCTCTGTCTCTCACCAAGATGAGAGGGAAGCCTTTATGAATGGACTTAAGTGTTTTGTCCTTACGAAAAAAAACTCTCAGCAGCCTCCTTCACCTCCTTTCTCCATGTGATAATATAGTGAAAAGACAGCCATCTGCAACCCTGAAGATACTTCTTACCAGAACCCAACACTGTGGGCAATCTGACCTCACACTTCCCCTTCTGGAACTGCAATTAGCCTCTGCTGCTCATAAGCCACTCAGGCTTTGGTGTTTTGTTACAGCAGCTCACATTGACTAGGTCAGAAATTGGTACTCAGAGGTGAGGGTGTGCTGCTGTAAGGAATACCTGAAAGTGTGAAAGGAGCTTTGGAACTGGGTAACAGGTGGAATCTGGAAGAGCATAGAGGTACATGCTAGAAAAAGCCTCTATTGCCACAAGCAGACTATTAAGGGCAGTGGTGCTGAGAGCTCACAAAGGAGAGGAGATCTCCAGGGAAAGCTCCACCTTCTGAGAGATGACCTAACTAGCCACAAACAGAGTGCTGGCAGAGGTGGACAGTCGAGGCTATCCTAATGAGGTCTCAGACAGAAACGAGGAAGATGTTATTGAACAACGGATGAAAGGCAATCCTTGTTAAACAAAGTGGCAAAGAACTTGGCTCCATTGTGAAAGGTAGAGTTTGTGAGTGATGACATCGGATAGTTAGCTGAAGTGATTTCTAAGCAGAGTGTTAAAGGCAGAGACTTCTGAAAAGAATCGTTAAGCAAAAAGAAACTAGTTTTAAGATTTGGAAAACTCTCAGCCTGTGGATATTACAAAAGATGAGAGCCCATTAGGAAGGGAACACTAGAGTGTGGTCAAGTGACCATTTGATAAAGATTTTAGTCTGAGTATGAACCATGGACCTAGTCAGCTATCTCAACAGAAGTCGGGCACTATTCTCCAAGCAAGTGGAAGAATGACCCCAAAGGCAATTCAGAAAGCATCCGAGCTGCCAGTCCACAACAATTCCAGAACAACAGAGAAGGGTTAGAGTGCAGAAGCGATCGCATGATTCCAAAGTCAAAAGACTGGTGCCTGTGGGCCCCATTGCAGCACAGGCTGCTCTGGCTGCCCCTCCAGGGGGTATAAGAGCAAATTTTAGCAGTCTCCCTGTGGGCCTCAGATGATGAAGAATCTTCTTGCAATGTGGGAGACCTGGGTTCGATCCCTGGGTCGGGAAGATCCCCTGGAGAAGGGAATGGCAACCCACTCCAGTACTCTTGACTGGAGAATTCCACAGACAAATGAGTCTGGTGGGCTACAGTCCATGGGGTCTCAAAGAGTCGGAAACAACTGAGAGACTAACACTTTCACTTTCATGTGGGCTGAATGGACTGCCTCCACCTGGGTTTCAAAGGATGAGACTGTCTAGCAGAGTCTCTGGCACAGGACCACAACCTGGCAGAGCCCCAGGATCCAAGCAGAAAGCTGCTTCAGGGCTGGTCCTCTGTGCCCATGGGTAACCCTGCCATCACAGTGGCCCTGGAAGGCACAGCACTAAGCCAAAGAGAACTATTCACAAACCTTAAGATCTCATGGAGTTTGGACTTACTCAGAATCAGTTGCCCCTCTTTTTTCTTATTTCTCCCTCTTGGGAAGGAATGTCTATCCTATGCCTGTCCCACCTTTATATTTTAGAAGCACATAACTTGTTTGGCTTCACAGATTCACAGCTAGAGAGGAACTGGCCTCAAAATGATTGTACCGTGAGTCTCATCCATATCTGATTTAGATGATATTCAGACAGACTTTGAACTTTATACTTTAGTTGATGCCAGACTGAGTTAAGACCTGAGGGAGCCAGCAGTGAGTGGACTGTTGTAGATTAAATGTTTGTGTACCCCAAAATTTATATGCTGAAGTATTAACCTCCATATGATGACATTAGAAATGAGGAGGCCTTTGAAAGGCGATTAGGTCATAAGGGCGAAGCTCCAGTGAATGAGATTGGTGCCCTTATAGAAAAGAACTCAGAGTTTTCGTTGCCCCTGGATCCATGTGAGGATAATGAGAAGTAACTAATCTATGAGGTAGGAAGTCGACCCTCATCGGGCACTAAATCTATTGGCACTCAGATCCTGGAATCCTCACACTTCATAACTGTGAAAAGTAAATTTCTATTGTTTATATGCTATCTAGCTATGGCATTCTATTATAGTAACCCAAACAAAATAAAACACAGGTGTTTTCTCCAATAAATTTCTCTCAATCTAGTCCCATCTTGACATCTGCTTCTCAGAAAACCCAAAATAATATATAGAGGAAAGGAGATAAAAATAACTGTTCTTATTCCTTTAGCCTAGTTTTTTTTTTTTTTAATTGGAATTCAACATTCACTCAACAAACATTTTTGAGCACCTAAGCAATGATCCATAGAGTAACCAAAATCAAATATCACAAAGGATTTCTTGGTTATGGTTCTTTTCCCAGGTTCTGTGGTTTTATATTGCATATGAATGACCCAGACTTGGTTCAGTATATTTTTTATAGAGAAATATTAGTTCTCATGGGGAACACATGTATGCTGGTGGTGGATTCATTTTGATGTTTGGCAAAACTAATACAATTATGTAAAGTTTAAAAATAAAATTAAATTAAAAAAATAAAAATAAACATTATATGATACTAAAGGAACAAAAATAAAGTTAACCTTTAAGGTTGTCCCAAATATTTCAAATATATTCATGTACAAAGAAAGAGAAAAGACTAAAAAAAAAAAAAAAAAAAACCAAGAAAATGAATATTGATTTCTTAGAGGTAGAAATTATGAATTAGAATTTTGAGTTATTTTCCATGTTTATATGGAACATGTAAACTCGCCATTATATTTTCTAATTATCAAAAATTTATGCAATAAACATTTTGGTAATGTGCAAGATTTCTGTTTTTGAGGTTACTATAGAAAGAGCTAAATTCTTTGAGGCAGATAAGAAAAGGTTACTTTCCAGTTTCAAAGACCTTGGCTAGACTCTTTTAGTGTGTTGCCATGGGAATAAAATAAAAATAAGAATTCCTATGACTTTTTTTAAGTCTAGAAAGAGTCATATACAGTGTTGAATCTCCTAGATTATCTGAATCATCCTTCTTCGATTTGATGTTAATGTTCCCATAAGTCTTACTGTTAAAACCAAGTTTAAGAGCTCTTTCTTACAAACTGTACTATAAACTATGAGAGGCCACTCTCTTATATATAAAAATAAACACACCCCCAATGCTCATTAACATTGGAAAACGTTTAAATTCAATATAATTCTCAAAAAAAAGAAAAATTCTGTGACAGCGATGTCTGTGTTTGAGGTGCACTTCTGCTCCCTTTCCACTACACTCTCACTTTTTTTCCTTCTTGGTCTTTCTTCATAAAAACTCATCTCTTCACCCTGGCTGCTTTTTTGCCCACAGCAATAAAGTCAGATGTGGCACAAGTCTGTACCTAAAAGATAAAAAGGAAAGGACATTACACTTTTATCCTTGGGAGGTTTCATTTTGCTTGCTTCATTATGTCTACAGCAAGCTAGTCTTTCAACATTTGTGCCATTCAATTTCTCAACCAGAATCCAGTCAAGAACGAAATATAAATTCTTTATAACTCTTGCCAACACCCTGAACAACCACTCAACTGGAGCTCCAGATTAAAAGACCCACTAGATATGGAAAAACACGAAGGTTACCATTAAAGAACTTCGGCACAAAGAAGTCATCAAGTAAGGAACAATAGTGTTATTAGAACAATGAAATAACTTTCTTTTCTTTAAGAAGACAAATTTCACTGCCTAGAGGACTACACAATTTTTAATTTCAAATAAAGAGCTCTGGGCCAAAATCTCCAGCTATAAACCCTTGCTATAATAGACTGGACCAAGACTGCTATGTCCAGGTAGCTCTCAGCGACCGGTGAGGACCATTTGATTTTGTGAGAAGGGAAGTACATTTGGAAAATACAGAGTCAATTTTGGAGGAACTAAGTAATTTTGTATGCATTTCTATGAATTTGACTAGTGTGCCCAGTCTCAAATTAATACATTAAAAAAAGAAATAACTGCTTTAATTACATAAAACCAACTAGACTTTAAATGCAAGCAATCTCATTTCACAATACAGAGTAACAAAGGCAAAACTAAAGGAGGTCATCATTACAAGGTTCTATATTAATTACTCACTTGTAATATAACAAAATTGGACTAAGAATTAAAGAAAGCAAAATACTAATCTCAGCTCCATTCTCTAGCAGCTGTACGAATTAGAGCAAGCAAATTGAAATTCCTTGTCAGTTTCCTCATCTACAAAATGGTTTTTTTATACCTTCTCTGTCAACATCAAGGAATAATTTGATATCTGAATAAGAAAATGGCATAAAAGTGCTTTGAATATCATAAAGCAACAAGATAGAATGATATAATGCTCTCTCCATCTCTCTTTCACCCACACACACAGATCTCAGTTCAGTTCCGTTGCTCAGTTGTGTCCGACTCTTTGTGACCCCTTAGACTAAAGCATACCATGCTTCCCTGTCCATCACCAATTTATCAAAGCCAGGTATGAAGTGTAACTTGGGTGAAAAAAGAAATAAAAATATTTAAGAGAAAATTTAAGATATTTGTTATCTAATTAAAGAAAATAAATCTGTTTTATGTTAATATTTAATATGATTTCAATAGATAAACTATTTTATTTAATATGCATATATGATAAAAATAATAAAATTAGAACTTTACCATATACCATTCACCAAAATAAAATCTATTTGACATAAACAATGAATTTTTTTAAAATTTAAACTAACCAGAAAAAAAAATAATCTCTCATATGAAAAGGAAAGCCTTCTAAACATAAAAGGAAAAGTAAAAACTGTAAAACAAATCATTGTTAAAATTTAATAATAAAAATTTAAAATGTCTGCATATCATAACAATATCATAAAAAATTAAAAGGCAAATGACAACATGCGGCAATATCTATAATATGCTAACAAAAGATTGGCATTCTTAACATATAAATAACTCAAAATCAATTAATATAAAGATTACAATCAAAAATTTGATGACAGTTCACAAAAGAATATAGTTAATAAACATATCTTTGAACTGTCAATTTTCACCATAAGAAAACCTGTAAATTAAAATAAAGCATAATCATTTTTCTCCTATGAACTTACAATTTCAAGAAACCAAGCACAATTATAAATGGCTGATGAGAGTTTAATTTGTTAAAGCATTTCTGAAAGGTCATTTGGCCATATAAATTATTTTACGTGTTTAAGACAAATTTGCTGAGTGCCAAATAAAAGATACTCTGCTGCAGACTGGAGAGACAGCAAGATGTGAAAAATTTCCCTTATGATCTGACGGGGAGAAGCCATCATTAAATCGTTTTACAAATAGTTACAGTAATGTAGTAACGGTGTGAGATGACAACTGGAAAAAGGAAATGGACTTGAGATGTATTCTGGATGCAGAAGTCATAGACCTTGATGTGAGATGTGAGGTATCTGCTATCAAGAACAAGTTTCTAACAAGCAATTGATCAACAGCACAACTGAGTAGATGGTGGCTCTTTGACTGGACAGGGTAAGAAGGAAAAGGCTGAGGAGGGAAAAGTTGACCAGATGTGAAAATGTTGGGTGTGACACTCTTGGGAGAATTTCAAAGATGTGAGGAACAGGTCAGAAAAGAGATCTGTTTGGGAAATAGAAATTTGTGAGTTGTCAACCTAGAGTTTATATTTAAGGCCATTAGTATAGAAAGATAGGCTAAGAAAAGAGAACAGAGGGAGAAAGGGATACTGCTGTTGGAACTGCTGAGTTGTGAAGAAAAAGAATCTTGTGGATGTAACACTTGTGAGAAGTCAAGTGAATGCAAGAATGAAAAGCATTTTAGGGGGATTTCCCTGGTGGTCCAGTGGTTAAGGCTCCACATTCCCAATGCCAGGGACCAGGCTTCGATCCCTGGTCAGGGAACTAGATCTCACATGCCCCAGTGAAGTTGGAAGATTCCTGTGTGCCATCACTAAGACCTGGTGCAGTCTAATTAATTAAAAATTTTAGAAAATAAAATGATTTTTATTAAAAAAAAAAAAACTTTAAAGTAACCTTGGGATTTTGCAGCCTGGGGATCATTGGTATTTCAGTAAAACAGTTTCAATTACTCTATTTCTAGGAATTTATTCTCAAGAAATAATTACAATATTGTAAAGTAAAAAAATAATAAATAATAAAAAAGAAATAAAATGAAAAAAAAAGAAATAATTAGATTACAGAATGCATTAGGTAGAAAGGTGTCACAGAATTTTTTATAATAAGAAAACACAGAAAGCAATCTAAATGACTGAAAATAATTAATTAAACTATGCTTCTATAAATAGAATGCTATTAAGTCACTTAAAATGTTTTTGAAGATGTATAGTGTACAGGAAACTTTTCAGGATATTTTTAGAACAGTAGAATACAAAAGACTATGGCATGATTTCAAATCTTGTAAAAAAAATCACAAATACAGAATTCCACATAAAATATATTTAAAGACAATATATCAAACTTATCTCTCTATAAAGTTATGAATGATTTCTATTGTTTTTTTTAAGTTTTCCTAATATTTCTATTGTGACTGTGTATTACTTTAATAGGGAAGAAACTATAAATTATATATGTTTCAATAAGAGGTTGCCTATGTACCTCCGAGCATCCTACAGTTTTAGTGATATTAAAATCATTTTTCACAATTCAAGTATCTTTCAAATGATGTGTCTGACCAATCAAAGATGTTTTTCATTTTTATACTAAAGGTAGAAAATATTGATCCAATATTTTTTCATATGTCAAAAATTCAGAAATAACAATATTAAAGCCACCAAATCAAAAAATGGTATTTAGTAATAGTTTATTATATATATAAGAACAGTTTGCAACGTAGGTGCTTTCAAAGATCATGGCATCCAGTCCCATCACTTCATGGGAAATAGATGGGGAAACAGTGGAAACAGTGTCAGACTTTATTTTTGGGGGGCTCCAAAATCACTGTAGATGGTGACTGAAGCCATGAAACTAAAAGACATTTACTCCTTGGAAGGAAAGTTATGACCAACCTAGATAGCATATTCAAAAGCAGAGACATTACTTTGCCAGCAAAGGTCCGTCTAGTCAAGGCTTGGAGAAGGCAATGGCACCCCACTCCAGTACTCCTGCCTGGAAAATCCCATGGACGGAGGAGCCTGGTAGGCTGCAGTCCATGGGGTCGCTGAGGGTCGGACACGACTGACAGACTTCACTTTCATTTTCACTTTCATGCACTGGAGAAGGAAATGGCAACCCACTCCAGTGTTCTTGCCTGGAGAATCCCAGGGATGGAGGAGCCTGGTGTGCTGCCGTCTATGGGGTCGCACAAAGTCGGACACGACTGAAGTGACTTAGCAGTCAAGGCTATGATTTTTCCTGTGGTCATGTATGGATGTGAGAGTTGGACTGTGAAGAAGGCTGAGCACCGAAGAATTGATGCTTTTGAACTGTGGTGTTGGAGAAGACTCTTGAGAGTCCCTTGGACTGCAAGGAGATCCAACCAGTCCATTCTGAAGGAGATCAGCCCTGGGATTTCTTTGGAAGGAATGATGCTAAAGCTGAAACCCCAGTACTTTGGCCACCTCATGCGAAGACTTGACTCATTGGAAAAGACTCTGATGCTGGGAGGGATTGGGGGCAGGAGGAGAAGGGGATGACAGAGGATGAGATGGCTGGATGGCATCACTGACTCGATGGATGTGAGTCTGAGTGAACTCCAGGAGTTGGTGATGGACAGGGAGGCCTGGCGTGCTGCGATTCATGGGGGTCGAAGAGTCGGACACGACTGAGCGACTGAACTGAACTGAACTGAACTGATTTGCACTGTTGTGCCAATCTCTGCTGTACAACAAAGTGACTCGGTTATACACATATGTGCGTGCATGCATGCTCACATTCTTTTCTCTTTTTTTTTCTCTCCCATTATGGTTTATCACAGGATCTTGAATATAGTTCCCTGTTCTATACATTAGGAACACATGATTTACCCATTCTAAATGTAATAAGTTTGCTTCTACCAATCCCAGACTCCCAGTCCATCCCTCCCCCTCCCCCACCTCCCCCTTGGCAGCGCCAAGTCTGTTCTCTATGTCTGTGAGTTTGTTTCTGTTTTGCAGATAAGTTCATCTGTGCCATATTAATTCCAAGGCTGATATGAAGCTCCGGGGCATGAAGTTAAAAGATGGCTTATAAAGTGAAAATGAGAAAGTTGCTAACCTTTACAGTGAGGGTTTTCAGGAAGCAGGGTATTGGTTAAAAGGGATTATTTCAACAAATTTTAAGGAAGACAACTTGTTGCTTTTATGATGGACAGGGGCATTTATAAGAAATAACCTAAATTAAGGTTTGCCTATGTTCATGAAACAACTAGATTCACTTTGCTTAAATGGCTTAAATGGTTTTGTCTGCTCAGGATGTCTCAAGTTCGGTCTCCATTTTGTATTGAACACATAGAATAAATTTAGGTTATGAGGGAAATGGGAGAGAATGAATGATCCATGGGACAATCAAGGAGAAAGACTAGAAAATAAATGGTCTCCAAGATTTCTTACAAGTACCAAACCCTACACTTAGTAAGGCCAGTCCCTCACAGGAAGGGTTGCATAGAAATGAAGCTTCACTTCTTCTAAAGCCAGGACACCTGAATCTCTACTTCTTTAGAGGATTTTCCTGCTGACACTGCTAACTGGATAAAAAAGAGATCTTAAATTCCCTCCCAAGAGTTAAATTGCTACATCAATTTCTTTCCAAAGTGGAATGTTGTTATTGTTGTTCGGTCACCAAGTCGTGTCCAACTCTCTTTGACCCCATGAACTGCAGCACGCTGGCTTCTCTGTCCTTCATCATCTCCCAGAGTTTGCTCAAACTCCTGCCCATTGAGTTGGTGATGCCATCCAACCATCTCATCCTTTGTCGCCTTCTCCTCCTGCCTGCAATCTTTCTCAGCATCAGGGTCTTCGCCAATGAGTCGGCTCTTTACATCAAGTGGCCCAAGATGGAGCTTCAGCTTCAGCATGAGTCCTTCCAATGAATATTCAGGGTTGATTTCCTTTAGGATTGATTGCCTTGATCTCTTAGCTATCCAAGGGACTCTCAGGAGTCTTCTCCAACATCACAGTTGGAAAGCATAACTTCTTTGGTGCTCTGCCTTCTTTTTTATAAATTTCACTTTTTAATTTTATTTCACTTCCTTATTCTTATTTCACTTCTTTATTTTTCTTTATTTTATTTCACTTTTTCATTATTTTATTTCACTTCTTTATTTTTTATTTCACTTTCTTTCTAAAGAGGAATAAATGAAACTAAAACACAACCACTGAAAGAAAAGAACTGATCTAGATTCTTAGTTTCAGAACCCAATGTTCAAACCCATTCATTACCTGTCAGAATGACACTTAGGCAGGAGGCTTAGAGATCTAGATAAGATATTCCAACTAAAAAACAAGAGAGCAGGTTTTGAAAGGATCATTGAGTTTCTGGCCTAGAGAAAATCATTCTGGAAAAAAAAAAAAATCTGTCTCTCAACAATGTTACCATGCTTTCAAAATCAGAACTTAAAGTTTACAATACAAAACAATACCTACTTGCAAAAAAATTCATAGTAAAATAATTATAGATAATAAAGGTATTGCCCCCACAATACACACATACCCCTCTAATAGATGCCTACCTTTGCATTACAGGACTGAAGCCTTGGTGGCAAAAATTACCGCAGGTATACAGACAAATTCTTGAGGTAAGGAAACTCAAACTTGAGATTAAGAAGGATTCACAAGTGCCATACTTTTGGAGCACATTCATATGCACTTTTCTCTTTTCCATTCAGCTACATGTCCTCAAAAGTTCTCTAGCACTACTTAGTTCAATTAAAAATATCTTGCTTCTACTTCATTCAGGCTTCCCTGGTGGCTCAGAGGGTCTCTCCACAATGCGGGAGACCTGGGTTCGATTCCCAGGTTGGAAAGATCCCCTGGGGAAGGAAATGGCAACCCACTCTGGTACTCTTGCCTGGAAAATATGGACAGAGGAGCCCGGTAGGTTATAGTCCATGGGATCACGAAGAGTCACACACGACTAAGCAACTTCCCTTCTACTTCAATCTACCTTAAACAAAGGTTGTCTTTTTTTAATTTGTTTTACTTGCTTCAAAAGAAATTCTGTATTGAAACAAAGAACTTAATTTACAGTTATAAATTCATCTTTAATAATGTAAGGGCTTCCCTTATAGTTCAGTTGGTAAAGAATCTGCCTGCAATGCAGGAGATCCTGGGTCGATTCCTGGGTCAGGAAGATTCACTGCAGAAGGGATAGGCTATCCACTCCAGTACTTGTGGACTTCCCTGTGGCTCAGCTGGTAAAAAATTGGCCTTCAATGTGGGAGACCTGGGTTCGATCCCTGGGTTGGGACTGGAGAAGGGAAAGGCTAACCACTCCAATATTCTGGCCTGGAGAAGTCCATGAACAGTATAGTCCATGGGGTCACAAAGAGTCAAACATAATTGAGCGACTTTCACTTAATAACTTTAAAAATAAATACTAATAAGATAAATCTTATTTTCCTTACTAGCATTTATGATTAAATACTAATTTGTTTATTTTCTTGGGCTCCAAAATTACTGCAGATGATGACTGCAGTCATGAAATTAAAAGACGCTTACTTCTTGGAAGAAAAGCTATAACCAACCTTGACAGCATATTAAAAAGCAGAGATATTATTTTGCCAACAAAAGTCCATATAGTCAAAGCTGTGGTTTTTCCAGTATTCGTGTATGAATGTGAGAGCTGGACCATAAAGAAGTCTGAGCTCTGAAGAACTGATGCTTTCAAACTGTGATGTCAGAGAAGACTCCTGAGAGTCCCTTGGCCTACAAGGAGATAAAACCAGTCAGTCCTAAAGGAAATCAACCCTGAATATTCATTAGAATATGAATTAGATGCTGAAGCTGAAGCTTCAATACTTTTGCCACTTGATGTGAAGAGTCAACTCAGTGGAAAAGACCCTGATGCTGGAAAAGGACATCATGAAGGCAGGAGAAGGGGATGATAGAGGACAAGATTGTTGGATGGCATCACCAACTCAGTGGACATGAGTTTGAGCAAACTCCAGGAGATGGTGAAGGACAGGAAAGACTGGTGTGGTGTAGTTCATGGAGTTACAAAGAGTCAGACATGACTGAGCGACTGAACAACAACAACAATAAGGAAATTCAGTTTTTTTAATGGAAAGCATCCATTAGCACAACTAAGTTTGCAATGTGTTTAGAATATCTTGCTTATTAGCCTCACTGTCTCCCTTACTAAAAGCCTATCATTTTTTAGTTATACTTGACTTTCTGCCTCAATTCTTAAGAGATATTAAAAATCTACCTTCCATTTTGGCAGATTAATTTTCCTAAGTTCCAACTTTTAGAGTTTCAGAAGTTTTCATTAAGGTGAAATGTTATTAGAGTTTTGTTAAAATGATTTAGTCAACATCTCTTTTTATTACTATGGGCTCAGTTTCCAAAAGGCCTCTAAATTATATCTGCAAAGTATGATAGCCTTCTCAACAGACAAAATTGCTTATTTTCTACATAATGGTTAATTTCAACCACAGTAATATGAGAACTTATCTGAGATTTTAGAAGAGTTTGCCAACTTATTAAATCCAAATGAATCTTTCTCTTATTATTCACAAGCTGATAGCTATGTAAAACCTTAGCTTGATGTCAAAGAGGCAGACTATTTATTCTTTCATTTTACTTGCTCACTAAATCTAGACTAGCTTCCATACACAGACTAACTAGACCAGGATTTCCAAATGCAATGACCAGTGTCAGGAAAGTTGGGAATTTATGAGGAAAGCAGAACTACCCTGCACAGTAAGAGGATATGACCCATTCAAAGCAGGCAAGTGCCACTCGGCATCAGCCAACTTTTTCTAGGAGAGAGTATTGACCAGATGAAATCAGAGCTTTTGGTTCATCAAAAGAAGCCAGAAATTTGGATTTATATTAATATATCCATTCGCAACAAATACTATAAAAAAAAAAACTCTTGAGAATTAAGTCACAAATAAAAAATGTTTGTGCCCCATATTTTGCTGGGGCATCCCAGCTACCATTTTGTTATTTCTGGAGTAGGAAATCCCTAATGTGAAGCGAAATTCTATCTGCATCTGCTCCTTTAAAGGTATAAACCATAGTGTTTAAGTGTAATTACACTATCTGAAAGAAGAAATATTAATAATCACAGTTATAGTTTTATAAAATCAGAAAAAAGATTTAATCTACAACTAACATAAATGAAACATGAAATGGCTGGGTTTTTATAATGGAGATGAAGGAGAGCCTGGTTAAGAAAAGGGCAATGGGTTATAAGATGAGAAAGCCCAGATGCAGATTAAACAATGGTCAGGGATTTTTTTTTTTTTTTTTAATGCAACTAAACTAGATGTACTTGAGAAGCTATGAAGTTCTAGAGGTTCTTCAACAGTCCCAGGAAATAAGGATGAGGCTGCAAAAGCATTATCAATTTCTCAAAGTTGGAAGAGGCCAGCTCTGTTTTAAACAACTACTTCTATTGGCAACTTGGTGTAATAAGCCCCTAATCAATCAATCAACTAAGTACAGTATATGGGGAAAGTTGCTAACTTTTCCTTTCATTTACCATGTAGTATTAAATGTTATGCAAAGCATTGAAACATCTAAGAATCATATGATTAAACTGCCATCAAATCTTGGCAACCAAGAAGGAATCAAAGCAAAAGAGGAATTGTAATAGAACAGCAGCTGGTCTTTTTTGCAAGTCAGTTTGTTTATGGGTGTTGGGTAGCAAGCTAGAAAGTTCTTATAGGATTCAAAAGAGGGCCAAGTACCGAGGCAAGGGCACTGCCAGGTTCTAAATTATATATCCCAAGTACCACGAGGCCAGAACACCTCACACTTCAATTACATCTACTCTGACCACATTCACTCTTTGTTTCTTTTGATAATGTACAATGTTCTCATTCTCCTTCATTACCATAAGCTGGCTTGTACTACAGATAATGGTCTACACTTGAACAACTGGAGGACAGGAAATGGTTATGCTATTATCGCTAACATATGTAGCAGGGTCCTGATAGAAAGTACCAGCTTCATAAACTCTGATGTGAATTTGATGGGTGGTGGTGTTTCCCTAGTGCTTCCTGGTAGCTCCTTCTTGTCTGGCTATACCCAGTGAACATCTGGTTACCTTCTTATCTGGCTCTGCTGCCAGCTTTATCAAGAACAATCTCTCTCTTCTCCCATCAGAATCTGTCATCCAGAAAGTCTTTACAAAGTTTGCTTTTCATAGTACCCTTATGCAAGCTCCAAATTTGTGTCTTGGTATTGAAAATGGTCTTTTTATAAACTAGCTTTTTCTTCACCTTTCACAAATTATTCCTGATGCAAAATCCTCCCAATTTCTTATAAAACTGAAAACTATCCTAATGTAGTCAATAACCTTCCTAAGACTTTATGATGATAAAGACTTGAACTCTGTCACTTCTGAAGCTCCTGGGATTGCAAATTCCTGCCTCTTCAGGATTACTATTTAATTCCCTCTTATGGCATCATTTGGTCCTTAATAGGTATTGACTGTTCTTTCTGGCAGTTCAAAGACACCTTCATCCTTATAGCAATAGACAAGGTTTAATTTCCTTTCTTTCTGATAGAATAGCTGCCAAGAGAAATGGCACTGCTGAAAAGTGAACCTGATTCAATTCTCCATTTAGCTGGTGAATCCATGTGCTCAAGAGGGCATCCTGAATGTCTATCAGGGATCTCAGGAGAATACAGAATCTACCTTATTTGAACAGGCCCTTGACAAAAAGAGACCAGTGCTTCTCAAACTTTGGTGTGCATATGAATTACCTGGGGATCTGGTTAAATGCCCGTTCTGAATCAGGCATTTCTAAACACCTCCCAGCTGCTACTGCTACTGCTGGTCCACACAGACACTATTCTGAGTACTAATGATCCACACGTCTTTTGAACTCTTCCTCTGACACTTTTTTCAGTTTTCCATTTCTCCGAAGCACGCAGCCAATTGCTACATCTACTCCGGGCCACACTGCAACAACCCACCCAAGCCTGCCTCGCAGGTACTGGCCCACCTCACTTCCTCATTACTTTTTGTGTAATTCCTATAGGGACCTGTCCTCAGCAGGTCGCAACACTGCAAGAGAAAGCTAGTCAACTGACTGACATGAAATAGTCATAGCTGCTTTCTGAGCTATGCTTTATTTTATGAATCTCTACTTGGTCTAAGGGCAATGAGAGGAAAATTCTAGAGCAAGGGTAAGGGCTTTCTCTGGACTCCTTAAATCTCAACCCACTGAAGCTACCTAAATTCACCTGTGCCAGTTGCCTCACTTCTCTCTTGAATGTTATTACTATACTAGAAATCTCCTTTATCTGGCACCTCTCAAGTTCACCTGCCTAGAGTGACTCTGATTTTCCTTTTTACCTCCTAACCCCCAGGTGGAGATGCTGTGACAGCTAACTCAGGAACTGAGACCGTTAAAAATGTTGAAGTGATTCTGAAATGCTATCAGGCTTGGCAATATTACAGGGATGAATCAGACACAGAAATATGTTTAACTTTGAGTTGAAATGAGAATATCTTTATCGAAATTCCATTAAACCTGGCACTTTTCAGAGAGTTCCCCGACAAGAACAAAATTCAAACACAGTGTCTGCAAGCCTGCCAAGTTCTCTGTATCTGAATAACCTTCAATTTAGAGCTGGCCTGTATCACCGACTTCAGAAAATTACCTGTCATTCCAGTTTTGCTTCTTGTGTAATTTGGGTTTTGTTATAGTCAAGTTCAAGTATCATTTACAACATAAAATTAAGATTCCTTTATGGTCATTATGTTAACCTCCATAAGCATACATGCCCATGGATGGGAAAGAGAAGAGATTTTAAATTTGAAAATTTTTAAATATTGCATGATCAACTGCTCATGTACCAACAAATAAGAACCACCAGCAAGAACCTCAATTTTAGATGTATTTGTCCCTGAAAAATGTTTTTAAGCAGAGTCAAAGGTTGGGACATCGGTAAGCTGGATGAGTGTGCCCTGTCTCTTTCATAGATTAGCCATCAACAGAAACAGAAAGGAGAGGTCAAGTCAACAAGAGGTGAGCCATAACGTTAGGCAATGAAAAATAAGAGGATTACCAGGATGGGAATCAGAGACAGGAAGATATTTGTCTAGGATTTCCTCCATAACCCACAGCATGATTATGATTACACCTTTTATATTTGCTTCTTTAAACAAAGATTATCCCGATTGTCCTAATGATGTTTTCAACAATTACTTAGAAAAGCACTGCCTTACTTTCCTAATTAGGCATTAGGCAAACAAAAATAGGATCTGATTTTACAGTATTGACAGAATGAACTCAGCCACAACCCAGAGTCAACAGAGCAGAGTATCGACAGACACAGACCAACAGCCTCCTCTCCTGAACCCTGAAAGGTACATTAAGTGTTTCTTAGCATTTCTGATTTTGGAACTCACCATTTCCTTTGAGTACAAAAAAGGTTAATGCTAAAAATCTTCCTGAAAGAGCATACACTGTGCAAGACAGAGCAATGTGAGAGACCTCCAGTAATTTGGAATATGTCTAAAGCTGAACAGTCTAAAAAGCTTGGTATGCTTAGGACTTCCCTGGTGGTCCAGTGGTTAAGGCTTCACCTTTCAATGTAGGGGGGAGGGGTGTGGGTTTGATCCTTGATCAGGGAGCTAAGATCCCACATGCCTTGCAACCAGAAAAAAAAAAGAAAAGAAAACAGAAGCAATATTGTAACAAATTACATAAAGGCTTTTTAAAAAATGGTCCACATTAAAAAAACAATGCTGGTATGCTCAATCTCACCAAATTTCTGTCACCTATGTGACTTGGATTTATCAAGAAAACTCCCAGCTAACTTCTAGGCTCTGGCTTAGAAGGAATGAGCAGGAAATCATTAGTTATGAAGCATAGAAAGCAAGCACGTGCTGGGAAGTTATATAAATCCAACTAACTTTCAAGATCCAGATTTAAAGCTAGAATCCTGGGATAGTCTCTTAATCCCTTCCACCAGCAGCCTGGGTAGGATATGAACAAAAGGAACAATGGAGCCAACACAGGTTGTAAATCTATTGTGATGGATTTCTCAGCAGCCTTGGAGGCTAGAGAGAGAACTCAATGGTAGAAGGCTGGAAGTCTGCACCTGTCTGCACCTTTTTCCACCTAGCAGCTGGAAAAAGTAATCCCAGAGTCATCAGCAGCCTCTGCCTTTTGCTTTATGTGAATCGTCTGCAGGTGCTCACTTATCATGCTTAATAAGTATCTGTGAGGTGTCTGTCACGTGCAGGGTCTGGTCAGACAGAAAGAAACAGGTGTACAGCAAGGTCCTTTCCCTGTCACACCCTAGTTTCCTTTATCTCTAACACCATTCAACCCCTTGGCCTCCTGAAAATCCTCAGTGAGCATCTGTTAAAAAGGCACACAGACCAGAACTGAGAAAGGGAACATTTCAATAGATTAAAGGACAGGAGCCAACAGATTCACTTATGAATTAAATAGAAAAAAATGGAAGAAAGAATCATACACAGAGGTTGGTTTAGTTAGTTTGGAAACTAATCAAGCTACCATCAGTATTATCTGGATTTTAAAGACTTGGCATTTTCAGAAATTGCCGTCTCTTAATTATATGATGCCCAAAGCTTTCCTTTCTGAAAATTACTAATTCATGAAGTAAAAGATGTTCTATATGTAATAAATGAAAAGATGTACTTCTCCTTTAATTTTGCACTAACATGAAATCTGATTTCTTCTGTTTGGAAACACACTTATCAAAATGCAGTTTTATAAATATTACCCAAAATATATTACTTTCTGTCATTTCATCAGACAGTGGGCCTAGAGTAAAATGACAGAAGTATTTTATCTGCTTCGTTCAGCAAAGGCCATTATATACCCAAGGCAAGCAATTATTTGCCAGACTAAACTATTAAACTATCTTATGACTCAGAATCAACTGTCAACAGTAAAATGCAAATATTTTAGAAAGTTTGATTGCATAAGACTAGCTCACAAATGAGAAGTTCAAAGTATATTTATTTAATAAATGTAATAAATATGTATGTTGATCAATAAAATATTAGATTAGGCTTTTAAGTATTTCCACTGCAAAACAGAAAAGCAGCTGTTGCTATTATATTTTGCTGTTCAAGGTCCTCTGTTAGTAAAGGAGAACAATTATCCAAGTATGATGGAAAGTCCTATCCTAGAACAAGTAAACCCAAGAGTTGAAAACATTATTCTGTTAGAAGTCATATAGCAAATACTTTAGGATTTGCAGGCCACATGGTCTCTGTTACAACTATCCAACTCTGCAGTTATACCATAAAAACAGCCATCGACGACACTTTGAAGAATGAACACGGCTGTGGGCCAATAAAATTTCATTGACTAAAACAAGCGACACACTCGGTTTGACCCATAGAATATAGTTTGTTAACACCTGAGTAAAGCAAAACCCTAGTATAAAAATTGGATCCAACAATGTCAAATTTTACTGAATAATTCTAGCATTTGGCATTTATTCCAACTGCATTTCCTAACTGTACTAAATTCATATTTCCACAAGTATGTAGGAAATGAAAAGTTCTGATTATATAATCAGGTTACCCTTCTTTTCAATGAATAAGTATTCATTAAACTAGAATATGTCACATAATATTGTACTACTAGACTATATAGAAAATTCTATGAAAAGAAAATAATATTCAGCTAAAACATCAAAATCAAAGCACCTTTCAGGATCTTAAAGTGGTGCGGAAATGTCAATATAAACAACCTTTACTATATAATATTGTTAAAATATAATTTCAAAATGGCAAATCATGGCTCTCAAGCCACATGCTAAAGATTTTATTTAACTCATTATTTAATGAGAGAAATGGTTCAAAGAACATTTGAAAAAGTATGCATAAGCAATTTAACAAGAAAATATTAGGATAAGATCACTGGGTTAGATTTAAAACTGGTTAATGACCAACAGCTGAGGTTATCTATTCCACTGGACAGAAACTATCCACATATTACCTGACATAAATTTACAAGTTAACTTTTGTCCCACAGAATTATACAAGGCCCGGTTAATAAGAGCCCAGCACGAAACTGAAAGAATACCCAGTAATCTCTTTTACCTATTTCCAAGTATCAAGGACTTCCCTTGTGGATCAGTTGGTAAAGAACCTGCTTGCAATGCAGGAGACCTGGGTTCGATCCCTGTGTTGGGAAGATCCCCTGGAGAAGGGAAAGGCTACCCACTCCAGTATTCTGGCCTGGAGAATTCCATGGACTGTATAGTCCATGGGGTCGCAAAGAGTCGGACATGACTGAGCGACTTTCATTTCACTTCCAAGGGTCAAACAGTTTTTCTGGCAATATTGGAGATTAGCTTATATCTGCTCTGCATGTATGAAATATCTTAAAATGTATTAAATGCATTCTATGTATTACTTTGGTGTCTTATTTTTGTTTTCCCACAAAAGTAGAAGATAGAATTAGGAAATAGGTGAGCTTCTCTGTGTCACAGCACAGTGAAAATTCAAAAAAATAATGACAACAACAAGCCTTCTCCCAAGTTGTTCTGCACTAAGCCGCTGGTTGTGAGGAGTGCACACCTGTGTCCTTGGGCTTTACTGTTCCCAGAGTCCACATTCACACAACCAACAATGGACAGCTGAATGGATGATGGTACATTAGCACCATGGAGTAACTGCAGCTGTTGCCATCATGCTGGAGAAACATTTTTTGGCATGAAAATATTTTCATAGTTCATTCATAGGTGAAAAAATTTAAGCTACTGAATGATGTGTACAGGCATGTCTTTCTGTGTGTGCATTTTCCTGACTTTTGCATTTTAAATAGCTTCTAAAATTTAAGATTTTTCTCTGTATTCCTTAAATGTAGTCTGTGTATAACGACTTTTTCCCAAAGTACAGTATGGGAAGGGGAAAAAATCACTTTTACAGGGATGACACCTGACAAACACTACCTATGCCAGGTATTCATGATCAGTGTCACGATCAGTGATTGTTCCTTCATGTTGACACAATGTACCCTAGATAAGATGTGATAGAATTTCACTTTACCTCGGTGGTCTTTCTCCTAAAAACTCAGGGCCCCAGTCTAATCATGAGAAAAACTTCAGAAAATTCAAATTGAGAGACATTCTACAAAATCCCAGAACTATGCTATTTAAAAGTGTCAAGTCATCAAAAAGAAGGAATGAGAAGTTGTCATATGCCCAAGGAGTCTAAAGGAGACATGAGAACTAAATATAGTATTCTGGTTAAAAACTGAAGCAATTTGAATGAAGAATGGACTGTCGTTAATAGAAATCTATCAAAATTTGTTCATTAATCGCAATGAATGTATCATACTAATGTAAGATTTTCATAATAGGGGAAACTTGCATGTAGTACATATTGGAACTTTGTATTATTTCACAATTTTTTTCTATAAAGATAAAGTGTTTTAAATAAAAATTACATTCAACTTTTTTAAGATTTATGACTCTCTATTTTTTGCATCATTATTTTTTCACTTCCATTTCTTCAAAACCTTTCACCATGTTTCTCCTTCAAAAGTGAAGGCATATTCATTTTAAACAAGGAAGATATATTCTGTGAATTTATGCTTCTATATTTTCAAAGCTTCCATCTCAAGTCTCCAAGTCCCTTTTCTCAGAAAAAGAATACTTCTATATTCATCATACCACAATTTTCTGCAATATTTCCCTAATCGTTGCCTTTAAGACAATTCTCTGCACAAATATGAAAAACTGTAACTTTGATATAAGGCGACTTAAAATTCTTTATACGGCTTGCATGATTTATTTCCTATCACATAAACTATCCTTTGTAATAATATTTTACTTTATGATACCAACCTGATGTCTAAGTTAAATCAATGCAGCTGTATTGGTAAGGAGAGAAATAGTAAAAAATATTATATGTTTGGTTCAGTTCAGTTCAGTCCCTCAGTCACGTCCGGCTCTTCGCGACCCCATGAACCATAGCACTCCAGGCCTCTCTGTCCATCACCAACTCCAGGAGTCCACCCAAACCCATGTCCATCGAGTTGGTGATGCCATCCAACCACCTCATCTCTGTTGTCCCCTTCTCCTCCTGCCCTCAATCTTTCTCACCATCAGGGTCTTTTCAAATAGTCAGCTCTTCACATCAGGTGGACAAAGTATTGGAGTTTCAGCTTCAACATCAGTCCTTCCAATGAACACCTAGGACTTATTTCCTTTAGGATGGACTGGTTGATCTCCTTGCAGTCCAAGGGACTCTCAAGAGTCTTCTCCAACACCACAGTTCAAAAGCATTAATACTTCAGTGTTCAGCTTTCTTTATAGTCCAACTCTTACATGCATACATGACCACTGGAGAAACCATAGACTTGACTAGACAGACATTTGTTGGCAAAGTATTCTCTCTGCTTTTTAACATGCTCTCTAGGCTGGTCATAACTTTTATTCCAAGGAGTAAGCGTCTTTTATTTTCATGACTGCAATCACCATCTGCAGTGATTTTGGAGCCCAGAAAAATAAAGTCAGCCACTGTTTCCAATATTTCCCCATCTATTTGCCATGGAGTTGTGGGACTGGATGCCATGATCTTAGTTTTCTGAATGTTGAGCTTTAAGCCAACTTTTTCACTCTCCTCTTTCACTTTCATCAAGAGGCTCTTTAGTTCTTCTTCACTTTCTGCCATAAGGGTGGTGTCATCTGCATATCTGAGGTTATTGATATTCTCTCCTGGCAATCTTGATTCAAGCTTCTGCTTCCTCCAGCTCAGCATTTCTCGTGATGTACTCTGCATTTAAGTTAAATAAGCAGGGTGACAATATACAGCCTTGACATACTCCTTTTCCTATTTGGAACCAGTCTGTTGTTTCATGTCCAGTTCTAACTGTTGCTTCCTGACCTGCATACAGGTTTATCAAGAGGCAGGTCAGGTGGTCTGGGATTCCCATCTCTTTCAGAATTTTCCACAGTTTATTGTGATCCACACAGTCAAAGGCTTTGGCATAGTCAATAAAGCAGAAATAGATGTTTTTCTGGAACTCCCTTGCTTTTTCCATGATCCAGCAGATGTTGGCAATTTGATCTCTGGTTCCTCTGCCTTTTCTAAAACCAGCTTGAACATCTGGAAGTTCATGGTTCACGTATTGCTGAAGCCTGGCTTGGAGAATTTTGAGCATTACTTTACTAGTGTGTGAGTTGAGTGCAATTGTGCAATAGTTTGAGCATTCTTTGGCATTGCCTTTCTTTGGGATTGGAATGAAAACTGACCTTTTCCAGTCCTGTGTGGCCACTGCTGAATTTTCTAAATTTGCTGACATATTGAGTGCAGCACTTTCACAGCATCATCTTTTAGGATTTGAAGTAGCTCAATTGGAATTCCATCACCTCCACTAGCTTTGTTCATAGTGATGCTTCCTAAGGCCCACTTGACTTCACATTCCAGGATGTTTGGCTCTGGGTGAGTGATCACACCATCATGATTATCTGGGTCATGAAGATCTTTTTAGTACAGTTCTTCTGTATATTCTTGCTATCTCTTCTTAATATCTTCTGCTTCTGTTAGGTCCCTACCATTTCTGTCCTTTATTGAGCCACTTCAGTATTCTTGCCTTGAGAACCCTATGAACAGTATGAAAAGGCAAAAAGATAGGACACTGAAAGATGAACTCCCCAGGTTGGTAGGTGCCCAATATGCTACTGGAGATCAGTGGAGAAATAACTCCAGAAAGAATGAAGGGATGGAGCCAAAGCAAAAACAACACCCAGTTGTGGATGGGACTGGTGACAGAAGCAAGGTTCGATGCTGTAAAGAGCAATATTGCATAGGAACCTGGAATGTTAGGTACATGAATCAAAGCAAATTGGAAGTGGTCAAACAGGAGATGACAAGAGTGAATGTCAACATTTTAGGAATCAGCAAACTAAGAAAGACTGGAATGGGTGAATTTAACTCAGAAGACTATTATATCTATGACTGTGGGCAGGAATCCCTTAGAAGAAATGGAGTAGCCATCATAGTCAACAAAAAGAGTCTGAAATGCAGTACTTGGATGCAATCTCAAAAACGACAGAATGATCTCTGTTTGTTTCCAAGGCAAACCATTCAATATCACGGTAATCCAAGTCTATGCCCCAACCAGTAACACTGAAGAAGCTGAAGTTGAACAGTTCTATGAAGACCTACAAGACCTTCTAGAACTAACACCCAAAAAAGATATCCTTTTCATTATAGGGGACTGGAATGCAAAGTAGGAAGTCAAGAAACACCTGGAGAAACTGGCAAATTTGGCCTTGGAGTACAGAATGAAGCAGGGCAAAGGCTAATAGAGTTCTGCCAAGAGAACACACCCTCTTCCAACAACACAAGAGAAGACTCTACACATGGACATCACCAGACGGTCGACACCGAAATCAGATTGATTATATTCTTTGCAGCCAAAGATGGAGAAGCTCTATACAGTCAGCAAAAACAAGACTGGGAGCTGACTGTGCCTCAGGTCATGAACTCCTTATTGCCAAATTCAGACTGAAATTGAAGAAAGTAGGGAAAACCACTAGACCATTCAGGTATGACCTAAATTAAATCCCTTATGACTATACAGTGGAAGTGAGAAATAGATTTAAGAGACTAGATCTTATAGACAGAGTGCCTGACGAACTATGGACGGAAGTTCATGACATTGCACAGGAGACAGGAATCAAGACCATCCCCAAGAAAAACAAACGCAAAAAAGCAAAATGGCTATCTGAGGAGGCCTTAAAAATAGCTGTGTAAAGAAGGGAAGCAAAAAGCAAAGGAGAAAAGGAAAGATATACCCATTTGAATGCAGAGTTCCAAAGAATAGCAAGGAGAGATAAGTAAGCCTTCCTCAGCAATCAATGCATAGAAATAGAGAAAAACAATATTATATGTGGGCCCTGCTTTATAAATATTTCAGTATAGTCTAAACTGACAGAGGAATCTAACAGGTAATCTCAGGGTCAAGACTGATCTGTGTCTTAAACTTTCTCCCATACTTACTGAGAGGTCAAGTGATCTGTGTGGTGATTTTTAAATATAAATAGTATGATGTGTGTGTATGTGCTCACTCACTTCAGTCGTGTCCGACGCTTTGCAATCCTATGTATCCCAGCCTGTCAGGCTCCTCTCTCCATGGGATTCTCCAGGCAAGAATACTGGGGTGTGTTGCCATGCCCTCCTCCAGGGATAGAACCCACATCTCCTGCGTCTCCTGCATTGAAGGCAAATTCTTTACCACTGATCCCCAGGGGAAGCCCAAATAGTGTGTTAAAAATGTGTAAATTAACCTTAATCTATATCCCCAGATGGCTTGTTAGTGACTAGAAGATTCCAGTCAGAAATCTATATGACAGAGGTGTCTATTAAGTCCTTTAAATGCCATTATTGAAATCTGCACCAGGATATTTATTAATAAACATAGAGGATGTTTAGAAAATAAATTTCAGGTGGGAAAAAAATGGTGTTCAACTGTGTTGCTGCTGCTGCTGCTAAGTTGCTCCAGTCGTGTCCGACTCTGTGCTACCCCATAGATGGCAGCCCAATAGGCTCCCCTGTCCCTGGGATTCTCCAGGCAAGAACACTGGAGTGGGTTGCCATTTCCTTCTCCAATGCATGAAAGTGAAAAGTGAAAGTGAAGTCGCTCAGTCGTGTCCGACTCTAGCGACCCCATGGACTGCAGCCTACCGTTAACCTGGAGTAAAATGATTATACAGATTCTACTACACTTGAATGAAATGAGCACAACAGTCAGCAAGCCCCACACTCTAAGCCCCTTACCCCATTGGGTTCTGGGGTCTCCCCAATTCCCCAGTGACCTTGTGGCCTGACCACTCCAGAGTTCATGTGGGGTCACTAGAACAGAAGAACACAGCTTGGGTCCATGTCAGCGTGAACCTTGGAAGTAGGAAGAACTAAGATTTACTGATCGTTTACTGTGTGTCAGGCACTGTTCTAAGCTTCATACATGTAAACTCATGCAGTCTCTCTGAACCCTATAATACATGCAGAGCCATGTAGCACAGATGAAGAAACAGAGGCACAGAGAGGTTACGTAAGTCACCAAAGGTCTCACTGCCAAAGGGTGACGATAATGAAAGAAGCCTTCCTAACCCATGGAACTTTATTATGTCCTATATTCTAAGCAAGGTAGTAATTCCAATAACAAAGATATCCATAAGTTGCACTTGAGTGCTCAGTTGCTTCAGTCTTGTCCGACTCTTTTCTAACCCAAGGACTGTAGCCCACCAGGTTCCTCTATCCGTGGGATTCTCCAGGCAAGAATATTGGAGGGGGTTGTCATGCCCTCCTCCAGGGGATCTTCCCTAACCAGGGATTGGACCCCAGTCTCCTGCGTGTTCTACCCTGAAGGTGGATTCTTTACCCACCTGGGAAAGCCACCTGGGAAGGCCTTAAGGTATAACTGCCTTGAATACATTACATGACAGGAAACACTCCTTTGTTCTGAATGGACTGCCAATTGACTCCCTTCTATTTCAAATGTTTATTTACTCTATTATCCTTTCTTTTTTTAAAATGCTTATTTGAATTTCTTTTCAAATGTATATTTGATCTTTTCTTTACTGTTATCTCCTAAACTTGCAAAATAAATAATTTCTTTTAAATTGGTGTGTCAAAAACTATTGTATGATAGTCTCTGGACTCTGACTGAAATGACTGACCCATCATTTCATCCTCAAGGTGACAAATGTTATGCTGGATTTTTCTCACCATACTTTGGTGTAGTTGGGAACAGAACAGTCCCTGAAAAAGAGTGGATGGGCTACGGGAAAAAGTCTTATGAAAATCTCCAGAAAACTCTTCCTGAGCAGTTTTCACTTCCAAAGTGTTAGTCACTCAGTCATGTCTGACTCTTTGCACTCCATGGATTGTAGCCCACCAGGCTCCTCTGTCCATGGAATTCTCCAGGCAAGAATACTGGAGTGGATTCCCATTTCCTTCTCCAAAGACTTTCATTGTTTCAGGTACGTTGAGCTCGATTCCACACTTGCTTGTTCCATTCTCTGTCATCCCTCCCCACCCATAATATATTGTCTACAAAGATTCCATAAATGATTTTTTTTCTACATAGCCTATTTTCATCCTCAAGCAAGATCCACTTTTTAAAAGAGAATTTCATTTATTTATTTTTATTTTTGGCTGTGCTGGGTGTTCATTGCCGTGTTGGCTTTTCCCTAGTTGCAGAGAGCGAGGTCTACTCTCTGGTTGCAGTGCTTGGGCTTCACACTGCAATGTCTTCTCTTGCTGCAGAGCATGCACTCTAGGGTAAACAGACTTCAGTAACTGTGGCACGATGATTCGGTAGTTGCAGTTCTCCGGCTCCAGAGCACAGGCTCAGTAGTTGCGACACACTGGCTTAGCTGGCTGTGGCATGTGGTATCTTCCCAAACCAGGGATCGAACCTGTGTCTCCTGCATTGGCAGATGGATGCTTTACCACTGAACCACCAGGGAAGCCCGAGATCCACTTTTAACAGACACTCTCTGTCCAAAATTAGGAAGGTGAAGCCATGCCCCGCTCAGTTATTTTCAACCAAATGGACTACATTCTGCATAATTTGGTTTACCAGCAATGACCCAAGGTATTTCCTTGATCACTTTTAGGATCATCATGACCTGAATCACCTCAGAAAAAAATAGAAAATGTTTTCCTGATGGAAAAATTCCATTCTGGCCAGATGAAGTCTGGTATCTATGGGAAAAAGAAGTGCGCGCACACACACACACACACACAAATATATTTTAATTGACTCCCTCTCAGATGCTCAGGAGAAGTTGAAAACCTTACTAAGTACAGAGAGAGAATGTAGGGACAAACCTTATAAATGAATCTGTTAAAAGGCCCGGGAGTAAAGGTTCTAATCCTCCTACCTTAGAGGGTTACAGTTCACCACCAGACTATGACTGCAGACACAGACCCCTGTGAAACTTTTGGCATTGATAAATAGTGTCCAATAACCTCAATAACCTTTATACTTGGTTTCTAGGCTTATAACCACCCACACAGTGAGCCCCTACCAGCTCTAGATTTCTTTCCTCAGGATGGCAGGAAAGTTTCTGAACAACTACTTCAGTATAAGTTAAATATTCAAAACAGTATTATTGAAGTTCCTAAACACTGAGGAGGTCACACCTTAGAAACAATGGCCAGTGGTGGTCATTCCATTTATAGTAAATGGAACAGAAACTGATCCCCAGGAAAAGTCTTTTTTTTTTCCAGAAATTAATTCCTCTGCTCTCCATTCCTTCATTTTTAAATAGTAGGTAGTAGATCAAAACAACCCCTCTCCTTAAGTAAGACTAAACTGCAAAGAATAGTAGGATAGAAAAATTATTAGTCTACCAGAAAGCAGTGAGTAGATGGTAAAATTCAATCAGGTGTAATTGTAAGCAACTCTGCTTTAGGTTGTAATGTAATCTCTCTTCCGTGGATGAGAAGTTTTTTCCTAAAAAATATTATCCTAAAAAAAAGCAAAACCTGTTTGCATAAATACAAATATAAACTTGCTGAATTACAAATGGTGTTCTGAATTCTTTAAGAATCTTAAGAACTGTCTGTTTGAAAGGGATCACTCCAAATACATTTACCACAAAAAATGTCTATTATTAAATAAATACAGTTAAAAAGTATAAAACCTATTGAATCTAAAGTAGACTATTTGATCAAATATAAGAGTTGATTTTTTAACCAGAAAGACAGGATGACACTGAAAAATCTGTGTATGAAATTTTTTAAATATACTAAATAATTTTACTTTGTTTACTAGAAGTGTCTAACACTCAAAACGAAAACACCTATCTTTGGTCTGATAAAGACCAGTAACGAGTACCAATAATTGATACTCAGACTGAGTCTGAAGCCAGTCTTTGAAAGTAAATAAAAAGAGAGGAAGGAGGTGAGGAAGGATGTCAGCTTAGTATCTGGAAATATAAAGACTTCAGTTCTAGAAAATTGGGGAAGAGGTGACCTCATTACTTTCCTCTACTTTAATTTCATAGTTTATCTTACTTTCATTTCCAAAACATTCATTGCAAGTTTGAGGTGGTTTTGTTGGTGCTGTTGCTGCAAAACCCCTGTTAGGAAAACTATATCCAGTATATAGAAAAAAGGCAAAAGGATGAGTGTATGCCTTTCATTGTCATATCAGAATGCTATCTAATAAGAGTCAGTCGACTAGGGGAGTATTCTTTTGTTTGACTCACTATCTACCATTGATTAAAGTTCAGACACTGTAAAGTTAGCTATCAACTTGCAGAATAGAGATAAATTGCAAATGATTTTGATCTGATCAGTCCAGTTCAGCTCAGTCGCTCAGTCGTGTCCGACTCTTCGACCCCATGAATTGCAGCATGCCAGGCCTCCCTGTCCATCACCAACTCCCGGAGTTCACTCAGACTCACGTCCATCGAGTCAGTGATGCCATCCAGCCATCTCATCCCCTGTCGTCCCCTTCTCCTCCTGCCCCCAATCCCTCCCAGCATCAGAGTCTTTTCCAATGAGTCAACTCTTCGCATGAGGTGGCCTAAGTATTGGAGTTTCAGCTTCAGCATCATTCCCTCCAAAGAAATCCCAAGGTTGATCTCCTTTAGAATGGACTGGTTGGATCTCCTTGCAGCCCAAGGGACTCTCAAGAGTCTTCTCCAACACTACAGTTCAAAAGCATCAATTCTTCAGTGCACAGCCTTCTTCACAGTCCAACTCTCACATCCATACATGACCACTGGAAAAACCATAGCCTTGACTAGCCGGACCTTTGTTGGCAAAATAATGTCTCTGCTTTTGAATCTGCTATCTAGGTTGGACATAACTTTCCTTCCAAGGAGTAAGCGTCTTTTAATTTCATGGCTGCAGTTACCATCTGATCTGATAGAGATGTAAATAATGTCTACCCTACAGAAAATACAACCCAAAGATTAAAGCTTTATTGTCCTGTTTTACACCTAATTTTTGCTCTTATTTCAGCATTATTTTTTGAATATTCCTTTGGTCCAGGGTGCCACCCTGCTGGTTTCCTCTTTAATGGAGTTGAATATATCTTTGACTCATTCTATATTTATATAAGCATTATGTTTTTAACTATCTATCTACTAATCTTTGACATCTTTAAATCTCAAACCATAATTTTATTTAAAAAATTGAATAATCAAAATGAAATTTCTATTGGTGTACATGAATTGCAAGGAATATAATTTTATATGGTACCCTAGCTACAAGAGCAATTACTATGAGATATGAAGTGAGAAATCTTGGGCATAGCATATTTGTTTTCATTCAATAATTTGAATTTCTGCACTAAAACTGAAGAGCTAACATTTTATGTAAAATATGACATTTCTTTCCTTTGAAACGAAGTGCAATTGAAGTGTGTTATAATTTTAAACCTGGGTATACTTTACAAATACAATTCTAACAAAACCCTGAGATAATGTGAAATTTATATGAATCCATGGAAAAGTTTCCACTTAAATCTTTTTGAGTATAAAATCTTCCACATTTTCTAATTATTTTTTAAATCAGTTGCATTTTATTTGGATATACTGTTGATAGATTTATAACATTCCTCATTGGATTCTTGAAGTCTGAATTCATAAATCCTAAGATATTATTGATCTGTGATTTTCCAAGGGCTTCTATAAAACAGAATTTTTTATTAGAATTGCATTAGAATTGTTTTATTAGAATTTTATTAGATTTGTTTATTAGAATCATTATTAAACTAAGGATATCAATAATGTATCTGAAGTAAGTATTTTTGACTTTTTATTCCAGAAAAAGCCTAAAAAGTCCATATATCCATGTTTTGCTCTTTGATAATTCCATGAATTGTAATATATGAGGTGTTGCTTTGATATCCCTGGAACAACATGGAAGACTTTGATGGTATTGGGTCAATATGATCCAAACTGGGAGATTTGGATTTGTATATTGTAAACTTGGTATAACAGTGTAAGTCATGAGATGTTGATTCCTTAGGATGTTATATTGTAAAATTAAAAAAAAAAAAAAGAATTTGTAGCTCAGAAAAGGAAACAAAATAAATTTAAATGTTTAAAAATTAGGAGATGATTTAGCAAATTTTAAAATACATATGAGCTTCCTAGGTGGCTCAGTGGTAAAGATCTTACCTGCCAATGCGGAGATGTGGGTGATTTGGATTGGTTCAATCCCTGGGTTGGGAAGATCCCCGGAGAAAGAAATGGCAATCCACTCCAGTATTCTTGACTGAAAAAAATCCCATGAACAGAGGAGCCTGGTGGGCAGAGCATGCATGCAAAATATATATATAACTAAATATTATACAAAAAATGAATCAGATCAGATCAGTCGCTCAGTCGTGTCCGACTCTTTGCAACCCCATGAATCACAGCACGCCAGGCCTCCCTGTCCATCACCAACTCCCGGAGTTCACTCAGATTCACGTCTATCGAGTCAGTGATGCCATCCAGCCATCTCATCCTCTGTCGTCCCCTTCTCCTCCTGCCCCCAATCCCTCCCAGCATCAGAGTCTTTTCCAATGAGTCAACTCTTCACATGAGGTGGCCAAAGTACTGGAGTTTTAGCTTTAGCATCATTCCTTCCAAAGAAATCCCAGGGCTGATCTCCTTCAGAATGGACCGGTTGGATCTCCACCAGAGATCAAATTGCCAACATCCGCTGGATGATGGAAAAAGCAAGAGAGTTCCAGAAAAACATCTGTTTCTGCTTTATTGACTATGGCAAAGCCTTTGACTGTGTGGATCACAATAAACTGTGGAAAATTCTGAAACAGATGGGAATACCAGACCACTTGATCTGCCTCTTGAGAAATTTGTATGCAGGTCAGGAAGCAACAGTTAGAACTGGACATGGAACAACAGACTGGTTCCAAATAGGAAAAGGAGTTCATCAAGGCTGTATACTGTCACCCTGCTTATTTAACTTATATGCAGAGTACATCATAAGAAATGCTGGACTGGAAGAAACACAAACTGGAATCAAGATTGCCGGGAGAAATATCAATAACTTCAGATATGCAGATGACACCACCCTTATGGCAGAAAGTGAAGAGGAGCTCAAAGGCCTCTTGATGAAAGTGAAAGTGAAGAGTGAAAAAGTTGGCTTAAAGCTCAACATTCAGAAAACAAAGATCATGGCATCCGGTCCCACCACTTCATGGGAAATAGATGGGGAAACAGTGGAAACAGTGTCAGACTTTATTTTTCTGGGCTCCAAAATCACTGCAGATGGTGACTGCAGCCATGAAATTAAAAGACGCTTACTCCTTGGAAGGAAAGTTATGACCAACCTAGATAGCATATTCAAAAGCAGAGACATTACTTTACCAACAAAGGTTCGTCTAGTCAAGGCTATTGTTTTTCCTGTGGCTATGTATGGATGTGAGAGTTGGACTGTGAAGAAGGCTGAGCACCAAAGAATTGATGCTTTTGAACTGTGGTGTTGGAGAAGACTCTTGAGAGTCCCTTGGACTGCAAGGAGATCCAACCAGTCCATAGATGTTAATATTCTAGAAATTTAAGAATATTGCAAGACAATGAAAGTCGCTCAGTCATGTCTGACTCTTTGGGATCCGATGGACTATACAGTCCTTGGAATTCTCTAGGCCAGAATATTGGAGTGCGTAGCCTTTCCCTTCTCCAGGGGATCTTCCCAGCCTAGGGATCGAACCCAGGTATTCCTCTTTGCAGGCAGATTCTTTACCAGCTGAGCTACAAGGGAAGCCCAAGAATACTGGAGTGGGTAGCCTATCCCTTCTCCAGTGAATCTGCCTGATCCAGGAATCAACCCAGGGTCTCCTGCACTGCTGGCAGATTCTTTACCAACTGAGCTGTCTGGACAATATTTTAAATATGCTTTACTTTTATGTTTTTATTAGGCATGATGATGTTATAGACAATGTACAGAATTTTGAAAACTGAGCTATTTGAGTTTTATTTTGTCTCAAGTGAAGCAGACCTTTCTCTCTCCTAATTGACAATAGCCTCCAAGGAAAGACTAGCAGCTAAAAGCCTCCTGTTTTAAGAATTTAGATAATCAGCTAATAACATGCCAAGGCCCTCAAAATGAAAGCTAATGGAAACAGTTGAACTAAATTATCCATCACATTATAATTATACAGCTACACAAAAGCTGTATAATTTCTAGAACAGAGCAATTTAACTGCAAATCCTTAGAGTAATGCAGTTTAAAAACAAAAGGAAATACATAGAAATGTTTGGATTTTAGTAATTTTACTATGTGTATTAATGTTGTATATTTATCTCGAAGCTATGGTACTGTTAACATAGTAGGTAACTATGTTGAGTGTCTTAGGAATCTATTGATAGACTCCTACAAGACATGTATAGTATACTATATATTTTATAGTAGTATAAAAGAAAGAAGGAAATATTTTTAAATCAAGAATTAAATTAGGAATACTCTGTTGATAGAATGGGATTGGAAATTTCTCATGGGAAATATGCCCATTAGGCAAGACTGCCTCATTTCTTTACAAAATTTAAAAAACAACCCCCTCCCTTAAACTTTTCCTAATTCTGCAATGTCACTTCGGAAATGTATCCAAGCATCAGGTTCTATGACCACCAATACTGCTTTTCCCAGATTTCTTAGAAATCACAATGCAAGTGAAAAGCATCTTACTGGACAAAAAGTAAGGAAGCTTATGAGGTTGTACCAAAATTACACCAATTATAATGGGGCTCTCATTGCCCAAAGCTGTGATTATCTGAGCACCAAAAGGAGAAAACTGGCTGAAATTGACTCATCCTTAAAATCTGTAGAGCCATAAACCCATAATAATACATGGGGGTGAGGGAGGCTAATGTAAAATAACCTGAGAAAAAAGGACTGAAAAAATATTTCTATTGCTTTGTACTCAGTCAAGATGGTCTTACTGAATCGTCTGTCAATGTAGAATACAGAAGCAAATAAATGTAAAAACATCAGTTAAAAGGCATTTTCTGATTCATGGAAAACATCAATAGAAAGACTTAATAATGTATAGCCTGGGTATAGAGAAAGCCACAGAAAAGGTACACATCCAACTAAAACCATCTTAAACATTTTTAAGACGTATATGATCTGAAGAATATAAAAGAACACAAAATTTCACCAGGTCCCAAGACTAAATTTCTCAGGATCCCCAAGTGAGGAGATTGACTTGGGTGGGAACTGCAGAGTTCTATGGTTAAACAGAAGAATCAGGCAATAGAAAGAAATGGAATTCAGGGGAACTGGCTAAAGGATCACTACCCTCTTGAAGATAGAGGATAATTGACATAGAAGTCATAAGTGGGAGAATTTCATTGGTGGCCCAGTGGCTAAGACTCTGTGTTCCCAATGCAGGGGGCCTGAGTTGGATCCCTGGTTAGGGATCTAGATCCACGTGCTGCTACTAAGACCTGGTGCAGCCAAATAAATAAATAAACAAATAAAAGTGGGAGTATTCCTGAAAAGACCACCTGGGACTGGTCTCCAGGGTACCCAGGTACCTGGTTTAAACATTACTTCTGGATATGCGGGGAGAGGGGGAGGAGGTATTTCTAGAAGAGATTAACATTTGAAATGGTGAACTGAGTTAAGGAGATGCTCCTCCTCAGTGTTGGTGGGCATCACCCGATTGGTAGAGGACCTGAATAGAACAGAAAGGTGAGGAAGGGGGAATTTTCTCTCTCTGTCTAATTGCTTGAGCAGACATTGGTCTTCTCCTGCCTTCACACTGGGATTTACACCATTGGGCCCTCTGGTTTTCAAGTCTTGACTTGGACTAGAAGTTACACTATTGATCCTGGTTGTCAGACCTTTGGAGTCAAACTGGAACCACGCCATTGATTTTCCTGGGTCCTCCACTTATTCATGGTAAACTGTGGAACTTGTCAGCCTCCATAATTGTTTGAGCCAAGTCCTTAAAATAAATCTCTTTATATTGACTCTTTCTCTGGAGCTCCTTGAGCAATACCACAGTACAAGGAAGCCTGAAAGACCTGTATGGAGACACAGGACAAGCAATCTTAGGACTGCACTATAACTTTGAAAAGCCATTCATTCCTTCTTTATCTCACTTTTGCTGTTCTGTATAAGACATTTTCCTTTTAACCCATTGGTCACAGGTTCACCTTTCCCAAGTATCTCTTACAGTGAATAATTATAGTGTTTAAAAAGGCAGAGTTAATAGAGTTAATTAAAAATTAAAAAAAAAAAAAAAGTAATTACAGGGACTTCCCTGGTGATCCGGTGGCTAAGACCCTACACTCTCAATGTAGGGGGCCCAGGTTCTATTCCTGGTCAAGGAACTAGATCCCACATGCTGCAACTAAAGATCCTGCATACCTCAATAAGTATCGAA
Organism: Bos mutus; assembly: GCF_027580195.1. Classification (NCBI taxonomy): domain Eukaryota; kingdom Metazoa; phylum Chordata; class Mammalia; order Artiodactyla; family Bovidae; genus Bos; species Bos mutus. The sequence continues at coordinate 123,645,888 of NC_091617.1, forward strand.
GAGCCAACATGCCAAACTAAGGCCTGGCATAGCCAAAGAAATAAAATAATAAATAAAATAAATAGTAATAAAATGTAGGTATAAATATGTGGATTTTAATCTCCAGAGACGAGAGAAAATGATGACAAAAATCAGAACCTCTATAATCAACAGAAATTTATAACAAATGTTATAAAATTTTAAATTTCAATCCACTTTTAAAATCCTTAATTTTTTCTCTCTGGAAGCAATTTCATGAACCCTTCAATATCACAATGCTGTTTGCTCTTCCAAAGTAATAACTTGACTCTCATTCTTTTTGGTGGATATCTGAATTTCTCTTCAGATCTGTATTTACTTCATTTACGTCTCCCTTGTTTCAGGGCTTCCCTGGTGGCTCAGATGGTAAAGAATCTGCCTGCAATGTGGAAGACCTGGCTTCCATCCCAGGGTTGGGAAGATCCCCTGGAGGAGGGAGATCCCCTGGGTTGGGAAGATCCCTGAGGAAGGCAACCCCCTCAGTATTCTTGCCTGGAGAATCCCCATGGACATGGAGCTTGGTGGGATAAAGTCCATGGGATTGCAAAGACTTGGATACAATTGAGTGACTAAGCACAGCATCCTTGTTTCAAATGTATATTTTATTTTTTAAAAATTCACATTTGATCTAATTTACTGTTAATATTCTCATTTTCAAAATATATACTTGAGTCACTTTTATTTCCTAAGAACTGAAGTATCTGACTTCTGACTGATAGATGCTCCCTTGCTCTTCCTGCATGCAAATTTTTTATCAATAGCAAATGCCTTAGTTTCAAAAGCCTTTGATACTCTTTCCTCCCATCGGCTTAGTTGCCCCTCAGCATGAACTTCCCAGACCAGGGACTGAACCTATTTCCCCTGCATTGGCAGGCAGATTCTTAGCAAGTGGACCACCAGGGAAGTCATCCCATAGACATTTTGGGCTTCCCTGGTGGCTCAGATGATAAAGAGTCTGCTTGTAAAGCTGGAGACCAGGGTTTGATCCCTGAGTCAGGAAGATCCCCTGGAGAAGGAAATGGCAACCCGCTCCAGTATTCTTACCTAGAAAATCACATGGATGGAGGAGCTTGGCAGGCTCCACCCCATGGGGTCAAAAAGAGTCAGACACAACCGAACAACTAACACACACCCTTTCCCATCCATGGCAGAGCCTGGGGATAAAACGTAGTATCTCATTAATCAAGTGTCTGATGAGTGGGAGTATGGTGTTTAATTAAGATTCAAGAGTAGGTTCTATGACATCCGTTTGCTAATAAGTAATGGCTTGATTCATAGAATTTGGCCAAAATCTTACTTTAATTCTAATATATCCCTCAGATAGGGTGGTGGGAGACAGATGGCCTAAAAGATCCAGAATTATCAGAAGTGAAGTTGCTCAGTCATGCCTGACCCTTTTCGACCCCATGGACTTTAGCCTGCCAGGCTCCTCAGTCCATGGAATTTTCCAGGCAAGAGTACTGGAGTGGGTTGCCATTTCTTTCTCCAGGGGATCTTCCCAACCTAGGGATCAAACCCGAGTCTCCCGCATTGCAGGCAGACTCCCAATATTTACCAGAAGAACTTGGCAATTACTGAAAAGCTCTAGTCATGGCACAAGGCTATTTCACTATATTAAACATTAATATTCTTTTTCATTGAAATATAGTTGGTTTACAATGTGATGCTAATTTCTTTTGTACAGCAAACTGATTCAGTATATATATGTATCTGTTAAACTCCCAATCCATCTCTCTCCCACCCTGCTCCCATCTTGGCAACCACCCGTCTGCTCTCTATAAACATTAACATTCTTACTGACTAGGTCAAAATTAATCAATAATGACAACTCAGACTTTGTATTTTTTAGATAAAGTTGGACACAATAATTTTTTTAAAATACCTCTGTAGGCATTTTAAAAATAAACAGGCTAAAGCTTGTCATTTTATCAATAAAATAATTTTGACTTAAACACATATTGATTTCTAATCATGCAGTCCAATTTTTTAAGAATGCAGATGTCCTTGGAAAGTCAAAAAACTCTAGTTGCCCCTCTCCACACTGTTAATCATCTGTGGGCAAGTCACTCAGATGTTAATATTTTTATCTATTGTTCCCTTTCCTCCCAGTATTGTAGTAAAGATCAATCTAGAAAATATACTTGAGAGTGCTTCAAAAAGTTAAAAACAAAAAAGGCTACCTTTCTCACTGCTCTTTTTTCAACTGTGAAATACAATTTGTATTTCATGACAAGACAAAAAAATAAGCATTAAAATTTTTTCTCTGCCTTTTGGCTTCCTCTCTCCCCTCTACTGTGCCTTGCATATCAGCATTACATATCTGCCAAACAACCCCCATCAGCAGAAATACAAAGCATTCTTCTGGCATTTTTCTCCTAGCATCAACAAGACAACTCCTTAAAAGATAACATTCCTTATTGATATTGTATCTAGATTGTGCAAGCTGTCATTTAAGGTACAACCCTCTGTCTCAAAAAAGTTAAATAAGTGTGCAGAACAGTTCTCAGAGCTTTCTGAGATGCTATTCTTAGGTTACAATCCTCAATTTGACTCCAATAAGAATACATTTGAATCAGTTCTAATGAGGTGGATGAAACTGGAGCCTATTATACAGAGTGAAGTAAGCCAGAAGGAAAAACATAAATACAGTATACTAGCGCACATATATGGAATTTAGAAAGATGGTAACAATAACCCGGTGTACGAGACAGCAAAAGAGACACTGATATATAGAACAGTCTTATGGACTCTGTGGGAGAGGGAGAGGGTGGGAAGATTTGGGAGAATGGCAATGAAACATGTAAAATATCATGTAGGAAACGAGTTGCCAGTCCAGGTTCGATGCATGATGCTGGATGCTTGGGGCTGGTGCACTGGGACGGCCCAGAGGGATGGTATGGGGAGGGAGGAGGGAAGGGGGTTCGGGATGGGGAACACATGTATACCTGTGGCGGATTCATTTTGATATTTGGCAAAACTAATACAATTATGTAAAGTTTAAAAATAAAATAAAATTGGAAGAATAAAAAAAAAAAATCAAAAAAAAAAAAATTTCTACTTCTTTCTTAGAGCAACTGATTAATTTCTGTCAACACTACCAAAGAGTATATGATAGAAGGGGTTCACATACACCATCCAATCCTATGGGAACATTTATATATTTTACAAACACTTACACAACACTTCCTGTGTTTCAGTCACCCTTCTTAACCATTTGGAAATTACAGCTCATTGAATGCACAATTCCCTATGAAGTAGATGTCCTTATCATGTCTGTTTTACAAATGAGGAAACTGAGGCACAGAGAGTTCATACAACTTTCTCAGGGTCACACAGGAAGTTGAATTGCAGAATTAAAATATAAACCTACCCCACTTCTTAACCACCACAGGAAGCTGTCACTAAGAGAAATAAAGTGAATCACATGTAGTTTCAGCTTGATGTTTGGTTTTGAGTTTTCAGCAGTTATACAAAGAAACACGAAAGATAAAGTCAGCTATTTGAAGACTCTAAATTGCATATTTACATAAAAAATAAAATTAAAAAATAAACCTTTTTTTTTTATCTCAATTCTTTAAAGGCAACTTTTCTCTCCCCTCTTTGGGTAATAATAATAAGACAATCACTTGAGAAGCACATGGTAGAGAAGAAAGTTTCTGGAGTTAGACTTCAGAACAGCTTGGTGCTGATATTCTTGAAGGGTCTTGTAATTGCTGTTTATGAGTATTTAAAGTCAAAGAACAATATTTGTGCTTTTTCTCATTCAAGATCTTCTGCTGAATCATTTCCCACAGATTAGGACCCCAGAGTCTCTCTTTTGTCTAGTCTACATGGAAGAAAAAAAAAAATGGGCAGGAAGCAGAAAGATGCTACTCAGATAACACAAATTGCTGTGCTTTCTTTTCTAATCAGAAAGTGTAACTTTAAAAAAAATATGCTATTCATTTATTTTTGGCTGTGCAGGGTCTTTGTCGCTGCACAGGCTTTTCTCTAGCTGCAGCAAGCGAGGGCTACTCTCTAGCTGTGGTGCACAGGCTTTTCACTGCACGGCTTCTCTTGTTATAGAGCACAGGCTCCAGGCACATGGTCTTCAGCAGTTGAGGCTCCCAGGCTCTAGAGCACAGGCCCAGTAGTTGGGGTGCAATGGCTTAGTTGCTCTGTGGCATGTGGGATCTTCCCAGACAAGGGATCAAACCCATGTTTCCTGCATTGGCAAGTGGATTCTTTACCACTGAGCCACCAGGCAAGCCCCCGAAAGTGCAACTTTGTGCTTGCTTTGGTAGCACATCTATTAAAACTGGAATGATACAGAGAAGATTAGCATGACCCCTGTGCAAGGATGACATGCAAATTTGTGAAGTGGTCTGTATTTTTGAAATATGGTATAGATGATCTTATTTACAAACAGAAATAGAGACATAGACACAGGGAACAAATATATGATACAAAGGAGGAAGGAGGGGATGGTGGGATACACTATCAATAGCATGTATAAAATAGATAACTACTGAGAACCTATGATATAGCTCAAGGAACTCTACTCCAATCTCTGAGGTGACCTAAATGGGAAGGAAATCCAAAATAGAGGGGATATATGTATACATATAGCTGATTCACTTTACTGTACAGTAGAAACTAACACAACTTTGTAAAGCAACTATACTCCAATAAAAATATTTTTAAGTGTAATTTCTACTCATAAAAAATAAAAGGAAGGAGGCCCTTCTTCCCAAGCAGAAGTTCTAGTGATTGCTGCAGGTAAGGTATTTAGTGAAGCTTAGTAACAATGGATTTCCTTTTTGGTTAGAGTTGCCATTGGCAGCAATTCTGGTTTTATACATATTTCAGCAAGGTAATATTTCAAAAACGATGCCTCAACATCTCGGAGAAGGCAATGCCAACCCACTCCAGTACTCTTGCCTGGACAGTCCCATGGACAGAGGAGCCTGGTAGGCTGAGGTCCGTGGGGTCACTAAGAGTTGGACACGACTGAGCATCTTCACTTTCACTTTTCACTTTCATGCGTTGGAGAAGGAAATGGCAACCCACTCCAGTGCTCTTGGCTGGAGAATCCCAGGGACGGGGGAGCCTGGTGGGCTGCCGTCTATGGGGTTGCACAGAGTCAGACACGACTGAAGCAACTTAGCAGCAGCAGCAGCAGCCTCAATATCCTGTATCCTTAACAGGAACAAAAAGTTTTAAACATGTGGCAGAAAGAATAATTTCACAGTTGTTACTATTGCACAGCAAACATTCCAGGTAGAAAGTGCCTACTACGCAGCAAGTCCATCCTGTGCTCAGCAGGGGAGACCAACGTAAGTCACGGAACACTTGACTGCGTGTCCTATAAAAAGGTCCCACAGCAGAGGCAGAAGCTGTCAGAGGAGTAATGACAGAACAATGTGACTCGTGGTCTGACACAGGCGTATAAAATACTGTGGAAGCACTGCAGGTGAACAGCTCCATCATGCTAGGCAAGCACTGATGAGGTAACCTTTAGTTTTGCCTTGAAGGGCAATAGAATTTTAACTGGTGGAGAAGGGAGGCTGAAGGTGTCCATATTTGAAGAAGGAGGAGCAGCATGAGAAAGGGCACAGAGGGATGAGAGGAAATAATTTGTTTGTGGGACTGATGATAATTCTTAGTGGCTGGAGGACAGCACCCATGGGAGAAGGCTGGTGGGAACTGAGGCTGGAGAGGAGTAGGGGATGATTCGTCAAGGGCACTTTAAGGAGTTTATATTTTATCCCATAGACAAAAAAGGTGTTTTTTTTTTAGTTTAAAAGCAAGTCAGAGGCTTTCCTGGTGGTCCAGTGGCCTGGAAAATCCCATGGACAGAGGAGCCTGGTGGGCTACAGTTCACAGGGTTGCAAAGAGTCAGACACAACTGAAGTGACTTAGTATGCATGCATTTTATGTATTTTTCCCTCCCACAGTGGGTATATATGATGTTGTGAGAGAATTTTTCTTTCATTGTGCACAAATACCCATTATGCCTGAGATAATAGTTGAATCATGGAGCTTAAGTCACATTGCGCAAATTGGCAGAGATCCCTGAACTGAACCACATACAAGTTGAGAATTAGTGGGCCAATCAGAACTTGTTAGGTACGAATACTTTCAGCGCCAGTTCCCCTTTATTCCATGAATCTCACATTAATATTGTTCTAACCGCTTTCAAATTTATACTTTCCTCAGGATACTCTAAACTGCCACGTTCTCAAAAGTCCAAGTCTATTTTTTTTTGCCCAAATAATATACTTTCCTTCTACTTCATATTTCAGGTATCAAATTAATTCTTTTGGCAAGTAGCTATTCCAAAGATCTACAAATCTATTAACATAAACATTTATTGTGCATCTATTGGGCTTAAGATACTGTGCTGAGTACTACAGGAAATAAAAAGATGAGCAACATGGCAATTCTGTCTCTACATATAATTTTTTATGACATTTTATATACACATATATAACTTTTTGTGATATTATACATAATATATATTGTGTGAGATGTCATATATATATATATATATGTATACACACACACACACTTATATGTATCTCTTTTTTGTGAGAATTAAGATAGAGATACAATCAACTGTAAACATAAGGCAGGGGCTTCCCTAATTGTCCAGTGGTTAAGTATCCACCTTTCAGTGCAGGAAACGTGGATTCAATCCCTGGTCAGGGAACTGAAATCTCACATGCTGTGGAGGAATTAAATCTACATGTGGCAAATACTGAGCCCGTGAACCACAACTAGAGAGCCCAAGTACTGCAACTAAGACTCAACATAGCCAAATAAATAAATGTGTTTTTTTTTTAAGGCAAATGGAGTGCAATAAAATAGAGATGTTAAAATACAGTGGGCACCGATGTATAGATCAGTCTTATGGACTCTGTGGGAGAGGGAGAGGGTGGGGAGATTTGGGAGAATAGCATTGAAACATGTATAATATCATGTATGAAACGAGTCGCCAGTCCAGGTTCGATGCACGGTACTGGATGCTTGGGGCTGGTGCACTGGGACGACCCAGAGGGAGGGTAGGGGAGGGAGGAGGGAGGAGGGTTTAGGATGGGGAACGCGGGTATACCTGTGGCGGATTCATTTCAATATTTGGCAAAACTAATACAATATTGTAAAGTTTAAAAATAAAATTAAATTAAAAAAAAAAAAGGAAAACCCCTTACATGGGCTGCAAACAGTGAACTCTCAGAAAAATAAAATAAAATAAAATAAAATACAGTGGGGAAAATAAAGGAAGAACAGATTTCTTCTAAAAGATGCTCTTGGAATCTTCATGGAGTTGGTGACATTTGACCTAGGTCTTCAAAGGTGGGTGACATACAGCAAATGAAAATGCACAGAGGGAAATTTCTCCCATTGTCTAAGAAAAATCCTCCTGTATTTTCCTTTGTTCTCATAATACTTCTGACACAAGATGTGTGGGTTTTCCACACACCAAGCAACTCTCTGCAACACCAGCTGGGTCTTCATAATTGAAATCTGACATTCTTAGGGGAAGCACACTGACTAAAACTGCCCACCCTGACCAGGCACTATGGCAACCATTTGTGTGAGTTCTTTTATGACAGGAGGTCCTAGTAAGGAACACGGAGCTAATAAGCCACCACCAACCAGAAGAGTTTGGGAAAGGTCTAAAGGAGACACCATGTGTCCGACCACCTCCCAGAATCCTTCTTGCTGGCATCCATCTTGGCTGAGCAATGAGTGTGCCACTAGGAAGGACCTTGAGTCAGAATGATTGGCCAAAGACAACCCGAAAATCAATCCCATCACCATAAAACTCAAGACTGAGCAGTTCTGGGTTCCCTTACCCGACTGCTCTCCGCCTAGGTGCCCTTTCCCAACAAAGCCTCTTGCTTTGTCAGCTCATGTGTCTCCTCAGACAATTTATTTCCGAGTGTTAGACAAGAGCCCACTCTCAGGCCCTGGAAGGGGTCTCCCTTCCTGCAACAACATGGTATACCCGAAGTGAGCATCAGATCCCGCAAATTAAGGGCTCAGTTCCACAAGACTGACCCCACTTCAGACAGCAATTGCAAATCTCTGATGGTCACCTGAACTTCTTACCCACTGTCTATATGGGTCGGGGTTCCCACCACCCCACTTTGGGTTCCATAATTCGTTAGAATAACTTATAGAAGTCACTTAGCACATGCTGGTTTATTGCAAAGGATACAACAAAGGATAAGAATGAAGAGCCAGAGGAAGAAACATAAATGGCGAGGTTCAGAAGGGTCCCTAATGCAGGAGCTTCCGCCCCTGTGGATGTGGGATATGCTACTCTCTTAACATGTAGATGTGTTCACAAACCCCAAAGCTCTTCAACTCCTGTAGTATTGGGATTTTTATGGAGGCTTCATCATGAAGGTATGATGGAACATTAACTTAATATCTAGCTCCTATCTCCTTCCTTAAGGAATGGTGATGGGGCTGAAAGTTCCAATCTTTTAATCACAGCTTGGTCTTTCTCATAGCCGGCCCCCATGCAGGAGTCCACCAAGATTCATCTCATTAGAACAAAAGATACTTCTATCATCCGGGAAATTCCAAGGGATTTAGGAGTTTTGTATTAGGAACTGGGGTCAAAGATCCACTATAAGCACAAAAGATGCTCCTAGTGCTCGTCTCACTTAGGAAATTACAAGTGTTTTAGGAGCTCTGTGCCAGGAACTAGGGGCAAAGTTTCCTGGTTTTTTTTTTTTTTTTTTTGCTGTTGTTGTTTTGTTTTGTTTTGTTTTAAAGAGAGATTTATATTTTTATTAATTTTTAAAATTTTATTTCACACTCACTGATGAAGGGAAAAGACCAAAAAAAGCAGTTCAGTAGCACATAGAATATAAGAACATTAAGTGAGAGATGAATCTGGAGAAATCAATTAGGGTCAAATCATATAGGGAGCCTTAGATATCATATTGAGATTTCTATCAGTTTAAGAAAATGAAGCCAAAGAACTAAATTTTACTCAGGTGTAATTTTATTGGTGTCACAATGCTCTCTAAATGTAATTATCTAATTAATTACTATAATCAATACTATGAAAATTTTACTAAAATGGGCTCCTGAGAATCCTTGGGATTCAATGCCCTGGCTGAATCAACTTACTTTTCCACTGAATCAACTCCACTGACACTGTAATTGTGGATAAAACTGAAGAGTGTCTACATATTTAAGAAGTGGGTAAAATGACAGAAAAAGTGGAGTAATTAAAATATCCCCCAAATTTCCTTCAAGGTTGTTGCTAAAAAAGAAAAAGAACAAACTTCTGGGACTTCTCTGGCAGTCTAGTGGTTAAGAATTTACCTTCCAGTGCAGGGGACTCGGTTCAATCCTTGGTCAGGGAACTAATATCCCACATGCCACAGGGCAACTAAGCCCTTGCTCTGCAACTAGAGAGAAGCCCACAACCACAGCTAAGATCCTGCCTGCTGCAACTAAGACCTGATACAGCCAAAAGTAAATAAATAATTAATATTTTAAAAGGATAAATAAGTTGGCAAGCTTGGGGTCTTAAAAAAGAAAAAGAAAAAAATTCTGTCCCTATCACATGTGTTCTCCCTGGTCTTCCACTTGGTTTTCCTTGACCTCCAGGTTCACATTCCCGTGTACACCCTGGGATCTGTACCGTCACTGGGCAAAAAGGCCAAGCCTGACTCAGAGCACACCATATTCTTACATGCTTCAAAACTAAGTCTTTGTCTCTAAGCTCATATGAGAAAGAAGTATTCTCCCTCTCAGGACATTATTTTTATACCATCAATGCCCCGGACAAATATCAGGTTAGTAAAATCCCGTTACCATACATCCCAATGGATAGAAACAAAAGCATCTTTGTACACGATCCTATCCTGGGTAGACTGAAGGAATGCTCTCGGCTCAGTCTGACTACATTCATTGCTCCCCAGCAAATCCAAGTTGGGGCAGAACAGAAAAGCCCCAAGTGTTAACTTTATGATCAACAGGTTTCAAGAACAAGCAATTTTACAAAGCACCCTTAGGCAGCAGTATATACAACTGTGTATAAAAACAATGGGCAATTTTAAAATAAAACCCAAATGCCAGGCGTAAAAATGCATTTTTCTTACTTTACTCTGAAAGAATCCACCAGGGAGAAATTCAGCAAATAAAACCTGTTGAAAATATGAGCATTCCTGCAGGCTTATTTCCAGTGGGACATTAACACAGGCTTGCAGTAATACCTCTATTAATGAAGAGAATGTGTTTCAATGACACACTTATTCATCAACTATTTCATAAGCAAGACAGAAAAAAAAAATCAAAAGATCTAGGTGTTAGCTTCAGACCTTCAAGTTGTAAGGTAAAAATACGACATATAATATAGAAATATGACAAAATACTAAAGAAAATGGCATCAAATCTGCTGGAAAACATAAAATAGTCCTCCTACAAGTCAATGTTGAAGTAAATGATGAGAAATCATGTTAAAGGAGTTTAAGAAAGAGACCTAGTATTAACCCTGTAGTTAAAAGCAGAAGGTTTGGGGGAAAGTTGATTGCAAAAGATTCACCAGGTGATGTGTTAAAGGGCAAGACAGTCCGGGTTTCAGTAAGACCCTGTAGCAAAGGACACAACTTCATCCAGCTCCAGACATCCCAGTAAATACCAGTGCTGACCCAGAAGAATAGAGGGATGAGAAGAGACAGCAAAGAGTAGTCCAGGGAAAACAATGAAGTATCATTCTTCCCCCTTCATTTGAATTTTTTTCATTTTTTTCTGACTTTTATTCAGATATAATTGACACACAGCACTATATACATTTAAGGGTGTCCCAGGTGGTGCTGTCTATGGGGTCGCACAGAGTCAGACATGACTGAAGCGACTTAGCAGCAGCAGCAGCAGCAGGTGATGCAGTGGTAAAGAACCCACCTGCCAGTGTAAGAGATGCAAGAGACGTGGGTTCAATCCCTGGGTTGGGATGATCCCCTGGAAAAGGACATGGCAACCCACTCCAGTATTCTTGCCTGGAACATCCCACGGACAGAGGAGCCTGGCAGGCTACAGTCCATGAGGTCACAAAGAGTCGGACGTGATTGAGCACATTACTACGACAACTATATACATTTAAGGTGCCCAGCGTAATGATTTGAATTACACAAATCATTAAAGAACTGTCATAATAAGTTTAGTGAGAATCCATCATCTCATATAGATACAAAATTAAAGAAATAGAAAAAAAACCTTTTTCTGTGATGAGACCTATTAGTATTTGCTAAGAGTTAACAACTTTCATATGTAACATTCAGCAGTGTTAATCTGTCATGTTGTATCCCTAGTTCCTATCTATCTATAACTGGGAGTTTGTACCTTTTGACTATCTTCATCCAATTCCCCTTCCTCCGACTCCTTCATTTCTGATAACAACAAATCCGATCTCTGTTTCTATGGCTTTGTTTGTTTTTGAAGTATAATTGACCTTCTAGACTATGTTAGCTTCTGTTACACAATATGAAAATGAAAGCAAAAGTCACCGAGTCATGTCCAACTCTTTGCAACCCCATGGACTCTACAGGCCATGGAATTCTGCAGGCCAGAATACTAGAGTGGGTAGCCTTTCCGTTCTCCAGGGGATCTTCCCAACCCAGGGAAAGAACCCAGGTCTCCTGCATTGTAGGTGGATTCTTTACCAGCTGAGCCACAAGGGAAGCCCATTACACCATACAGTGATTCGATATTTCTACACAATATGTCTAGTTGACATGTGTGACATGTCACACAAAGATATTACATACTTACCAACTACAGTCCCCATACAGTACACTTCATACCCAAAACTTGTTTATTTTGCTAGGGGAAGTTTGTACCTTTTAATCTCCTTCATCTATTTCTTTCCTCCACCCACACCCACCATGCTATCTTTAATAGAAGTGACAACTTTACTTTAATGGTCTACAGACCATATGACTTGAGTCTTTTACATACCTGCTTCCCAAGGTCTAATACTCTTTTAAGAGGAAACCAAATATTCCCCTTCATAATTTCAATGTTTAGGTATAAAACTTAAGTTTGTAAAACATTAAGTGCTATTCAGGGTAGGCACTCGTGAGTGCGTGCTCAGTCATGTCCGACTCTTTGCGACCCCATGGACTGTAGCCAGCCAGGCTCCTCTGTCCATGGCATTTCCCAGGCAAGAATACTGAAGTGGATTGCTATTTCCTACTCCAGGGGATTTTTCCCAACCCAGGGATTGAACTTGTGTTTCCTGCCTTGGCAAGCGGATTCTTCACCACTGCATCACCTGGGAATTCTGTTAAGGGTAAAATAGTCATGAAATACAAGAATCAAAACAAATGTCCAGGGACTTCTTTGGCGGTCCAGTGGTTAAGAATCTGTGTTCCAATGCAGGAGATGGGGGTTCAATCCCTGGCCAGGGAACTAAGATCCCAATTGCCACAGGGCAACCAAGGCAATGCACAGCAATGAGAGGAAGATCCTGCATTTGCAACAAAGCTCTCGTGGGCCACAATTAAGACCTGACACAGTCAAGTAAATGAATAAACATTCAACAACAAAACATAAAAATCAAAATGTCCACAAGGGCAAGCAGGGGACATAAATGAGTGAAGCAACTGAGGAGGGGAAATGATGAGTTTCCCATAAAGGGCACACTCCATCTGCAGAGGCCAGACACCCGCCAGCTTCAAGTTTGGGTGGTCAGGGGAAAGTCTGCATGGTTACAAATGTTGCAAGAGCTTCTGGTATTTCAAGACAGATGCTGACCCCTACTTTTATGTAAAATGTTTGTATTTTCAGAACATTGACAACTAATTCATTCCCATAAACAAAACAAAATATTCTGGGGCAAACAAAAGTTTCATGCCAAATTCAGGATATAGACTGCCATTTTATAATTTGCTCATCAAAAGGCATTCAGTCAACAAGGAAAGCTGATGGAAGTGAGAGTTATTAGGGTTTCTTCTCCTGGGAAAGTTGAGAGTAAAGAGCATAGGAGGGCATTGGTTTCACAGGATGAGGCATATTTTGACAGCCTCACCATTTTGTTCCTTGTAACCTTGGCCTTCTGTATTTAGATGGGACAAGTGGAAGCCAAGCGGTGCCATTTGTCAAGCCGGTTAACCACATACAAACTTTTACTTCCCACAGTTTTAATACTGCCAGTTTCATCATAAAGGAGACCAGTTCCTAGAGCTTTCACTAATCAAGGTATCACATTATGGTTTTTGACACAAAGTGTATTTATGAATCTCATGAGTTCCATCTAAATGGATGATTTTTTCCAAGATGTAGTGGACTGAGTATGGTTTTGGATCCTGCAGCCCAAACATCAATGAGGCTTTTTTTTTTTTAAGGAATTAAACTGTAATCTGCAATGCAGCAATAACTCACTACAGAGCTTTGGGCAAGAAGCCTGCCACAAATCGTCAGTCTGAAATGTTATTAACACATCAGCTACTAAGGTCACTGAAAGACCCTGTAGAAGTTTCTTTTACAGTTCTTAGATGGTGAAATATATAAATCATTTAACTGGGGCACAGAACTTGCCTTAAACAAATAAACTCAACATTTGTTATTAATCAATTTCCAGGAAAGCAGCAATCTGATAAATAGTTCTTAGGATAGTAAGAATCCTAGAGCTTAAGTTATACAGCAAGAGTCATCCTCTATGATACCCCAAGGTACACATGTACTGCTGAGTAAAAGGAATATATACATACACACACACACACAGGCTTCCCTGATGGTTCAGATGGTAAAGAATCTGCCTGCAATGTGGGTGACCTGGGTTCGATCCCTGAGTTGGGAAAATCCCCTGGAACGGCTACCCACTGCAATATTATTCATGGGATTCTCCATGGACAGAGGAGCCTGGTGGGCTACAGTCCATAGGGTTGCAAAGAGTTGGACAGGACTGAGCAACTAATACACACACACACACACACGAACACAAGGCAGCTAAATTATGTGTGTAGAGAAACGGTTCTCTTGGAAAAAACTAGAAACATTCATATGGTCTCACTACGAATTTTTTAAAGCTGGTACTGCTTGCTTACACACTTTTTGCACTCTGTTGTAAATTTATTTTATATATAAATAAGTATTTTTTCATTACCAACCATCTCCATTAGGATCTAGCAGACCATGAAATAGGCTTTGCAAGATCAAGCAATGCACTTAGGCCCAAAAAAACATTGTTTTGGCTTCTAGCTTAGGAACTCACGGAGAAATAAAATTTTACATAATAGCTTGAAGAACATATACGATATGATCCTTTCCAGTCAAAGGCATTTCTAAAATGGAAAGCAGATTATTTATAACTGTGAAAAAATAAATGTTTCTATCTACTTCATCTACCTTTCTCATATTTCTAACTTACATTTTTTCCCAACAATCCATATTTAAAGGAGTGGTTTTTTCTGTAATCTAAAAATAACCCAAGGACAAAGCATCTTGAGATTTAAATCTTCTAGATTAAAGACCAAGTTAGTGATTAATTCACTCCTCCACTTGTTTTGAGCACATAACTTCCAACGATAATGTCACTAAGAATATTATGAAGTGCATGAGCAAGTTTGTGGCCACATCCTAGACACCATTCAGAAATGTCAATGAATCAAGTGTATATTCCATTAATTAGGTAAATGATGCCCTATAATAACCACAGCAAATATACACAGTCAATTATGGTTACAGGCATTCATTTAAATTTTTATTTAAATTGCATAAATATTTAGCACCTTTCACACAAGTGCATGTGCCGAGTGCCCAAAGTTCAAAAGGGGTATTTAAGTACTCTCCCAAAGAAACACTGGGGAGTTATATTTTTGCCTAGAATTTAAAGTGAGCTGTAAATGTAGTAACACAAACTTTTGCAGCACAAGTTCTCATGCCAAGTTTAAAAACTGGCAAAAACCCAGGGACCGATGTGAGAGGTTGACACAGTGGGAACAGCCAGTTTTGACTGGCAGAAGGCGTGCCTTGGGAAGCACAGTGAAGCACACACAGGGCACTTGTGTTCCGGCTCCTGTGAGCCCCAGAAAAGAGGCAGCGTAAGGGCCCTGGGATGCCTACACAGCAGAAGCCAGCAGTTCTGCAGCATGCGTGACACATATCGATATGTTTATTTAACAGAATGTGAAAGAGAGTTTTAAAAGAACCGAGCTAACACTTGCAGAGACATTACTTTGCCAACAAAGGTTCGTCTAGTCAAGGCTATGGTTTTTCCTGTGGTCATGTATGGATGTGAGAGTTGGACTGTGAAGAAGGCTGAGCGCCAAAGAACTGATGCTTTTGAACTGTGGTGTTGGAGAAGACTCTTGAGAGTCCCTTGGACTGCAAGGAGATCCAATCAGTCCATTCTAAAGGAGATCAGTCCTGGGTGTTCTTTGGATGGACCGATGCTAAAGCTGAAACTCCAATACTTTGGCCACCTCATGCGAAGAGCTGACTCATTGGAAAAGACTCTGATGCTGAGAGGGATTGGGGGCAGGAGGAGAAGGGGACGACAGAGGATGAGATGGCTGGATGGCATCACCGATCCAATGGACGTGAGTTTGAGTGGTCTCTGGGAGTTGATGATGGACAGGGAGGCCTAGCGTGCTGCGATTCATGGGGTCGCAAAGAGTCGGACACAACGGAGCGACTGAACTGAACTGAACACTTGAAGAAAAATGAATTAACCTGCTAAGTCATTTGGTTTAATACAGTATTTATGTTTGGAAGACCATATTTCAGAGTCAAAGATATTTTTCACATACTCCAAGGGATTTCTAAAATTTAAGTGTATTTAAATGTTAACTACTAATTTAATTAGAGGATTTCATTTTCAGAAAACTAATCAATCTTAAATTGATGCTGAGGCATCACTGGAGAGACTTGGCTGGAGGAGAGGAATGCGGCTTTGTGGGAAAAGATCTGGCTGGGGCCTCTCGGACTCAGGGATTAGTGTCAGCGCGATAGTGGAAGAGAGTTAGTTGGATGCATTAGGAACTAGGTGACATTACTAATAAAGTATCTGTGTCGAAATGTACTTGATGGAAGCACTCCTGAAGATCAAACTTCTGGTTTATAGAAAAACAGGAGCTGGATGAACAACTTAAAGCAGCATTACAAAGGAAGCAATTAAACAAATTCAAGAAGCAGGGGTTTTTACAAGGCAACTAGCTCATCCACAGAAGGCAAGGGCACCCCATTCCAGTACTCTTGCCTGGAAAATCCCATGGACCGAGGAGCCTGGTGGGCCGCAGTCCATGGGGTCGCAAAGAGTTGGACACGACTGAGCGACTTCACTTTCACTTTTCACTTTCATGCATTGGAGAAGGAAATGGCAACCCATTCCAGTGTTCTTGCCTGGAGAATCCCAGGGAACAGGGGAGCCTGGTGGGCTGCCGTCTATGGGGTTACACAGAGTTAGACACGACTGAAGTGACTTAGCAGCAGCAGCAGCAGCAGCTCATCCACAAGTTAATACCATGGAGAAGCAAGGAAGGAAGGGAGGGAAGGAGGAAAACCTGGATGTTGTAAATAAAAACAAACAAGAAACATCACAGCCAATACACTGTGTGTTCCTGGTTAGGATCTTGGGTTCAGTAACTAGCTATAAAAGACATGTTAGGGACAAAACAGAAAATTGGAATATTGGCTCAGTACAAGATAGCGTAAGGCAATCATTATTCTATTTTTAGTTGTGATAACAGAATTGTAATTAAGTAGAAAACTGCAATCATTTTCTAAGAAATTCATTCTGAACTATTTAGGGATAAAATGTTAGGATGCTTATAATTTATTTTATAAGATTTCATATAAAATAGAAATATAGCAAAAGTTTCAATAATTGTAAAATCCCAGTAAGAGATATAGAGGTGTTTATATATAGTATTCTCTATACTTTTCAGTATGTTTTAAATTTTTAATAATAAAAAATATAAACAAAACAAAAATTAGTGTTAAAGTAACGTCTTTTACTTTCTTTTTTTTTTTTATGTTTAAGGTGTACATTGTAATGGTTTGACTTACAAATATTGTGAAATGATTCCCCATATAAATTTCGTTAACATCCATCATCTCACATACATACCATGCTGCTGCTGCTTAAGTCGCTTCAGTCGTGTCTGACTCTGTGTGACCCCATAGAAGGCAGCCCACCAGGCTCCCCCTCCCTGGGATTCTCCAGGCAAGAACACTGGAGTGGCTTGCCATTTCCTTCTCCAGTGCATGAAATTGGAAAGTGAAAGTGAAGTCGCTTAGTCGTGTCCGACTCTTTTCGACCCCATGGACTGCAGCCTACCAGGCTCCTCCGCCCATGGGATTTTCCAGGCAAGAGTACTGGAGTGGGGTGCCATTGCCTTCTCCGTTTTACTTTCTTAATTTTAGAAATTCAAAGCAGAATAGTTACTATATTGCATTTAACTATCTTTGTGTCCTGTAAGCCCTAATAAATAATTTTTGAACTTCTATTTATTCATACTCCTTAATGCTTTTCAAAAAATGCAGCACATATCTGGACTTTACCTGTTTAAACAGTATCTTCTATAGACTACTTGAACTATGTATTACTGTACTTCTCTGAAACACAAGTTTAAAAAATAAAGTATTTCAAAAGATAGCAAGTCATTCAATAACCATCATCCAAAATGGCCACTGCTAATAATAATATTCCAGTATTTTTTGGAGTACATAAATTTTGATATACTAAGATAAAAATGTATCCAATTTTTTATTATGCTTTTTTACCTATATTGATACAAGTCCAATCATTAGGGTCTTTTTTTTTCTAAATATTATTTTAAATCATTTTAAAGCATTCTCCCAACACAGGGTAGATTTTATAACTACAGTGTGCCTACGCATAAGGAAAGAATTTTTAAAGTCAACACTGAATTATCTTTTCCATAGAAGAAATTCCTATTAAGGAAGCCACAAAGAGGAAAACCACAGTTAGTAGATAACCACCAAGCTATATTATGACTAGAATCTTGGCTCCAGGGCTTGTCACTCCCTACACCCAGCCAGAAATGGGAGCAGAGGCTTGGCTGTGTGTGTGTGTGTGTGTGTGTGTGTGTGTGTGTGTGTGTTAAGTTGATTCAGTCATGAATGACTCTATGTGACCATATGGACTGTAGCCTGCCAGGCTCTTTGTCCAGTGGGATTCTCCAGGCAAGAATACTGGAGTGGGCTGCCATGCTCTCCTCTTAGGGATCTTCCCAACCCAGGGACTGAACCCAGGTGCCTCATGTCTTCTGCATTGTCAAGTGGGGATCTTCACCACTAGCGCCACCCGGGAGGCCTCCATTCAAAGCTGCATAGTACTGACCATCCAATTTTATAACTTTAAACAACTTGAGGCAATTTAGTCTTGGGAATATGCTCCTTTAGGATGGAGTAACTGAACTGAGATAGTCACAAATATTTCTCAGGTGACTCAATGGTAAAGAATTCACCTTCCAATGCAGGAGACACAGTGTTCGACCCCTGGGTCAGGAAGATCCCCTGGAGAAGGAAATGGCAACCCACTCCAATATTCTTGCCTGAAAAATCCTATGGACAGAGGAGTGTGGTGGGCTACAGTCCCTGGGATCGCAAAGAGTCAAATATAACTTAGCAACTGAGTATATCACACAAACTTAGTAGACGTAAGATTTAGCTCAACTTGAAGAAAGCATTGCATAGATATTTGAATTGAGAGTCAGGTATGAAGGCAAAAAAGCAAGGGAAGGGATTGAATTGGATAAGGATTTGAAAATGGGCATTTCTGGCAGAAACAACATAAGCAATGTTGTGGGGTTGTGCCAAGTTTGTACCAGAAACCAAACTATAGCAGAGAGTTTAGTCTGAGGAGATTTAAAAGACAACTTCTATCAGTAATATTAGACTGATAATAAAAGACCTTGAATGATAGTCAAGTTCAATTGGATTTCAAACTTCAAGTCACATACAGTTGCTTTGAGTTCTCAAGACAAAGAGAGCTACAATGAAAGCAATGTTTTAGTTAGATTAATCTGGCCAAAATGTGAGGTGTGATTTGACTTGGAGGTAAATAGAGACTAGGAAAGAGTGACATGCCTGTAACAACAATGAGTCAGTGAAGGGCTGTAGCCATGGCACTAGGAAGAAAGGGACATTCCGAAGGAAGAGTAAACACGACTCCATAATTAAATAAGAGAGACAATGGAGAGAAAAAAGTGAATGGTGCCTTGTGCACGTTTCCCTTAGTGACTGGGAGAGAGGCAAGTCACCAGTTGAAAAGAGGGGTGGGGAGATGAGAAGATCCAGATAAGATACGAAAGTTTGAGCTGATAGTAGAACATGCATATGAAAATGTTCTATAGGCATCTGGAAAGATGAATCTGGATCTAAAACAAGTAATATCTAACAATAACGCCATGTGAAGAGTTTTGTGAGTGGTGTGTAGCATTCAGCATCTTAACTCTATAGGATTATTCTACAAGCCATGTGCTTAAGTGGTAACTAAAACAAAAGTGAAAAAGTCTTCATTCATTGATTGATTTAATAAATACACATTTATTTTCATCATGAATGACATACTACATTTACTCATCATCAATGACATTCTAGTTCCATTCCCATTAAGAAGATTTACAAGTGAAATGCAAAGTACATGAAAGTCAATCCAAGATAACTAGGGAAAATGTGCTGTCCTTCTATATGTTGCTAATTACTTGTATATTGAAAAATCAAGACAGGTTATTTTCATATCATAGAAAGCATCAGTGTGATTCTATCTCCACAATCTGATAACACATTCATCCTTTAAACCTGTTAGCAAACCTAGTCTTAAAAGGCTATTACATCTTTAGTTACAGTTATATTAAATCCAGTTACAAAAAAATCCCCTGCCATCATCTTTGCTATAACTGTCAGTATTACTCAGCTTCCATTATTCACGATATGATTAAGTCCCATGAATCTGTTCCAATTCTGTTACACACATATTCATGGTGTTTCTGCTGTCTGTAACCCAGATAGGTCTTATAATTCACAAAATTGTCAAAAAAAAAGTGAATCAAAAGGACATTAGCATAAGGGCTTAATCATTCAAAAATGAGTGGTGTGGTAGCTCCAGATAGTCAAATCAATCACCTTTTCAGAGCTCTTTTCCAAGGGTATCAAATTCCTGATTTTCTTTATTCTGTGTGTGTGTGTGTATGCTCTGTCATGTCAGACTCTTGCAACTCCATGGACTGTAGTCTGCCAGGCTTCTCTGTCCATGGGGATTTTCCAAACAAGAATACTGGAGTAGGTTGTCATTTCCTACTCCAGGGGATCTTCCCAACCCAGGGATCAAACCCAGGTCTCCTGACTTGCAGGTGAATTCTTTACCACTATGCCACCTGGCAAACTCTTTATCCTATGCCTTGACCTAAAAGTCTTACCATATCTTTGTTAACATTTTTGTGTACAATGTTAATAAAAACCAACACATCAGAAATAACCATTTCTAATAGTTCATTAGTCAGCAGATATTAGCTGGATGCTTTCAGCTGCAAATTAAACTACGATTTAAGCTATCTCGGATAAGGATATGTATAGGTTCATACCCAGAATTCCCGAGGAAGGCATAGTGTAGGTCTGGAACAAGCCAGTAACTCCAGTCCTATTTCTCTGTAACTCACTAAGTCCTCCACTGTGAATTCATTTCATCCTTAGATTAGCTTCTGCATGGTGGAAAAAGAGCTGTGGCAGTTCTGAGCTTTTTATCTGCACCTCTGTGATGACCAGAGAAAGGGAGAATAACCCTTTTGAGTGGCTCTTTCTTAAGAGCAAGAAAATGTCTTTCCCTGAAGCACTTAGCAAACCTTTCTTTACATCTCATTGGCACAAACTGGGCCACATCACATGCTCATTTCTGCAGCAATCACTGACAAAGAAAAGGGATTATGAGCAGTCAGTGATCCCAGTCCCTAGAACGAGGGAAAGTTTTCTTACCTGAAGCCCATGGGCTTCAGGGGGACAAGGGGAGATATTAACAAAAAGGAGGGATAGGGGATTTTTAGGAAGAAAAAAGGAAGGAATGGATGCTGTGGCAGACCAATAGTTCTGCCACCAGACATAATTTTGTTTTCTTAAGTAAGGATTTTTGGTGTTGGGTAAAAGAGAAAATGAAAAAGAAGCTATCCGACAGTTCTCATAGTTACCTACTTCTCCTAATTGCCTTCAGTTTTCCTTTTTGTATTTTTCAAGATATTTGTCCTGTCATTACTCCCCATTTATCAGCCCAACTGCAAGTTTAATTTCTCAATAAGATTACTGACTAGGATACAATATACTGTTACTACTTCTTCCTAGCAATTTTTTTCAGGTATGTATTTTCCTTTCTTCTATTTTTAGAAATGGGGCTTCCCTGGTGGTTCAGTGGTAAAGAATTCGACTGCCAATGCAGGAAACTTGGTTTCGATCCCTGGGTCAAGAAGATGCCCTGGAGAAGGAAATGGCAACCCTCTCCAGCATTACTGCCTGGGAAATCCCATGGACAGAGGAGCCCGTCAGGCTGCAGTCGATGGGGTTACAAAGAGTCAGACGTGACTGAGCGACTAAACGACAATAATTTTTTAGAAATGTTAGTCATTTCTGATATTTGGAGGGCAAATTCATCAAGAAATAATGACTTTCTATGCACCATTTCCAATACTACATCATTTGAATACCTTTTCTAGGGGGAGTATGCATGATATTTTTTAAGATACAAACAATTTATCAAAAGAGATCTCACATTATCACTGCTAGAGTAAAAGGGGAAAAAATTTAAATACAATATACTTGAGCCTGGTCAAATTTAATCTTTTCTCTGTCTCCCATAAACTGCTTCTGAAAGGGTGTAGTTTTATCTATTGCCTTTCTTGTTCTCCCACTAGTATGAAGGATGAGTCCCCTTGGCTCCAAATCTGAAATATATTATATTACAAATGATAGCTACTATTTATTGAGCATGTAGAGAGTTATCTAAGTTCCTCCTCATATAAATTCTACATGATAAATATTATTCACTTAACTTATTCTCAAGAAAACTGAGTCCTAGAGAAGTTAAACTTCACAAAGTTTTCAGACTAATGATCATAAAATTTCAAATAATGCTTGTCAGATTCAAGGGCCTTCATGTTATTTTCATTGCATCAAATGGAATCTCAGTTCCAAATGCCCATCAACAATTTTTTTTAATTAAAAGTTTGTTTGTTTGTTTTAAAAAAGAACAATTTTAGATTCACAGTGAAACCGAATAGAAACTGAACTAAAAGTACAGAGTTCTTGTATATCCTCTGTCCCCTCATATGCATAGCCTCCCCCACTATCAATATTCCCCATCAGAGCAGTATGTTTCTATCGATTCACACTTTTTAAAAATTATTTATTTATTGGTTTTGGCTGCACTGAGTTTTTCCTGATGCACACAGACTTTCTCTACTTGCAGCAAGAAGGGCTACTCTTCACTGCAGTACACAGGCTTCTCATTGTGGTGGCATCTAGTTTCAAAGCCTGTGCTCTAGGTGTGCAGGCTCATGATTTGTGGCACGGAGTGCTTAGCTGATCCCTCCCAGACCAGGGGTCAAACCTGCATCCTCTGCATTGACTGGTGGATTCTTAACCATCGGACAACCAGGGAAGTCCTTCATTCACTCTTTTTTTTTTTTTTCAATTTTATTTAATTTTTAAACTTTACATAATTGTATTAGTTTTGCCAAATACACTCTTGATGTTATACATTTCATGTATTTTGGTATACATGCAGTTCAAGCACAGGGCTCTCCAGGTGGCGCTAGTCGTAAAGAACCTGCCTGCCAATGAGGGAGACTTAAGAGAGTAGGGTTCCATCGCTGGGTCCAGAAGATCCCCTGGAGGAGAGCACAGCAACCCACTCCAGTACTCTTGCCTGGAGAATCTCATGGACAGAGGAGCCTGATGGGCTTCGGTCCATAGGGTCGCCAAGAGTCGGACTGACTTAAGGGACTTAGCACACATGCACACGGGCAATTCAAGTACACACCACTACAGCATACAGAATAGTTTCACTGCCTTAGAAATCCCCTGTGCTTTATCTATTCATTACTGCACCCTTGTACCCATGGCAACCACTGTTATTTTTACTGTCTCCAAATAGTTTCGCCTTTTCCAAAGTGTCATATAGTTGGGATCATACAGTATATAGCCTTTTCAGATTGTCTTCTTTTACTTAGTAATATGCAAAAAAGCAAAATGGCTGTCTGGGGAGGCCTTACAAATAGCTGTGAAAAGAAGAGAAGCGAAAAGCAAAGGAGAAAAGGAAAGATATAAGCATCTGAATGCAGAGTTCCAAAGAATAGCAAGAAGAGATAAGAAAGCCTTCCTCAGTGATCAATGCAAAGACATAGAGGAAAACAACAGAATGGGAAAGACTAGAGATCTCTTCAAGAAAATTAGAGATACCAAGGTGACATTTCATGCAAAGATGGGCTCGATAAAGGACAGAAATGGTATGGACCTAACAGAAGCAGAAGATATTAAGAAGAGGTGGCAAGAATACACAAAAGAACTGTACAAAAGAGATCTTCACGACCCAGATAATCACGATGGTGTGATCACTCACCTAGAGCCAGACATCCTGGAATGTGAAGTCAAGTGGGCCTTAGAAAGCATCACTACGAACAAAGCTAGTGGACGTGATGGAATTCCAGTGGAGCTATTCCAAATCCTGAAAGATGATGCTGTGAAAGTGCTGCACTCAATATGCCAGCAAATTTGGAACACTCAGCAGTGGCCACAGGACTGGAAAAGGGCAGTTTTCATTCCAATCTCAAAGAAAGGCAATGCCAAAGAATGCTCAAACTACCACACAATTGCACTCATCTCACAGCACACGCTAGTAAAGTAATGCTCAAAATTCTCCAAGACAGGCTTCAGCAATATGTGAGCTGTGAACTTCCAGATGTTCAAGCTGGTTTTAGAAAAGGCAGAGGAACCAGAGATCAAATTGCCAACATCCGTTGGATCATGGAAAAAGCAAGAGAGTTCCAGAAAAACATCTATTTCTGCTTTATTGACTATGCCAAAGCCTTTGACTGTGTGGATCACAATAAGCTGTGGAAAATTCTGAAAGAGATGGGAATCCCAGACCACCTGATCTGCCTCTTGAGAAATCTGTATGTAGGTCAGAAAGGAACAGTTAGAACTGGACATGGAACAACAGACTGGTTCGAAATAGGAAAAGGAGTACGTCAAGGCTGTATATTGTCACCCTGCTTATTTAACTTACATGCAGAGTACATCATGAGAAACGCTGGACTGGAAGAAACACAAGCTTGAATCAAGATTGCCGGGAGAAATATCAATAACCTCAGATATGCAGATGACACCACCCTTATGGCAGAAAGTGAAGAGGAACTAAAAAGCCTCTTGATGAAGGTGAAAGAGGAGAATGAAAAAATTGGCTTAAAACTCAACATTCAGAAAACGAAGATCATGGCATCCCGTCCGATCACTTCATGGGAAATAGATGGGCAAACAGTGGAAACAGTGTAAGACTTTATTTTTCTGGGCTCCAGAATCACTGCAAATGGTGATTGCAGCCATGAAATTAAAAGACGCTTACTCCTCGAAGGAAAGTTATGACCAACCTAGATAGCATATTCAAAAGCAGAGACATTACTTTGCCAACAAAGATCCATCTAGTCAAGGCTATGGTTTTTCCTGTGGTCATGTATGGATGTGAGAGTTGGACTGTGAAGAAGGCTGAGCGCCGAAGAATTGATGCCTTTGAACTGTGGTGTTGGAGAAGACTCTTGAGAGTCCCTTGGACTGCAAGGAGATCCAACCAGTCCATTCTGAAGGAGATCAGCCCTGGGATTTCTTTGGAGAGAATGATGCTAAAGCTGAAACTCCAGTACTTTGGCCACCTCATGTGAAGAGTTGACTCATTGGAAAAGACTCTGATGCTGGGAGGGATTGGGGGCAGGAGGAGAAGGGGACGACAGAGGATGAGATGGCTGGATGGCATCACTGACTCGATGGACATGAGTGTGAGTGAACCCCGGGAGTTGGTGATGGACAGGGAGGCCTGGCGTGCTGTGATTTATGGGGCCGCGAAGAGTCGGACACGACTGAGCAACTGAACTGAACTGAACTGATGCATTTAAGTTTATCCCATTTTTTTAATGACTTTATAGTTCATTTCTTTTTAGCACTAAAGAATATTCCATTGTCTGGTGGTACCACAGTTTATTCATTCATTCACCTACTGAAGGACATCCTTAGTTGCTTCCAAGCTTGGGTAGATATGAATAAAGCTGCTATAAACATCTGTATGCAGCTTTTCATGTGATATGCTGTCAGTCCCACCAACAATCTTCAGTCACTCCCAATCCCTACAAATCCATTTAAATTATACCAATTGTCACAAAAATTACCTGCAGACTTGTCCTCTGAGTGGAGTTTCTCAGGGATATAAAGAATTCTCTACATCCAAAAGAAAATGTTTCAGAAACACAGATGAGCAGTTAAGGATATTTTATGAGAGTTTATATTAAAATTATAAAATTGCTTAACAGGTACTTCTTAACACAAATGACACTCCTGAAATATTGTAAAAATGCAATTTGAAGAATATTATTAATAAAGATTAGTTTTTACTGTTCTCCAGTCGGCAGAAATGAAAGTCACAATGCCAAAGGAAAAAGACAAAGAGGAATTATTTTACAGGAATTACTATTCCATCCCTCCTTGGCACATATTTGTGAGTGAACATATAAAGAAAAAAGAGAAGTCTATGCAAGAAAACACAAGAACCTTGTCCTCAGAGGCTTTATGTCTTGTGCTTCCATGGGAAAGCCAAATCATGTGATGTCTGTAGCACTAGAGGGCAATATAATTAATTCCAAATCATAAATCTCATTGAGGGTTAATGTCCAATATGGGCCAAAAAAATCATTTTAAAACAAGGACGCATAAAATAAATTACATTTTCAGGACAATTTTAGGAGTTGAATATGAATCTGACTGATCATGTTTAACACATATAAAATTTTATTGATAGAGTTCACATTATTTCAGATCATTATTTTTTTAAAGTATACAGACACATCTCAAGGATATTGTGAGTTTGGTGGCAGACCATTGCAATAAAGTGAATACTGTAATAACAAGTCACGTGAATTTTTTGGTTTCCCAGTGCATATAAAACTATGTTTACACTATAGTCCAGTAAGTGTCCAATAACATTATGTCTAAAAAAATGTATATACCTTAATTAAGAAATAACACTGTAGGAAAAATGGCACAGAGAAACTTGCTCACAACATAGGGGTGACACAAACTTTCAAAGTGGAGCGGGCAGGCTAAACAAGGGACCCAGCCTCGTGAGGCTATAATGCGATGCCCCAAACCCTCTCTGTGACAGTGTCAAGGAAAGTGGGAAGCAAAAACCTCCACACCAGTGTGGACATCCTTGTGTTGCATCATTTCTGATAAATCTGTTGTCAATTTTACCTTTATTCATCTATAGTTTTCTTTTTACTTTTCTCCTTTAGCTGTTTTTAAAATTTCCTTTTCATCACTCCTTCTAAATAATTCAATCTTGATATGACAATATAGTTTCTTCATGTTTCTTGTGAATGGGATTCATTGAGCTCTAGGATCCGCGGGTTTAAAATTTCAACAACTGTGAAAACTATTCAGCCATTACTTATTTAAATATTTTTCTACGCCCCACTCCCTTTCTCCAGAAACTCCAAAGACAATCATATTAGGCTGCCTGAAGTTGTCCCAAAGCTCACTAATGCACTTTTCTTTTATGTCCTTTTGTCTCTCAATGGTTCATTTTAGATATATTTTATTGTTATGTCTCCAAGTATACTAATCTTTTTCTTTCTTGTAATGTCTTATCTGTTGTTTATTCTATTCATCATATTTAAAAATCTCAGTCCTTCTGGCTTTCATCTCCAGAAGTTTGAGTCTTTTAAAGATATTCTATTTAGCTTTTTGAATATAGTTTAATGTCCTTATCTTAATCCAGTTCTGGGTCAGCTTCAACTGATGGATTTTTCACATCATAATGGGTCATGTATCTCTGCTTCATTAAGTGCCTGATAATCTTTGATTGGATGCCAGACGTTGTGATTTTTATATCATTGAAGGCTGCATGTTTTTTGTATGTTCTCGAATTTTCTTCTTCAACGCAGTTATTTGGGGAAATTTTGATATTTTTAGACTTTGCTTTTAAGATATGTTAAGTAGAACTAGAGTAACATTTAGTTTAGAGCCGATTAATTACTCTCCATTATTGAGAATTTCTGAGTAGTCAGTGCCCTGAATTGTGAGGTTTTATCCAGTGTGGCTAGTAAAAGCAGGCCCTCTTCTTAGCAGTGTGTGAATACCAGGTTCTATCACCTCTAATCTTCTTTTTTTTTTTTTTAGTAGTTCTTTCCTTGAACTTCTTGGATGGCTTAGTGGTAAAGTATCTGCCTGCAACGCAGGAGACAAAGGAGATGTGGGTTTCATCCCTGGATTAGGAAGATACCCTGGAGCAGGAAATGGCAATTCACTCCAGTATTCTTGCCTGGGAAAATCTATGGACAGAGGAGCCTGGTGCGCTACAGTTCATGAAGTTGAAAGGAGTTGGACATGACTGAACACAGCACACACATTTGTTCCGTGACCTTAGAATGTGTTGATTAGTACTCTTGAATACCAGAGAATTCTGCTGATTTCCGAGACTCTCGCTCTGTGCAGTTCTCTCCTTTCAATACTGTGAACTCTTCCTGTTAACCCTACCTACCATAATCTCTCTGGACTCAGGGCAGCATCTCCTTAACTCAGAGAGTCCACTGTTCACTGCCTCAGTCTCCTTTTTCTTCACCAAGGCCTAGAAACTCTCTCAGGGAATAAAAGTGCAGTTAT
Organism: Bos mutus; assembly: GCF_027580195.1. Classification (NCBI taxonomy): domain Eukaryota; kingdom Metazoa; phylum Chordata; class Mammalia; order Artiodactyla; family Bovidae; genus Bos; species Bos mutus. Next base: position 123,673,788 of record NC_091617.1, read on the forward strand.
GGCTAACTTCACATGCTTCAAATCTTTCAAACATCTTTGCTTATCTGTCTTTGCTTATGTCAGTGTCTTGAAAACTATTTTTCATATATTTTTGTCTTGTTTTCTTATTTGTTTAAAGCAGGAGATTAAATTCAATCTCTGTATTCTCTCTTGGCTAGAAGTTTGGTGAAAAGATCTTGAAAGAAACTAGATTTGGAAATTGTACAGACAGAAGAAAAAGAACCAATATCTGCCTACTCCAGTCCACCCTTCAGTGGGATTTGGCATTCTGATAGTCACCATTAACTAAATTTTCTTGTCTCCCTGTACCCCACTTCACCAGTTCTCAGAATACCTCAGCCTAAGGGAATGCGCTCTTAGGAAAGGTGCATATACTGGACCTAGATCCTACTCCTCTGTATAGGAGCTGGGTTTTTCTGAAAAGCCAGTGGAGATTCACTCAGCAGTTTCAACAGAACTTGGAACAGAGGATGCAGACTTAAGATTAGGACCTGGCATTTAACCTGTGAGGGTGTGAACTTCTTGAATGTGTTTTCACACCCACCCTGAGAAGCGCAGATGATCCATAGGTGCAAATTCCTCTAAGGGGAGAATTCAGGAGAGATTAAGCTAAAGTATCCCTTTTTCTAACACATTCTAGAATAAGCAAATCTTAACTGTGTTACTTAATTTCCTCCAGAAAGAACATAAATCAGAGATTCATAAATATAGGGAGAAGAGACTGTGGTAAAAGCCATGAGTTACTAAAGTTAGACTCATTTGTTTAGTCTGAGATTGCTGAAATTGACATTCAGAGAACATAGTTTCCTGGTGGTGCAAAAACAAGTTTATTCTTAGAGAAAATCAATTAAAGAAGTGACCAGTATATAAAAAAGATTTTTTAAATAGATTTTCAGGCTATAATATAGACAAACTTGCAACATATTTTCAACGCAATGTTACCAAAATCTGCCATTTGAGTCGAAGTTCTAGTTGGGCTCAATAAAGGACAGAAATGGTATAGACCTAAGAGAAGCAGAAGATACTAAGAAGAAAGAATACACAGAAGATCTATACAAAAAAGATCTACACGACCCAAATAATCATGATGGTGTGATCACTGACCTAGAGCCAGACATCCTGGAATGTGAAGTCAAGTGAGCCTTAGAAAGCATCACTACGAACAAAGCTAGTGGACGTGATGGAATTCCAGCTGAGCTATTCCAAATCCTGAAAGATGATGCTGTGAAAGTGCTGCACTCAATATGCCAGCAAATTTGGAAAACTCAGCAGTGGCCACAGGACTGGAAAAGGGCAGTTTTCATTCCAATCCTAAAGAAAGGCAATGCCAAAGAATGCTCAAACTACCGCACAATTGTACTCATCTCACACGCTAGTAAAGTAATGCTCAAAATTCTCCAAGACAGGCTTCAGCAATACATGAACCGTGAACTTCCAGATGTTCAAGCTGGTTTTAGAAAAGGCAGAGGAACCAGAGATCAAATTGCCAACATCCGCTGAATCATGGAAAAAGCAAAAGAGTTCCAGAAAAACATCTATTTCTGCTTTATTGACTATGCCAAAGCCTTTGACTGTGTGGATCACAATAAACTGTGGAAAATTCTGAAAGAGATGGGAATACCAGACCACTTGATCTGCCTCTTGAGAAATTTGTATGCAGGTCAGGAAGCAACAGTTAGAACTGGACATGCAACAACAGACTGGTTCCAAATAGGAAAAGGAGTACGTCAAGGCTGTATATTGTCACCCTGCTTATTTAACTTACATGCAGAGTACATCATGAGAAATCCTCGGCTGGAAGAAGCACAAGCTGGAATCAAGATTGCCAGGAGAAATATCAATAACCTCAGATATGCAGATGACACCACCCTTATGGCAGAAAGTAAAGAGGAACTAAAAAGCCTCTTGATGAAAGTGAAAGTGGAGAGTGAAAAAGTTGGCTTAAAGCTCAACATTCAGAAAACAAAGATAATGGCATCTGGTCCCATCACTTCATGGCAAATAGATGGGGAAACAGTGGAAACAGTGTCAGAATTTATTTTTTGGGGCTCCAAAATCACTGCAGATGGTGATTGCAGAGACACATGTACCCCAGTGTTCATCGCAGCACTGTTTATAATAGCCAGGACGTGGAAGCAACCTAGATGTCCATCAGCAGATGAATGGATAAGAAAGCTGTGGTACATATACACAATGGAGTATTACTCAGCCATTAAAAAGAATACATTTGAATCAGTTCTAATGAGGTGGATGAAACTGGAGCCTATTATACAGAGTGAAGTAAGCCAGAAAGAAAAACACCAATACAGTATACTAACACATATATACGGAATTTAGAAAGATGGTAACGATAACCCTGTATATGAGACAGCAAAAGAGACACTGATGTATAGAACAGTCTTTTGGACTCTGTGGGAGAGGGAGAGGCTGGGATGATTTGGGACAATGGCATTGAAATATGTATAATATTATATATGGAACGAGTCGCCAATCCAGGTTCGATGCACGATACTGGATGCTTGGGGCTGGTGCACTGGGACAACCCAGAGGGATGGTATGGGGAGGGAAGAGGGAGGAGGGTTCAGGATGGGGAACACATGTATACCTGTGGTGGATTCATTTTGACATTTGGCAAAACCAATACAATATTGTAAAGTTTAAAAATAAAATTAAATTAAAAAAAAACACTCAGTACTGTCATTGCAGAATGAAAGCAGCCATAGACAATATGTAAATAGATGAGTGGGGGTGTTCACAGAAAACTGTGTTTACAAAAACAAAGGGAAGAGTGTGTGAGCCCCCAGTCTGGAGCTGTGGTTGTCAGAGTGTGGTTCTGCACCAGCAGCATTAGTATCACCTGGGAATTGTTGGAAATGCAAATTCTGGCCCCACCCTAGACTTACTGAATCAGAAACTCTGGGGATGGAGGTCCAGCAAGCAGCATGAAAATGAACCCTCCGGGTGATGCATGCTAAAGTTTGAGACCCTCCAGTCAAGAAAACAAACATACTTGTATCCTGCTGTTGTGTGAAAACTGTATACATCTTAATTATGTTGAATTGGTTCACAGTGCTTTTCAGGTCTACTATACCTTCTACTTTTCTGTTCATTCTATTAATTTTTGAATTTTATATTGAAACTCCAACTAAAAAAATTTTAATTTGTCTATTTAAAAAAATAATTGTATTATATAGTGGAACTATATGTAACTTTGCTTTGTATTTACCAAGTCTCCCATTAAATGTGCTATCATACTTTCACAATTTAAAAAATAAAAAGAAAGGAAAAAAAAGAAAAAAAATACGCTTACTCCTTGGAAGGAAAGTTATGACCAACCTAGATAGCATATTCAAAAGCAGAGACATTACTTTGCCAACAAAGGTCCTTCTAGTCAAGGCTATGGTTTTTCCAGTGGTTATGTATGGATGTGAGAGTTGGACTGTGAAGAAAGCTGAGCGCCTAAGAATTGATACTTTTGAACTGTGGTGTTGGAGAAGACTCTTGAGAGTCCCTTGGATTGCAAGGAGATCCAACCAGTCCATTCTAAAGGAGATCAATCCTGGGTGTTCTTTGGAAGGACTGATGCTAAAGCTGAAACTCCAATACTTTGACCACCCCATGCGAAGAGTTGACTCATTGGAAAAGACTCTGATGCTAGGAGGGATTGGGGGCAGGAGGAGAAATGAACGACAGAGGATGAGATGGCTGGATGGCATCACCGACTCAATAGACATGAGTTTGGGTGAACTGCAGGAGTTGGTGATGGACAGGGAGGCCTGGCGTGCTGCAATTCATGGGGTCGCAGAAAGTCAGACATGACTAAGCAACAGAACTGAATTGATCAGATCAGATCAGATCAGTCGCTCAGTCCTGTCCAACTCTTTGCGACCCCATGAATCGCAGCACACCAGGCCTCCCTGTCCATCACCAACTCCCGCAGTTCACCCAAACTCATGTCTATTGAGTCGGTGATGCCATCCAGCCATCTCATCCTCTGTCGTCCCCTTCTCCTCTTGCCCCCAATCCCTCCCAGCATCAGAGTCTTTTCCAATGAGTCAACTCTTCGCATGAGGTGGCCAAAGTACTGGAGTCTCAGCTTTAGCATCATTCCTTTCAAAGAAATCCCAGGGCTGAGCTCCTTCAGAATGGACTAGTTGGATATCCTTGCAGTCCAAGGCAGTCTCAAGAGTCTTCGCCAACACCACAGTTCAAAAGCATCAATTTTTCGGCACTCAGCCTTCTTCACAGTCCAACTCTCACATCCATACATGACCACTGGAGAAACCATAGCCTTGACTAGACGGACCTTTGTTGGCAAAGTAATGTCTCTGCTTTTGAATATGCTATCTAGGTTGGTCATAACTTTCCTTCCAAGGAGTAAGCGTCTTTTAATTTCATGGCTGCAATCACCATTTGCAGTGATTCTGGAGCCCAGAAAAATAAAGTCTGACACTGTTTCCACTGTTTGCCCATCTATTTCCCATGAAGTGATCGGACGGGATGCCATGATCTTTGTTTTCTGAATGTTGAGCTTTAAGCCAACTTTTTCACTCTCCACTTTCACTTTCATCAAGAGGCTTTTTAGTTCCTCTTCACTCTCTGCCATAAGGGTGGTGTCATCTGCATATCTGAGGTTATTGATATTTCTCCTGGCAATCTTGATTCCAGCTTGTGTTTCTTCCAGTCCAGCGTTTCTCATGATGTACTCTGCATATAAATTAAACAAGCAGGGTGAAAATAAACAGCCTTGACATACTCCTTTTCCTATTTGGAACCAGTCTGTTGTTTCATGTCCAGTTCTAACTGTTGCTTCCTGACCTGCATACAGATTTCTCAAGAGGCAGATCAGGTGGTCTGGGATTCCCATCTCTTTCAGAATTTTCCACAGTTTATTGTGATCCACACAGTCAAAGGCTTTGGCATAGTCAATAAAGCAGAAATAGATGTTTTTCTGGAACTCTCTTGCTTTTTCCATGATCCAATGGATGTTGGCAATTTGATCTCTGGTTCCTCTGCCTTTTCTAAAACCAGCTTGAACATCTGGAAGTTCACGGTTCATGTATTGCTGAAGCCTGTCTTGGAGAATTTTGAGCATTACTTTACTAGCGTGTGAGATGAGTGCAATTGTGCAGTAGTTTGAGCATTCTTTGGCATTGCCTTTCTTTGGGATTGGAATGAAAACTGCCCTTTTCCAGTCCTGTGGCCACTGCTGAGTTTTCCAAATTTGCTGGCATATTGAGTGCAGCACTTTCACAGCATCATCTTTCAGGATTTGGAATAGCTCAACTGGAATTCCATCACCTCCACTAGCTTTGTTTGTAGTGATGCTTTCTAAGGCCCACTTGACTTCACATTCTAGGATGTCTAGCTCTAGGTCAGTGATCACACCATCGTGATTATCTGGGTCGTAACTCTAGTGAAAAAGTTAACCGTTGAGATTCACCAACTTCCCTACCTTCATCCAAATTTTACTCCAACTTCCCTCTCAGGGAAAATCCTCTTCTTAAATGGACATACATTTTTTCCTTTCATGAAATGCATTCCTCAGGAAGACTATTCAAAGGAAGACTAAAGAAAGAAAACTGTAAAATTATGTTACCTTGTTTGAGTCCTATGATATTAAAGACATTAATAAACTTTATGAGGAAAACCATCGTATCCTAACACCAAAATTCAAGCTTACCTACAGATATCCTACCTTTTCTTAGACTATAATTCAAGTATTTCAAATGTATAGATATGACTTAAAATAAATTCTTGTTTCATTAACACCCTCCAAGGTCTCTATTAGAAATTCAGTGTAATAGCCCCAAGCACTTCTTTGTTTCTCGAAACCAGCATTTCTCTTTCCCTGAATCTTGGAGATAGAGCACAGAGGTGTCTGATGTGCCTGAGGCCCCTTTACACTCTGAGCACATAATGTCCTCTCCTACACTATGACTGAGCCCCAACTCAGCTAATAAGTCTTGATTTCCCAACCATGCCAAAGCATAGGTATAATAAATAAGTACTTTAAGGCTCCAATAATGTGCAAGGGCAGATCCTCCTTTGACTGGACCAGAGAAATCTTCACTCTGCTGCAGAATCAAGATACTATACATCCCCAGCTCCTAGTACCACATACTACTCCTAGCTCCAACTCTAGAGCAGCATATATGCTCCTAGTCATTTACGGAACACATATCTATTGTGCACCTGTTATGTGCTAGGCATCACACTAGACGATAGAGATACAAAGGAGAACAACTCAGAAGAGGCCTCAGATGTCACAAAGAGAGGAAGAAGGTGAGAACAGATAAAAGATGAGTAAACAAATATGACAATTTCAAAAAAATAAAGCTTTAAAGGAGAAGAAACACAGTAATTATGGAAGAGTATCATAAATGTGGTATCGGGGTTTCATTAAATAGAATGGACAGGGAAGGCCTCTCTGAGTAGGTGACATTTGTGCTGAGGCAGAAGGAGGCAAGCCATGCGAGGAGTCCAGGGAAGAATCTTCTCTCAGGTAAAAGGACAGGAAGGATGAGCCAAGCCCCTGGTCCTTTTCTAGAGCCTCCAGATACCAGATCTCATGAACATTGACTTTCTAATCCGCCCTACTATGACACACTAGTTCTAACCCCAGGTTCCCTTCACGTTGATCATAAGCCTGAAGGATTCTCAAATTTATTGGAAGAATCACCATCCCAGGTCCAACCTTCTGTTCATGATCAACACTACAAGAACCACATTAGCTTTATCCTATCAGTTTATGTATACATAGTCTTTGAATGTCCTCCTAGCCAAGAGTTAGATCTGCACTCAAAGCACACTTACAGGAAGGAGAGACAAGAAATGGGGAGAAACTGATGTTTCCCAGTTCCTGGAGTTACTCCCTTTCTGAAGCCTAGCCACAGTCATGTCATCAGCATATGAGCCACTTACAATCAATACTTTAAAAAAACACACACAAGCTAGCTTGAATTACTTATAATCAAAGGATATTAACCATAATATCCCCTCCACTTTTCCCTCTGGCAGGCAAGAATTTCTATTTAATGCCAGTTCTGAACTCTACACCTAGTGATTTAACATAATGATGTGTGACCACACTTTCTCATTCATGTATTTTCTTCCTGATGGTAGAGAAGTTTCACTAGACAGTCTGTCATTTCTTAGATGCTGGTGGTTTGTACTATTTTCCAAATATAATACTGGAAGCATTTAGCCTTCAAATTTCCCAGCTGCTGTTTATTTCATATCTTTCATCTGATGGCTATGCACTTTGATAATAATGTGTCATTTTCCTGATTCTGTCATGTTTATATTTTTTTCTTAATGTTCATTTTGACATTAGAGTCATTTCTTTCCTATAAATATTTTAACAAATCTTATTATGTTTGCCTTGATAGCACTGAAAGTTTTGAAATGGGTTCTGTTGGAGCAAAATACCAATGCTCTATTCTTCAATCAGTAATTATGTGTAAAATAAATGTCACATTTTCCTTCTCACTTGTTAATTTAGTTCAGTATATTAGGGATCTAAGGGCTTCCTTGGTGGCTTAGATGGTAAAGAATCCGCCGGCAATGCAGGAGACCTGGGTTCAATCCCCGGGTTGGAAAGATCCCCTGGAGGAGGGCATGGCAACCCACTCAGTATTCTTGCCTGGAGAATCCCCATGGACAGAGGAGCCTGACAGGCTACAGTCCATGGGGTTGCAAAGAGTCGAACATGACTGAGCACAGAGACTGTATCAGTTTTAATCTCACATAGACCCTGGTTCGATTTCTGGGTTGGGAAGATCCTCTGGAGAAGGAATAGGCTACCCACTCCAGTATTCTTGGGCTTCCCTGGTGGCTCAGATGGTAAAGAATCTGCCTGCAGTGTAGGAGACCTGGGTTTTATCCCTGAGATGGGAAGGATCCCCTGGAGAAGGGCATGGCAATCCACTCCAGTATTCTTGCCTGGAGAATCCCCATGGACAGAGGAGCCTGGTGGGCTGCAGTCATGGGGTCACTAAGAGCCGGACAAGACTGAGCAACTAAGCACAGCACAGCACAAATACATAATCAAAGTAAAATAAGGAACAGATGCTAAACTTTACAGGGAAAGAAGCACTAGAAACTATTTCACAAATAATAATAATAATAATTTGGAATTTGTTCCTAATAACAAGTTTTCCTGAGAATACAAATCCTGCTTTTTAGTAGCCATCACCACTTTTACTTATAAGGAATAATTTCAATAGAAGAATTGTTGGAAACAAATAATTACTGGAAAGATTCAGACAGTTAAGTCACTTTCTTAGTATAAACAAATGATCCTTAGGTACTATTTCTAAGATGATTTTAGTAATCCATCTACAGTTGATTTAATTATACCAATAAATATTTTAATTAAAAGGTAAATCACATTTAGATAAGTGATGTTTAATGGAAACTCTAAAAGGAGATAGTGGAGATGTAATGTGTTCATATTTCGGTATTCAAAGCCCGTAGATGGTGTATAATAGAATAGTCTAGTAAATAGGCAATTTCATCCAGATATACGTATTTTCAAAGCATCAGACCAGCCCATTTACCCCATTCTCTTTGAGATGTCCCCCGACACACTGGGCTGAGATGCTGGCAGCCAGTTTTGCAAGTGAAAATAAGAAAATAAGCAACTAAAATATATACTACTTATAAAAATTGTCATCGAGAAAAAATAAACCAAGGAAGGGGGCTCAGTCATATTTAATGCATCTTTTCTACAGGGGAACATTCATGTTCTATTTTAAATAGGAGTATGATTTTATTTTATAAATATTTGAAAGAAATCTGATGAGACTTTTAATATTTAGGATCTAATAGAACACATAGCTATTTAGAGACTTAAAAAATGTGTAAAGGAAAAACAATGTTATAATGCTTTAAAACAGTTCCTGTATGGGACAAATTGAGAGAGTATCACTGATATGATCATGTACACTATTATGTGTAAAATAGATAGCTAGTGGGAAGTTGCTGTATAGCTCAGGGAGCTCATCTTGGTGCTCTGTGATGACCTAGAAGGGTGGGATGGGAAGTGGGTGGGAGGGAGACTCAAGAAGGGAGGGGATGTATGTGTGTTTACAGATGATTCACGCTGTTGTACAGCAGAAACCACCACAACATTCTAATGCAATTATCCTCCAATTAAAAATAAATAAAAATTTAAAAACAGTTCCTATAAATAAAAAAAGCTTTACCAAATTATAGGGAATAGCATTTATTTGGCAACAAGATCATCCACATTCATCTCCATCAACACCACACCTCCTCCAACAAAGCACACATCACACACACATGAATGTTTATGAAAGCAAATATATTTCATTAAGTTAGTAAAATTACTCACAGGAAAACATGGAAAAATAGATCTGAAAAGAACTTTATCCCTTGGTCTTATCTTTCTGCACCAACCTGTTTCTCACACAAAGTCTGCTATGACCCACTGAAGTTTACAAAACACATCTAATTCTCCAGGAAGCTTTTAATACAACCATTTTGCCTCACACTCTAGTTATGCATGCTTACTTCCCATCGTGCTGATAGACTTCCAGTTCCTTAAAGGTGTAATGTTTATCAAAAGAGTATTGTAAAATATTTAACAACCTTTTAGTAACTTGTTCAATATGACTTATCCAATGATATAGAGATATTATTTCAGAACACAGAGTAGTTATTATGTTTAAAACAGGACTTCTAGAGAATTCTTAAGATATGATACTTAAGTGTATCATAAAGACCACAGTCAGCTCATAAGAACTTGAAATTATAAAAAACTGCAGCTGAAAATATCCCTAGGAATAATTTAATCCTATTTCCTTGAAAGAGGAAAAAGATGAAAATCAATGAGAAGAAGTGATTTTCCCATGATTATTCAGCTCAGTAGTGGTAAAGAGAGGCCTCACTCATAAATATTCAGGCATCTAAATCTTCTCTCTCAAAAGCTTGGCAAATGCTCTCAATTTTAAAATTTAATATTCTGAACTATTACAATTCAATGGACAAACTACATTTTTTAAAAGAATTGGATAGATTATCCTTAAAATACTTAAGTATGCTCTGAGAATGTATATCCTTAAATTTACCCATAGACGTCACAGGCTTTGTCATAGCTAAACAGCAGCGTTCAAGTCTTCTCTGCCAAATGATGTTTAACAGAAATAAAAACAGCCTTCACCCTGAGGTTGCAGCCATCCTGATCTTGGTGCCCCACTGTCTAAGATGAAGACATTCAGGTAGACATTGCAGTAGCTCTCAGCAAAGAACATCTGTTCTCAAACCCAAAGAGCTAATTCAACCTCAAGGATGAGGCATTTTGTTATGTCATCCTCCAGGTCTGACCTAACCTGAGAGATGAAGAGATTATTCACGGTGTCTCAGCTCTGGAGTGACAGAAAAAAAAAAACTAAAAAGCGAGTACAGAAGGAATTCAAATCTGGAACCTTATAAGACAGTTCTTTTAGGGTCACAGCTTCCCTATGGAAATTACATTGGAGGTTTTGTCAAGGACTGCCTCCTGGCATCCTACAGAGTAAAGCACACAACTGAATTTTGTTTTTCCTCAGTAGAGAGCAAAGAAAATGTCCGAAACATTCTCTTTCCTTCCACCAGCATCACTGTTGGCCAGGCATGCACATATATATACAAGGCAGCTGCTCAGAGGGAAAAGCATTTTCCAAAAATGTTAACTTACAGTAAACTAAGGTGTGTGTGTGTGTGTGTATGTGTGTGTGTGTGAGCTCAACCGTGTCCAACTCTTTGTGACTCCATGGACTGTAGCCCACCATGCTCCTCTGTCCATTTTATTTTCCAGGCAAGAATACTGGAGTGGGTTGCCATTTTCTGTCCTGCTCCAAGGGATCTTCACGACCCAGAGAAGATGGAACTTGCATCTCTTGCATCTCTGCATTGGTAGGCAAGTGCTACACCACTGTGCCACCTGGGAAACCCAGTAAACTGGGGTACTAATGGTTTACTATGATGAGACAGCCGATTCTGATGGCCCTTTAAATCACTTGAAAGTGGTAAGGACGAACTTGCCCTTCTACAGATTTCAAATGTAAACAGACAGAAAAACAATAAAATAATGAACGTGTCCTACTTCTTCAGATTAAGCTTTTTCTGTCTTTAAGAATGATTTTTCAACAGCCTTCTTTTTGGAAACAGGCTGAAAACTGTTCCATCATTTCTTCCTGGTTTTGTTGAAGACATGTGGCGGGTAGGTGAAGGATGAGTTCCCTGGTCCACAACTCTTCTTTTTCCCAGTTTCTCATATATGTAACTCTCTGCACATTCATCCACAAACAGAAATGCCCTCCAAAGAAAGGACAACCTCTTAAAATGTGGCAACACATATGACCATATATTTTGTTGAGCTCAAGGCCTGGTACAAACTAACTTTTTAGTGTCAAAATATAAAATGGTGCAAGGCAAGTATTGAAGATCACATCACAGACATATATTTTTAAAGGCATCAAGTTGTCAGAAACTTGCCAAGAGGAAACAAATATCACACACAGAAAAAAATGTTGCCAAAAACTTGAACAAAGTTGAAAGATCTGCAGACCCATAAAATCATTTGCCAGTAGCACTAAATATAATCTGAGGTGGCATGTAAACTCAAAAGCTAATCTCAACTGATGGGTTATTTCCTAACAAGTGACTTGAAAGTATTTTAAAAGGAAACACAAAACAGATATGAACATTACTTTGTAGCAATGGCCAAAACTCAGAATTTTTATTAAAACCAGGCAGGAAGGGTAAATGAAAAACGAATGACTTGAATTCATAGTTTTTTTAATCACTCTTTTTCCCTCTATAACACACCAAAAAGACAGTAAGTAAATGCTTCTTAATTAGTAAAAACACTTAAGGGGAAAGAATTGCTAGGAGTTTCTAAAGGGACCCAAAATACTATAATGTTTTCTTAAGGAATTTATTCATCCAAAAGTATGACTGCTGCTGCTGCTACTAAGTCGCTTCAGTCGTGTCCAACTCTGTGCGACCCCATAGACGGTAGCCCATCAGGCTCCCCCGTCCCTGGGATTCTCCAGGCAAGAACACTGGAGTGGGTTGCCATTTCCTTCTCCAATGTATGAAAGTGAAAAGTGAAAGTGAAGTTGCTCAGTCTTGTCCAACTTAGCGACCCCATGGACTGCAGCCCACCAGGCTCCCCCGTCCATGGGACTTTCCAGGCAAGAGTACTGGAGTGGGGTGCCGTTGCCTTCTCTGAAAAGTATGACATAAATACATTTTTCTTCAGGGACTGAATCATCTAGATATGTTTTTGACAGTCTGGACAGCTTGTCAGAATAACTAAAGTATTGCTAAAGATCTAGAGAGATTAACTATTTTCCCCATGATTGCCAAGATTCATCTAGATTTTAGAGATGGTAACAGCATACTTAAAATTGAGAACTTAGCTTTATGAATTCAGTTAAGAGTGAACAGATCATTTTCTCAAAATCATACTGAAATACCTGTACTTGAAAAAGTATACATCACAAGAAAAAAATTAAAATTGAGAGAGAAATTTAACGATGCTTCTATACCTTTTTACCTTAAATTTTTATTGTGGCTACCATTAAAAATGAGATAAATCTTTTTTTAAACAACATTGCGTCATGCCTTTTTATTTTCTACTCCTTTTTAATATTCATCACCCTAGTACTATGTGCATCAAAAGAAAATCCATTTTAAACATATCTTAACAGAATAATATGAGTAAGAGACCCTCAAATATTGGTAATATGGACTTAAATATGGAAGTTTATTGAGTGGGAGCAGATCAAATGAGAAGTAGGCTATGAATTGCAGGGGCCAAGGTGCTTAGTCACTCAGTCATGTCCCACTCTTTAAGACCACATGGACTGTGACCCACCAGGCTCCTCCATCCATGGAATTTCCCAGGCAATAATACTGGAATGGGTTGCATTTCCTCCTCTGTCCTCCTCCAAAGGATCTTTCTGACCCAAGGATCAAACTGACATATCCTATGTCTCCTGCATCAGCAGACAGTCTTTACCACTGAGCCACCTGGAAAGCCACGCCCTATGCCATGAAAGAAGACTCAAACCAAGGCAGTGTTACAGGGAAGAGACAATTCTGACTCCACGTTGGATCTGTTTCTTTTACTTTAACCTTTCCTTCCCGCTGCTTTTGTTCATGAAAAGGATACTGTCCACACATAATGGCCTGCCTCAGGGAACCCTGCCCCACTGTCTGAATATTAAACCAAAATGCCTTTGTTCAGGACCCTGTCTACCTGTGGATGGCAGGAAGAAAGAAGTTAACAGCCTCTCCCAAAGGCTGGGCTTCCCAGGTGGCGCTAGTGGTAAAGAACCCGCCTGCCAATGCAGGAAACCTAAGAGGTGCAAGTTCGATCCCTGGGTTGGCAAGATTCCCCTGGAGGAGGGCATGGCAACCCACTCCAGTATGCTTGCCTGGGAAATCCCATGGACAAAGAAGCCTGGCAGGCTACAGTCCATCAGGGTCACAAGAACATGGATATGACTTAGAAACTAAATGACAACAACACATGTATGTTAATAAACATACATACATTTCCTAGCTCTGTGCACTGAAAAGGCTTAGAAGGAATGACACTCCAGTAGCAACAGTCACACTGAGGGCTCACTTGTTGCTTTCTGTATCATCCTCCAATTAAGGAACCAGGGGTCTTTGGAAAAATGGCTGTTTCTAGGGCTGGGGCAGGGAATACAAGAGATGAACCTGGAGGGCTTTGTAGTGCCAGCAAGTAAGGAAATGCTGAAAAAACAAATGATCCAATCATGTCAAAAAGACACAGGAGCCCATCTGAAGAGCTCTCAATGGCCAAAGCTAAAACAATTTAAACAATACAATAAATAATATAGCATTGGTTGTCACTAAAATATAAAATAAATACCCAGAAGTCTGTACTGATATAAATAAATGATTAAATAAACAAATGGGGGAGAAGAGACAAATCTCTCACATGATAGAATTCCAAATAATTTATGAAGATACTTCTCTAAAAGATGCAGCTTAACTCCCTGCTGCTCCAGTACAGTCTGTACTTAGTGACCTGCTTTCAAAGAATAGAATAGGAAAGCGAAAAAAGGTAACTTTACAGTGGAAAAACCTGGTAAAAACTACCTAAAACAGGTGATCAAGGTTGACATTCATTAGTGATAAGTCATGCTGGTAACATGAACTCTTGGTACGAACATCAGCCTTAATGCGACAAGAATGGTACTACACCTGTCTGGTCATCCTCCCCAAATCCCAAAACCCTCGTCTAACCATGAGGAAAACATCAGACAGTACCCTTCAAAATTGCCAAGGACATTAAAATCAAGGGAAGTTTGAGAAATTGTCATAGACGAGAAGAGGTTGGGGAGATGAGGACTAAAAGTAATGTGACATTCTGGAACAGAAATGGGACATTAAGCAAAAACTAGTGAAATCTAAATAAAGTATGGAACCAAGTTAACAATATACCAACATTGGGTCCTTGGGCTTCCCAGATGGCTCAGTGGTAAATAATTCACCTGCCAATGCAGGAGACACGGCTTCAATTCCTGGGTCAGGAAGATTCCCTGAAGGAGGGATGGAAACCCACTCCAGTATTCATGCTTAGAAAGTTCCATGGACAGAGGAGCTTGGCAGGCTACAGTCCATGGGGTTGCAAAGAGCTGGACACGACTGAGCACCTAGCACCTAGTGGGCACCTACTGGGTCTTTAGTTCTGACAAAATTACCACTGAGATGAAAAATGCTGATGATAGGGGAAAGCAGATGAGGGTTATACAGGAACTACCTTGTACTATCTTTGCAACTTCTCTGTAACTCTAGAAAGCTTAATAAAGCTTACTGATGTTTTGCAGAAACCCATACAATTCTGTAAAGCAATTACCCTTCAATTTAAAAATAAATAAAAACATACCTGGAAACCAATTCTTGGAGAATTCCTCTGGCTCCCACTCTCTGGCTTAAACCTTACTTACATCTGCTTTCCCAACCTTCTATCCTACAATCTGGAGTCTCTTAATTTGCCTAGCCCTTTGGACTAGAGAAGTCTGGATGACTCATGGTCTTCTAGTGAAAAACAATACACTATATTTGTTTTGTTTTTATTTGTTTGTTTGTTTTGGCCACATCACAGCAGCAAGTGGGATCTTTGTTCCCCACCAGGGATCAAACCCAGGACCCTTGCAGTGGAAGCAGAGTTTTAACCACTGGACAGCCAGGGAATTCCTGTATATATATATCACATATACATTTGAAATGCACACATATATGTATATGGATATACACACATATATAATCACATTACAAGTATACAAAATGAAAATATACTAAAAGTAAAAAGACAACAGATAATGACTGCTAGCAACCCTCTACATTGCCAATTAGGCTTTTCTGAAATAAGAACCAAGTTTCACATGCTATTCAGAAACCTGTTTTTTTCCCCTAAGTGTATTTATGAAACTTAAGCTATAGGTATCTGAATCTATCTTCTTAAAGAAATTCTGTAAACTTCAGGCCCTACATATCTGTATTCACCCACTTCCATGTGAATAAATGTATCTCTGCATTATCATTTTAAGTGCCAGAAGGTATCAATATTTGACTGCATAAATGGACCATCCTTTTTTCAATTAATCCCTTAAAGAAATATCTAGCTTTCTAAATTCTTTACAATATCACCCAGTACTTGCCCTTGGGTGTTGAGTTAGGACCTCTAATCAGCTTCCTTTGTGCCCTGAAGCCCCACACTAACTTAAGGTTCCTAGTAGGACCTCTGCTCTTGGTGCTCCTGTCCCCTATAGGTCTTGAGGAGAGAACTGGGAGGAAATTTTGGAAAACAGAAAATAAGTGCAAATTCTTGAGCAGGATTCCCTGGTGGCTCAGATGGTAAACAATCTGCCTGCCAATGCAGGAGATATGGGTGTGATCCCTGGGTCCGAAAGATCCTCTGGAGAAGGAAATGGCAACCCACTCCAATATTCTTGCCTGGAGAATCCCATGGACAGAAAACCTGGTGGGCTACAGTACATAGGGTGGCAAAAGCAGGACATGACTTAGTGACTAAATCACTTGAGGAGGAAATCAGTGAGAGGACGTTGTGTTTTGGAGAATATTATTATGACAATCATTTAATCACCAAATTAGTATAGCATGTGTGTGCTTTGTAAATGTAATGCTCAGAGTAACAGGGAAAAGGAACTATGACAAATCTGAGACCGACCCCCTGAAGCGACAGATATAACCCCAGGGACATGCTGCTAAGTCGCTTCAGTAGTGTCCGACTCTGTGCGACCCCAGAGACGACAGCCTGCCAGGCTTCCCCGTCCCTGGGATTCTCCAGGTAAGAACACTGGAGTGGGTTGCCATTTCCTTCTCCAAACTCCAGGGACATAAGATCCCTTAATATGGCTCTTAGGAGAGACAGTCTTTGAAATATAAATAAATAAATTGGAAATAGAGGGTCTCCTGAGAGGGCAGGGATAGAACATATGGATAGGTACCCTCCAAAGGGTAGTGCATTAATTATCTTTTCTCCTGTGAAAATAGGTGGCCCCAACATGCAGGAAGAGATAGGACTTTGAAGTATGCAAAATCAACAGAGGAAGTTAAAATAAAGCAAATTCATACCAGCAGCACATGGGATGGTTTAAGAGTCTAGGAATGAAGCTTTGTATGTCACTAACCAGACACCAGGGGCCTCCCTGGTGGCTACTCAGTGGTAAAGAGTCCTCCTGCCAATGCAGGTGATGTGGGCTTGATCCCTGGATTGGAAAGATCCCCTGGAGTAGGAAATGGCAACCTACTCCAGTATTCTTGCCTGGGAAATTCCATGCACAGAGGCGCTTGGCAGGCTGCAGACCGTGGGGTCGCAGAGAGCCGGACACAGCCGAGCAAACACACAGCATGCAACCAGATGCCAGATACGCTGAAGGAGCCGCACAGCTCCCGGCAGGGTCTCAGCAGAGCCCCGCGAGGCCGTGAAGGGCAAGGCAAGGGAAAGAGGCCTTGTTCTTTCTACAACGGTAGGCAGGAAAGAGTGGTTGTGAAAGAAAGACTCTCAAATATGTAACTTATAGGGCCAGAGTGGCAGGGTGAAAAGTGCTGCGGGAGAGGGACAAATCCCATTTTTGCAGTTCACTAGCTCTGCGGCCTTGGGCAGGCACTTAACTTCTAAGGCCATAGTTTCCAGCGTGTAAAAAGGAAACCGCCTACCTGTCTTGCCTTAAAGATTTGATTTAAAGTGTTAAGCACAAATCCTATCACTTAGTATGTGCTCTGGGGACCTGCATTTAAAATGATGCCCATGTTAACAGACTTAAATCAATTGTTTCTTCTCTCTCCCTGTTTCCTTCTGGTAGCTTTTTTCCACAAGCTCCACGTCATCTCTGTGGTTTCTGTCTCTTTCTTTTCTTAGGCAGAGCCATTTAGCTCTTTTCACCTGCTGCTCCAAATTTTCAAAAGATGAATTATTCAGTAACTCTGGGTATAGGCTCATTCCTTAGATTTATTTACAATGGCTAATCCCTTTGTTTCTAAAGATATAATTAAGGAACCTCTGGGCACTCTTGCACTTAGTAAGACATACACCTCTGTGGACACTGTTGACGTTGCTCCTGGTTTCCTCACAGCAATTGCTGTACCCTTACCAACTCTGGGACAACAATGAAAAACTTTCTGTTCATCTCCTTAGTGCCAACCAGATATTAGAATTAAAAGATGTGTGACAGTTTGGCGATCTCTGAGCAAGTTAAAAATAAAAATCCCACGTTATCCAGCAATTCTACTCCTGTATATAACCTCCAACGGAGAAGGCGATGGCACCCCACTCCAGTACTCTCGCCTGGAAAATCCCATGGATGGAGGAGCCTGGTAGGCTGCAGTCATGGGGTCGAAAAGAGTCGGACAGGACTGAGCGATTTCACTTTCACTTTTCACTTTCATTCATTGGAGAAGGAAATGGCAACACACTCCAGTGTTCTTGCCTGGAGAATCCCAGGGACAGGGGAGCCTGGTGGGCTACCGTCTATGGGGTCGCACAGGGTCGGACACGACTGAAGTGACTTAGCAGCAGCAGCAGCAGCATATAACCTCCAAAATTGAAAACAGGGACTCAACCAGTCACCTGTAGGCCAACGTTCCATTCAGTATTATTTACAACAGCCAAGAGATAGAAATTATCCAAGCATTCATCAAGATATATAGATAATGCTGTAGAGACAAACAATAGAATGTTATTCATTCATAATAGGAATAAAAGTCTGCTATACACTACAACACGAGCCTTAAAAATATTATGCCAAGCTAAGGAAGCCAGACACAAAACGACAAATGTTGTATGACTCCACTTACATGAAATATCTAGAATAGACAAATTCATAGAGATAGGAAGTAAATTAGAAGCCTGGGGTTGGGGAAAGGGATAATGTGCAGCTGTTGCTTAATTATGTACAGAGTTCTGCTTGAGATGATGTAACATTTTTGAAATTTTGGTGATGGCTGCACAATATTGTGAATGTAATTAATAGCGACTGAATTGTACACTTAAAATACTTAAATGACAAATGTTTTATATATTTTACCGTAGAAAGAAAAAAAAAGTCATGACACATTGGAAAAAAAGCAGTCTAATTCACCAGTTAGAACACAAGCATGTCTTTAAATGTTAATGTATCTGAATCAACATTCGTTTTACCACCTCTGTGTCTTACATTTGCTGTCTACCAGGCTGTGGTTGTGAAGTGGAGCCACTGCCTGCACATGTTCAAATGTGGTTGATACTCTGCTTATCATTGGAAAGGCTCAATCTCTTAACACTTCGGTTGACACACTATTCAAGAACCATTTAAGGAGAAAAATATGAGTGTTTTTCTTTTTTGTCTGAAATCCCATTACTTCTACTGGTAAGCTCAAGAAAGTTCCAGTATCAAAACCTAAAGAATTGGTGGCTATGACTTGGAAAAAAGTTCTGGACCCAGCACCAAAGCACTCTTTGGAGAAATGTGGCTGTACCAATGTACTTGATGACACAAAGGATAACATATAGTGTGGAAAAACACATACAGGGAGGGTGCTGTAGAGAAAAGTAAGTCAAGACAGTAGATGAATTTTGACTACAAAATGTTTTGCAAATCCCTTAGCCAATCAATTTTGCTTATATTTTCCCTTTTAAGTACACACTCAAAATGTCTAAACAAGCTCTTTCAGTACATAGAAAACAAAAATTCTAAGTGATAATATTCACTGGGACATAGCTTCATCAGCAATATTTTTTTAACCTCCCTCCCTTTAGGAATATATAAAATAAAGGCATCTTACAAGCAATGGCAGCTTAAATTTGATAAATGCAGTCATTGTGGCTAATAGCCAAAGATTAATATCCTTAATAAGATGAGGCACTCCTATAAATCAATAGAAAAATATGAACCAGCTTTTAAAAATGGTCAAAGGATAACAGCAATCAGTTCACAAAACAATTACATGGCCATCAAAAATACTGGAAAGATGGTCGACCTCACAAGGGTTAGTGTTAGAGCAAGACATTGATTGACTCATTTCCAAGAGGAAGGACTGACTGAGAGGGACACTCCTGGCCTGTCTTCTCCCCTTCCCCAGTGACTCATCTAACTGGTGAGTTAGGAAAGGGAACTGGATATGTGTGGTTCAGACACTTTCTCTTTCTCCTTCCTTATGGGGTATGACTATCTTATGAATCGCAAACTCTCTGAGATGTTTTCCAAGGACAGACTAGAAGGTCTGTCATTTTCAAACTCTTCTAAAAGTGGGGAAGATTCATTATAGGATATGGCATTCAGAAAGCTGTTGTTATGAGGGATATAGGTCATGCTGTCCAAGAGCTTTCTCAGTAGCACAGGCAATATTCTCTATCTTTTTGATTGCAGCATCTGTCTCTCAATTTACTCTAAATCAGGTAGGAAGGTAAAAGAGTATTATTAGGTCTCTCAAGCTTCATCAGCTAAGTATCAGTAGTAAGGGAAATAGTATTTTGCACATAATACTCATAAAAATAAAAATAAACCATTAACCTCCTTTGAAAAGTGAAAGTGTTATTCATTCAGTTGCGTCCCACTCTGCAATACCATAGACTGTAGCCCTCCAGGCTCCTCTGTCCATGGATTTCTGCAGGCAAGAATACTGGAGTGGGTAGCCTTTCTTTTCTCCAGGGAATCTTCCTGACCCATTGATCAAACCCGTGTCTCCTGCCTTGCAGGCAGATTCTCTGCCATCTGAGCCACAAAATGGGGCTCCCCAACCTCGAAGGCACAGAGGTAAACGTTATCTTGGCCCATCACTCCTTACAGCATTTACAACAGTGTTTTATGAAATGGAATATAGTGACATAAACACAATTTCTTTTTCTTTTTTTCCAGAGGAGAATAATGAACTCTGGACAATGAACTTGGTACATTATACTTACAAATTATTCCTGGGTGTTATGAGATCAGGTCCTGCTCTTGGGCCCATGATACATTATTTTCCTTCCTTAAATTCAACTTATTTTCATGGATATGTATAGATATATTCACAAATAATTTAGGATAGGTCAGATAAAAGTGATAATGTTGAGGGCTAGGATGATAATTTGAAGCAGTGGACGCTAGGAATTCCCTGGAAGTTCAATAGTTAGGACTCAGCACTTTCACAGCTGGGGCCCAGGTCTGATCTCTGGTTGGGGAGCTAAGATACTGAAAGCTGTGTGGTACAGCCAAAAATATACATAAATATAAAAGTAATAGTGTTGGCAGGCAGTACAAAGCCCATTCTCATACAGTTTTGGGGAGTGTAAGTCGGTAAGTCTTCGGAGAGTTTGGAAGCTATGTTTTCATATTTAAATACAAATATCTTTGAGCTGGTATTCACTTTCTACAGAAGTACTTAAATATGTACAGTGTTATTTGTATAAAGATATTCAAAACAGTTGCGTTTAATAGAGAAAAATTGGATATGATTTCAGAAGAATGGTTATTTTTAGCAGAAGTACTATATAACAATTTAGAACAGAGGTTGGCAAACTCCTCCCATGGGCCAAACTTGGCCTGTTTTTGCAAATAAAGCTTTATTGAACACAACCATCACAAGTTTTTGTATTGTCTACAGCTGCTTTTGTGCTATAGGATAGAATTCAGGAATTGTAACAAAGACCACATGCCCTACAAAGCATCAAAGAAAATGTTTGCCAACCTCTGATTTAGAAAAATGAAGTAGATTTAGACTGATAGGTTCTGATTTTCACACACACACACACACACAATCCAGTTGAAGACTAGTGTAATGCCTATTACATAGTATGATCTTCATTATATAAAAATCTGTATGTATGGTTACATCAATACAATTCAACACAGGTAGCATAAACAGCCATTGCTTATTTGAAGGAGAGAAGAGCTGAGGTAGGGGGAGAGAGGTGATTTCAGTGGGTGTATATTCTTGTATTACTTTTGGAAATTCTTACACAGGCATCCAAAAGGGTAAACAAAATGTCTGGATCTATCAAGCAATTTCTCTTTGCCTTCCAGCATCCCTAACCCTTCACTAAATCCCTAGTCTAGACTCATGTTGTGCCAAGCCAAGTAGAAAAACTCTTCATCTGATTCTGTCCCATTTTTACTGGTACTATAGGGATGAAGTGTCCATTATTTATTAGTAGTAAATTTGCATATTTTTTCATATCAGCACCACTGTATTTCTTTTGAAAACTGTAAGGCTCAAGTTATAGATACTATACTGGTTTTATTTAATTTTGATCAGATAAAGAAAATTCTAAGTAAAACCATGAGCTGAAAACAAGTGGCTATACCTTTAAGTATCATTTTTTTCTGTAACTGAGATTTATTTAAGTAACTGACATTTTTAAGTAACTGACATTTTTCTTTAGATATTTCAAGGAAAGATGCAAAAATTAAGCTTCAAAAGTGATAATTTAACAAATAGTCTTGAAACAATTCCCCTCCCCCTGAGAGTTGGTGATTTTTCTTTCCCTTTTGATTATAATTATCCTATGAAGCACAAGAGGGCTTCCCAGCTGGATCAGTGGTAAAGAATCCACTTGCCAATGTAAGAGACTCAAGTTTGATCCCTGCCTTGGGAAGATCCCCTGGAGGAGGAAATGGCAACCCACTCCAGGATCCTTGCCTAAAAAATCCCATGGACAGAGGAGCCTGACAGGCTATGGCCCATGGGGTCACAAAAAGTCGGACATGACTGAGTAACCAAGGACACACACATGAAGCCTAAGAACCTGGAAACTTAAATTTCTCATGCTGAATCATATACTTGGCAATTTCATCTAACCCACAGGATGTTTTCTAAAAATATCTGCTTCCTCTCCCCCTGCTAAAACTAGTTTAGAGCCTTACATTATAAAGACGTAAAAGGCATGGGTGCCTGTGCCATTGCCAGCTAGCAAGAAGTCAATTATTTAATCCTTGAATGAAGTCTCATCTTTCTCTCTGGGCAAACCATCAATGATTGTTATTACCATGTACTTGTATAGAACTTTACAGCTTACAAAGTGTTTTCCCATACATTACTGCATCTGGCCAGTAAACTTGTAGAAAGGGTCGGAGAGGACATTCTGTGTTTCTTTAATGTGAACGCTATCTCATAGATGTTAAATAATCTGTCCAGGGGAACAACTGGCAAAGTGTCAAGGAAGATATTCAAACTCTCTGAGAAACATCTAAGTATACATTTTTAGCAGTTCAAAGATGTCTATCTTTCTTTTTCATGGCCTTTTCTCAGATGACATCAGAGAAATTATTTTTCCACGGGGGACATGTGTTAAGTGTTTGAGATTTCTATTTGTGGCTTTAGTAACAGCAAATGACTTTTTAAATGAGAATATTAATTTCAGAGGAAGACAAGAAAGAATTATACTCAAAACTTCATTACATCTAGGAGTACACCTGTATCGTTAACTAGTTTAAGACCAAAATCTGCCAGTAACTTCTCCTAATTGCTACCTTATTCTACTTCCCCAATATTTGAAAATTTGTCTGAAAAATATAAAAGAAACACAATAATACACTGTCCCAGTAACAGGAGAAAAAAATCAAAGTAACTCAAAAATATTGGCATTGATTTAAAAAAATTCTAAAAGATTGAAATTTAAAATTGTTGATGAGACAACTGAAAACACACCTTTCAAAGTTACCAAGTGATTATTTAAAAAAATGTAGATAACCTACATGGGAAGTCCTTAGAAGACTGTAAGTATAATTAAGTCATCCAGGTAGCTAAAAAAAGGAAAAAAACAAAGAATACATTTTACAAAAAACTAAAACCAATAATCAATGTCTTTAAGTATAAAAATTAAAAAATGTAAAAACAGTGAGACCACTCAATGTCATCGGAGGGCCACTGACTTTGTTCCAGGATTAACGTGAAATAAGCAGAGTATTGGAGAAGGCAATGGCAGCCCACTCCAGTACTCTTGCCTGGAAAATCCCATGGATGGAGGAGCCTGGTGGACTGCAGTCCATGGGGTCACTAAGAGTCGGACACGACTGAGTGACTTCTCTTTCACTTTTCACTTTCATGCATTGAGAAGGAAATGGCAACCCACTCCAGTGT
Organism: Bos mutus; assembly: GCF_027580195.1. Taxonomy (NCBI): domain Eukaryota; kingdom Metazoa; phylum Chordata; class Mammalia; order Artiodactyla; family Bovidae; genus Bos; species Bos mutus. The sequence continues at coordinate 123,697,398 of NC_091617.1, forward strand.
TCTTGCATGGAGAATCCCAGGGACGGGGGAGCCTGGTGGGCTGCGGTCTATGGGGTCGCACACAGTCGAACACAACTCAAGTGACTTAGCGGCAGCAGCAGCAAGCAGAGTATTGCTTCTGCTTGTTCTGTCTTCATCTAAAAGCCTACAGGTGACCCCTCAGGATTTTGTTACCTAAACACCTGAGATAAACATCTAAAAGGAAAGCTAAAATTAACTCCCAGGCCTGACTGAATAAGGTTGAGCTTACTTTAATGGTTTGTCACCTTACAAGGCAGACCTTATATAGTCTTAGAACCTGGAGTATAAGACATGATGTACAGTTTCAAGTTATCTATAGGATAAATAAAAGTGGGAAAAAAAAAAAAATAACCCTGAAAGGCTGAGGTAGGTCCCAGAAAACAGAATGTTGTCAGCTTAAAGAAAAAAAAAAGCATAACAAGAGAGCTGCAAGTTGTTTTATTTGGGGTAAAATAGAGACTATAGGCCAGGAGACTGCATTTCAGATAGCTCTGAGAAACTGCTCCAAAGAGGCAGGGAGGAGGTCAGTATATATGTTGATTTGCTGAAGCAGAAATACATCAATAGAGTACGTATTTTTTTCGGGTTTCTGTCAGTCACAATGGACAACTGTCATCATGAAGGACTTCAGTGCTTTTCTAGATATGAGGTGATATAAGAATTAGGCTCATAAAATGGGCTCCTAAAATATCTGAAGAGCTGTCCTGACAGTTTTCTCCTCAGCACAGAGTACCTCATTTCTGCTTTCTACTCTGAACTCCTTTCAGAGGTTGTTGAATCACATGATTTAATCGTTGTAGAGGTAGATGGCAAGTGCCAGTTTATAGTTGACAATATATCGGTAAACTCTTGTTGGCAAGAGTAATCTAAGTAATCTATATAGATCTATGAGAGGTCTAACATTTCAAGGTCAAAGCAAAAAAGATCTTACCCTTTTCTCTTTCTACTCTTCTCCGTAAGTCTCTCTCCTAACCCTAACTTCCTCTTTTTTAAACCTTGCATCTTAACTTGGATTTCTCTACTTCTCCTTGCCATCACAAAACTTTCCTTCCACTCATTTGTTAAAAATTGAGAATGCATGTAAATGTTCTATGCAATTATATTTATATGGTCATCTTCAACTATACGCTTCGGTTCTTAAAAGTTGCAACATGGTATAGAAGGGATTCCTAGGTGGCTCAGTGGTAAACAACCCACCTGCCAATGAAAAGAGACACCAGAGATGCAGGTTTGATCCTTGGGTCAGGAAGATCCCCAGGAAGAGAAAATAGCAGCCCACTAAGTTTGCCTGGGAGAAGGCAATGGCACCCCACTCCAGTACTCTTGCCTGGAAAATCCCATGGACAGAAGAGCCTGGTAGGCTGTAGTCCATGGGGTCACTAAGAGTCTGACGTGACTGAGCGACTTCACTTTCACTTTTCACTTTCATGCACTGGAGAAGGGAATGACAACCTACTCCAGCATTCTTGCCTGGAGAATCCCAGGGACTGGGGAGCCTGGTGGGCTGCCATCTGTGGGGTCACACAGAGTCAGACACGACTGAAGTGACTTAGCAGCAGCAACAGTTTGCCTAGACTTCCCAGGTAGCCCAGCTGGTAAAAGAATCCACCTGCAATGCAGGAGACCCCAGTTTGATTCCTGAGTTGGGAAGATCCCCTGGAGAAGGGATAGGCTACCCACTCCAGTATTCATGGGCTTCCCTGGTAGCTCATACGGTGAAGAATCCGCCTGCAATGTGGAAGACCTGGATTCAATCCCTGGATTGGGAAGATCCCCTAGAGAAGGACATGGCAACCGACTTCAGTATTCTTGCCTGGAGAATCCCCATGGACAGAGGAGCCTACCAGGCTACAGTCCGTAGGGTCACAAAGTCAGACATGACTGAGAAACCAACAATTTGCCTGGAAAAGTCCATGAGCAGAGGAGCCTAGTGGGCTGTGGTCCACGGGTCACAAGAGTCAGACACAACTAAGCAAATGAGCACACACATTGCAGAGAGAACGCTGAAGTCAACCAGAAAGTCAACGGTGAGCATAGGTCTGCCACTATTTTTGTGACCAGTGGCAAATAACTTCAAAAGAAAGAGAACTAAAATGTCTTTATTCAAAATTTAGATATATAGCTCACTTAGCATAGTTTCGGAAAAGGCAATGGCACCCCACTCCAGTACTCTTGCCTGGAAAATCCCATGGACGGAGGAGCCTGGTGGGCTGCAGTCCATGGGGTCGCTAAGAGTCAGACAGGACTGAGCGACTTCACTTTCACTTTTCACTTTCATGCATTGGAGAAGGAAATGGCAGCCCACTCCAGTGTTCTTGCCTGGAGAATCCCAGGGACGGGGGAGCCTTGTGGGCTGCCGTCTGTGGGGTCGCACAGAGTCGGACACGACTGAAGCGATTTAGCAGCAGCAGCAGCATAGTTTCATGGTTCTTCCACATAATAAAGCCAGCACGAAACTAAAAGTGGATGAGATTACTCAAGACATCCACCTTATTTTTCAGTTGTTCAAATTTATGTTTCCACTTGGTTTTAAAATAGATTTGTTCAAATCAGGATACAAAGGTGCTATCTGCATTTTAACTTAAGTCTCTTTTAAGTTAAAGGGTCTCCCTCCCTTTTCTTGCAATTGGTTAACAATGCCAAGACATTTATCCTGTAGAATTATCCCTATTCTGGATTTTGTTGATCATATTCCTATGGTATTCTGTAACATGTCCCTTTGTGCTGTGTATTTCCTATTAATGGACAGATCTGGAGGCTTGATCAGATTCAGGCTTTCCGCCCCCTGTCAAGACACTTCATAGGTGGTGCTGGGCACTTTTATTTGAATTGTATTATAAGGCACATCATGAAGATTAACCAATGAGTTCATCAGGTGCTGCCATTTCATCCAAAGTTCCTCATCAGCTTTTTAATTAATAGCTTCAGCAGCCATTGATAAGCACTGCCTAGCTCTTGTCAATTTATTAGGAATTTTAAAATGGTGATATTCTAACACTTATCTCCACATATTAACTACAATAATTCTATAAATTCTTCCCCTCAATTATTTAATTATCCTGGGATAAGGCAGGATATTCTTCTTTCTCTTCAGATTTCCAGTTTTCAGAATAATTCCTCAACATCTTTCCAAAGGTAACGGAGTTGGTTTGTTTTTGCCCTCTTTTATCATTCTGAATGCATAAGTTATATACTCAATGCATTTCATTTCATTTCAGTTTTTACTGAACATCAAAGTACTCCACATATATCACTAGTTGTTTAGAATCCCTCATTGGATCTTGAGCTTCTGAGAAAACATCTTCACGTTTCTGAAAGCTCTCTTGCTTTGGCAATACTTAGGTATTAATTTTTCCAATGTGAAATTTTTGTTGGAAGGAGAAAGTGCCTAATGTGCACGTATGAATCGAATGATCTCTCTCAAAATAAGCTGGGGCAAGCAGGCTGGAGTATAGATAAAACAAGTTTGGCCACCCATTGCTAACTTCTGAAGTTAGTATAAGCACAGTTTACTATTGTTCCTTGTATCATTCTCTTGTATACATTTGAAAAATTCCATAATGAAGCTTATAATTTCATTTTAGTAGTAAAACTGTAAAAAGTCATCAACTACTACAGAAAAACAGAAGACAAACATACCCTAAGTCTAGCTCACACCCAGTCAGATAGTTTCTCAAAATTATATGCAAGAGAAAAAAAAAAACTTATCTATTTTATCTCACTTTACATTCAAGAAAAAGTTGTACATCTGAAGTTAAGAGATAGTCTGAAAAGTGTGGTTCTTAAAGTATTCTTTATTAAGATTATTAAAAGTTGTAGAAACAACTTTATATTATAAAGGCACAGGGAGACAGTTCTGGTAAAATATTCAAATTAAACAGTAACTTACAGTACAAAAGACAATTTTAATGCACATACAAACCCCAAATGTCTGATTCAAAAATATTTTACTGTGTCTATTAATGGGCAATGATTAAAAATATAAATTGCTACTGTATAATAAATATCTGATAGTGAACATCTTGATAGCAAAGTGAACAAAATATTTATTGCTTTTCATATATATTTTTTTCCCTGTAATTTAAAATTCCTAATTCTTTTATTATCTTCTCAACTTTTCCAAAGATAAAAGAAATTCCACATAATCTCACAGGGGAAATGGTAGTTATCAAAAACTACCTCAAGAAGCAATCACTGCTGGCAGTGTTTTCTCACTTCCTGTTCTGCAATCACAGTCGCCCTTCCAAAAAGTAAGATAAATGTTTGCTAAACAGTAAGACAACTGCTCTAATGACTGGCATTCTAAGGTTTGTAATGAATACTTATACAAATATAAAAGGTGCTCCATTTTGAAATGTGTATTTTATTCGAAGTTTTGGGCAAGAGGCGAATGTCTGACAAGTAATTTTACCTACTCTCCTCAAAAGTTTTCCAAAGCTGTAAAAAGTCAGCTTAGTAAAATTTCCAGCACTTGAATATTTCTTTGAGGGCTAGTTGGCATATGTAATGTACTAATGTATTAAAATTAACATAATGCAATGTATTTTATAAGGAAGAGATCTTACCCTTCTTCCAGTTTTTAAACTGGGATTAATTTTATTGATTTCCTCCTGCTCTTTCTTTAGCAACTGTTATAGATAGTACAGGTAGAACGTCCATCACAACAGTAAAAGAACATGAAAGCAACATCCTAATGAATGCTATTTCAACTTAAGAAATATCCACATGAAAGTCTTTGATAATCACTGTAAAGTTACTTAACCATATGTCATGTTCAGACAGTGCGTAGCAGCTAGTAATGTACCTGGCACAGAGTTGATGCTCAATAAATAGTTGCTGAATGAAGGAAAAAGAAAAACTTGGCTTTGGTTGTGCATACTTTAATCACGTTCTGATTAGAATAAGATCAGTCTAGAACTAAATACTGCACACTACATCAAACTTTGCTGTAAACAAAAGTTACGATTTCAAACAGAAAAATATCACCTACATTAGCTTTAGCCAATTTATATATACATATATTTTAACTTTAAAAAACACCCGAGAGAAATTTCACACATTTGTTAATTTTTATCCACATACTTAAATTTGATGTTGTTGATGGTTAACAATTAGGTAATGGAGACCAAGTTGGACAGACTGGCTAATAAACCTGTCTGCTTTATAGTTAGAATTACTAGTCCATCAATAAATTAAAAAGTTATGATGCCAGATTAAACTCAAACAATGACTACCACGCCGATTTTTGCAAAACTACCACACTGAAGTTACAGAAATGTAACTGAAGTTACATACGTTTGGAAGTAGTAGCACAATTTTTCAACATTAAAGAATAACCAGGAAGATATGAATTTAATAATGACAGACTCAAAATATTGGAAGTAGGACAGTAAGAATAAGTAGGTGACCAATTTTAAAATCTAGGACTAGGTCTAATATTTCTTTGGCATATGCTTACTATCCTGGACAAGTTAGCATTTAAAAAATACTGGTTTTTTTTTTCCTCTCAATTAAATTAACATTAAGGTATAGATTGCTAGTATACTCTTAAAGCATTTTAAGGGACAAAAATGACATTTTGCAACATATGCCAAAGTTCATATTTAGTGTACAGTTATAATTTATTGGCATAGAGGGATGTAACTGTTAAATAACCTTAAATGATCTCATGCAATGGTGAAGCCACAGAAAGTGGGAAGAAATATAAGTATTTACACAATAAAATATTCAGTTTTCTGAAAACTGAATTCTGTTTTTTCGGAAAAACACAGTAAACCTAGGAATCCTAACGGTAAATATGTACCGCATAGCACTGAATGAAAACTAGCCCAACTGTAAATGAACACCTATAGTAACCTGAATGTGTAAAATTTAATAAAAAACATAAAAATGGAAGAGAAAAAAAAAAAAACCCTACACATCAGAAGGAAAAAGTAGCCTATAAAACAGGCCATAATCTAACTTGATAATCAAAGTAAATAAAAGAGATTCACAAAATCATGACAGTAATGCAAACTAAGTCAAGTACCAAGTACCCTTTGATACACAAGCCAATGTAACTATCAGACTCATTTCCAATAGCTTAACAATACTCATTAATCCAGTCAGGCATTCAGGGGCTGAAGCGGTCAACAAGAGCTCAAGCCTCCAAAGTTTAAGAACAAACCCATCTGCAGAAGCAGCGCGTGATTTCTGAAATCATGTCTTATTTTGGTGGATGTTAACGTAAGATCTGTCAGTGCAAGTTTATCAGCCATTTGGAAGTATTACTTCCAAATGTCATTTTTCCGGATAGGTTTTGGTAGTTTTCGTTTTTAGCCAGTGCTATGTAAATGAAGAAAAGCAAAGACAAGTTCACCGTAGACTACCTCACATTGTTACTTAATTGTGCTAGATATTCACGCAGTTCTTTCGCAGCCTGGAATCTGCCGTAGCGCTTCTTTGGGTTTGCGCACTCATCCAGCAAGGCCTCGAGGCGGCCGTCTTTGGCAATTTCACTTGGTGGATCATGGAGGAGTCCTCCAGAAGTGCCACGCCACGTGGCGTGTCTGGATAAGAGGTTCTGACAAACAGCATAATAATTGTGGTCCACAGTGGCACGAGCACAAAGAATTTCTTTTGAAAATGATAAGCAAGCCTCCTTATCACAGTCATCAAATTTGCTTTCATACCATACATCCCAATTTTCAGGCTTATCTGTGAAAAGGGAAAGAAGGAGAAAGAGAAAAATACATTTTAGAAGGCTTTTCATTGTTTCCCAAAATGTAACATTTGACTAATGAACACAGTAATGTTGGTTCTTAAAACTATATTACATTAAACATTTAAATATATTAATTTCTACACAGACATTTATAAGGAGTCCACCAAGGCAGGGGAGAAGGATCAGACAAGGGTCTCTCCATACTAAAGGCCAAAGGGTTCAGCTTAGAGTGAAATTCTCCATGATACAGAGAAAGTGCCACATGCAAGTCTGACATAGTGCTACATGAGTACAGAGTAAGCAGTTCCAGTGCCTTAGACTGCAGAAAGCCACACAGGGAACAACTGACTGAGGCTTTGAAAGATAAACACGTCTGAAAAGAGGGAAAACAGCATGCTAGGCCCAGGGTACAGTATGTACCAAGGCATGGATCTAAGGGGTTGGTACAGATGGTACATTAAGGAAATAATAAATTCACTGTCGCTAGAGCACGAGACAGGTGACTGGGGAGGAGGCACAGGCAATGCTAGAGAAGAAGGCTGCACGTCCTGTGGTCATGACCACGATCTAACAGAAATGTACTCTGGGCTGAAGACTGGAGGTGCTAGGATGATGACAACAACTAAAGAAGGTCCAGGGAAAAGGTCAGACTGTACAAACACTTGATGCAAAAATTAACAGTAAAGTCAGAGGTTCTAATTGGATGACGAAGTAGACATCTATTAAGAAGATGACACTATTAAGATAATATTAATATTTTATACATACAGAATAATATAAAGTAGCTGTGAGGTGTTCAGTAGAAAGATCCACTCAAGAAACTAAAAGGCCACTATAGCGGAAGCATTAAGGGCACTGGAGTTATGTTAAAAATGAAGCAGAACAAGGCCAAGTCACATAGATTATTCTCTGGTAAAGTGTACGAATTTTAGTCGACAAACCACTGGAAGTCATTACAAGCGTTAAGGAAGGGAGTGCTAAGATCAGATTTATGTTTTGAAAAAGGAACTACCTGAGTAGGAGGAAACCAAAGGAGGAAATAATTTCAGAAAGCTGTTACTAATCAGTCACTTCACAAATTTGCCAATTGGGTGACTGCAAATAGTAACATGATCTTCTAAGTCAGGTTTAATGGGCTGAGAAATGAATGGACACTGAGGAAGTAGAGAAAGGCAGTAAGCAACTTTTAAAAATAGAGGAAAAGCAGCAGAGAATCTTATGCATACTTGTTTATGGGAAAGTAAGAACAACTAGATTTTAAGAAGGAGGGTGGGAAATGAAGAAACTAACTGATGCAACAAGTTCTCAATGAAAGATCTATTTTCTCTGGAAGAAAATGTGTATTGCTTTTACTAGTTTAGATGATAAAGGGAAGGACATTAGGGAGTTGCCACAACAAAACCACAATCTCCCTGTAAAGGTCATTTACTAGAAAGAGGTAAGAAAAGAGGGTGAATAAATAAATACAGCCTTTTGCAAAGTTTCTATTTAGCCAGCTCTACCATGAGACATTTGAAAAGAATTAGCCAGAGCTAAAAAAGCACTGGAGCAATGCTCACTGTATGAAATGCCAAAGTACAGAAACTATATTGTATTCATCCAAGGTCAGGAATTAGTTGGTACAAAATTGTAACATGTATTCCAGGAATGCCCATGGTTTAAAAAAAAAAAATTTACAAAAAAATTATTTTTACAAATACTGGAATAATAATGTTGTAGAGTTTAGGCAAGTTGCACAACTCTGTGAATATATATATTAAAAAAAAAAATGAATACTTGAAAAAAAAGCACAGTTTAAGCTGCTGTAACTTCCACAAATGTATAAAGGGGTTAAGTGGGGAATGATGTACTCAGAGCAGGGCATCCACTCCCTGTGAAAGGATCTGCATGGCAGATAAGAAAGAATCAGAAAGTAGTTTTGTGAGTATGGAATCAGAACAAGGCATTGAGAAAAATCAAGTATTTAACAAGATAAGCTGAGATAATGTAAAATGTGTCAACCTAATACATTGCTGTTACACTCACTGCATTCCACAGGCCCACAAACTTTTGGTCTCTTCATCAACGGACCCACATGACAGGAGGGGGTTAAAAATACAAGGCTTTTTACCGTGGAACAACAACCCTGCGGTTTCTTTTACTAAGTACATTAGTTACAGAACCACAGGCTTTGTCCTTGAAACTAAAATTCCTATGACACTTAATTTTCAAAACACTTTAGACATTCTGCCCACCTATCCAGTGAAGAGCTCATAAATAAATGAAAGCAAAGTTTAATGTCAAACCAAAGTTAGAGATCTGCACTGCTAGGAATCATCTACATGGTTAAAAAGGAAAAAAAGAATCACTGGAGGGACCTCACAGAAAAATGAAACACAGAATATTACTGTAAGAGAATCCACAGAAAAACAGACTCTACAAAAGCAGTATAGTCTCTCTGGTAGCCTTTAACTAAATAAAAACTTAATACTGCATTAGAGTCCTAAACCACAGCACGCAGCAGACAGTATGGAAGAGACGTGTATGCACACACACCCCACACACAGTATATCTGGGTCCATTTGAACCTGAAGTATATTTTACTATATATGGACAAACTGTGACTAAGAGTTGCTTTTTAAGGAGGAAGTTTTAAAAATCTGCATCATATAATGTAAACATTTGACATAGGAAAAAAACCCTACAAGTTATATACTTACTTTGTCTGATTAACCTTTTGTCAGCAACCAAAACGTTTTCAGCGTCCACAATGATTACCTTCCCATCTCTAGGACCAACTGCAAAATTGTCAAAGCTGACGTCCAGGAGGTAGAGTGCAAATTCAAAGTCATTGTTTGTGAGCTGCTCTGCTATTTCCATTAACTGCCAAGCGAGGTCAACTCGTTTCTCCCATGGTGCGTTAAAGTAACTCCACAGTTCTTCTCCAACATAATTTACAGCCACCATTCTTCCACAAGCTCCAAGATATTTTGCAAATGGCCAACCTTCATCAGATGGAAAACTCTACGAAAGAATTATCTTCATTACAAGACATTCTGATGAGGATATCCTAGGTCTATCCCCAGATCCTCGCAGTAGAGATTTCTGCTAGGCATGAGCTTGGATTTTCTTGTTATATTCAATAGTTCAAAAGACATAAACATTTTTTTAATTGAGGTATAATTAATTTAAGATGTGATGTTAATTTCTGTTAAACAGCAAAGTAATTCAGTTATATGTATATATACATTCTTTTAAAAAAAAATTCTTTTCCATTATGGTTTATCTCAGGATATTGAATACAGTTTCCTGTGCTACACAGTCGGATCTTGTTATTTATCCAATTCTATATGTAATAGTTTGCATCTGCTAAGTCCAAGTTCACCCCCCCCTCACCCCTCCCCTTCCCTTTGGCAAACACAAGTCTGTTCTCTAGGTCTGTGAGTAACTTTATTTCTTTTTTAACTCATACCATTACTACGGACTTGAAATTTTTTTAATAGAGCACCTCACATTATAAAGCTAAAATAAGTCTTGCTTATTGAAATCTCAGAATCAAATTGATCAACAGAACACAAGACACTTTATTACCAGATCTAAAAGTAGAGATGTTTTCCTTTATCTTTTTGATTCATGTACATACAATCAACCAAAACTTTCTTTTCAATGAACAGGACTGCACACCTATTAGCCAGCAAGTGTTACCAGGCATCAGGCACTCTGTTATGCTGGCAATAAGAGTGAACTGCACTGTCTCTAAAATAAAAATTTTAGAAGACAAATACCAAACAAATAACTATGAGTGTAATTAAGTATTAGTTACAAAAAAATGGTTCTGGTCCTAAGAGTCTTTAATAGGGACCTAATCTAGTCCAGAAGCAGGCAGGAGAGGAATGCAGAGAAAGATTCTTGGGAAATGTCTTCTAATCTGTACCCACAGGTTGGTAAAGAGCAGTCTGATAACCTACAATGCAATCGCCACTCCAAGTATCTCTGATGCCAAGTTAGCTTTGCTTCCCTTTCCAATGTCACCCCATGTCTAATCACCTTAAATCCAACTTCAAAATTATTTATTCTCCTGATCTTGCCAAGATTTTCTAATGGATTTTTTAACTACTAGTAAGATTAACGGAGAAGGCAATGGCACCCCACTCCAGTACTGTTGCCCAGAAAATCCCATGGATGGAGGAGCCTGGTGGGCTGCAGTCCATGGGGTCGCTAAGAGTTAGACACGACTGAGTGACTTCACTTTCACTTTCCACTTTCATGCATTGGAGAAGGAAATGGCAACCCACTCCAGTGTTCTTGCCTGGAGAATTCCATGGACGGAGAAGCCTGGTAGGCTGCAGTCCATGGGGTCGCACAGACCATGGGATCGCACAGAGTCGGACACGACTGAAGCGACTTGGCAGCAGCAGTAAGATTAACATCCTAAAACAAAAGTCTTCCAGGATTATGAACAAGTTATTTTCAACCTAAGTAAAATGGCAGGCTTATTCTAAAGTACTCTGCAGTATTGTAACACCCAGCTACAAGTTGAAAAAAGAGCAAAAGGGTGGGAAGTAATACTTTCAACAACTGTTGGAAGATCACGTGACCAGAGGCGTTTTTAAAGAGCTATTTTTCAGAATAGTGAAGTGAAAGTCACTCAGTCATGTCCAATTCTTTGTGACCCCCATGAACTATACAAGTCCATGGAATTCTCCTGGCCAGAACACTGGAGTGGGTAGCCGTTTCCTTCTCCAGGGGATCTTCCCAGCCCAGGGATGGAACCCAGGTCTCCTGCATTGCAGGCGATTCTTTCCCAGCTGAGCCACTAGGGAAGCCCTTTCAGTACAGTCCTTTCCTTAAATTAGAGGCAGATGATATTTACACAGATTGCAGGGCAAACTAAGCAAAACACTACAGAATATAAATATAGCCTACTTCTACTGCTAAAAATTGAACAATCTACATAAGAGCCAGAGATGAGGCTCTTCTGGGAACTCAAGAAAGTAGGTGGGTGATATTAATTTTACTCTGAGCTTTTATAAAATTGACAAAACTCAGTAACACTCTTAACTTTAAAATTTGTATCAACTTTAAAACAAAAGATTTATAGAGTCATACTTCATCCACAATTGCCTATTTTAATGTGTGCTTCCTTTTAACTATCAAATGTACAATAACTGTATTTGTTCTTTGTATATATACCTTTTCTGTTTAAATTTCAATATCTGCAGTTTTGTAATATAATACTAATTATGTAAATTAAAAATTTAGATGTTAGTATGAATCTTTAAATATAGTAAATGAATTAATTCAATTTTGTTCACAGACAGTATCTACTGATTCTTTAGTAATTAGAGGAAAGCACATTTTTAATCTTACCTGAGATTTTAAAACTTCTTGTGGGCACTAGGGAAAGTGACAGATTGCTCATTTCCAATGTGACATGCAAAAATTGCTAACCACACATTATTTTCAGCTTTTCCTCCCAACTTAAAATACCTCCATAATCTTGAAAATTTATAGGTAAAATGATTACAAAAGAGTTAACTATTTCTCAGAAGTATTCATGTATAAAATCTGATATATAAAACAAAAGCACTGAAAATAACTAAGTATGTGAGATTATACAGTTTTGCAGTGCAAAAAATAAAAAACTCCTCCACATACACTATTGGCATATTATTCACATGCCATATTGTCAAACAGATACAAACATATCTTTGTGAAACTAAAATGGTCTTTGACAACAGGAGAAAAGGGAACCCTGCCAACATCTGCACATGTACAAATGCCTCCTTGTTTTTGGAGCCTTTCCAAGTGAACGACAGTCAAATATATACCTCATTACTCAAGTCCCTCATGGAAGAGAATAAAATATATGAACAAGTGTCATATTGAGCAACTTTATATTCATATAGCAATTTCTGACAATGTTAGCTGAAATCCTGTTCTGCCTCATTTTAACAAGAGCACAACAATTCTTTCATATAATTTGCTACCAAATCTTTTGGAAGAACTTTAACAAATGAATTCACATCACTTGCTCATATGAAAAGAATTTTTCATTGAATAATCAAAAGTCATACTTCATTAATAAGAACAGAATTCTACTGAGCATTCTATTGAAAATGCTCCAAGGAAGCCAAAATATTTATAATTTGTATTTAAAACAATTCTGGCTTAGAACCAAATGTACCATGATCAAGCAGAGTTTGAGAGACAAAAATTTTAAGATGTTACCACTTGGATTTATTAAATATATCAAGAAGTAAGAAAGAAAACATCTTACTTCCTGATTACCAAACTTCCACAGTGCATAAAACACAGTAGCTAGGATAAGAAGTATACTGCTGAGCCTCACTTTTTTTTTTTTTTTTTCTTTAAACAAAATCTTAAAAATCTGCCCATTGTGCTGGGCAGATTTTCAAACTGCCTAACACAACAAGCACACAATTTCAAGTAACTTGAAATAAAATGTGTGTTTCATTTTTTACTTATATTTTTACTTTACTTTTTATTAATGTATAGGTGATTTACAATATTATGTTAGTTTCTATTGTACAGCACAGCAATTGAGTTTTTATTCTTTTCCCTTATAGGTTATTTCAAAATATTGAGTATAGTTCCCTATGCTAGAGTAGATTCTTGTTGGTTATCTATTTTATATATAGTAGTGAGTATATGTTAATCCCAATCTAATTTATCCCTCACCCACTTCTCTTTTGGTAACCATAAATTTGTTTTCAAAAGTGTGCAAGTCTCTGTTTTTGAAATAAGTTCATTTGTATCCTTTTAAGATTCCACATATAAACAACAATATTAATATATTTGACTTTGTCTTGCTTAGTTCACTTAGTATGATAATCTCTGGGTCCATCCATGTCGCTGCAAATGCCATTACTTCACTCTTTTTATGGCTGAGTAATATCACATTGTGTATATATACCACATCTTCTTGATCCATTCATCTGTAGGTGGATATTTAGGTTGCTTCCATATCTTGGTTATTCTAAATAGTGCTGCAAGGAACCACAGGACACATGTATATTTTAGAATTATGGTTTTCTCTGGATATATGCCTTGGAGCAGGATTGCAGAACCATATGGTAACTCTTCCCTGGTAGCTTCCCATATGGGCTTCCCTGGTGGCTCAGTCAGTAGAGAATCTGCCTGCAATGCAGGAGACCCGGGTTTCATCCCTGGGTCAGGAAGATCCCTTGGAAAAAGGAATGGCAACCCATTCCAGTGTTCTTGCCTGGAGAACTCCACAGACAGAAGAGCCTGGTGGGCTACAGTCCATGGGGTCTCAAAGAATCAGACATGACTGAGCGACTAACACTTTTACTTTCTTTCATGGCAACTCTATTTTAGTTTTTTGAGGAACCTCCATACTGTCCTCCATAGTGGCTGCACCAATTTATATTCCCACCAACAGTGTAGGACGGTTCCCTACTCTTCTCACACTCTCCAGCATTTATTACTTGTGGACTATCTGATGACAGTCATTCTGACTAGTGTGAGGTGGTAAGTCATTACAGCTGTGATTTGATTTTCCTAGTAGTGGTGCTGAGCATCTTTTCATGTGCCTTTGGCCATCGGTACGTCTTCTTTGGAGAAATGTCTGCTTAGATCTTCTATTTTTTGATGGGGCTGTTTGCTGAGCTGTCTGAGAAAATGTGTGTATTTTACAGGATTATTTACTAGTGGAAAAATGCATAAATACTTTTCATCTGAAAGAGAGTCTTTAAACCTGGAATGGTTTAAATTCTAACTGGATTGGAGGCACTCCAATTAATTGTTCAGGGTTTTTCATCAGGTTTGAATATGTCATACAGTATGCAAAGTTATAACCAAGTATTAGTTTAAGATTATACAAAGACACAAAATGGTTAAAAAACATATTTATTACTCTATTACTGCCTTTTTTTTTTTTACATTAAGTGGGTGACCACCCGAAGAAAAAGTCTGAGTATTACTACCAATGTAATAATTTAAAATGGAAATTTAAGTATCAAGTCAAAAATGCTTAACTCTAAGATTTAAAGCAAAATTAAATGCTTTCACTGTTAATTGACACAGTATTTTGAATATGAAACCTAAGATATCATCATGTCTAGGTACCTTTTAGCTTAAAAATCAAGGTTTCAGAAACTACTAGGATCATCTTCATTTTATGAGAAAATAAAATATATACAATCAATATAGTAAAGAGACAATTCAGATATTTTATATTTTTTAAGATACATAATATTTTATAAACTTTCTATATTTAAAGGGTAAAACAGTATATAAGCAGAAAATGGACTTGAAATCACTAGTCTAGCTTCTAAGTTTCACCTTTACCTCTGAATCTCACTAGCTGTGTGATGGTGGCAAAGTCAAAACTTTTTAGCGCTTTAGTCTCTTCTCTGTAAAACTGGAATAATACTTGTCCCATATTCATCAGGGCCATCAAAGGGAAAAAAGTATGAAATGCTAAACTGTAAAAAGGCTCGGTGCTATGAGAGATGTCTAGTGCATCTACAAGCAGTAAATACACAGATTTAAAACTTGGTAATATGTATATATATAAACACAGCACTGTAATTTGATTTTCATTTATAATAGGTAAGTATCACAAAGTAAATTCTAAATGCTGACATATCTATCACATCTATTGATCAAAACCAAAAGTCACAATGCTTTGTGGACCCTTCATGTGACCAAATGGGATGTGCAATCTAAAAATTCTAGAGTTGGAGGGTACTCAAGTTTTAAATACAGTTCAACTTTATCAGCATATAACTTAAGTGAGTTGCCTCAAGTCACAAAGGTAGCAGGGCTTCCCTAGTGGCTCAGTGGTAAAGAATCCTCCTGCCAATGCAGGAGCCACAAAACACATGGGGAGCCGCAAGTTTGATCCCTGGGTCAGGAAGAACCCCCGGAGGAGGAAATGGTAACCCACTCCAGGATTCTTGCTGGGATAATCCCATGGACAGAGAAGCCTGGCAGGCTATAGTCTATGAGGTCACAAAGAGTGGGACATGACTGAGCATGCATACACACACACACACGCAAGTATTAAGAGGTGAAGTCAGGCTAATACAATCCCTCGATCCCAACATTCCTGTTTCAGAAGTTTTCAAATTTTGGAAAGGTGACAGTACGTATGTTTCACATTCATATTATGCAATGCTTCAAGGACTTTGGGATAGCACCTTACAAGAAAACATTTTGCTGCAAAAATACCATAAGCTTATTCATCCCAAGTTGGATAAAGCACATGAATTACCTCATGTGTTTTCACATTTGTTTTTTAACTTGGCAAGGCCTATTTTTCTTCACTTTTTAAATCTAGAATTGCAGATAAGGTCAACTCACATTTCACTCACTACTATAAGAAGCTGGACTAAAAGGCAAAGAGAGTTACTGTGGAATGAAAATCCTGAATTAAAAAAATCCTATATCAAGCCTAACTCCATTGGAAATGCTAAGAGTTGCAAACAAAACATAATCCTGTTCTTAGCACGGCTTTTTAGTCTGAGTTGGGAAGATGATTATAAACATATATAAATGATAAATTCTGGAATTTGTTACAAATCACAGAAAAGTACAGAAGATGCTGAGAAAGAAAAACAGGGACCTATTTTAAACTGTGTAGTAAAAAACAGCCTCCAAGTGCTACTTAGGGAGAACTCTAAATGCTGAGCATAATATTACACAGATTGGGGATGAGGCAGGAAGAATGTTGCAGGAATATGTTAGAGCCAGAAACTGTCTTCTCAGAACTGAAATTCAGGAAAAAAAAAAAAAAAAGGCCAAAGAAGCTGCAGTGAAATGAGGAGGGAATGGCTTGAGGTAATGGGGTCTGGACAAGGAGGTAGAGATTAGATCACAATCATGTTGGGAATTACAGAATAAAACACAAACTCCCCAACACGGTCTACATGCCATGAAAACACCAAACAAGTGTCAAATCTTTAACATTCAGAAACATATTACTTACTAGAGTTAATCAATATCCTGTGGTATATAACCTTTAATCAACAGCCACTGTCCTACCATATTAATTACATCATTTTATTCTATTATATAAGAATACAGTCCTGAAAAAAGGAGACATGGGATGTGTAAGTAAAACTGACAAAAAAAACTAAAGTCAACTCTAAAATGTTCATGTTCTATTATCTTTTACTCTCTTTACATGACCAAAAGTGGGGTTTGCATACTAAGTTTAAAAGATAAGTAATTCCTCTAATACAAAAAATATGAAGTATTTTATAGCCATTTATTATCTCACAACATGCCATTAAAAAGAACATAACTTTGCAGTTTGCCTAAAAAAGAAATGTGTTACACAACTGCAAGACTGATTTTTTTTTTTAAGGAGAAAATTTCTAGTAAAAAGATAATGACTTGAAAAAAAACTCATAAATAATCAAACATATAGTCTAAAAATCTAGTTACAGGTTTTCCAAAGAACTGGCATTTCTACTCATACACACAATTTAAACTTGAGATCATTTCTAGAGAGTAAATTACCAAAAGCATACAAAATGCTTAGAGGTTCAATCTGAGCTTCAAAATTATTTTTAAAAGCCAAAATTTGAACAAAATCCCATTGTAGTAACGCATGTTATAACAGCTGTTCATAGAGATTAGTCAAATGTTCTGGTGACAGACTAATGTGTTCACAGTTTTGTGAACTGTCTAGAGGGGGAATACAGTAAAATTACTGGAATGATTTAATGGTTACCTAATTTTTGCTAAAATTTCTTTAAGACCTCAGCTTCTTAATTTATACTGCCAAATAGTAGCCAAAGTCCATTGCAAAGACTGTAGGATCTTAATAATCTCAAGATTTTCAAGTCACAGGATATGTTCCATTTGTTTCACTAAGTATTTTTCTGAATGCCATTTCCACCCACCTAGAATTCCAACAATATTAAGCAATGTCTTGAAAATAGCAAGGTTGTGTTATTTCACTGAATATCGTGTCCAACAGCTAGCTGTATCTAAAATAGGAAACTAATGTCAAAACACATCAATAACAAAAAAACCTACCAAGTTTAATAGAAACAACTCATCTTTGAGAACAAATATCTTAAGAAATATTCTTCCATACCACCAAAAAAAAAAAAAAAGAAAGAAACAAACAAAAATTGCTTGGCCAATAAAATTTTAAATATATATTTCCTAGTCTCAACTGACCTCATGAGAACTAGCAACTGTGATTCATGTTTTTAAGTTGAAAGATATACCTAGAAACACTATACTCAAATATTTCTAATAAACTGTCAAATGGGGGAAAATAGGTATAAGCAGCTGCTTTTAGACCCAATAACCTAAGAATGCTACTTCATACTTTCTTTAGTCAAGATCTGACTTCTTTAATCTGCAAATAGAATAGTACTAACTTCCCCTCTTCCCTTTAAGACACAAACTGAATTAATACAGCCCTTCAGAAGTATAACACAGTATCTGCTAGGAGCATAGTATCTCTCTGCATTAAATACCTGGTGCCTGGTTTTGAATGTGTATTCCTTTGTCTTAAATTTAATACGACCACAACAAAACTCTTGGTTCTCCCTCCCCCAAAGCCATTCCTTCTCTGGGCTTCCTCAGCAGTAGTTGCTTAGACCAAAAACCCTGGTGATATCCTTTATGTTTCTTTCTCTCATACAGTAACCCATTCCCATCATCAAGTCCTATCAGGTATTTCTCCAAAACATACCATATCTAACTGCAACCACCTTAATACATACCAAGCTTTCTCCCACAAACCAGGGCAAAAGCCTTTGATGCCTTAAACCATTCTCCACAAAGCACGCACTGCTAAAAACACATTTATTGTTTCCCACTGCTCTGAAAACAAAATTCTAAACTCATGAAGCATGTTTACAAAGTCACACACAATATGGACCTTGCCTAATTCTATGATCCTGTGTTCTACCAGGCTTTTCTACTCCCATGCTTGATCCTGCTTTGGAACCTCTGAATTTGCCCTCAGAATTCTGTACCACTGGCTTTTTCTCATCATTCACATCTCAGCTAAAATGTCACTCTTAAATTCTGACCACTGAATTTAAAATTGTATCTCCAATCCAATTCTCCATTAAAGGAATCTGCTTTGTTCTTTTTACAGTATGTAAAATCTAAGATTACCTTGCTCTTTATTTGTTTGCTGCCTATATCTAATGCCCCAGAAAGCAAAGAACCCACAACTGTGCCCTGGCCTGTCATCTTTACTACACCCTAAGGGCACAGAGGTCAGTTCCCAGTACTATTTGTCAATGCCGCACAATTCCTGTCAGATCTCCCTCAGATAACACATCTTTTAAGATTCCATCTCGGAGTCTATGAATGCTAAGAAAAACCTTGACTTAACCTCTATTTTTAAAATTATTATTTACTAATGTACTAAACAGAATTATTAACTTTATGACTTACAGAGAAAAATTAAACTATTTGGTTTATATTACTGAATCCTTATGAAACCTATGTTTATACAATAGTCATCATCATATGGGACAAATCCTTAATGCCCTTTTAATTACTATTCCAAAAAAACTACGGCCTGAAGTAGCATCTACATAGGTATTTATGATGTATGTATATATATGTAGAGAGGATGACATTTAAACATTTGCCATAGGAAGAGTAAAATTTATATATTTCTAAGACGGATGTCATGGTGTACTAAGGAACTTTCAGATCAGATCAGATCAGTCGCTCAGTCATGTCCGACTCTTTGCGACCCCATGAATCACAGCACGCTAGGCCTCCCTGTCCATCACCAACTCCCGGAGTTCACTCAGACTCACGTCCACCGAGTCAGTGATGCCATCCAGCCATCTCATCCTCTGTCGTCCCGTTCTCCTCTTGCCCCCAATCCCTCCCTTTACTCATGTCTAAAAGTGAAATAAGCTGATTTGCAAAGTAATAATATACTGTAAAAAACTTTACAATTAAGGATATTTTACATATATTATCTGAATAATTCTCTCCTTTAAAACAATTCATTGGATAAGTATTAACATTCCCATTTTACCCATTTAAAAACTCAGGGTCTGAACCATCAAGTGACTTCGTGGTGGTCTAGAATGCTATTTCAATACTGCCATCACCACACCTCCTAGTCCCTGTGAGCATAACCCCATTTATCCTCAGAACTCAATTCCTCTGTGAAATCCTCCCTGGTATTCACTCCAATGAAGGTACACTTAGATGTCCCTCCCTAAATGAGTCATCTGACAGGATGCAAAGTATCTTTATTGGTAGGGCTAATTATACTATACTGATTTTAATTAGTCATTTATATACCTGCCAGCTACACACAGCTAAGCTACTTGCTGCCTGGAAAAGCCTTTTCAATCCAAATACCTTCTAACAGACTATTTACCAAACAAGCAAACAAACAAAATTCAGTTCTTCTAAGTCCAGGGCTATAAGTCCAAAGAGTTTCCAGCTGCTTCACAGATAAACTCCTGTAATCTATAAAAAAGACATAAAATGTGGATAAAAAATTTGATTACATAATTTAAAATCTTCCAAAGTCTATGATCAGGGTGAATAACTATCCTAATTTTATGCCAAGAATTTACTGTTTTAAGACAGTTTACAATCATTTACTAAAGTTCATTATGTATAGGGCTTATATTCTAAGGACATATTAGTTTTAGTGTGAAAAGTAAAGAAAGAAAACATGCCAGCATTCTGTGAAGAATAAGCAGCAATAACAGCAATATAGGAAGGAGCCAGAGACCAGAAGCCAGGAAATCAGAATAAAAACCAGTCTGATGATTCCCTGAAAAACTGACTCCCTATTAATGTATGAGAGGAATACGTGCTGACCCATGCAATGGAAATACGAGGGAAAATAGTTCAAATATTAGACGAAAAAAATATTTCTGCACTTTCAGAACTAACAATGGCCAAAAGATAGGAATATAAACAGAAAATAGGCCAGGGTATCAAATGATTTTGCTCCATTGATCTGGAAGTGTTTTCCTATGGATGATCATCTGTTTCTACAATCTTTCCAAAATAAAAGTATCTTTTTTGAGACCTGGGTTATACACAGATGTTATTTTTTTGTTTGCTCTGTCACTAAGCTCAATCAAGTGTCAATAAAACCTCTATTAAAAAGAAGAAAAACAAGAAAGAAAAAAAAACCCTCTAGATATAAGCTTATTCATTTATTAGATTAAAAAGTAATCTATTCAGTACTACCTAGTCAGAAACATCTCTGAAGCCTAAATCTGAGAGTGTGGTTACCACAGCAGCAATCATTGGTAGAGAAGCAGGTGGCCCCTTAAACTCTGGTTTGAAAAGAAACTCCTGAGACAAAGTCTGGAACATCCTTTCTAGGTGCCACTGCCCCACAAGAACCTTAGCTACCCTTAGCTCCAGACTATTTTCCTTTAAAGGTAGTCTCAAATTTTGATTTGTTTTAACCTGATTTCATCTGTGTAAAAACTGGGGCTAGGAAGACAAGCTTGAAACAGGGCTAGCTAATCTGGCCTCTGACACGTATACGCTATCAGGAATCAAGTACCAAACCTGTGACTCCCTTCTAGAAGAGCTTAAACCCACCAGTTAAACTCAAGTTCAGAAGCAAAGTGACAACTTCAAGTTGAGAGTGTAAGAGTCACAGGGTGTTGAGGCTGAAAAGGAAAGGATCTAATCCAATAGTGTCATTTTATAGATAAGTAAAGGGGGTCCCACAAGAAGTTCACCAACAGTCCAAAGTAAAAAAATCAGCTAAATGGTCATAATCTGTTTACGTCAAAAAGTGCATCTTAGTACATCTTAAAGATATATTCTTCACCTACAGAAATTATTCTTAAGGGCAGACACAACATTCACTCCAAGTTTAATTGTAAAAATTCATCTTGTAATGCAGGAGTGGACTAAATTAGTGAAGTAAAGGCATGGTTAATATTCAAAAACATAACTATTTTTAAAGTGATCCATATTCCAGACAAGCTTCAAAACTGTTAACCAAGTACATTAGATAATTAAGTTACTTTTACTTATTTAATATCTAAGCACTTTCTAATTATTGAGTGCTTACTATGCATCAAGCACTATATAAAATGCTTTCCATGTATTATGTCATTTACAAGAACTGAAGGTTTAAAATCTATAGCTTAAACAATGATAGTTACATACTTTAAAAATTAAAGAAATCCTATTAAAAACATGATTTAGAAAACAAGACAAAATTCTGCAAATAAGACAAATTCCCACATTCTTGCCCTTAAACAACAAAGAGCTTTCTTATTTCTATAGATAAGACCATCTTCACTATCTCTGAGTTATAAAGTCAGAGATAACATTTTGAGCTTCAGGAAATCCAGACAGCATTTTTCTCCCTCACACACTCACAATGTTTATAAATTCAAGAATAGGTTAAGTACAAATACTGGTAAAAATTTCATCAGTAACAGAAAATATCTTGCTATCTCGCGAAATACTTAATTTTTAACTATTCCAAGAATGCTGCTATACGTTGTATTACAAAGTCCCTCTCTGCATTTTTCCCCATAGAATTTATGGCAAACTTGTTACGAAATATATCTGTAGGTAAAGTAAAACTGTGAAGAGGAAAAGAAGGTATCGGTTCTAGGATTATCCTGCTGATGCTTATAATTTTTCCTTAGAGCTAGATAAACTGCTGTAAGCTAGTAAAACTATTCAACAATGGGCAAAGAGTCATACTTCTGTATCATTTCACATTGGGAAATCTACACAACAAATCTGTACAGCTTTACATAGATAAGTTAGGTCCATATCATATCTTGCAGACATTTAATACCATTCATGTCTCCTTTCAAGGCATAATAGAAACTTAGGTTTTTTACTGTTTCTTAAAATCTGAAGAGGCAAATTGAATGGGCTAAATTCACACATACTTTTCAGTTCTTTAGTACTGTATCAAGAGATTTTTAAATGTTTATTTTTGGAAGCATGTTTACTATATGGAAACTCTTGTTAAGAACAGCTTGATGAATTCAGTTTAAAATACTTTTTCTCCCAAGTAGTTAATTTGGGGGCAATATAAAAAAAACTAGTTTTTCACCAACTGTCCAAAAATTCAATAAGTAGCTCCCTCTCCTGGAAAAAAAAAAAAAAAAAGGGAGTTCCTCGTTAAGCTGTAAAACACACACTTGTACTTTTAAAAATATTTTTAAGAAACCCATGAACCCCAAAATATATATAAATAGAGTCAAAAAAATAAACATTCCTATGACTGACTGGTACTAAAGGCCTCAAATCTGTATTTCACACCGCATGTAACTATAAAACTAAATTAACATTTCAATTTACAAACAGCCGTCAATAATGTTGATACATGTATTTTCTCATTTGCTAAAAACAAACTTTTATCCTATAATCCACCTAGCCACATGGTCAAGTGATTGTGTCAGTAAGTTTAAATTACAAAAATATAACTGAACTTTTTTTTTTTCAAGTTGTCTATCACTAAAGATGAAAAGAAGAAAAAGTTTAAGGGAAGAGTTAATCAGAAAACATACTTGACAATCTCAACTGTAAAGTAAATTGAAAATGGCAAGACAACTTCAAGCTTCAAAAACATGTATTTCCTAAATAAAGCATTTATCTCAGTGCAAACCAAATGTCAATATTTCTCATATTAAAGTGACATACATTTATAGAACTACATGTACAATATTCTTAAAGTGTTAGTTCTAACATCAGCAGAATCATCTGATAAAAACCTTCTAATATGCAGCTATTACTATAGGTGCAGAAAACGTGTATTATTAAGGAAGATCTTTACTAAATTTTTGGATCCCAGAGAATTTGACAGACTACTCAGCAAACTATATTGCTAGAGCTGTCTCCAGAGACCAAACTTGCTAACATAAACATCTATTTCTCAAAGAGAAAAGGCAGCTTAAATGGAAAAAAAAAAGTTTTAAATCAAAATGTACGCATTAAAAATGGACTTAGACTTTAGAGGCTGACTAATTTTGCAACTACCAAATAAAGTAATTTCTTCAAGTTTAACCAGTTTTATATCCTATTCACTGATAAGAGAGCAACATTTAATATACAATCTGTATTTTAAATAACCCATTACATACATCCTATGACTCCTTAAAATTTACTACAGTTTTATTTGAGGCAAAATACTTATTTTGTGTTAAAATTATTTGGCTACACTAATCAAACAATGCTGGTTTCTTTTGGCTAAGTTGGGCAGCGAAAAACTTGAGAAAAGCAAGCCATATAAATGAATAATGGACATTTCTATACATGTACTTTAGATTAAAAAAAAAAAAAATGCAACCCTGTACAAACCTCCTAGCCACTGGTGACATTCTTAGCAGCGCAGACAGGGCGTGAAGTATATCTAAATTACTTGGGATTAGTTTTATGTCATGTTCCCCCTGCCCCCACCCTTTGTATTTGAAATACAGCACAATTGGTATGGGGAAGGAGCAAGGTAACTTTCCCTGAGGTTACCAGGACAGATCACACCCCCACAGTTGCAACAACTGTCCAAGGACACCGCACTAAAGGCGAATGGGAATGTGTATAAACTCAATAACTTTCCCCAAGGTAAACACAGTTTTGAGGGATTCTGTTTTCTTTTTTGGCTGTCACCGCCAGCAGAAAGATCAAAGCCTATTCCCTAAGTCATGAGAGAGCCAATACGTCAACCAGGAGAGGTGACTCTTCTGGCCCTGGCCTAACAGTTCACCTCCTCCCTGCGGCCAAATTACCAAACGAACAGAGAAGGTCACCGGATCAGCATGAAAATGTCCGTCCTGACACCCTCGCAGCCTCAACTCCAACGTGCCTTATTTTTCCTCTTCTTAATCGCACCCAAAGCACACGACTCAAGGATGAACCCCACCCCAACCACGATTCCCATTTTCCAACCTCATCCTCCCAGTCTGGCTGCCCTGATGATGTGCCAGGTGAATGAGCTAAGAAATAAAACACAGACTTCGGGGCCGAAGTTAGGGCAGCCGGCGCGGGGTACTAAAGAGGAGAGCAAAAAACACTTGACAAGAGTACTAAGAAAAAGGTCCAATGGCTCGTGAGCTCGCCGCGGAAGCGCAAGCCCGGGCGGATCAAAGCAGAAAGGCAGGGAGGGAGAAGAGCCCCGGGAAACTGGCCGAAGAGACATTTTGGGAGCGAACGAGAGACAAGCTCCCTCTGGCGTTGAAGGATCCGCAGTCGGATCGGAGATGCGCCCGCGTCCAGCTGACCAGAGCCTTCTCACCCTTAGGCGGGTCGCCCTTCGCAACCCCGCACTGCGCCCCGGGTCCCCCTGCGCCGCCGCCTTCCCACGCCCGCCGCCGCGCCGAGCCCGGTCCAGACAGGGCGACCAGCGCGGGCGGGGCCGTTTCTCCCGACTCCCGTTCCCCGGCCGGCCCTCCCGGCAGGACGCTCCCAACCGGAACCCCGCGCCTACCTGTAGCACCAGAGGCTCGGGGTTGAAGGCCAGGGTCAGCAGCAGCTGCATGCGCTCGGAGTCCTTGAGGTTGCGGAGCAGGAAGCTGCCCGAGTCCTTGGTCTCGGCATAGCGGCGCACCAGGCGGTCGAGCAGGCGCTGCGAGGGGCAGTGCACCAGGTCGGACCAGCCCTCCACCGCCTCCGGCGTGAGCAGCCGCACGTCGCCGTTGAGGCGCGCGAACTCGGTGCGGGGCATGGCCTGGAGCAGGTCGCAGCGGGGCCGGCCGGTGGCCCGCTTGCAGATGCTCTGGTCGAGCTGCGCCAGCTCGCGCTGCGAGCCGAGGCGCTTGAGCACCACTCGGCGGCGGCCGCCCTCGCGGGGCTCGCCGTACTGCGCGAAGTAGACGTTCTTCACGTTGAGGAAGTCCAGCAGGCGCAGGCGGCCCCACGCCTCGAACACCACCTGCCCGTTGAGGAAGCGGCGGCACCAGCTAGTTCCGAAACACGCCGGGCACTTATTGAGCTGCAGGAAGCGCCGGTCGGCCAGCTCGTTGCGCTGCCAGGAGGCGAGCAGCGACGGCGAGTGCAGCACCATCAGCACCAACAGGCTGCCCAGCGCCGCCAGCTTCAGCGAGCGGGACAGGCGGCCCAGCTTCGGGGGCACCAGGCGCCACATCCCGCCCGCCGCCCGTCCGCCAGCACCCGGAGGGCGAGGGCACCCCCGGGGCGCCCCCGCCGCGCCGAAACCCGGAGAGCGACCGGCAGGGGCCCCCGGGCGAGAGAAGGAGCAAGGCGCGCGGGCTGGGGCGGGAAGCGGAGTAGGTGTGTAAGAGAGAGACGGAGAGCGGGAACCAGCCGAGCCGAGCAGGCTGCGACTTCTCCCAGTCACTAGTCTCCACAACTCTCGAGCTCCCTCCTCCGAGCTCCCCGCCCTCCGACTCCGGCGGCGCCTCCTCCAAGCCAGTCAAGTTATACAGCAACGGGAGGAGGGAGGGAGCGCAGGGACTCGACGGCCGCGCGCCCGCGTGCGCCGTGCGCGCACGCGCACTACTCGCTGGGGGCGCGAGAGCTGCGGCGGAGGTGGCCGCCTGTGGGACGAGCGAGGTCTCTGAGAAGAGAAAAGGAGGAACTCACGGAAGGGGAAGCTGGAATGACTCACACCGAAAAGTAGCAACAGTGTAGGAAGGTGGGAAGGATGAGGTGCCCGCGCGTCCCTGACGCCTCACGCCCCAGTTCGTGCGCGCTGACTCTCCAGAGGGAGAGCGAGGGGGCAGGGGGGCGGGGCTGGCGGGGCGGAGCTAGCGCGCCGCCGAGAGAGCGTCTGCGTGGGCTCCCGGGGGCAGCTTTGGGGTGGGGGGAGGGTTGCTCCACGGGGCGGAGCTCGAGCTTTTGGAGGCTGGGTAAACTCGCAAGCTCCTGTAGTGAAATTATTTAATACTTTTAGTAACAGTTACTCTTTTCTGATTGTTGCCTTTTACTGGGACCTGTTTTTTGCCGTTGTGCTAACAGTCACCTTAGGGGAAAAAATAAAGGAGCCGCAGAAGCCTATTGCAAGCCCCTGCCCTCCGCACGGCGCGCCGGGGGTGGAGGCCGAGTAGGCGGGGCGGCGTGCTCTCCGGGCCTTAGGCGAGTAGGGGCGCGCGCCCGGGGGCGGGGCGAGGCGAGGCCGCGGCGGGAGCTCGCCTCCCCCCGGCCCCGCGCGCCGCTCACTCCGGGGGCGGGCCTGCGAGGAAAACGTGGGAGAAGGCGTGAGTTGTGGCGGGACTATTTAGGGGCTTCACCTTCGGCATCTGTCACGTCTGTGAAGACATCTTAAATTAAAGCTGAGTGGGCACCAGGAAAGAGAAGTGTGCGAGGCAGCGTGATAACAAATGGCAAAGCAGGATGAAGAGAGAACAGACGCGGCCTGGCGTCGCCGGGAAATCTGCCCTAGCCACTGCGAAGGAGCTGGAACTAGCAGCTAATTTGCTCCCGCCAGCTTTCCCAGCCGGTTTCCTTCAACTGAAGGCGTTTTCTTCAACTCTGGGGAGTCTGTCCCAGGGCCTCCCTTGAGGCGCGGGCGGGCCCTTACTTCCCGTCTCGGACTCAGGCCTGCCCCAAGAGCCCCAACGCGTTGCTGTGACAGTAGCCATGGGGACCCGGGCTGCCTGGTGCTCCACACCTGCACCTTGGCTCAGCTTCACGCCACGACTACAAAAATAACTCGGAAATCTGTAGCTCCAGCGCCTTATTTTGGTAGAAGTTTAAGGGAACCCAGACTCTACAGTAGCTGAAATATGCAGTTATAATGCTTTTCAGTTTTAGCGCTAAAGTAATTAAAATGAGCAGTTTTTCTGATGCACAAGTGATTCCTCATGCGGTGTTAAAATATCTGGGTTTTAACCGAGTTAATGATAGGGGTTGAACAATGATGTTTAGGAGACCCATTCACTGGCATGTAGAAATCAACTCTAGAAGGGCTTAATGAAAAAAGTCTGTACTGGTTTCTGTGTGGTGGTCTCAACATTGTTTACTTGTAAAAGGAAGAGCTATACTCGAGAAGTACTGTTGTAGTCAGCATTTTGACCTTCGTGATAAAAGAATTCAAACTTTGGGGGGGAAAAACATACTTGTACAACTAATAAATATATTCAGCGTAGAAGTGACTTTTAAATGATGTTACATTGACTCCAGACAAATTGGGCGGTTTTAGTTCTTCCAGTTTGTACAAAGTGACTTGAAGTTTGATAATGCTAAGGATTTTTTGAAGCCTTCGGCAGTAACTTGATTTAACTTACTTTCAGAGCATCCTATAACTTCATGAAATGTAGAATTATGAACAATATCTCCATTGAGAGTTTGGTATGATTGGTCTGGAGATGTCAGCTCTGCTTCTGTCTCTGCTGATTTGTAAACTGGGCTGCTACTGCTGCTGCTAAGTCGCTTCAGTCCTGTCCAACTCTGTATGACTCCATAGACGGAAGCCCACCAGGCTCCCCCGTCCCTGGGATTCTCCAGGCAAGAACACTGGAGTGGGTTGCCATTTCCTTCTCCAATGCGTGAAAGTGAAAAGTGAAAGGGAAGTCGCTCAGTCATGTCCGACTCTTAGCGACTCCATGGATTACAGCCTACCAGGCTCTTCCATCCATGGGATTTTCCAAGCAAGAGTACTGGAGTGGGGTGCCATTGCCTTCTCCGAGTAAACTGGGCTAGTTATTACTAAACTGCAAAATTCTTATCCCTAACATCCTTTCTTCCTGTCATTTAGATATGTTCAATCAATACTAGAGGATTTATGTGGAATTGCTTTAAAACAAAAGCACTACATGCATTTCAATATTTTTATTTAGAGTGAATGATTCCATTGGAATTATTGCCAGTGATAAAGCTGAGAGAATTGAGGTATAATGCAAGACTATTCCTGGAGGAGAGCATGGAAACCCACGCCAGTATTCTTGCCTGGAGAATCCTATGGACAGAGGAACCTGGTACAGTACAATCCACAGGGTCGCAAAGAGTCAGACTTGACTGAAGCAACTGAGCAGGCACCCAAGACTATCTAAAGGATTCAGCTCAGCTCAGCCGCTCAGTCGTGTCCAACTCTTTGCGACCCCATGAATCGCAGCATGCCAGGCCTCCCTGTCCATCACCAACTCCCAGAGTTCACTCAAACTCATATCCATAGAGTCGGTGATGCCATCCAGCCATCTCATCCTCTGCCGTCCCCTTCTCCTCCTGCCCCCAATCGCACCCAGCATCAGTCTTTTCCAGTGAGTCAACTCTTCGCATGAGGTGGCCAAAGTATTGGAATTTCAGTTTCAGCATCAGTCCTTCCAATGAACACCCAGGACTGATCTCTTTAGAATGGACTGGTTGGATCTCCTTGCAGTCCAAGGGACTCTCAAGAGTCTTCTCCAACACCACAGTTCAAAAGCATCAATTCTTCAACCCTCAGCTTTCTTCACAGTCCAACTCTCACATCCATACATGACCACTGAAAAAACCATAGCATTGACTAGACAGACCTTTGTTGGCAAAGTAATGGGTGCTTTTGAATATGCTATCTAGGTTGCTCATAACTTTCCTTCCAAGGAGTAAGCGTCTTTTAATTTCATGGCTGCAATCACCATCTGCAGTGATTTTGGAGCCCCCCAAAATAAAGTCTGACACTGTTTCCCCATCTACTTTCCATGAAGTGGTGGGACCAGATGCCATGATCTAAGTTTTCTGAATGTTGAGCTTTAAGCCAACTTTTTCACTCTCCTCTTTCACTTTCATCAAGAGGCTCTTTAGTTCCTCTTCACTTTCTGCCATAAGGGTGGTATCATCTGTATATCTGCATATCTGATACTTCTCCCAGCAATCTTGATTTCACCTTGTACTTTTTCCAGCCCAGTGTTTCTCATGATGTACTCTGCATATGAGTTAAATAAGCAGGGTGACAATATACAGCCTTGACATACTCCTTTTCCTATTTGGAACCAGTCTGTTGTTCCGTGTCCAGTTCTAACTGTTGCTTCCTGACTTGCATATAGGTTTCTCAAGAGGCAGGTCAGGTGGTCTGGTATTCCCATCTCTTTCAGAATTTTCCACAGTTTATTGTGATCCACACAGTCAAAGGCTTTGGCGTAGTCAATAAAGCAGAAATAGATGATTTTCTGGAACTCTCTTGCTTTTTCCATGATCCAGAGGATGTTGGCAATTTGATCTCTGGTTCCTCTGCCATTTCTAAAACCACCTTGAACATCTGGAAGTTCACGGTTCATGTGTTGCTGAAGCCTGGCTTGGAGAATTTTGAGCATTACTTTACTAGCATGTGAAATCAGTGCAATTGTGCAGTAGTTTGAGCATTCTTTGGCATTGCCTTTCTTTGGAATTGGAATGAAAACTGACCTTTTCCAGTCCTGTGGCCGCTGCTGAGTTTTCCAAATTTGCTAGCATATTGAGTGCAGCACTTTCACAGCATTGTCTTTCAGGATCTGAAATAGCTCAACTAGAATTCCATCACCTCCACTAGCTTTGTTCCTGGTGATGCTTTCTAAGGCCCACTTGACTTCACATTCCAGGATGTCTGGCTCTAGGTAAGTGATCACACCATCATGATTATCTTGGTCGTAAAGATCTTTTTTGTACAGTTTTTCTGTGTATTCCTGCCACCTCTTCTTAATATCTTCTGCTTCTGTTAGGTCCATACTATTTCTGTCCGTTATGGTGCCCATGTTTGGATGAAATGTTCCCTTGGTATCTCATTTTCTTGAAGAAATCTCTTAGTCTTTCCATTCTATTGTTTTCTGTTGTTTTAAAAGAAGCTTAAGGCAAAGGAGAAAAGGAAAGATACACCTATTTGAATGTGGAGTTCCACAGAATAGCAGGGCGAGATAGGAAAGACTTCCTCAGTGATCAATGTAAAGAAATAGAGGAAAACAATTTAATGAAATACCCATCATATATTTTTTTAAAAAATGAACTTGCTCTTAGAAAATTAAAGTTTTACATTATGTCATTATTATATCCCCTGTAGCTGTTGTTGTAGTTGTTCAGTCACTAAGTTGTGGCTGACTCTGTGACCTCATGGACTGCAGTACACTGGGTTCCTCTGTCTTCCACTATCTTCTGGAAGTGAAAGTGAAAGTTTCTCTGTCATGTCTAACTCTTAGCAACCCCATGGACTATATAGTACATGGAGTTCTCCAGGCCAGAATACTGAAGTGGGTAACCTTCCCTTCTCCAGGGGATCTTCCCAACCCAAGGATCGAACCCAGGTCTCTCACATTGCAGGCAGATTCTTTACCAGCTGAGCCACAAGGGAAGCCCACTATCTCGAAGTCTGCTCAAATTTATGTCCATTGAATACCTAACATTCCAGGTTCCTATGCAATATTGTTCTTTACAGCATCGGACTTTGGTTTCAGCACCAGACACATCCACAACTGACCATCGTTTCTGCTTTGGCCCAACCTCTACATTCTTTCTGGAGCTATTAGTAATTGCCCTCTACTCTTTCCCAGTAGCATATTGTACACCTTCTGGCCTGGGGACTCATCTTTCAGTTTCATATCTTTTTGCCTTTTCATACTGTTCATGGAGTTCTCATGGCAAGAATACTGGAGCGGGTTGCAGTTCCCTCCCCTAGTGGCCAAGTTTTGTCAGAACTCTTCATTATGATCCATCTGTTTTCGGTGGCCCTGCATGGCATGGCTCATAGCTTCATTGAGTTACTCAGGCCCCTTCACCATGACAAGGCTGTGATCCATCAATGGGTCCCCTGCAGCAGTGGTACTCAATTAGGGAATATTGCCTCTTGGTGGGGAAAGGGTACATTGGACAACCTCTGAAAACATTTTTGGTGTCATAACCAAGGAGTAGGGATTGGTATCTAGTGGGAAGAGGCCAGGAATATTGCAAAACATCCTACACTGTACAAGGCAATTCCAACAACAAAGAATTAACCAGCCCAAAATGTCAATAGTGATATGCTATTGAGAAATTCTGACCTACAAAATTCTGCTGTTAGGTAGTAAGGTTTTAGGTATGAAAGCTTTATTGTTTAGCATTCTTTTCTACAGCATAAAAAGTGTGTGTATTTACACTTATTGCATATCTTGTGATTATAATGTTATGAACATTGTCAATTCAAAGAAACTTTGTATCATTACAGCTGTTACTAGTATACATCTGCTCAAAGTATAAATGTCACATTTTGAGCATTATAAAAATAATACTTCATTGAAATACATTTCTTAAGAGATTGGATTTTTTTATCATTTAGGTAAAGTTTTTACAGATGAGTATTATTTATTGCTGTAATCTGACAGAGTTCAACATAATTCTTTTTCTCTTTTTCAACTTAAGAGATGTAAAGGCCAAAATGTCTGTTTATTTGAGAGGAGTTAAAAAATGTTACACAGTAATGTCCTTTAATAATTTTTATTCCTTCAGTGTTATATGCCAAAAATCATTACTTACAGTGGTTTATCAGAATATTTTTAATGGACATATCAGTTAGGTTTTCCAGTTTAGAAGCAAAGCATTGGAATCTTGATTTAGAAAATGATTCCTTACTGAGTCACTAATTTTCTCATTATTGACTGTTTAGTCCCCTCATCGTTATGTCCTAAAACAATATATCATAATAAATTTAGGATGTGTAAGAGGCATTCCTTTTGGAAAGGCCAAAGAGATAATTCTGTGTACTTAAGTACCTAAAATAGTGTCTGATTTAAGTGATTGTTTATTAGTAGTTGTTGTATAGGTGGATGGACGAACAACTGAAGTAATTAACACTTTAGGATTAAATACTATTGTAATAGTCCAAAGCTGGAAATGACAGCTGATAGCAAGGCTCAGACAAGTCTGCCTGCAATGCGGGAGACCCAGGTTAAAGTTGATGAGAATATTCTGAATATATTCCAAAGATAGATCTAACAGAATTTACTCAAGGTTTGGGTGAGAGTAAGAACAGCATCAGCTATCAATGCATAGTTTTTGTCCTAAACTACTAAAAGAGTTACCACTTTACTGAGGTGAAGAAGGTTGAGAGGAAAAGAATGAGAAAGATATTGCATTGGCCAAAAAGTTTGTTTGGGTTTTTCTGTAACATCTTGTGGAAAAACCTGATTGTCCTCCAGTTAAAAATAAATACAAAAAGAAAAACCTGAGCAAACTTTTTGGCCAACGCAATACAAGAGAAGGCAATGGCACCCCACTCCAGTACTCCTGCCTGGAAAATCCCATGGATGGAGGAGCCTGGTGGGCTGCAGTCCATGGGGTCGCTACAAGTCGGATACGACTGAGCGACTTCACTTTCATTTTTCATTTTCATGCATTGGAGAAGGAGGTGGCAACCCACTCCAGTGTTCTTGCATGGAGAATCCCAGGGACGGGGGAGCCTGGTGGGCTGCTGTCTCTGGGGTCACACAGAGTCGGACACAACTGAAGTGACTTAGCAGCAGCAATACAAGTAAAATTTTCCATGTCCATTTACTTCAGTGCCACATTTGTGTTTCTAAGCTTGATTTAGCTATTGAGACATACAGTTATCTATCAATGTATGAATAATTATTACTTTTAGTCTAATTGAAAGACCTGTGTCATCACAAAATGATGGGGTCTTTTCCCTGTTTTCAGTTCTGACACCTAAAATTGAAATGCTTGACAATGTTAGCTGTAAGTCTTCCACTAACTAATGTTAATTATCTGATTTACGTATATTGTTAAAAGCTGTTCAGTGTTTCAATAACGTTTTAATCGCATTTTACTATACTTTAAATCAATGACATTATACACAGGTTTTTTTTAGGATGGATTTAATATCAAACAGTTGGCTCTGTTGGATAAAAATAGACTTCTCAAACTCATAAACATCAAAACCATGATTTTGCTTGAGAACATTGAATCATAGTTTTTCTGACATGGTCAGAATAATTCAAATTAGCTCAAGTGCAACTGTAATTTATAATTCTTGATTTATATTAATTCTGATTAACATGCAATATTACATAAGTGTTTTCTGCCTTAACTAGACTAATCCAGAGAGGCACATTTTCTCTTAGTAAATTTTTATTACTTCTGGTTTTTATTCCCCCAGTTTGTTTCAGCAGAGAAAGTAAGATATGCAAAGACAAAAAAATTAACAGCATTTCAATGAGAGATCACTTACTACCCTGTATTAAGATCTGTTGAAAAATTAAACCAAAGCCTATGTAAATTAATATTATTTTCTATTTTTAGGAGTTGGCCTACGTACTGGAAATGCCCCTTATCCAATTTCACCAAGTACAAGATTCTGAGGTTTGGGGTTCTTAGAGTCCTGTGGAGAGACAGGTACATACATATTAACTTTAACATGTTTGTGAGAAATGTGATGTAAGCAAATATTAAAGGATCATAAACAAGAAATTGTTATAGCTATAGACATTACCTTTGCATTGATAGCACTCCTTTTAGGAGAGTTCACTAATATAATTTTGCTTCTTTTTTCCTTCATAGTCTGTTTTCCTCATAAGCCTCACATTCTGTGACTCCTACCTCCCTGAATTTACTGATGATGTTCCTGCCATCTCTGCTGGATGATAATAACTGCAGCCCAATGCTCGCTCTTAAGCAAGCAAGCAAAAAGTTGGGAGAACCACAGCTGCCCTTTTCAGAGCAACAGCATCTTCTGGGTAGCTAATGCTTGGACTTCTAAGTAAAGATCCCTTCATGGAAACCACACGTATAGGTAAAATATCTGAGTAGTCTCCAGCCTAATTGTTGTGCTCATTTTATAAAAATCAGCCACAGCTGAGGAAGCCTATTTATGTCTTGTGTTTGAGTATCATAGTGTGTATTTAGCATTCAAAATTATGTGGTTGATAAATGTTTTTGTTTTTTTCCTTATAAAAGAGTTTATAAACCCTTTAGGCAAATAAGAAGTCCCATTTTGGGGACCTAAAGATTCTGTCACTAATTCCTGTGTGTGGGGTGTATATATGTGGGAGGGCATTCCCCACATGAGCAATTCTCTGACATCAGCTGGGTGTCCTACAATTTGACTCGATTCTAACATTATGTATTTGGAGACAGTATTAGATTCCACAGGTTAAGGACTCAGTCCCACAAGACCACCCTGTAGTTCAGAAGAAAATTGTGAGCCCAGGTTATTACCTGTGCTTCTGATGACCAGCTACAAATCAGAGGTTCCTAGGACCCACTCCTTGGGTTATAGGTTAAGGAGTCAGTCCCCATAAGACTCCCACTCCCACTTCAGAAGCCAGTTGTGAGTCTAGGTTATCACCTATGCTTCTCACCATATGCCATCCTTGGATTTGGTTAATTTGCTAAAGTGGCTCAAAAAACTCATTTTATGTACTAGATTACTGTTTTATTATAAAAGGATATTACTCAGGAACTGCAAAATAGAAGAGATGCATAGGGCAAGGTATCAGAAAAGGACTCAAAGTTTCCATGCCCTCTCCGAGTGTGCCACTGTCCTAACTCTCTACCTGTTCGCCAACCCAGGAGTTCTCTGACCCATCCTGTTAAAATTTTGTGGAGACTTCATTCATAGGCAAAACTGATTAAACTTTTGGTCGGCCATAGGTGATTGATTCAACATCCAGTCCCTTCTTTCCCCTCCCCTAGGACAGAGTGGGACTGAAAAGTTCTCTGTTTGAATTGGTTCCCCTGGCAACCAGCAGCATCCTTAGGTGCTCTGCAAAAGTCACCTCATTAACATAGAACCAGCTGTAGGGGAAGGGGGCTTGTTATGAATAAGATATCTTCACCTTGATGGCTCTGGAGTGATTTAAGGAACTGAGGACAAGAGATCAAGTATTGTAACAAAAGGTGCACACATTGCTGGCTGCTCAGGAAATTCCAAGTGTTTAGAACTTTGGGCCAGGAACCAAAGGCCAAATATGTATTTCTTACTATGTCCTATGACGTCTCTTATATGCGGAATCTAAAAAGAAATGACACAAATGAACTTATTAATTTAACAGAAACAGTCTCACAAACTTATAGTTGCCCAGGGGAAGGATGGGGGACTGGGATAGTTACAGAGTTTGGGATGGACATGTACACACTGCTATATTTAAAACCAACAGGACCTACTGTCCTACAGGGAACTCTGCTCAATGTTATGTGGCAGCCTGGATGGGAGGGGAGTTTGGGGGGAATGAATGCATGTATATATATGGCTGAGTCCCTTTGCTGTCCACCTGAAACTATCACAACATTCTTAAGTGGCTGTACTTCCATATAAAATAAAAATAACTATATCACAGAAACTAACTGAAGAGATGTCTTATCATCCAGTATAATCTAATTGTATAGTATGGCCAGTAGAACTGTGAGTTCTGAATAGAAATATAACTGATTGACCTGTCTATCCAATTTGACAGATTGAGAGGCTTTTTTCTTTCTCTTGTCTTCTAGGAAATAGTAAAGCTCTAGTAATTTTTTGAGAAGTTGTTACTGAACCGAATTTGGGTCCACTTGCCTGCCTTGTAGCAAAGCCAACCTACTGGCACTAGGTTGTAGGAAAGGAAAGTACAGTATTTATTTGCAGGGCCCCAACCCCTGTGGCTCACACAGTAAAGAATCTGCCTGCAGTGTGGGAGACCTGGGTTCGATCCCTGGGTTGGGAAGATCCCTTGGAGAAGGGAATGGCAACCCACTCCAGTATTCTTGCCTAGAGAATTCCATGGACAGATGAGCCTGGCAGGGCTACAGTCCATGGGGTTGCAAAGGGTTGGACACGACTGAGCAACTAACAAGCAAGGAGAAGGGCTTCCCTGATGGCTCCGCAGGTAAAGAATCCTCCTGCAATGCAGGAGACACAGGAGACATGGGTTTAATCCCTGTGTTGGGAAGATCCCCTGAAGGAGGAAAATGGCAACCCACTCCAGTATTCTTGCCTGAAAAATCCTGTGGACAGAGGAGCCTGGCAGGCTATAGTCCATGGGGTCGCAAAGAGTGGAACATGACTGAGCACACATTTCCTTGACACAAGCAAGGAAAAAGGGCTGTTTGTGTTCAAAAGACCCAACCCCCAGTGGCTTTCCTGGAAGGGTTTTTAAAGGCAACATTTGGGATGAGGGTTTCAACTCATGGACTTTCTTCTAATTGGTTAGTGGTGAGGTAATAGCATGACCTTTTAGGAATCTCAACCATCAGCTTTGTGGTTCCAACCAGTCAGGGGTCTGTGTGCTTGTGGTCAGCATGTAGTCACCTTCTTCCATTTGGGTTGCTGCTAAGTAGCTTGAGTCGTGTCCGACTCTGTGCGACCCCAGAGACAGCAGCCCACTAGGCTCCTCCATCCCTGGGATTCTCCAGGCAAGAACACTGGAGTGGGTTGCCATTTCCTTCTCCAATGCATGAAAGTGAAAAAGTGAAAGTGAAGTCCTGCCGACTCTTAGCAACCCCATGGACTGCAGCCTACCAGGCTCGTCCGCCCATGGGATCTTCCAGGCAAGAGTACTGGAGTGGCTTGCCATTGCCTTCTCCGTAGGGGGATCTTAATTTCTATAGACCAACAGGGAGATATTCATCAGATTGTTAGGTGTATCTCTTGAGGAAAAACTAGGTCTCTTTTTTTTCCACTATCATTACTTTTCTTGCTTTACTGCTTTTCCTTTGTTTCTGTATTCTCTCACTTCCCTAATTAGTAACAGTTTGACCCTGCTCTTTGGAACTCAGGGAAGGCCTAGGAGATTAAAGCCTTTTTTTGCAAACAAGAAACAGGAGACATGGAGGGGCTTTTGTACCCAGGAGGGCCCAGCAGGATCCTGCTCAATTTCAAAGTCAAGAATTAAAATTTTAAATCACATCAAAGGGATTAGAAATATTACGTATTCCTTTATTATAAATAAGCTTCCTTGAAGATTTGCCTCCTTCTTAGAAAATACAAGTTTAATAATTATAGGTAAGTAAAATATATATATTTTTTAAAAAGTGATCTAATTAATGATAACAGGATTGCTAGAACTTATTGACCAACTGAAAACAGCAACTTAGTGGATTAAACTGAAATGTCAAAATAAAGTATGTTTTTATAGGCGTTACATTATTCTAACATAAGTGAAATTCACTCAGTCATGTCTGACTCTTTGCAACCCCATGGACTGTAGCCTGCTGGGCTCCTCTGTCCATGGAATTTTCCAGGCAAGAATACTGGAGTGGGTAGCCATTCCCTTCTTCAGGAAATCTTCCCAACCCAGGGATTGAACCCAGGACTCCCACACTGCAGGCGGATTCTTTACCATCTGAGCCACCATGGAAGCCCGTTCTAACATAAGGTAGCACTTAATTACAGCTATCAGTTTGCAGACCTAGTGGCAAATACAGTAATTGAAGTTCTAGAATTTATTTTAAAAGAAGCTTTAAACTCTACATAAGGGCAGATTTTATTTTATTTTATTTTTGGCTGTGCTGCATGGCTTGCAGGATCTTAGTTCCCATACCAGGGATCAAACCCAGACCCTAGGAGTGAAAGCCTCCAGTCTGACCATTAGACAGTCAGGAAATTGCCAAGGGAAGATTTTAACTCTTTCTTTGGGTAAGGTTTTGATTCCCAAGTCTTTAAGACACTAGCACTTAGTATGGAACTGTAGATAATGAACAATAATTTAGAAAACAGTAATCTCCAATATTAGGAGAGAAAAACTAGCTCACTGTCAGTCTTAAAGCAATGGCCAATAGTAAATAGTAAACATTTTGCAGTAAAAATCATTAAATCATAACATGAATAATCATTTATTAATTGTTGGGAATGTTTGTCCCTTCTAAATTG
Organism: Bos mutus; assembly: GCF_027580195.1. Lineage (NCBI taxonomy): Eukaryota > Metazoa > Chordata > Mammalia > Artiodactyla > Bovidae > Bos > Bos mutus. The sequence continues at coordinate 123,735,758 of NC_091617.1, forward strand.
ACTACAAACTTGAAGTAATTGCAAAGGAAATTTCAGAGAAAATACTAAGAAAAAAAGTATCTTAAAAAATTGCTTTCAAATTCCACAGATGTTTTTAAAAGTCACAGCTTAATATGCAGGTTAATCCTCAGGAATACTATAGGTCAGCTTTCTAGAGATCTCCGAAGTGCTTTCTATTCATTATTATTTCTCCTCAGCATCATTATATCTTGCAAATTATGGAATACTTGACATCCTTAAACACCAAACTCTGTTTCCTCACTTACAGTGACTGCTAATTTCTGTTTCGGTACCCTTTCATATGATGCAGCCTGGAAACTCCAGAAATAAGCTTGGGCAAAATGGGGATTATCGTCCATATATTCTTTTTAACAGGGACATTGACCATTGTCCTGTGCTGACATTGTCCATAATCTGAAACAATTGATTCATATATTTTGTCCAGTTTCTATTCGTTATGCATGCATGTGCTCAGTTGCTCAGTCATGTCTGACTCTTTGTGACTACATGGAGTGTAGCCCGCCAGGCTTCTCTGCCCATGGGATTATCTTGGCAAGAAAACTGGAGTGGGTTGCCATTTTCTCCTTCAGAGGATCTTCCCAATCGGGGATCAAACCTGCGTTTCCTGCATTAGCAGATGGATTCTTTGTCACTGAGCCACCTGGGAAGCCCTATTTTTTATGGCAGGAGGTTAAAATCTGGTTCCTCTTATTCCACCATAGCTGGAAACTAAACTTCAGAGTGTTTAAAAGAATTTTTTTTGAAATTCCATTCCTGGAGAAGGCACAAACTTTCCAGCTTTACTACTAAATTATTTACCACTAAATTCAGTTTTAGAATGAACAGTTTCACACACATTTATGTCACTTGCTTGGTCCCTAAAGTTGGCTGAGTTTGCACTGATTTCTAGTGTCACCTTTCCAGTCAGCTTTCTATACTTAGACTTTTCCCTTTTACAACACAAGAGTTCCTATGACTGTTCAAGAAAAAATGACAAAATTAATACACGGGGCAATCCAAATCCAAACAGCAAAGGACATTTTCCCCAAAGAAGCCAAAAAAACCTGTAGAAACGTGATACCTAGGTACACTTGCTTCACAAAACAAAACTGAGCTGCTCTAAGATATTTACATTCAAGATTCTTGAGCTTTGCCCAGGAACAATAGATTGATGACTTGATTTACATTTACTTTACAGGCCACTTTGTGTCTTTCTTAGAGCAAAGAAATAATCTAAAGGTATATTTAACCTCTTAAAAGGTAGACATATTATAATATTTAGATGGCATTTTCCCCAGTTTGTATTCATCAGTGATTCAGAAGCATCTTGTAGTCCAGTTTGTTACCTTTTTGCATAAATGTAGTGAAATAGACAAATATTTGGTCTTTGTCTCTAGTTCCTCACACAAAACTAAAATTTCTTGAACTTCTTTAGTGATAAGCAGGCCTTTAGATCACTTCAGAATGGGGTCTGGTCACCAGAAAGGCCAATCTGTTGTCAGGGGAGTGTGTAATTTTCTTGGTTCTGTCTCACGTCAGCAAAGATTTGAAATGGCAAACCAGTATTACAGCTTGGTTACAGCTCAGTTTTATTTGGCAAGCAAAGGATAGTACACCCTTGAGGCATGAAAGTGGGCTGACCCAAAAGGAGAGGCTTCAATCCATCCTGGCTTCCTCTTTTTATCAGTTGTACCCCCACCCCCACCCCCGCCAGCCCTATGTAAATTGGGCTAGCCAAGAAGGGGAGTGTTTGTTTGACCTGAAGTTCTCACTCAGGTCCATGGGTTTTCTTTTGTTCCATTTTCATAGACTTTTCCCTTTCTTTGTCTTTTAGCCCCTGCTATTTTGGATTCCTTTTTCCTATTCTAACTACCTAGCACCATGATTAGAAGCTTGGAAGTTTTGTTGCCTGAAAACTACATAGATTTGCCTCTTGGAGAGTGCAAAAGACATAACCAAGCCAAAGAGCAGAGGAAGGATTTATTCCTTGCAGCAAGTGAGGAGGATAACAGGGATTTCTCCCAAAGCCTTCTCTCCCCATACAGCAAAATTGAGGAAGTTTTAAGCTAAGAGTATATTCATATTCATGAAAGGGCTTGAGTAGTGTATGCATATTCCTGAAGGGGCTTAAGCAAAGGAGAATTTCACACTGTATTGGGGCAGAGGTTGACCAGGTCCAGGCTTTAGTTGATTAAAAGTCACAAATATCAGGAAAGGTCAGCATCATCTTTCCTTAGGTTCCACTACTCTGACATCTCAGCATGTAGGTAGTTCACTGTCCTTCACCTGAATGGATAGTTCCTGTGAAACTCAAAGATATGTATCAGAGTGTTATGTATATCCCTTGAGGAGGAACTATGAATCTGTTTTATCACTGAACTGTTGCTCCTTGACCGCTTTTGCTTTGTTCCTACATTTCCTCACTTCTTTTAAGATTATTAATTACTGAGACCTGTTAGCAGAAACACACTGACTAAAACTGTCCACCCTGGCCAGGCACCATAGTAACCATTTGCAAGGGTTGTTTTATGACTGGAGGTCCTGGTAAGGAACAAGAGCTAATAAGCCACCACCAACTGGTAGAGTTCAGGAAAAGTCCAAAGGAGACACCATGTATCTGAGCACCTCCCAGAATCCTCCTCGCTGGCATCCGTCTTGGCTGAGCAATGCGTGTACCACCAGGAAGGACTCTTGAGTCAAAACAATTAGTCAGAGACAACCTGGAAGCTAATCCTATTACCATAGAACCCGAGACTGGGAGCCGTGTGACAGAGCAGTTCTCCTGGGTTCCCTTACCCTACTGCTCTTTGCCTGGGGTCCCCTTCCCAATTAACTCTCTTGCGTTGTCAGCAAGTGTATCTCCTCAGATGATTCATTTCCAAGTGTTAGACAAGAGCCCCATTTGGGGCCTGGAAAGGGTCTCCCTTCCTGCAATAGACTTTGTGAAGAGCAAGTATTGTGGCCAGGCTTAGATCACAAAATGACTTAGGACAAAAATGGCTTCTCACATGTTTACAAAGCCATGCCTGGTTCTCTTTCGCTGGGACCCCTTACCCTATCCACTTACACTTTCAGTCCTACCCTCCAACCTTCAGGAAGCGGGGAGGGGCTGGTGACTGGGTATTTACAAGTTTTCAGTAACTTAGTCATCATGCCCATATAATGATACCTCCTTAAAAACCCCTAATGGATGGAATCTGGAGAGTTTTTCATTTGATAAACTCATTGAGGTGCTGGGGTTAATGCATCCAAAAAAGGCACTGAAGTTTCCCATCACTGCCGCCATACGTTGCCCTACATACCTCTTCCATTTGACTGTTGCTGAGGTATATCTTCTATAATAGACCAGTTCAGTTCAGTTCAGTTCAGTCCCTCAGTGGTGTCCGACTCTTTGCAACCCCATGAATCGCAGCATGCCAGGCCTCCCTGTCCATCACCAACTCCCAGAGTTCACTCAAACTCACGTCCATCAAGTCGGTGATGCCATCCAGCCATCTCATCCTCTGTTGTCCCCTTTTCCTCCTGCCCCCAATCCCTCCCAGCATCAGTCTTTTCCAATTAGTCAACTCTTCACATGAGGTGGCCAAAGTACTGGAGCTTCAGCTTTAGCATCATTCCCTCCAAAGAACACCCAGGGCTGACCTCCTTCAGAAAGGACTGGTTGGATCTCCTTGCATTCCAAGGGACTTGCAGGAGTCTTCTCCAACACCACAGTTCAAAAGCATCAATTTTTCAGCACTCAGCTTTCTTCACTGTCCAACTCTCACATCCATACATGACCACTGGAAAAACCATAGCCTTGACTAGACAGACCTTTGTTGCAAAGTAATGTCTCTGCTTTTCAATAGACCAGTAGTCATAAGTAAATGCTATTTTTTTTTTTTTTTTTGATTCTGTGAGTAGTTCTGGTGAGCTACCAAATCTATGGAGAGGGTTGAGGGAACCCTTGATATTTAATCTGCTGAGCAGAGATATGAGTAGCTTTTGCACACCATTTTCGGCCAGAATTTCAAGAGGGGGTGTCTTTTGTGAAACTGAGACACTTGTAGATCCTGATGCTAACTCTGGGAGTTGGTGTCAGAATTTAATTATTGGAAACCTAGGTGATACAAGAGTTAGTTGATATGAATAAACAACAAATATCTACTTTTAACAATGATAGTTGTTATGGGCTGAATTGTGTTTCCCAGAAGTTTATATGTTGAAATCCGAATCCCCAGTACCTCAAAGTATAATCGTAGTTGGAAATAAGGTCTTTAAAGCAATAATTAACTTAAAATTAGGCATTAGCATGGTCCTAAGCTAATCTGACTGGTGTTCTGGGAGTGGTTCTGACAAAGTGAAGCAGTTAGGGTAGGGGTTCCCTGGAGAAAGAGAACCAGGCATGATTTTCTGGACATAAGAGATGCCATTTGGGGCCTAAGTCATTTACTCTTATAGAAGAAGAAACTTGGACACAAAAACTGACACGAGGGAGTGTGCACACAGAGACAAGATCATGTGAAGAGGCAGTGAGAGTTCTGCCATCTGCAAACCAAGGAGATAGGCCTCAGAGGAAATCAATACTGCTGGCACCTTGATCTTAAACATCCAGCCTCCAGAACTTTGAGAAAATAAATGTCTGTTGTTTAAGCCACCCAGTCTGTGGTATTTTGTTATGGCAGTCCCAGAAAACTAACACAGTTTATTATTCCTTCTTCATTTCTATTGACATATGCTCATTTCAGGCCTGCATCTTCAGCCAGAAAATTGTAGGAGCACATTAACTGGTATCCCTGTCTCACTGTATCCCAGCGTGAAGATTTGAATTGTGATTTTCAAACTTTAAAGCTCAGTGCATAAAAAAGACAAACAAACAAACAAACAAACAAAAAACCTCAGCATGTAAAGCATATATCAGAATTAGTGGTATAAAAGGTCAAATGGAGGAAAATTGAGCACAGAACAAAAATACAAGTGGATAGAAAGTGTAAAAGACAAGATCAGAAAACTGAAAGACATAGATGACCCGACAGTGAGTAACAGGAGTTCCAAAGGGAGGAAGCAAAAAGATGGAGAAGTACTTCATATAAAAAAAATTTTATATAGAAAAAATAAAAAGTTCCTGAACTAGAGAAAGATCTGCAGAATAAAAGGTCCCACTCAGCCATGACTGATGAAGGAAGACATTGTTGTAGAAAATTCGACTATAGACTTAAAATTTTAAATAAGACTTTGTCATTTACTAAGAATGACATTGCAGAAAAGGAGAGGAGTTCCCATCAGCTATAGCAAAGCAATCATAACTAATTTCTTAATACATAAAATTATCATGGTTTACTTTAAACACAATGAAAGCCCAATTCCAGGAAGTACATTACAGGCAAAAAGGAAGAAAGGACTTCACTGACCCTGAGAAAGGAAATATTGGCAGTCAGAAATTAGCAAACAAACTGTCTCCCTGAAAAATGTGCCAATATCATACAATTAGGAAGGATCATAGAATCTACTCATTAGTATCTTAAGGATCTATCATTTTGTTGAAATTTCAACTTCCTTTACATTCTGACTTTTAATAGTATCTTGTTATGGACATATTAGAAATAATCTAGTTAAATTTCTAAGTTCCAAGGATAAAGAAAAAGTCTGCCTTCTTTGGAGAAAGAGTAAATCTTGAAGGCAAAAGAATCAGATCACCTTTTAATTACGCCATTAGAAGCAAGAGAAAAATTAAGTATCATTTATATGGAGAAAAAGGACTGATCAAATAACTAATTCAGATATCATTTAATTGTCAATTTCAAAGAAAGTTATTTGGAAATACATGAAGACTGATAGAATATATCAGTAGTACAATTAAAGAAACAATAAAGGAAAGGACTGTAAATAAGCAACAAACAAAAAAATATAGATCTCAGGACAGGAAGATGGACTAAATGAAAGAGTGATGAGCTTTAACATGTCTGTAACCTGAAGAGAATTCTAAACAGAAATGCAGGCTGGGTACGTGTAATATGAGTCCTAATGGTCAGTTCTTGAAATAGATGTGGCATACTGTAAGACTACACTGATAATAGACTCTGAAAGTGAAAAGTGAAAGTGTTAGTTGCTCAGTCCTGTCTAACTCTTTGCAACCCCATGCACTGTAGCCCGCCAGGCTTCTCTGTCTGAGGAATTCTCCAGGCAAGAATACTGGAATAGTTAGCCATTCCCTTCTCCAGAGGATCTTCCTGACTCAAGGACTGAACCCAGGTCTCCTGCATTGCAGGCGGATTCTTTATTGTCTGAGCCAGGGAAGATAAGACTCTAGCTAAAAGTAATTAAAATAGGGCAATAAATCCTAGGAGTTTGGAGGTGAGGAGACGAGAAATAAAAGTGTTTTAAATAGTTCACCGAGTGAAGGAACTGAGCACCTAAAAAGAGAATTAATTGTTGTTTTTTTTATTTTCATAAAGCCCTTACTTTTCATATGGATTTTGAGTAAATGAAAATTATAATCACCAGTTGAATGGAAAAGTATAGTAAAATTTCCAAATTAAAAAGAGGAAAAAGATAAGTAATGGTGATGATCAGACAGGAAAACTAATAAGGGAAATATTTAGAAGGAAATAAGGAAAAAGTTAAAAAATGCAAACAAGGTAAGGTGAAAGCAGTAAATCACACAAATGGTTAAATTCCCCAACATATAAAACAGAATCTCAGATTGAGTTGATAAAAACAAATCTACCCATGTATTCCTAAACACATACACACACATTTAAGCAAAGCAATGAAGAAATGTTTGAAATAAGAAATAGGATAAGAGAAAAGCAACTGCATACAAATGGAGGAAAGGCAACATTAATAGATAAAATAAAAATTAAAAGTATTAAGATAAAGATTATTCAATGATAAAATGCTCAGTTTACAAAGAGATTATAACAATTATAAGCCAGTTTTTAAGTTACTATCTCTCAGCTTCATATTTACCCTTGTATATTTTGTTTTGTGATGTTAGAACTAGAGCTCTGGAAATTGCATTTCTGATTTGTCTACTTGCTCCCTGTTAAGCTCTGGCAATAGGGGAAATAAAGGGTGATCACAAGACAGAGGAGGAGGAAAGAAACTCTTTTTTCTTATACCATTTGCTTCTTGTTCCTATTCAGTTCAGTCGCTCAGTCGTGTCCGACTCTTTGCGACCCCATGAATCGCAGCATGCCAGGCCTCCCTGTCCATCACCAACTCTCGGAGTTCACTCAAACTCACGTCCATCGAGTCAGTGATGCCATCCAGCCATCTCATCCTCTGTTGTCCCCTTCTCCTCCTGCCCCCAATCCCTGCCAGCATCAGGGTCTTTTCCAATGAGTCAACTCTTCGCATGAGGTGGCCAAAGTACTGGAGTTTCAGCTTTAGCATCATTCCTTCCAAAGAAATCCCAGGGCTGATCTCCTTCAGAATGGACTGGTTGGATCTCCTTGCAGTCCAAGGGACTCTCAAGAGTCGTCTCCAACACCACAGTTCAAAAGCATCAGTTCTTCGACCCTCAGCTTTCTTCACAGTCCAACTCTCGCATCCATACATGACCACTGGAAAAACAATAGCCTTGACTAGACGGACCTTTGTTGGCAAAGTAATGTCTCTGCTTTTCAATGTGATATCTAGGTTGGTCATAACTTTTCTTCCAAGGAGTAAGTGTCTTTTAATTTCATGGCTGCAGTCACCATCTGCAGTGATTTTGGAGCCCAAAAAAATAAAGTCTGACACTGTTTCCACTGTTTCCCCATCTATTTGCCATGAAGTGATGGGACCAGATGCCATGATCTTCGTTTTCTGAATGTTGAGCTTTAAGCCAACTTTTTCACTCTCCTCTTTCACTCTCATCAAGAGGCTTTTTAGCTCCTCTTCACTTTCTGCCATAAGGGTGGTATTATCTGCATATCTGAGGTTATTGATATTTCTCCCGGCAATCTTGATTCCAGCTTCTGCTTCTTCCAGCCCAGAGTTTCTCATGATGTACTTTTTCCTATTAGCATCACTTTAATAAAGCTTCGGGGCTTCTCTGGAAGCTCAGCTGGTAAAGAATCTACCTGCAATGCAGGAAACCCTAGTTCAATTCCTGGGTCAGGAAGATCCACTGGAAAAGGGATAGGCTACTCACTCCAGTATTCATAGGTTCCTTGGTGGCTCAGATGGTAACGAATCAACCTATAATATGGGAAATCTGGATTTGATGCCTGAGTTGGGAAGATCCCTTGGAGGAGGGCATGGAAACCCATTCCAGTATTCTTGCCTGGAGAATCCCCATGGACAGAGGAGCGTGATGGGCTACAGTCCGTGGGGTGGTAAACAGTTGGACATGACTGAGTGAGTAAGCACAAGCACAATAAAGCTTCACTTGTTACTAACATTTCCTCATCACAGCAGCAGTTGACTGTAGTTTTGCAGTCTTTCAAATACCATGCTGAATATGCCCACTCAGGGGAACCAACACCACTGTAGCTCTGGCTTCTCTTAGGGCTGGATCCCAATTCCATGAGTCCCTTCATTTGAACTCAGAATTGCCAGCACCAGCCAAGTACTAAACACTTCTTTAGTTTTCCAGATCTAGATATGGTAGTTACTTCCTACAGTTTCTAGCCCTGTAATGGTCAAGAATTTTTCTTTTGCCTTTTGGTACTTTAATGAACTTTTTATATTAAGGAATCTCACTTAAATAACTGTAGGATTCTGAGAAAGTGGTAGTGGAGACGTAACATGTTTGAGATCTTTGGAATTCCCACATTAAAAGACACTGCAGCTAGATTAACAAAGCTAAAAACAATATTTGCAAAAAAGATAACAGACTATCCTCACAAACCTGAGAATACAAGCAGGTGAGAAAAGCCACCAGTAGCCACAAGACCCATGTCTGATCAGTGTCTATGTAGGGGGAAGCAATGTGAAGCCATGGGGCATCTGATGGACCTGAGGAGAAAAACTCCACATAAACTAAAACTTACTCACTGGGAATCATGGCAGTTCAATCTGAGAACAGCAGCTAAAACTGGGAGAGGTCTAGCATGTTCCAGTAGTCAGAACTAAGTCTTATTGCTGGCCCATTTTCATAAATTCTCATAACTGACAGGCACTAGAGTTCCCTTCAAGTACATGTCTCATACTGAAGAGAAACTGCTGAACTGAAAAAAAAAAAAAATTGTTCAGCATAGGAACAACTAGGACAAAGGGAAAAAAAGATTCAGATAAAATAGAGAAGGAAACAGAGCTGCCAACTACACCAAGAAAGCAATTATAGTTTTACTGCTATAGAAAAGCATAGAAAAGGGAGCTTGTGAGAAGTTAGAAAGCTATCTGGACCAAATCCAAGAAGTCATGCAAGTTAAATCCATGTAAAAATGAGCACTGGAAAGCTATTGATGTCAAATAACATACAAGTAACTATAAGATGACAGAAGCGGAATAACCCTGCAGTCAAAGAAAACACTAGAAACACATGCTCATCTTGTATGCAAATTGAAATGTTACATTTCAAAATGAAACAATGTTGCATAGTGAAAAGAACAAGATATGAAAAAACAGTAAAAAATCAGAAAAATTCAGAAACTAGCAAATAGAACTCATAAAAGAAAAAATATTTCAGAACTGAAGAATAAATTAGAAGAAAAAACACATAACACACGTACACACACAAAACCAAATACAACAAGTAATGCCTTACAGGAAATAGATCCAAGGGAGGAAATCTTTAAAAATAAATGAAGAAATAAAAAGGATTTGAAGGATAATGACAAATATTAAAGTTATAAAAAGAAGATATATATACAGTTACAGGAATACCTAAAAAAAGAAAGAAAAAAGATCTAGGAAATAGAACAAATATTAAACGCTTGCTAAAAAATATTACTGTGAAGTATACATTAAAAGAACACCCTGTTACCTGAGAATATCAACCCAAAGCAACTAGACCAAGAAGTATTCTTATAAAGGTATTGGACTTAAACAAACAAACAAACAAATCATTGGGAGTCTAACCAAAAGAACACGTATTTCATAAGGGCATCAAAATTATCATCAGATTTTTTAATAAAAATGCTTTATGCAGGAAGACATGGAACAACATATATAAGATGTGGGATAAAGTAAGTAGGATAAAACAAATGAGCAATTATGATATATTCTAAATCTATCATTACTTGTGACCTTGAGAGTGAAGATTCTCAGTGTGGAAAGGTGTAAAATAAAAAAGGTTAAGTAAAAACCCTGTAGTCCTGAATTTGAAAATTCCCAGGAGAAAATAAATCACCAGTGCAAATAGAAACCCTAGCTTCCAGACTATTCTTTAGAAACACTATTTTCTCTTAAAGGAAACCATAAAACTTTTTCAAGATATGACTGATCCCAGATCTACAGTAGAAAATATACTAGAATATCTTGAAGCATTTATAACAGAAAAACAATAAAAAAAAAAAAAACTACAAAGGTCATGTCACAAGGATTCAGAAATCAAATTGAGGCTCTAATTCACCACAGTTTGTAGAAAAATTACAATGAATTGAAGCCAATCAAGTATGTTTAAACCTCCAAGTTCATAGTAATATTAAATAACATTTTTAAAAGATTTTATTGTCACTGTGGTAAACCTCCAAAGATATACAGTTTTTAACTGTATGTGGAAAAAGGGTCTTTGTGGATGTAACTAAGAATAGTGGGATGGGGAGATTATCCTCAGTTATCCAGGTGGGTCTTAAACTCATCATAAGTATTCTCTTATGGAAGGCAGAGGAAGATTTGACTACAGAGAGAAATAAGAAAGCCATGTGATGGAAACATTGTCAACGAGAGAAGATGGAGGTAGGACCTGGACATGGGATTTTCACTGAGAGCCTTTGAAGTGAATGTGAAACCCTGCTGAAACCTTGATTTTAGTCCCCTAAGATTCATTTCAGCCTTCTGGCCTCCAGCATTGTAAGGGAATAAATATATGTTGTTTTAAAGCATCAGGTTTGTGGTAATTTGTTACAGCAGCCGTAGGAGACTATTATAGTCCCAAATCACTGTCTTAAAAGCAGATGAAAGCAACATTCTTGTCACCCTGTCTAAATGAACCGTGAAAGTGAAAAGTGAAAGTGAAGTCGCTCAGTCGTGTCCAATTCTTTTCGACCCCATGGACTGTAGCCTACCAGGCTTCTTTGTCCATGGGATTCTCCAGGTAAGAGTACTGGATTGGGTTACCATTTCCTTCTCCAGGGATCAAACCCGGGTCTCCCGCATTGGAGGCAGACACTTTAACATCTAAGCCACCTGGGAAATGAACCATACCATTCACTATTTACCATACTTGGTAAATAGTAATGAGGTTGCGTCTTCTTAAAACTTATTTCAGTTAATAAAAACATTGAAGTGAAGTAGCTCAGTCGTGTCCGACTCTTTGCGACCCCATGGACTGTAGCCTACCGGGCTTCTCCATCCATGGGATTTTCCAGGCAGGAATACTGGAGTGGGTTGCCATTTCCGTCTCCCTGGGAACTTCCCGACCCAGGGATCGAACCCGGGTATCCCACATTGTAGGCAGATGCCTTACCGCCTGAGCCACAAGGGAAGGTATGGATATCACTATTTTGCAAACATGAATGAATTAGTGAATTCAGACGTTGAACACAAATGGCTGCCAGTATCAAAACTGAATGAAAACAGCTATAAGGGCCTTCAGATTAAAATTATAGTCTTACCAAAGGGATAAAAAGATAGTTTTATCAACTTCTGTATCCTGAAGAGAATTTGCAAGAAATAGAAAAAATAGAACATTTGAATAACACCATGAATACAGAATCAGCAAAATTCAGTCAGTGAGAAACTGGACAGGACAAGCAGCTTGTCTCTCCAGCAGGTAAGTAGTAAAGAAAAGAAAGCAATGAATGAAATACCTGTGTATAAAGAGACTTATAAGACAATTCAAGTTAACATAAATGGGTGAGTGTTTACGGGTGCCCACTTTGGTGACTGAAAAACCATAATAACTCCAAGGATACAAATATTATAAAAGTTGGGATACTGGATATGGGTGAGAGGGGGATGTGAGAGGGAAAGAGCACACAGAGAGACTTTGAGAATGGCTAGCCGATTTCTGTTTCTTGACCAGAGTGATGGTTACAAAAGTCTGCTGTAACATAATACCACAACTGGGTAGCTTATAAACAATAGAACCTTATTTTGCACTGTATTGGAGGCTCAAGTCCATGATCACAGTGCTGACATAGCTGGCTGAGGGCCTTCTTCCAGGTCACAAACTTTCCCTTGTATTCTCAGTAGGCAGAAAGGGCTAGGGAGCTCTCTGTTGCCTCCTTTGCTATGCTGTCACTTCAGTCGTTTCCGACTCTGTTCGACCCCATAGACGGCAGCCCACCAGGCTCCCCCGTCCCTGGGATTCTCCAGGCAAGAACACTGGAGTGGGCTGCCATTTCCTTCTCCAATGCATGAAAGTGAAAAGTGAAAGTGAAGTCTCTCAGTCGTGTCTGACTCTTAGTGACCCCATGGATTGCAGCCTAACAGGCTCCTCCGCCCATGGGATTTTCCAAGCAAGAGTACTGGAGTGGGGTGCCATTGCCTTCTCCGTGCCTCCTTTATAAAGCACTAATCAAATCCCATTTGTGAAGGTTCCACCCTCCTGACTGAAGTACCTCTCAAAGACACTGCTTACTAATACCTTCACCTTTAGGAGTTAGAATTTCAACATATAAATTTTGGTGAGTACACAAAACTTGAAACCATAGCAGTTGTTTAACCTTATAGTATTATAATTCATAAGCTTCATTTTTTTTTCTGTAACTTTATTTTATTTTACAACAAAAAGACAAAAAATAAAGCAAGTTTTATTTCAGACTGGCACACCATAAACAACTAAAAAATTGGAGAATATATAGGAACAATTATTTTCAGACTTTGGCAGCACGAAGCTGTGATCCTAAAGAGTAGGGAAAGCACTTAAGTGAGTCTTGCAATCATTCTACCTTTCTAACTGGAGGCATTTTTCAGAATGAAAAGCAAGAAGGGAGAGCATGGATAGGCCTGGGATATATTTGAGATCAGACCAGCCAAAGGTAGAAACATTAGTAAACATTCAGCAGGGACCCCAAAAGGATGCTACCTTAGTAACAGGCTAAATTATGTCCATATTAAGGCTACTCTGTGCCGTGCTGTGTGCTCAGTCACATCTGACTCTTTGCAACCTATAGACTGTAGCCAGCCAGACTCCCTCCGTCCATGGGATTCTCCAGGTGAGAATGCTAGAGTGGGTTGCCATGCCCTCCTCCAGGAGATCTTCCTGACCCAGGAACTGAACCCATACCTCTGGTGTCTCCTGCATTGTAAGCAGGTTCTTTACCACTGAGCCACCTGGGAAGCCCTAAGGCTAGACTAGTATCTCATAAACAAAACTACTTAAACTCAAATGGATAAATAATTGAGCCACACAAAAAAGCCAGCATTCTTTAGAGGAGAACTAAAACCCCCAATAACATGAAAATAAAAATTACTAGGAATGTAATTAATTAATAAAAATAAACTCATGAAATAGATAATAATATTAGCAGAAACATTCCTTAAAATAGCAATTAGAAATACTTTAAGGAATTTTAAAGAGAGGAAAGAAAGATACAAAAGAAGAACTAAAAAGAACATCTAGACCTGAAAAATATGTCCAAAATGAAAAAAATAAAAGAACTTAATGGGAGATTTAATTTTAAAATAAAGGGTCGGTGAACTTAAAGATATAGCAATTAACAATTGTTCAAGCTAAAATATAGAAAGCAAAAGGTCTGAGTATAAATGAAAACATTCACTCTGTGAGCTATGAGACAATATCAAGTGATCCAGCTTAAGTACAAATGGTGTTTCAAAGGAGGGGAACAGAAATATATTTGATAAAATAATGGTCAAATATTTTTCAGACTTCAAGGAAATTATCAACTCACAACCCCACAAAGCTCAGTAAGTCCCAAGGAGAGCAAGCTCAAGAAAACTATACCAAGGGACATAAAATCAAACTGTTGAAAATCAGTGATAAAGACAAAAATTTAAATTAACCAAAGGGGAAATAAAGGCATGTTGTATGCTTTGGAATTAATGAGATGAGTTAGAATTGGTTTTTCTTTAAAAATACTGTCAGCTTGAGGGTGATGGAAACACATCTTCAAAGGACTGAAAGGAAAAAAAAAAGGAAACTATTAATCAAATTCCATATCTAGTTCAAATATCCTTCAAATATAAAGGCAAAATAAAGACATTTTCAGACAAAACTAAGAAAATATGTCATTAACAGTGAAGCACTACAATGATAAGGAAATTAATTTGGCTATTGGCCAAATTATTGGCTATATAGCAATAATGCTGCTATTCTGCTGTTCAGTTGCTAAGTTGTGTCTGACTGTTTGCAACCCTATGGACTGTAGCCCATCAGGCTCCTCTGTTCATTCGATTTTCCAGGCAGAATACTAGAGTGGGTTGCCATTTCCTTCCCCGGGGGGATCTTCCTGACCAGGAATTGAAGCCAAGTCTCCTGTGTATTCTGCATTAGTGGTTGGATTCTTTACAACTGAGCCACCCAGGAAGCTCCCCCCACCAAAAATAATACCGGGTGGAAATCTGGATCTATACAAATATTCTAACAATCCATCAAAATGCAGAGATTTTCAGACTAGATGAAAAAGCAAGGCCAAACTTTATAAGTTTCCTCAATAACCATTTATTTTTTTTAATTTAAATTTATTTTAATTAGAGGCTAATTACTTTACAATATTGTATTGGTTTTGCCATACATCAACATGAATCTGCCACGGGTGTACACGTGTTCCCGATCCTGAACCCCCCTTCCACCTCCCTCCCCATACCATCCCTCTGGGTCATCCCAGTGCACCAGCCCCAAGCATTATGTATCCTGCATCGAACCTGGACAGGTGATTCATTTCTTATATGATATTATACATGTTTCAATGCCATTCTCCCAAATCATCTCCCCCCCTCCCACAGAGTCCAAAAGACTGTTCTAAACATCTGTGTCTCTTTTGCTATCTTGTATACAGGGTTATTGTTACCATCTTTCTAAATTCCATATATATGCATTAGTATACTGTATTGGTGTTTTTCTTTCTGGCTTACCTCACTCTGTATGATAGGCTCCAGTTTCATCCACCTCATTAGAACTGATTCAAATGTATTCTTTTTAATGGCTGAATAATACTCCATTGTGTATATGTACCACTGCTTTCTTATCCATTCGTCTACTGATGGACGTCTAGGTTGCTTCCATGCCCTGGCTATTATAAACAGTGCTGCAATGAACATTGGGGTACATGTGTCTCTTTCAATTCTGGTTTCCTTGGTGTGTATGCTCAGCAGTGGGATTGCTGGGTCGTATGACAGTTCTATTTTCAGTTTTTTAAGGAGTCTCCACACTGTTCTCCATAGTGGCTGTACTAGTTTGCATTCCCAGCAACAGTGTAAGAGGGCTCCCTTTTCTCCATACCCTCTCCAGCATTTATTGCTTGTAGACTTTTGGATAGCAGCCATTCTCACTGGCATGAAATGGTACTTCATTGTGGTTTTGATTTGCATTTCTCTGATAATGAGTGATGTTGAGCATCTTTTCATATGTTTGTTAGCCATCTGTATGTCTTCTTTGGAGAAATGTCTATTTAGTTCTTTGGCCCATTTTTTGATTTGTTCATTTATTTTTCTGGAATTGAGCTGCAGGAGTTGCTTGTATATTTTTGAGATTAGTTGTTTGTCAGTAACCATTTAAATATAAAGACAATGATAGATCTTTAGTCATAAAAAAGATAAAATGGCTGTATTAATAAAGGACAAAATAAACTTCAGGTCAAACAATATTACTGAAGTAAATGATGCCATCTCAAAATAATTAAAGAATCATTTAATTAAGAGAACATAATTTTAAATATATATGTGTCTAATAACAGAGCTTCAAAAGATAGAAAGCGAAAGCTAAGAGAACTGAAAGGAAAAATAAATTAATCCACAAATGTTGCTGAACATTTCAACACAATTTACTAATTGATCAAATAATTTGACAGAAAATTTATCTAAGATTATAGAAGACATGAATAACAATATCACCCTGATTGTCCTAACTAAAATTATAGAAAATTATGCCCAACATAAGATATATCTTATTTTTGAATGCACAAGAAATGTTCCTCAAGATAGGTCATATGTTGAGTCACAAAAGAAGTTCCAATAAATGTGAAATAATCAAAGTCATATGGCATGTAATTTATGGACACAATTAAATTAATTTAGAAAGCAGGCAAAATGTATCCAGAAGTAAATTCCTAAATATTGAGAATTAAATTACATCGTTCTACATAAACCATGATCTGATGAATAAATAACATGGTAAATTAGAAAAAAATGTTGAGCTGAATGAAATTAAATTATCTTTGAACTATAAAAAAAAAACAAACACATCAAAATTTGTAGGGTGCACCTAAAATAACTTACAGGGAAATCTGTACCGTTAAGTGCTAATGTTAGAAAAGAGGAAACATTTAAAAACCAAGGATAAGCCTCTATTTTAAAAAGTTAAAGAAATTAAACCCAACATAAGTAGGAGGAATGGAATAAGGACTGGAATAATAAATAGAAAATAAACAATAGAGAAAATCCATTGAACAAAGAACTGGTTCTTTGAAAAGGTCAATAAAATTGATAAACTTCTTTCCAGACTTATCAGAAAAAATGAAGGAAAACAAAAATTGCCAAAGACAGGAATGAAAGAGGACAAAACTCTATGGGGCTTACATACATTAAAAGAGTAATAAAGACATGTTTTGTTGAAATCTATGACTATTTATATAAAATAGCAATAGAAAATTTCCTCCTGAAAGGCTAAATTAACAAGATTAGCACAGGGGGAAAAAAATGTCCGTTTCCCATATTTAAAACATGAAATTGATTATTTTAAACTTTACACAAAGAAAATACCAGTCCCATGCTGTTGGACTGGTATATCCCAACAAATATTAAAAGGAGGACATCACTAATCGTATACAGACTTCTGCAGAAAATAGTGGTAATAAACACTTCCAATTCATTTTATGATGCCAACACTATTCTAATACCCAAAAACCAGATAGAAACATTATAAGTAAATAGAACTACAGACCAATATCACTTAGAACACAGATGCAAACATTTATATCAAATCCAGCAATATACAAAAATAATACATCATTACTAAGTGGAATTTATTCTAGGAATACAAAATTAATTTAATTTTCAAAAACTATAGATATTTAATTTTAAATGGGTCATTGATCTACCATAACAGTTAAAGCATCACAGAACTTCTGGAAGAAAACCTAGGAGAAAATCTCCATAGAGTTGGAGTAGAAAAAAGTTTTTGAGCTAAAACAACAGAAGTTCTCCCCATGGTATCAAATTTTAAAAATTGATAAATTTGGGGAATCCCCTAGTAGTCCAGTTATTAGGATTGGGCGCTTTCACTGCTGTGGCCCTGGGTTCAATCCCTAGTCAGGGAACTAAGCGCTCTCATGCTGTGTGGCCAAAAAGGAAAAAAAAAAAAAAAAGATCATTTTATCAAAATTAACTCTTTTTCTTTTTAAAATGCTTTTATTATAAATTTTATAGTTTAATAAATTATTTAATAAAATATTAAAAAGTATTTTATGAGGTAAGCAATTAAAGAAACTGGGGAACTGGATACAAAGATTATTGAAAGTGGGCATGTGGGATCTGAAGTATAATTTTTTGAAGATAAATTGCAGGCATGAATGAGGAGAACATCCTGACTCCATTAACAGCTTGAAGTAATGCTCAATGTCAGGAAATTACTGCAGCTTTTAAAACTCTACTTGGCAGGGTAAGACCACACTT
Source organism: Bos mutus (assembly GCF_027580195.1). Classification (NCBI taxonomy): domain Eukaryota; kingdom Metazoa; phylum Chordata; class Mammalia; order Artiodactyla; family Bovidae; genus Bos; species Bos mutus. Next base: position 123,753,623 of record NC_091617.1, read on the forward strand.
CATCCCAAGGTAGAATATGAGAGCAAGCTATATGTCTTAAACTACTTTGAAATCTACTAATTTTTTTTACATTTATTTTCTGATTCTGACTTTCCTACTCATTCTCTCTTTTCCAGTTTCTTCTAAATTACTAGCTGTTGGTTTACAATGTTCACCCAGTTTATTCTTACTTAATTGTTTTTCCTTGCTTGATGTTTTTTTCTTGCTTGAAGCAGCTGTAGAGATACTCAAAAATCTTATGGTGATAACTGCCCCTTTTCTTTTCTTCTGAGCTTCCCACTCAGAATTGTTTTATTATCCATTTTCTAGGTGTAAACCTGTATTAAAATGTTTTTTTATTATGACACAGTCACAGTCTTGGTTTCTTTTGGAGTGGTTTTAATAAATGAGTTATTATTGTTTTTAGGTTTTGCAAATGTATCTTTTTTCCAGTTTATTGATATATAATGGACATACAGCACTGTATCAGTTTAAGGTGTACAGTGTAATGTTTGACTTAATATTTGTGAAATGATTATAATAATGAATTTAGTTAACATTCATCAACTTGTATAGATATAAAAAAGGGAAAAAATTGTGCATGTTTGTGTGACAAAAATTCTTAGGATTTACTCTCAACAACCTTCAAATGGCCATATAGCAATGTTAACCACAGTCATCATATTGTGTATTATGTCCCTTGTTGTTCGGTCGCCCAGTCATGTCCAGCTCTTTTGCCACCCCATGGACTGAAGCACACCAGGCCTCTCTGTCCCTCACCATCTCCTGAAGTTTGTCCAGATTCATGTCCATTGCATCAGTGATGCCATTCAGTCATCTCATCCTCTGACACCCTCTTCTCCTTCCGCCCTCAATCTTTCTCAGCATCAGAGACTTTTCACATCAGATGACCAAAATACTGGAGCTGCAGCTTCAGTGTCAGTCCTTCCAATGAGTATTCAGGGTTGATTTCCCTTAAGATTAACTGGTTTGATCTACTTGCTGTGCAAGGGACTGTCAGGAGTCTTCCCCAGCATGACAGTTCAAAGGCATTGATTCTTTGGCATTCTACCTTCTTTACGGTCCAGCTCTCACAATTATACATGACCACTGGGAAGACCATAGCCTTGACTATACAAACCTTTGTTGACAAAGTAATGTCTCTTTGTCAACACACTGTCTATGTTTGTCATAGCTTTCCTACCAAAAAGTAAATCATCTTTTGATTTCATGGCTGCAGTCACCATCCGCAGTGATCTTAGAGCCCGAGAGAGTAAATCTGTCACTATTTCCACCTTTTCCCCTCTATTTGCCATGAAGTAATGGGGCCAGATGCCATGATTTTTTATTTATTTATTTTTTAAATTTTAAGCTGGCTCTTTCACTCTCCTCCTTCACATTCATCAAGAGGCTCTTTAGTTCCTCTTTGCTTTCTGCCATTAGAATAGTATCATCCATGTATCTGAGGTTGTTGATGTTTCTCTCACCTATCTTGATTCCAGCTTGTAACTCATCCAGCCTGGCATCTCTCATGATGTGCTCCACATATAGGTTAAACAAACAGGGTGAGAGCAGACAGCCCTGTTGTACTCCTCTCAATCTTGAGCCAATCAGTTGTTCCATACAGGGTTCTAACTGTTGCTTCTTGACCTACAAGTTTCTCAGGAGACAGGTGAGATGGTCTGGTATGCCCATTTCTTTAAGAGCTTTCCACAGTTTATTATGATCCACACAGTCAAAGGCTTTAGTGAAGTCAGTGAAATAGAGGTAGATATTTTTCTGAAATTTCCTTGCTTTCTCTGTGATCCAGTGAATGTTGGCATTTTGATCTCTGCTTCCTCTTCCTTTTCCAAACCTAGCTTGCTAGGACATCTGGAAGTTCTTGGTTCATATAATGCTGAACCCAAGCATGCAAGGTTTTAACCATGACCTTACTAGCATGGGAGATGAGTGCAATTGTCCTAAGTATTATGTCCCTAGTACTTACCTATCTTATAACTGAAAGTTTGTATCTTGACTGCTAACATCCAATTACCCCCCACCACACACTCCTTTGGTAACCATAGATTTGATCTCTTTTACTATGAATTTGGGTTTGTTTGTTTTTTTTTTTTTTTTTTTGGTTCTATATATAAATAAGATCGTACAGTATTTGTCTTTCTCTGTCTGAATTATTTTACTTAGTATAAATGCTCTCAAGGTCCATCCATGTTGCTGCAAATGGCAGGATTTCCTTTTTTTTAATGGGTGAAAAAATATTCCATCATGCACATACATACATATCATATATATATATAACTTCATAACTTCTTTATCCATTCATCTGTCAGTGGACGCTTTGGTGGTTATCATGTCTGACTCTTTGTGACCCTATGGACTGTAGCTCGCCAGGATCCTCTGTCCATGGAATTCTCCAGGAAAGACTATTGGAGTAGGTAGCCATTCCCCTCTCCAGGGGATCTTCTTGACCCAGGGATCAAAACTGTGTTTCATGTTGCAGGCAGATATTTTAACATCTGAGCCACCAGGGAAACCCCTATCATGTCTTAGCTATTGTAAATAATGTTTCTCTGAACATCAGGGTGCATATATCTTTTAGAATTAACATTTTCATTTCCTTTGGATGTATTTCCAGAAGTGGAATCACTAGATCATATGATCAGTTCAGTTCAGTTCAATTGCTTAGTCTTGTCGGACTCTTTGTGACCCCATGAATTGCAGCACACCAGGCCCCTCTGTCCATCACCAACTCCCAGAGTTCACTCAAACTCATGTCTGAGTCAGTGATGCCATCCAGCCATCTCATCCTCTGTCGTCCCCTTTGCCTCCTGCTCCCAATCCCTCCCAGCATCAGGGTCTTTTCCAATGAATCAACTCTTCGCATGAGGTGGCCAAAGTACTGGAGTTTCAGCTTTAGCATCAGTCCTTCCAAAGAACACCCAGGACTGATCTCCTTTAGAATGGACCGATTGGATCTCCTTGCAGTCCATGGGACTCTCAAGAGTTTTCTCCAACACCACAGTTCAAAAGCATCAATTCTTCGGCACTCAGCTTTCTTCACAGTCCAACTCTCACATCCATACATGACCACTGGAAAAACCATAGCCTTGACTAGACGGACCTTTGTTGGCAAAGTAATGTCTCTGCTTTTGAATATGCTAACTAGGTTGGTCATAACTTTCCTTCCAAGGAGTGTCTTTTAATTTCATGACTGCAATCAACATCTGCAGTGATTTTGGAGCCCCGGGACCCCCCCCCCCCCAGAAAAAACCAGTATGAACAGTATGAAAAGGCAAAATGATAGGATACTGAAAGAGGAACTCCCCAGGTAGGTAGATGCCCAGTATGCTACTGGAGATCAGTGGAGAAATAACTCCAAAAAGAATGAAGGGATGGAGCCAAAGCAAAAACAATACCCAGTTGTGAATGTGACTGGTGATAGAAGCAAGGTCCAATGCTGTAAAGAGCAATGTTGGATAGGAACCTGGAATGTTAAGTCCACGAATCAAGGCAAATTGAAAGTGGTCAAACAGGAGATGGCAAGAGTAAACATCGACATTCTAGAAATCAGTGAACTCAAATGGACTGGAATGGGTGAATTTAACTCAGATGACCATTGTATCTACTACCGTGGACAGGAATCCCTTAGAAGAAATGGAGTAGCCATCATGGTCAACAAAAGAGTCCAAAATGCAGTACTTGGATGCAATCTCAAAAATGACAGAATGATCTCTGTTCATTTCCAAGGCAAACCATTCAATATTACAGTAATCCAAGTCTGTGCCCCAACCAGTAATGCTGAAGAAGTTGAAGTTGAACGGTTGTATGAAGACCTACAAGACCTTTTAGAACTAACACCCAAAAAAGATGTCCTTTTCATTATAAGGGACTGGAATGCAAAAATAGGAAGTCAAGAAACACCTGGAGTAACAGGCAAATTTGGCCTTGGAATACGGAATGAAGCAGGGCAAAGGCTAATGGAGTTTTGCCAAGAGAACACACTGGTCATAGCAAACACCCCCTTCCAACAACACAAGAGAAGACTCTACACATGGACATCACCAGATGGCCAACAGCAAAATCAGATTGATTATATTCTTTGCAGCCAAAGATGGAGAAGCTCTATATAGTCAGCAAAAACAAGACCAGGAGCTGGCTGTGGCTCAGATCATGAACTCCTTATTGACAAATTCAGACTGAAATCGAAGAAAGTAGGGAAAACTACTAGACCATTCAGGTATGACCTAAATCAAATCCCTTATGATTATACAGTGGAAGTGAGAAATAGATTTAAGGGACTATATCTGATAGATAGAGTGCCTGACGAACTATGGACTGAAGTTCGTGACATTGTACAGGAGACAGGGATCAAGACCATCCCCATGGAAAGATCATATAATAGTGCTATACTATTTTTAATTTTTGAAGGATCCTCTATACTGTTTTCCATAGTGGCTGTACCAGTTTACAATCCCTCTAATAGTGCACATGGGTTTCTTTTTCTCTGCATCCTCACCAGCATTTGTTATCTTTTTTGATGATAGTCATTCTAACAGGCCTGACATATTATTTTTGGTTTTGATTTGCATTTCCCTAATAATTAGCGATGTTGAGCACCTTTACATGTACCTGTTGGCCATTTGTAAATCTTCTTTAGAAAAGTGTCTATTCTGATCTGTTGACCATTTTTTATTGAATTATTTGCTTTTTTTCATTGAATTGTATGAGTTTTTAAAGTATTTTGGATATTAGCCCCTTATCAAATATCCAGTTTGCAAATATTTTTCCCCATTCTATAGGCTGTCCTTGCACTTTGTTGATCATTTCTTTTACCACACAGAAGCTTTTTAGTGATGTACCCTCTTATTTATCTTTGATTTTGTTGCTTGTGCTTTAGATACTTCTAAGGTAGTGCAGTGGTAAAGAATCTACCTGCTAATGCAGAAGACACAGGAGACACAGTTTCAATCCCTGGGGTGGGAAAATCCCCTAGAGTAGGAAATGGCAACCCACTCTAATATTATCGCCTGGAAAATTCCATGGACAGAGAAGCCTTGTGGGCTGCAATCCATGGGATCGCCAAGGGTCAGACATGACTGAGCACACATGAGCAGGCTTTACATGTCACATCCGAAAAATTTTTGCCAAGGATCTATTTCAAGAATTTTTTTTTTAATGTTTTTTTCTAGAAGTTACATGGATTCTGGTCTTATATTGAAGTCTTTGGTCCATTTTGAGTTAATTTTTGTGAGCTGTAAGAGAGGGGTCTAATTTAGTTCTTTTTACTTGTGAATATCCAATTTTCCCAGCACCTATTATTGAAAAGACTGTCTTCTCCATTGAGTATTCTTGACTCCCTTGTCAAATATTTGTTGCCATATATACACAGATTTATTTCTGGTCTCTCAATTCTGTTCCTCTGATAAGTGTGTCATTTTTATGCCAGTATCATACTATTTTACTTACTTAAGCTTTATAGCATAGCTTGAAATCAGGAAGTGATACCTCCCACTTTATTATTCTTTCTCAGAATAACTTCTGCTGTTTAATACACACCATTAGGAAAATGAAAAGGCAAGCCATACATTGGGATAAAATGTTATTAAATTTCATATGTATATATATGTGTGTGCATATAATTATACATGTGTAATACACATATTTATATTATAAATATATTTTATATAAAACTATAGGTATATACATAATATATAAAATATGAGTAGTCATTGAACGCATGAAAGAATGTTCAGTATCAAAAGTTGTCAGAAAAATACAAACTGAAATGCAAATGAGTTATTACTACACATGTTTTCATATGGCTAAGATTAAAATAACTAGAAATAACAAGAGTTGGTACAGATGTGGAACAACAGAAACTCATACACTGCTGGAGATTGTGACACAGTACAAATTTGGAAAAGTATTTAGCAGTTAAAACAACATCCTGTTGTAGAACACATTTTTGCAAATAAGACAATGTCAATACACAGTCTAAAAATTTATCTTATTCCAAAAATAAAGAAACATTATATAGAAATTCATCCCAGTTAACAATCAGTGCTAGAAGATGATGCAATATTATTTACTTTTTTCTCAGGAAAAGAAAGAACATCAGAAGAATTTAATAAAAAATCGAATTATTATATATATTTAAAGCCAAGAGATAGTTTTCAAGCCTATAAAAATCAGAGGATAAATTATATTAACATTAGAAATAAAGCCACTGAAATCATTAGGAAGAAAATAAGCTTAAAACTAAACCAAAGACAAAACAAAACCTTAGAGTAAACAGTAAAAAGTTAAAATAAGAAAACAAAACAATTTGACAAAACAAAGAACAAACATATCTATCAGATCAATGAATTTAGAAAGAATAAACTCACCTACTGAAAGAAGAATCTCTTACATCAAATCATGGAGCTAAACCCAAATATAAATTGTAGGTTCCAGAGATTAATCTAAAGTCAATCTAATCCAGAAAGGGTGAAAATTAATAGCTGGGCACAGACATACATGTAGATGCCAATACAACAAAAATAGGTGATATTTGTGCATGTTTGTATGTGTTAGTTTTATTTTTTATAGAAATTGTTAGGTGGTAATCAATCCCATTTCTCTTTCCACATAGGAAGACTAAATTTCCTGGCCCAGACTACGGTATGAATACAGTCTTGTGACTGGATTCTAGACAATGTAGTGTGATAGATGAGATACATCCTCTTCCAGGGTTGACAGTAAAATGTTTCATGTGGTCTTCTCACTTTTTCTCTTGGCTAGCTAGCAGCAAAAGATCCAGCATAAAATTCTGAGAGGTTCATAGAAGCTGGCCTGAATTAATTTACTATTTTCTAAATAAAAGTATTTATAGAAGATAGTTTATACTTATTCTTCTAGAAAACATGGTCTTCCACACCAGAAGATAGCATCTTTGGAAGTGATTTCCTAGTTCTGGGGCCTTGATCTGCTTAAATCCCAACTATCAGACATCCTTAAGCTTCACGGGAAAGTAACATTGAAATATTGCTCAGTAGTGTAATATAAAAACAGTTTTTGGTTTTTTTTTTTTAATGGAAGTATAGTTGATTTACAATGTTTCAGGTATATGATGAAGTAAGTCTGTTACACATATATATGTATACATATTACATATACATATATAATTAGAGAAAGAAATGGCAACCCACTCCAGTTTTCTTGCCTGGAGAATCCCATGGACAGAGGCACCTGGTGGGCTACAGTCCATGGGGTTGAAAAGAGTCAGACATGACTGAACAACTAACACACACACACATACATATATAATATATATACTTTTTTCAGATTCTTTTCCATTATATGTTACTACCAAATACTGAATATAGATCCCTGTGACACAGTAGACCATTGTTTATCTATTTTATATGTAATAGTGTGCATCTCTTAATCCCAAATTCCCAATGCATCCCTTCCCCCTGCCATTTCCCCATATGTATAAAAAGCATTTTACTCACCTATTTTCCACCATGTAAAGTTTCTGAATCATCAAAGCCTTCTCCAACTATTAATATTTTCAAGGCAGCCCAACACTTTCATGAGAACGATCTAATCCCCATCATGTCCCTTTGTCTAATTTCTTTTTTTATATTGTGTACTTACTCTTGACATTTGGTTATGATTTTTGGTTCTTCCTGCAGCTTATTTCAGAGAAGGCAATGACACCCCACTCCAGTTCTCCTGCCTGGAAAATCCCATGGATGGAGGAGCCTGGAAGGCTGAAGTCCATGGGGTCGCTAAGAGTCGGACACGACTGAGCGACTTCACTTTCACTTTTCACTTTCATGCACTGGAGAAGGAAATGGCAACCCACTCCAGTGTTCTTGCCTGGAGAATCCCAGGGATGGGGGAGCCTGGTGGGCTGCCGTCTATGGGGTCACACAGAGTCAGACACGACTGAAGTGACTTAGCAGCAGTAGCAGCAGCAGCTTATTTCTGCCTAATTATGATCTTTTACATTAAAAATTAGTTGCTAACTTCTGATTACCACTTTTGTTACTGAATATATCTTTCTTGTTACTATCTCCTGGAACCACTTTTCAAATCTTTTAACCAGACACCATGATTTTCTCTCTCACAAAATGGAATTTCCTGTTTTTTCCTCTTAAAGTTTTAAAGAATTCCTAACTATGACATTTATAGATTTTTTGGTAGATTTTCTGGTGGTTGTAACTAGTGATAAAGTGATGAATTATATCAATGTATTAAATGGGTTTTGAGCAACAAAGTAACACCACATTTTAGATTTCAAAGTCCTATTGAACTGTTCTAAATTCTCAGCCTTAACCAAATCACTGTTGACAAAATGATGGATGTTATACTCCTTTAAAAGTTTCCTTATGGTATTATTTAAAGTTTCCCTGTCCTCCTCCCCCCATCTTTCTGAAGTGTCTGTATTCTTTGGCCCAAATCAAATATTGCTCTAGGAGTTTGGGCAGCATAAATGACCTCTCCTGTCTTTTGACCCTTGGCTTGCATGAAGTTTAAAAGTACATCACTGGATGTTAAATCATCCTCTGTTACTTATAAAGCTGGCTCGTATTCTCCAAGTCTACTTGGCAGTATCTAGAATCTCCTAATGTTGTCTTAAAGTGAAAAACACAAAGCGTGCTTTATTGTGGCGAGCATAAACATTTTTTTTTTCACTTAAGAGTTGTACTACCGGATTCAATTTACCTTCTTGTTCCTTCTTAACTGCTTCAGAAAGATAGGAGACACAACCCCTTAGCCAATAGTTCCTAGAAAATAGTAAATCTTTCTAAAGTGCTGTGCCTTGTTAAATCTAGAAGATTTATTAAAAGTGGCTGTCTCACTTTTCTAAGGCTGCCATAATAAAGTACCATAAACTAGGTGGCTTAAAAAAAATTACCCCAAAAATCTATTGGATCACAGCTCTAGAAGCTAGAAGCCCAAAATCAAGGTGTCTGCAGGGCTATACTCTCTCTGAAACATACAGGGAGATCCCCCCCTTGCCTCCTAGCTTCTGGTAGTTTGCAGCAGTTTTTGGCATTCTTTGGCTTGTCTATTTGTTACTCCCGTTCTCTGTCTTCATGTAGTGTTCTAACTGTGTCTCCTGTTGGAAGCATTCCTCCATTTAAAACTCAGACCTGTAGATTAGAAGATAAGGTTGTAGGTACAGGGAACAAAAATTTTGCTAGTGGATCAATATGAGTAATAATAAATGATGCCACTTCCATATTCTTCAGGAGACTGCTGCTGCTGCTGCTAAGTCGCTTCAGTCGTGTCCAACTCTGTGCAACCCCATAGATGGCAGCCCACGAGGCTCCCCTGTCCCTGGGATTCTCCAGGTAAGAACACTGGAGTGGGTTGCCATTTCCTTCTCCAATGCATGAAAGTAAAAAGTGAAAGTGAAGACGCTCAGTTGTATCCGACTCTTAGCGACCCCATGGACTGCAGCCTTCCAGGCTCCTCCGTCCATGGGATTTTCCAGGCAAGAGTACTGGAGTGGGGTGCCATTGCCTTCTCCATTCAGGAGACTGTTTATGTCTAAATCAGCATCCAATACATGGTATTGTTTCTTCCATAGACAGTATTCATAGGTCCAGGTATCTGGGGTATAAATGGGAATGAATCCTATTGCTATTTAATACAACTATTTCCATACTCTAAAAGCTGAACAATAATAGCTTTTTTGATGATGAATTAAAATTAACTTCCTTTAAAAAGCTTTTAGTAATATATTTCAGAAAAAAACATCTGCTTCATTGGCTACACTAAAGTCTTTGACTGTTGTGAATCACAACAAATTGTGGAAAACTCCTGAAGTGATGGGAGTACCAGACCACCTTACCTGTCTCCTGAGAAATCTATATGCAAGTCAAGAAGCAACAGTTAGAACCGAACATGGAACAATGGACTGGTTCAAAATTGGGAAAGGAGTACATCAAGGCTGTATATTGTCACCCTGCTTATTTAACTTCTATGCAGAGTACATCATGAGAAATGCCAGGCTGGATAAATCGCAAGCTGGAATCAAGATTGGTGGGAGAAATAGCAGCACTGCAGATATGCAGATGATACCATTCCTGTGGCAAAAAGTGAAGAGGAACTAAAGAGACTCTTGATGAGGTTGAGAGAGGAGAGTGAAAACCTGGCTTGAAACTCAACATTCAAAAAACAAAGACTATGGCACCCAGTCCCATCACTTCATGGCAAATAGAAATTGGAAACAGTGACAGATTTTATTTTCCTGGGCTCTGAAACCACTGCAGACAGTGACTGCAGCCATGATATTAAAAGACACTTGCTCCTTGGAAGGAAAGCTATGACAAACCTAGATAGCATATTGAAAAGCAGAGACATCACTTTGCCAATAAAGGTCCATAGAGTCAAAGCTGTGGTTTTTCCAGTAGTCATGAATGGATGTGAGATGAAGAAGGCTGAGCACTGGAAGAATTGATGCTTTTGAACTGCAGTGCCAGAGAAGACTCTTGAGAGTCCCTTGAACTGCAAGGAGATCAAACCAGTCAATCCTAAAGGAAATCAACCTTGAATATTCATTGGTAAGGACTGTTGCTGGAGCTGAAGCTTCAGTACTTTGGCCACCTGATGCGAACAGCTGATTCATTGGAAAAGATCCTGATGACAGGAAAGATTGAAGGCAAAAGGAGAAAAGGGTGGCAGAGGATAAGATGGTTAGATAGCATCACTGACTCAATGGACATGAATATGAGCAAGTCTGGGAGATAGAGGAGGACAGAGGAACCTGGCATACTACAATCCACGGGGCCTCAAAGAGTCAGACACTACTTAACAACTTAACAACAACAATAATCACTAATGTAAACACATATAATACTTATACTGTAAATTTTGAAGGAGAGCTGAGTTCCAGTCTATCGTGTGCCTTATCTGAATTCTTTATAGTTTTCTTTACCCATCTATCAGTGGTTACTCCTTAATTTCACCATCTCAAATACCTCATTTATCCTTATCAAGGATAGAGGGCAGAAAAAGATAAACTCAGTCACCTTAACAACTCAAGGAAAAGAAATAAACTAATACCATCAGAAAAGCAAGTTTAAAAAAGTAAAAATTTTAGACTTTTAATTTTTGAGTTTAAAATACTTTGTGACTAATTTATCATAACAAGGTTATCATCATTGCCATCTGCCTTGAGTTCTTAAGTACTAGATATATATGATATCTGCTAATAGACAAGAAAGTGGACAATAGTCCATGATTTATTTATAATTTCTTTCATGTACAATTTTATATTTATAAAATATTTTTACATACACTATTTCATTTAATCAAAAGACTTTAGAAATAGATTTAGAAGTAGGCTTCTTCAAATGTGAAAACAAAGTTCGCAGGCAGCTAAACAACTTGTATTCAGTCATATAACTAGTTTATTGGCAAATATGAAACTCATAATCCTTTCTTTTCTAATATAACTCAGCTTTCTAATAACTTAGCTAACTGAATATTCCCTAGTAAATATTATAATACAGATTAGTTGATGTATTACAATTCTCATTTTAACCTATCAAAAAATAATGCTACTTATATGAAATTCTTTCTAAAATATATAATTGTATAAAACATCTAATTTTTGTGTATAATTTACTTACTATTTAAAGATACTTCTGGATTGTTTGAATATTAAAATATATGAAAAAACAATTTTAAGAAAAAAGGTAGTTACAGCTGAAAATTATCACTTCTTAGTCATCAGAAAGTTTTTTTAGTCATACTCTAAAATGGCCTCATGCATCATCCAATATAATTTGCACAATTACTCTTGTGTTCATCCCAGGGAAATTTAAAAAGTTGCAGGGGCAACGTTTCCTTTTATACATATTTTCTGTAGTAAAAGATTACAAGTCATCAGGTTCCAGTGTAGTTGAGAAGGTCAAGGTATAACTCCTAAAGAAAGTAGGAAAGGAAATGACCAAACCACTTTGTTTAAAAACAGTTAAACTTGAGGGGAAAAAAAGTACCCTTCCATGTACTAGTGATGATCTCATTTATATCTGCAGCCTTGATTGTTCTTCTAAGCTCCAAATACACATATATGCCATTATTACCTATCCATTGGGATGACCTTTAAGTGCCTTAAACTTAACCTGGTCTTAACAGAACTCTTGTGTCAGTCTTTTAGCCCCATCTTAGTAGATGGCTAAAATCTCAGACATTCTTATTTCCTCTTTCCTTTACTCCTTACATCCAACCTATCTGCAAGAGCCGTTTGATTACTTTCAAAATACATACTGCATCCAACTATGTCCTGAAACCTCTACAGCTACCACCCTGGTCTAAGTCACCATCATAGTCTCCTAAATGTCTGCCTACTTCTACCAGACCATTATCCTACCATCCAGTCTCTACATGGAAGCCACGGTGATATTGTTCCAATGTAAATTAGACTGTGAATGTTGCCCCACAGCCCAGAATATGGCCCAGTATCTTTACCTTGGCCTAAGGACCTACATACCCTTGTCTAGTCCCATCTTATATCACTCACCCCACTACCATTGCTCCAGTCACACTCTCCTTCCAACTCTTCCTAAAAATACACCAAGTTTGCTCTGGCTTCAGGGCCTTCCTATTGGAGAAGGAAATGGCAACCCACTCCAGTATTCTTGCCTGGAGAATCCCAGGGTTGGGGGAGCCTGGTGGGCTGCTGTCTATGGGGTTGCACAGAGTTGGACACGACTGAAGTGACTTAGCAGCAGCAGGGCCTTCCTACATGCTATTTCTTTTACTAATCACTGGATATCTTTGCAGATTCAGTCCTTCATCTCATAAAATGTCCCAGGGGAAGGTTTTCATGATTGCTCTATCTATAATGCTATCCTTTTCCACTACTTAATATTTTTTTGATTCTTTGTCTCTTTTTCTTCATAGAAAGTATTTATTTTTTGTTTTCATATTGTCTGTCCTCCTGCAAGAAAAGCTTTGTCTTTTTCATGACTCCATCCCATGCCTTGTACAATGCCCAGTGCTTAGGCAGAAATAAATATTTTTGAATGAATGCAGAGATGTATTTATTTAAATATTCATAGTTTTATAATCAAGGCAAATAGTTTAATAGAAAAACACATAATACTTTCTTTAAAAGTTATCTTGCTTTGGAAAAATCTCAATTAGTTAAAATTGAATGCAGTTTGCATGTATGAAGAGAGTTGATATGCTGAGTGAATCAAGCATTAATGGGCACACCTGGTGGCAGATGTAGGTGTTGCAAAAATGAAGACTAAGAAACAGTTTGTCTCCATCTATAGCAGTGATTCTCAACCTTGGCCATACATTAGAATCAGCTGGGGAGGTGACAAAAATTTAATATCCAGGTCATACCCCAGAACAGGTAATTCAAAATCTTAGATGGTTGTATCCAGGGCTCTATTAACATATTTGAAAAAGCTCCCCCGCTGATTACAATGACAACTACAAATGAGAACCACTGATGTATAAGTTAGGGGATGTTTGCAAAACTATTCCTCATGTTGACAATAGTATAGAAAGTACTCAAATATTTATTAAATGAATTTATGAGTGAGTGAATGAATGAATGCTGCTGCTGATGCTAAGTTGCATCAGTCGTGTCTGACTCTGTGTGATCCCATATATGGCAGCCCACCAGGCTCCTCTGTCCCTGGGATTCTCCAGGCAAGAATACTGGAGTGGGTCGCCATTTCCTTCTCCAATGCAAGAAAGTGAAAAGTGAAAGTGAAGTCGCTCAGTCATGTCCAACTCTTCGGGACCCCATGGACTATAGCCCACCAGGCACCTCTGTCCATGTCCATGGGATTTTCCAGGCAAGAGTACTGGAGTGGATTGCCATTGCCTTCTCCAGAATGAATAAATGGGTGAATGTAAAGGGTGTTGATAGTCAACTGAATTCTTGAAAATCATTCAAAGCTAGATTTAGCAAATAAAAGTACAGGATTCCCATTTACTTATAAGATTTAAATAAACAGAAGCTTTTTTCAGTAATCCATGTCCCAAATATTGTAGGGGGCATACTTATACTAAAAAATTTATTATATGCCTGAAATTGAAGTTTAATTGGCATCCTGTATTTTATGTTGCAACCTATCTACTGATTAGGGAACAGTTAAGGTTCTCTTGTAAAAATCAGCATGTTATTAAAATATTTAAAACAATTCACTGTTAAAGTGGTAATTTAATCTCTTCTATCATCAGCTATAAAAAGCTCCCATAAAACAGTCTATTATCCTTAAGAATAAATTTAATTTTGCATTTTAAGCTATTAGTAATCATAAAAATTAGGTGAGTTATTGTGCATTATAGATTTTCCAAACGAAGTTAGAATTTAAATTCTTCAGTATCTATTTTTTGGAGAAGGCAATGGCACCCCACTCCAGTACTCTTGCCTAGAAAATCCCATGGACGGAGGGGCTTGGTAGGCTACAGTCCATGGGGTCCTGAAGAGTCGGACACGACTGAGAGACTTCACTTTCATTTTTCACTTCATGCACTGGAGAAGGAAATGGCAACCCACTCCAGTATTCTTGCCTGGAGAATCCCAGGGACAGAGGAGCCTGGTGGGCTGCTATCTCTGGGGTCACACAGAGTTGGACACAACTGATGCGACTTAGCAGCAGCAGCAGCAGTATCTATTTTTAAGCTATCAAATCTTGTACCAAGAGTAAGAAAAGCAAAATTCAGACTGTTTTTAAGGCCTATGAAGTACATTCTCAGCTTGACTTCTGAATAAGTGGCTGCATTAGGGTGCTGTGTCTTGAGTTCTCCACAGGTCCCTAAAGTGGAGAAAGACAGGAATCCTTCAGGGTCTAGACCTTTATTTCTCTCTAGCTATTTTCTGCTAGGGGGCGACAGAGGATGAGATGGTTGGATGGCTGTACCAACTCAATGGAATGGAGTTTGAGCAGACTCCGGGAGATAGTGAAGGACAGGGAAGCCTGGCGTTTTGCAGTCCATGGGGTAGCAGGACACAACTGAACAACGATTTTCTGCTCATTATACTGACCAGCTAAAACTAAGATTAAATAATAGTAAGGAACAATACTTGACTTTAATTCTAATTGAAACAAATAAGTTGAATACTTGGTCATGCAAGCAGAAGTATCAAAGGCACTGTCTTTTTCTTAAAGGATCCAGGAAAGTTCCAATTCTTTGTAAATGGCTGATAAACACCTTTCACCACCAGGCGGCGTACTCATTTGTTCAGAAATTCTCCAGTGAGTGAGTAACCCAAAAAAAGGATCGAATTCGAGGTTAAACACAAGTGGAAAAAATGGAATGATGAAAAGACAAAACTGAAGAAGCTGTTCACATTTCTAACGTTTTCTGTCCCCAGCTGAAGTGCAGAGTATGGAACGGTTTCTTTGCAGAATTTGCAGGAAATAGCTTGTTGAAAGTTGGTAGATGAAAATTTTGATTTTATTGGAGCACTTTAACTGTTTGAAGACATCTTCTTCAAAACTTGTCCAAATGTTGCAATAAAAGCCAAACTTTTGAAGCAGTTTTTTTGTTGTTGGTTATATGCCATTTCTTTGCAGAAATTCAAACCATCCTTAAATCTGATGATGGATTAAAAACAAACAAAAAAAGTAGGAGGGGAGAAGGTCTATTCAGATAGGAGTTTTAATCCCTAGTCTGAGACTGTTTCTGTTCAGTCCAGTTCAATCGCTCAGTCATGTCCGACTCTTTGCAACCTCGTGAATTGCAGCACTCCAGGCCTCCATGTCCATCACCAACTCCCGGGGTCACCCAAACTCATGTGCATCGAGTTGGTGATGCCATACAGCCATCTCATCCTCTGTCATCCCCTCTCCTCCTGCCCCCAATCCCTCCCAGCTTCAGGGTCTTTTCCAATGAGTCAACTCTTCCCATGAGGTGGCCAAAGTATTGGAGTTTCAGCCTCAGCATCAGTCCTTCCAATGAACACCCAGGATTGGTCTCTTTAGGATGGACTGGTTAGATCTCCTTGCAATCCAAGAGACTCGTAAGAGTCTTCTCCAGCACCACAGTTCAAAAGCATCAATTCTTCGGCACTCAGCTTTCTTCACAGTCCAACTCTCACATCCATACATGACCACTGGAAAAACCATAACTTTGACTAGATGGACCTTTGTTGGCAAAGTAATATCTCTGCTTTTCAATATGCTATCTAGGTTGGTCATAACTTTCCTTCCAAGGAGTAAGTGTCTTTTAATTTCATGGCTGCAATGACCATCTGCAGTGATTTTGGAGCCCCCAAAAATAAAGTCTGACACTGTTTCCACTGTTTCCCCATCTATTTCCCATGAAGTGATGGGACCAGATGCCATGATCTTCATTTTCTGAATGTTGAGCTTTAAGCCAACTTTTTCACTCTCCTCTTTCACTTTCATCAAGAGGCTTTTTAGTTCCTCTTCGCTTTCTGCCATAAGGGTGGTGTCATCTGCATATCTGAGGTTATTGATATTTCTCCTGGCAATCTTGATTCCAGCTTGTGCTTCTTCCAGTCCAGCATTTCTCATGATGTACTCTGCATATAAGTTCAATAAGCAGGGTGACAATATACAGCCTTGACATACTCCTTTTCCTATTTGGAACCAGTCTGTTGTTTCATGTTCAGTTCTAACTCTTGCTTCCTGACCTGCATATAGGTTTCTCAAGAGGCAGGTCAGGTGGTCTGGTATTCCCATCTCTTTCAGAATTTTCCACAGTTTATTGTGATCCACACAGTCAAAGGCTTTGGCATAGTCAGTAAACAGAAATAGAGATGTTTTTCTGGAACTCTCTTGCTTTTTCCATGATCCAGCGGATGTTGGCAATTTGATCTCTGGTTCCTCTGCCTTTCCTAAAACCAGCTTGAACATCTGGAAGTTCACGATTCACATATTGCTGAAGCCTGCCTTGGAGAATTTTGAACATTACTTTACTAGCGTGTGAGATGAGTGCAATTGTGCGGTAGTTTGAGCATTCTTTGGTATTGCCTTTCTTTGGGATTGGAATGAAATCTGCCCTTTTCCAGTCCTGTGGCCACTGCTGAGTTTTCCAAATTTGCTGGCATATTGAGTGCAGCACTTTCACAGCATCATCTTTCAGGATTTGAAATATCTCAACTGGAATTCCATTAGCTTTGTTCATAGTGATGCTTTCTAAGGCCCACTTGACTTCACATTCCAGGATGTCTGGCTCTAGGTGAGTGATCACACCATCGTGATTATCTGGGTCGTGAGGATCTTTTTTGTACAGTTCTTCTGTGTATTCTTGCCACCTCTTCTGAATATCTTCTGCTTCTGTTAGGTCCATACCATTTCTGTCCTTTATTGAGCCCATCTTTGCATGAAATGTTCCCTTGGTATCTCTAACTTTCTTGAAGAGACCTCTAGTCTTTCCCATTTTGTTGTTTTCCTCTATTTCTTTGCATTGATTGCTAACGAAGGCTTTCTTATCTCTACTTGCTATTCTTTGGAACTCTGCATTCAGATGCTTATATCGTTCCTTTTCTCCTTTGCTTTTCGCTTCTCTTCCTTTCACAGCTATTTGTAAGGCCTCCTCAGACAGTCATTTTGCTTTTTTTGCATTTCTTTTCCACGGGGATGGTCTTGCTCCCTGTCTCCTGTACAATGTCACAAACCTCAGTCCATAGTTCATCAGGTACTTTGTCTATCAGATCTAATCCCTTAAATCTATTTCTCACTTTCACTGTATAATCATAAGGGATTTGATTTAGGTCATATCTGAATGCTCTAGTGGTTTTCCCTACTTTCTTCAATTTCAGTCTCAATTTGGCAATAAGGTGTTCATGATCTGAGCCCCAGTCAGCTCCCAGTCTTGTTTTTGATGACTGTATAGAGCTTCTCCATCTTTGGTTGCAAAGAATATAATCAGTCTGATTTCGATGTTGACCGAGACTGTTTAGGCAAGGGCAAAGCCAGGCAAGCTACATATTTTCTGCATATCGCTCTGACTGACATTTAGAAGTGAGGATACAAAAACCAGGAACTCAAATTGATTTTTTCTGGCATAGAGTGCATATGTCACTATGCTTTTTCACAAACATTACTGCACCTTTCTTTCTTAGAACTTGGATATGATATAATTGCAGACTTTGTCACTTTTCGGCAACACACATTATTTAAGATATCTACTGCAAATGTGAATGCAACTTTGGAATACAAAATTTCAGATTCTGTTCTATAGAAAGATTGCTGTAGGAAAGTGGATTCAGATGTGGAGTGCTTGGCTCTATTTTAACTTTTAGAAGTTGTCCTCATATTTACTTTGCAATTCAGTATAAAGGTTCAGTTCAGTTCAGTCACTCAGTCGTGTCCGACTCTTTGCGACCCCATGAATCACAGCACGCCAGGCCTCCCCGTCCATCACCAACTCTCAGAGTTCACTCAAACTCATGTCCATCGAGTCAGTGATGCCATCCAGCCAATTTATCCTCTGTCGTCCCTTTCTCCTCCTGCCCCCAATCCCTCCCAGCATTAGGGTCTTTTCCAATGAGTCAACTCTTCGCATGAGGTGGCCAAAGTATTGGAGTTTCAGCCTCAGCATCAGTCCTTCCAATGAACACCCAGGGCTGATCTCCTTTAGGACAGACTGGTTGGATCTCCTTGCAGTCCAAGGGACTCTCAAGAGTCTTCTCCAACACCACTTTTCAAAAGCATCAATTCTTTGGCACTCAGCTTTCTTCACAGTCCAACTCTCACATCCATATATGACCACTGGAAAAACCATAGCCTTGACTAGACAGACCTTTGTTAGCAAAATAATATCTCTGCTTTTCAATATGCTATCTAGGTTGGTCATAACTTTCCTTCCAAGGAGTAAGTGTCTTTTAATTTCATGGCTGCAATGACCATCTGCAGTGATTTTGGAGCCCAAAATAATAAAGTCTGACACTGTTTCCACTGTTTACCCATCCACTTCCCATGAAGTGATGGGACCAGATGCCATGATCTTCGTTTTCTGAATGTTGAGCTTTAAGACAACTTTTTCACTGTCTTTCACTTTCATCAAGAAGCTTTTTAGTTCCTCTTCACTTTCTGCCATAAGGGTGCAAAGTGAAGTACAAAGGTAGATGCTCTCAATTCAAAAGGTTATACATGAAACTGTTAGATTCCCTAATTACATTTGTGAAGTTTCTAACATATGCATATTTTTAGTGTATTAATTTTTTATTTTCTTAAACTAATGTCCATGGTAATGATACTAGTAATAGCTACTTTTTGCTGAGGTAGTATAGTAAAGGTTAAAGTCAATGGCCCTGGGAAGTAGTGGGGGGTTCTTCCTAGTCTCTGACCCCAGCTCCGCCTCTTATAAAGTGTGTAACTTTGCAAACAATTTAAACTGGCCTGCCACGCTTCTCTTCATTGGATTCTTTAGGCAAGAGTACTGGAGTGGGTTGTCATGCCCTCCCCCAGGGGATCTTCCCCACCCAGCGATTGAATTCATGTCTCCTGCACTCCAGGCAAATTCTTTACCTGTGAGCCACTAGGTAAGCCCCTCTGAACCTTAAGAGAAGACAATGTCAAGTCTCCAGGCAGTAAATGTTTGGTAACTACCCTTCTCAGGGTAGAATTTGAAAATTAGAAGTTAATACTTCAGTTAACTCATCTCTGAATGACATATAATAATAGTACTTACTTTTATGGCATTTGTAAGGATTACATGATGTAAAGTATATGACATACTAAGTTGAGTGACCTGCACATAGTAAGTCAATAAATGGGAGCCACTGTTTTATTGTTATTATTATTCTTTTTCAGGCACCGTATATACTATTTCATCAATAAAATTTTTATCCTCATTTTTTTAAGTAGAAACTTAGGCCCTAACAGCCTAAAAGGAATTTGAGCCAGCAATAAAACCTCAGTCTGGCTCCAAAGCCCCAGACCCTTTAATGACAATCTATTTGGCTCTAACCGGTAGCAATTCTGACATCAAAAGAGCTGACACTGAGCAACCAAGGAACAAGTTTTATTTCAGTTTAATTGTTCAGAGAAGGGAAATTTCTCATACCTTTTGCTGATATTCTACTACATAGTTACTGAAAAATACATTGTTTAAGTTTTGAGGCCTTTTAAAAAACTCATGATGATATCTTCTATCATTCAGACAATGAGATTATAGAGAATCCATGATCGAATAAAAAAGACAATATCATATTCTTTAAATACTCCAAAGTCTCTGGCAGATTTATAGACTTCATACTTCTTGGTGCATTTTAAGAAAACAAGAAAGCCGATATGAAGTATTTTGTACAAAAATGTTACATGAAATTATTATTTTTACCTATAATGCTTAATTTTTACTGCTAGTGTTTACAAAATGCACCTGGCTAAATATAAATGAGCCAATCAGTTGGTGTTCCAGATGTCTTGGGAAATATCCAGATGTTTTGATCTTAAAAAAGGATATTTTCAAAACAAACATTTTATTTTCCCACTTTTCAGCTGCATATGCTAGCCTAGCTATTACACAGGCTTAACTATAATTTACTTTTTAGTATGAAATAACCTGAATCTTTTCACAGAGAAAATCTGATTTTAAGAATATAAACTTAAAGTCACTTTGGAAACATTTTTGAAAATTTGAAAAGTAAAAGGACTATCTATACCAGGGATTGGTAAACCTTTTCTATCAAAGGCCAGATAGTAAATATTTTAGGCTTTCCCAGCCTAAAGTCTCTCCTGAAAATACTTAATGCTGCCTTTGTAGAGTTGGTGTGCATGGTTGGATTCCAATAAAGCTTTGTTTGCCAAAGCAGGCAACAGTATGCTGTATTTGTCTGGCCTAGGTCTACACACTCTGAAGATACTAGATGTATTCTGTTTTGGGTAATACATAAACATCTGTCAACATAAATTAGGGAGAAGAAATTTCAAAATGGCAGCCTCTGTCACTGTTTAGTTGGCCCTGAAGGTGTGTTGATTATTCTTTGTGGGCCCTCACTTCCTTGTTCTCCATTCTCTGTCCCTGGGGAGGCTGACCTTAACAGACTACATCATCACTGGACATTTGGGTGACACCAGTAAGGAGATAAGAAGCTAGAAGGAGGGAGAAATTCTTCCAACTCTGGAGTGTCTCACACAGACACAGATAAGTCACTGCCTACCAAACCTGGACTGCTCTGTTCCGAGTGAAATCCAAACAGTGCACAGGTCTTTCCCCTCTTCTCCAAACACAAGTGTCTTGCTTCTATATATATTCTCTCAGGACAACTTCCTGCTGATTCTGAGAAAATAGCTGATACATCTGCTATGGCTTGAGTAACCCTGGGAATGGGTGGGTGGTGGATTTTTTATTAGAGGACTCCAAGTGTCTTTCCTGAACACTTGGTCAGTAAAGAGGCTGCCGGCAATGTGGGAGACCTGGGTTTGATCCCTGGGTCGGGAAGATCCCCTGGAGAAGGAAATGGCAACCCACTCCAGTATTCTTGCCTGGAGAATCCCATGAACAGTGGAGCCTGGTGGGCTACAGTCCATGGGGTCACAAAGAGTTGGACACAAATAAATTACTAACTTTCACTTTCAAGAAATACCTTAAAAAGTAAATAAGGAAGGAATTTATAAAGATAATACCAAAAGCTACCCCATGGAAAATGAGAGTAAAAGAACCATTATGGAAATTCCTACCATAGAAAAAACTCATTATTCATAAGTTCAACCTTGATACTGGCAATGGACCAAGATTTAAAGCCACAGGTTTGTTATATTACCTCACCAAATGCCATTAGGGCTTAACAAGTGGTGTTGTGTTTATTCATGCTTGATACCACATTTACTACTATTCTAGAAATATTTTAAATTACTCTCAGTTGTCAGGTGTTATACTGCCCATGATATAATTGTGAGATGGTGAAGTAGAACTAAAGCAGTGATTTTTTTCATGCCATCTTAATGACAATTAGATTACTAGCTTGAATAGCTATGTGTCTACAAAGGATCGGTTGTTGAAAAAAAAATCCCTTTAAAACTCTTTTAATGTGTCGTTTGTACTTTAATATACCCCGAAGTCCAGTTCTTGGAACACTAATCATGTGAATCTCAGTAAAAGAGTCATACTACGTGTGGGAGGTGCTTTCCTCGTGGTTCAGGTGATAAAGAATCTACCTGCAATGTAGGAGATCTGAGTTCAACCCTTGGGTTGGGAATATCCCCTGCAGAAATGAGTCATATTTTAACCTGCTCCTAAAGGATCACAATGCACAGAAGCAGATTAAAGCCACTGGGAAGTACTGCAATAACTAACCAGCTTAACTTCCTGCATTAAATTTTTCCCAAGTTTACTTAATCATGAAATTTTATTTTGAACATGATTTATTAACACTCCGTGGAACTTATTTTAAGAAGTGCTGGTAAAAGTATTAAAATATTTGGTTTCAATCACTAGGAAAATTGCTACTATCAAGTGAACTTGATTATTTTTGGCATCTATCTGTTGATATGAATATTTAAAATTCTTACCTTTGGCCAGATTTATAAGGAAAAATTAAAAAGGGTTTTCCCCAAATAATCTGGTAAATAACTTTTGCCCACCTCGAACTGTTAGACCTGCTGAGATCAAGTCACCAGTAGTGCTTGAAAATAAGTACTTCCTGCCTAAAACCAACATTTGACTCAAGTATTACCTCCACTTGGAAGCATTCCTGGCCCATGATCCAATTGCTTGCTCCCTCCTTTACATTTCCCTTACCATAATATTTAATCATTGTATGTGTTTATAGCCAGTGGTTTACTTATATAACTCCACTCCCATGGATTATAAAATCCTTGAGGGCAAAGACTATAATTAGTCATCTTTGTTCCTAATATCTAACACAGTACTTGATTTTTAGTAGATATTTAATAAAGTGAGTTTCTTTGACAATTCTACAAGGTTTGAAGCTTCTACAGAAATAATTTGCATTCTCACTAGATACTGAAGCAGTCATGTACCAGAATTGGTGTATACCAATTCATGACAGCAGATGGTCAAAATTGGAGAAATTTTGCCAGCCAGTTGATTTCACATTAGTATCTTGATATCAGGCCATGGTGAAAATATTTACAGGATAGAAATTGGCAAAAGCTGCAAATAAAGGCTTTTTTTATTTTCCTGGACAGCCAGTTGCTAAATATTTACCAGCACACCACTATATATGATATATTTTTATAATGTTTTGTTAAATGGTAATAATGATAAAATAAATTTTAAATGTTTTTTGATAGTAATATTTTTAAAATGAGCTGTTCTATCTCCTCATTTAGATTGTAAATTCTCTGGGGAAAGTGCCATTACTTTCTTTTCCTTTATTGCCCCAGTGCCTAGGAACTTACTGCTGCTGCTGCTGCTGCTAAGTCACTTCAGTCGTGTCCGACTCTGTGCAACCCCAGAGACGGCAGCCCACCAGGCTCCCCCGTCCCTGGGATTCTCCAGGCAAGAACATTGGAGTGGGTTGCCATTTCCTTCTCCAGTGCATGAAAGTGAAAAGTAAAAGTGAAGTTACTCAGTCGTGCCCAACTCCTAGCAACCCTATGGACTGCAGCCTACCAGGCTCCTCCACCCGTGGGATTTTCCAGGCAAGAGTACTGGAGTGGGGTGCCATTGCCTTCTACTAGCACTGAATAAATAACTGTATGTGGAGGGGTTTATGTCCTAAGATTTTGTGTTTTGAGTAAACTGGCGTAGGGGAGGACAGGATTAAGAGTGAATAAAAAAAAAAATGAAATGTTTTGAGTTGATCCTAACACTGAATTTTGTGTTTAAAATTTTGGGTGTAGCGTATATTATTTTTCTCTTCTAATTTTAGATTTATTCTCAAAATCTAAATATATTGAAAGCATTATATTAAAACCAGTGACATAATCATAGCCACAGGATTATAATCTTAGGGATGTAGGATTTTATGGTGTTTGGACTACAGACAAAAACATATTTTAACTGCCACAAAACTGCAGCAAAATTAGCTGGAGTTGCAGAATTTCCTTAGATTTCCATTAAAAAAGAAAAAAAAAGAAAACTTACCTTAAAAGACTATTACTTTCCAGGGATATTAATCAACCTCATGAATTAATTTACTGTGTAGAATGTGATGAGAATTTCAATATAAGTTTTTGACCGTGTGTGAAGAAAATGCTGCCTCCAAAATGTACCATGTAGTACTCATGCTTATGCTGTTACAAATAAAATAAATTTTTGAAACCAAAAGCATCTACATCTAGGATTTCACCTAAGCAAAATATGTATTTTTAAAATATTTTAAATTAAGGTATCTTTTACATGCAGTAAAATACACAAATCTTAAAGGGAAAGCTTGATGACCTTTTACAAACATATAAACCTCTGTAACCATCACCAGATCAAGGTATAGACATTTCTACCCTGCCAGAAATTTCTCTTCTGCTCCTTTCCTGTTGTTACCCATCCTTCTCATATTATCATTCTGATTTCTACCACCATATATTAATCTTGCCTGTTAAAGACATTTTTTTTGTCTATTTTTGTTGTTGTTAACAAATATATAAAATGGAATGATTGCTGTTTGGGGACTAGTTTGAGGCAAAGGAATATAAAACAGACTGCTGCTGCTGCTAAGTCACTTCAGT
The DNA here is from genome assembly GCF_027580195.1 of Bos mutus. NCBI lineage: Eukaryota > Metazoa > Chordata > Mammalia > Artiodactyla > Bovidae > Bos > Bos mutus. The sequence continues at coordinate 123,778,177 of NC_091617.1, forward strand.
CGTGTCTGACTCTGTGCGACCCCAGAGACGGCAGCCCACCTGGCTCCGCCGTCCCTGGGATTCTCCAGGCAGGAACACTGGAGTGGGTTGCTATTTCCTTCTCCAATGCATTCAAGTGAAAAGTGAAAGTGAAGTTGCTCAGTCGTGTCCAACTCTTTGCGACCCCATGGACTGCAGCCTACCAGGTTCCTCCGTCCATGGGATTTTCCAGGCAAGAGTACTGGAGTGGGTTGCCATTGCCTTCTCCAATAAAACAGACTAGTGATTATATATTTGATAATAATAATAGCGATAAAATATCACTTTCAGGCATCTAGCAATGATTTCTTAAAGTGATTTTTAAAAATATCTTCCAACACTTTAGGAACACCTCAGGACTTGTTAGTTATTATGATATTATTTACTCTTTGCCTAGAGTTCACTTGAACAGCATAGCTGTTCTGCATGAAGAACTTTTTAATAAAAAGAAACTTTATATTCTCTGAGTTCATTGTTAGCGGACCAAGAGACCAAATTAGAAAGATACTTTTGTCAAGATATTTAGAATCTAATGTCTGTAGAACTTACACACCTTTCACCATTGATCACTGTTTGCTTTATTAGGCTTTCTCTCCTAAGTAGTATGTTTAAGGCCAGCCTAGGATTGAATCTGGATCTCCACAACACTTCCCTATGGTTAGCTCAGTCTAGTCAAAGAAAATGAATGATGTTTCCTTTGACAGTGGGCCACAGGGCTGTAGCCACCAAGCCACGTGCTCTTGCTCAAGTGGAACATTGTATTCCCTGAACAGATGGTTTCTGGGAAAAGCCCGAAGGGTATGATTTTTTGTAATGTATCTGCACAGGCAAGATGGACTTCAGAGTCTGGAAGGATAATAATTATACTTTGTATGGTCTAGGGTTTTTTTGCTTTCCAAGTTGCTTTTGAGAAGGGACAGAATGTGAATGGAATAAGTTCCTCAAGACAGCATTCTGATGGAGCTGCTTTCCTGACCTGCTCTCCAACTCGGAAAACCACAATTCTGTCTGTAATTGTCATCTGGGGTCTGGGCTAGAGGTGGACTATACCCTCTGTAACTTTAATCCCTTCATCAAATATTCCATACTGCCTATTGCTGTTGGCAATCAGCATCCTACCCAACCATTCCCCTAGTAGAGTGTAACAAAAGCCTCATGAAAGAAAGAAATGATAATGATATCTGTTTCTTCCCTCTAATTATTTTTAATTATTAATCTATCCAAGAGACTCCTGTTTTCCTTCACAGATATTTGATTTAGCCTAGTCCCCCAATATCCAAAGATAAAATTGAAGCTAAAAAATTTAACCTGAAATTTTGCTTAAATATGATTTCCCTTTTGTCCTAATTATTCTTTCCAAACTTAATTTAAATGAATTCAATAAAGCAAATTCTTCTTGAGTTCTACTGTGTTCCTGGCACTATCCAAGTCCTGGGGAAGTCACAACAGATAAGAAGTTCACAATTTATTAGGCAGAGGTTCTCAGAGAGGTAGGAGTTACCAAGAAGGATCAGACCTGGGGATATTTTTCCTTTTTTTTTTTTTTTAATTCACAGTGAATGAGAATTTTGAGAGTCACATGTAATGAATATAGTGGTGTGACTTTCTCTCCAGCCTGCATTTTTCTTTTCTTAAAAACCTACCTGAATCTTTATTTTGGTAGAGACAACTACAATACCCCATACACCCCCGGCTCGAGGGAGAGGCATGAAGTTCAGGTTCAAAGTAGATTTTATATTCTCTTGCTTGAATTTCAGTGATTGGCTGATGATTGTATCACCATGGGAGAGCCATGCTCAGTTTTAGGCTAGTGCATAGAAGATGGAGACCTAGAAAGGAATGACTCCTTGATCAAAACAATCTTGAAGCCCACAGAAACCCTAGACTTTCTAGTTACATTAATCAATACATCCCTTTTATTTTTAAATTTGTTCTTAGAGTAAAGCCACTATAATAAAGAGACTAAAAAAAAAGAAAAAAAACACAAAAATTTGTTGCTAAAATAGGATGGTAGTTTATTTCTTTCTTGTGTTATATTTTGATTTCACCACCTAAGGCTGACGAAGCAGTTCTGTTCCATGAGGCTATTTAAGGACCAGGAAAGAACTCCCCATCTATTCCTTTGCTATCACTAGCATTACATTATTTTGGTGGGGGGATAGCTGAAGCTGGGTCACTGCCATGTCTATACCCCACCCTATATGAAGAGGTGAAGGAGAAGCTGGAGAAACATATCCCCAGTGTTTTTAAGGCCAAAGCCTAGAAATGGCAAACATTATTTCTATTCACGTATTATTGGGCTAAATTTAATCACATGGCCCTACCAAACTGCGAAGCAGACTGGGCAATGTAGTCTCTAGCTGCCTGCCTAACTAGAACTTGATTACTAACAAAGAAGGGGGAAATAGATTTAGGAGACAACTAGCAGTATGTCACACAATTTACTTTTAATTTTCTGTTATTACATCAAAAGTTCTGAGATATCATGGACTTCCCTGGCAGTACAGTGGATAGGAATCCACCTGCCAATACACATGGGTTCAATCCCTGATCTGGGAAGATCCCACATGTCATGGGGTCACTAAGCCTGTGTGCCGCAACCACTGAGCCCTCACAGTAGAGCCCACAAGCCACAGCTACTGAAGCCTGTGTGCCTAGAGCCCGTGCTCCACAATTGAAGCCACCACAATGAGAAACCCGCACACTGCAGTGAAGAAGAGGTCCTGCTCACCACTCTACAGTCCATGTGCAACAATAAAGATTCAGTGGAGCCAAAAATAAATACATTCATTTTTGAAAAGTTCTGAGACATCATTATCATAGCATGAAAAATTCATGTTAACATTTTTATGTAATGAAGTAAATATTATAGAAACATAAAAGGCAAAGCATTTCCCCCCCTTCGATCTTGCCTTAAGGATAAAAATTACAATATGAAACTATTTTTAAGGCACACTTAAGCTATTAGAAGGTTCTTGGGGATGTCCAATAATTTTTATTTGATCCATTGTCTCACAATTTCCTCTAACCTGGTCCATTATCTGCTTTCATTCAGTCTTTTGCTTTATTTCAAAGTACAGAGTCCAAAATGGTCTTTTATTGAATATTTTGAGTTGTCTTGCTCAGCACATACAACACTAAAATTTTTTTGCATTAATCATTGCTTTTATTTGTTCAAATAAGGGTACAGGAAAAGTTAATGGAATTTATAGAAAGGTGCATCAACCAACCAAAACTTGTCAATATTTTTTACGCTCTGGGCCATCTATGTATAAGGGGCTCATTTTAGTCATATAACTTCACTTTAAAATTTCAATAGTGGAATGTTTTAGTTAAAACCTGAGGAAACAATATTACAATTTTACTTGAAAAACATTTACTTCCTTTTAAAAAATGGCAGCATCCAAAGGTTTAAAGTGGACTTTATTTTTTAAGTTTATATATTTTTTAGAGTACTTTAGATTTACAGCAAATTTGAGAGGAAAGTACAGAGTTCCCATATACCCCTTGCTCCCACAAGTGCATGGCCTCCGTCTTTATCAATATCCCCCACCAAAGTGGTATATATGCTACAGTTGATTAATCTGCGTTTGACACATCATAGGCACCCAAAGTCCATGGTTTATATTAGGATTCACTCTTGGTGTTGTACATTCTGTGGGTTTCAGCATATGTGTAATGACGAGTATCTACTATTACAATATCATACAGAATAGTTCCACTGCCCTAAAAATCCTTTAAGCTCCTCTTGTTCATCTCTACCAACCTCCTGCTACTGGCAGCCAGTGATCTTTTTACTGTCTACATAATTTTGCCTTTTCCAGAATGTCATATAACTGGCATCATACAGTATGCGAGCCCTTTTCAAGCTTCTTTCACGTAGTAACGTGAATTTCAGTTTCCTTGACATCAGGAGATCTCAAATATAGCATCCTTCTTCTTTAATAGTCCAGCTAAAAGTTTTCATATTAAGTAACTTTTGTTTTCCCATTTAAAATATTCTGATTCCACATTAGATCTAAAGTAAGACTGTTAAAAGCTTTGGTTATTGATTACTGAAGTTTCCCAAGTAGCCTGTTTTTACCCTATTGACCTCCAATATTTTGTTTTCATAACTAGTATCAAAAATTTATTTTCCTACTAATGGGATTTCCCATGTAACATCACTTCTTTCCCTTTTCAAATCCTATGGTTTGTAGATACAAACATACACATATATTTATTTACAAATATGTATACGTTTTGAAATTTTAAGATTTTCGTATATTTAAAAGTGACAAGATGTTTTCTTTTACCCAACACCTCTTTAACAATTAGGTCTATGGCTATTACCTTTTTTAGTCATCTTCTGAAAAGTTCTTTTTAAAAAGAATTATTAGTGTACCAATAAGATGAATTATGGCAATAAGCAATACTTATATTATTTGTTAAAGAAAAATTTAATAAAGAATCATAATTATAAATCAATCTTTTATTTGTTTAACACATACCATTTAATGATTGTATTGTATATTGTACTGGCATGTCACTAAATTTAATTCATATTGATTAACATAAAGGTAAAGAAGTAGAACTATAAAAGAAAATATTTATATTCTTTGTCTGAATTCCAGGTTGAGACATCCATTGCATGTCATGTATTATTTAAGTTTCCAATCTGAAATCATAACATAACATAATTTTATGTCTGGGAAATTGCGGAGGTTTGAAGAAAAATATATTTCTTTTTCAGTTGTTTTCCTACATTGACATGTGATTCTTAAATTCTTATTACATTCTGAAAGAGATTTATTCATCTGTAAAATAGTTCAAAAATACACTTGCATTTTATAAATTCTCTATTGCGATATCAGTGACAGATACATTAAACATTGGTCAACAGGTTCAGTGGTCTTCAGAGTAGGGCACCTGCACACCTAAATCACTATGCAAATTGACCCAGTGGTGTTAGGGAAGAAAATGTTAGAACATACATTCTTGTTAACTTTTGAAAATCTGATCCATTTAACATGGCTATTTTTATGAATGATTATATATAATATTTGTACAGGAACACATGTATGTTATTTATAAATAAATAATAGATTTAGCACTTCTTTTTTTCCTAATAGTATTGCCCAACTTAAAAATTTTGTAGATGCTGACTCTAGATATAAACATTATTGTTCTCTTTTGTATGGCTCATACCTCATATAGTGCTTGACACAGAGTAGAGATGCTCAGTAAACATTTGTAAATGCATAATTAATCAGAATGGGTAGAGAAGAGCTCCATGCATTATTTAAACCTGGGAGTGCCATGGAAACAGGCCCAATATATAAATAGGCAGATTAAATGTTTTCCAGACTCTTTTTAGGACACATAGACTGAGTGGTTGCTGTGATACTGGATTGTTCCGGGAAGCACAGAGCCTTCTGAAATACATTCCTCCCTTTTTTTTAAACTTTCTATAGAATTAGAACAAAAGCAAATCAACATAAGTGGTTGATAGGCTAGAATTCCATTTGAACTTAATGAAGAGGGGATTAGGGAAGAATTTACTATTGACTCTAAAAATATGGAATGGGAGCAAAATGAGGTACTGATACAGATACTTACAAAGCCATAACTTCTGCTAATGTTCAAAGCCCAAACTTTAAGAAGGAATATAATTTAAATTTGTCATGTATTTATATCTTTAAGTTTATATAGGTTTCTTAGAGTCTTTAAAATTAAGGAGAAACAGAAATTCAGGAGAGGATTCTTTTCAAAAAGGAATGAGTGCTTAGCTTCTCATACAGAAATGATAGCCCTATTGTTTAGGAGGGAATGGTAGTATTTCTGCAGTGTGGGCCTCAGCAAGGTGTAGGAAAGGAAGAAAATAAGATTACTTTTGTACAGTTGAACTTGGCGATCAAAGCAGACTATGTATGCAAAGTAACTAGAAAGATAAGAGTCTTGGCTGCATGAATTACCATGTCCAAAGGAAGACTTGCCGATAAGGTGGGGGATACTCAGTCAACGAGCACCTGCCTACCTAGTAGCTGGGCTTTATAGTATTTGATCTCCAATGAGTCTTGGTGTAGTTATGGATGCAGAGAATATCAGTGAACTTTAAAGGGGATTTTTTGCTTTTGTTTTTTTAAAGCAAGACCATATTCCTTCTGAAGTTCAAGTTAGTGTTTCTGCTTGATCTGATTTCATTCCAACAGAGGACCTTCTGAACAAATGGCCTTTTTCTGATTTGGCTGCTCACAAGGGCTCACCTACAAGGAGAAAAATATACTGATGATATGAATTTGGGTTTTTCCTGATTCTTATGACAGTGGTTTCTTAAAGTGAACCAATTAAGTGGTTTCCGATGATGTTTGGGGTCCAAGCTGAGAAGGTGACCATGCTGAAGAGGCTAGCACTCCAATCTATGAGAGTTTTTGTCATGCATGAACTGGTGTTTTCTTCTAGTTCAAATATTACCTTAGGAACCATGAACCTTGCCCAGGTCTTATCATTCTTGATGAGGATAAAAGTGAAGTAATTGGCATTACAAAATGGCCTGAATCATTGGCAGTCCAATGAACTAGCCTTTGCTTAAAGAACTTAGTTTGGCTACTTCTTCTGTGTTCTCTCTCCTGTACCCAAAAAGGAATTTGAACACAAAGCACAGAGTCCTTTCACTTCTGTGTAAGAGAAAAAGAAACTACAAAAATAGAATTATTGAATAACTTGGACATTTTTTTGAATTTTCTTAAAAGGGCTGCACAGTAATTTTTCACTATTCAGCATACAGCAAACAACCCTCCCTACCCCCCAACATCCCTCCCCCAAACACAAAGACACAAATATTAGCAGCTCTTCTTCTCCAGGCTTTCATTGTTGAGCAGCTATTTAAAAATGAGTCTCTTTCCCCATACCTTCTCTTTCCAAGTAGTTCTCTCTATCACCCACATACCCTGCACTTAACCCTCTGCCTAGACCCCTCCAAAATCCTGCTTGACATCTGGTTTGCCGCCCCCCCAAAATAAGGGATAATTTCTTATTTTAGCATAGGCATAAATTCTTTAAAAATATGAAAATAGCATTTTGGGAGAAAATGATTACTCAGACCTTTGAGTTAGGTAATAAATGACCTTATCACAGCTATAAAAGAAAGAGTTTTGAAAAGAATTCCAGGAATATTTGAAAGTATCTACTAATGAAGAAATAAAAGAAATGCATTTATTTTTAATATTACAGAGCCAGTTGCTAGAAAAACCTTCTTCCTAATCTCAAACTATTATCCAGGTTACTGTATTTAAAAAAAATAAATTGGTGGTCTTTTATTTTTCTGTTATTATAACCATACTATAAATTCATTGTATGGATTTCTTTTTTCCCCAGCTTTATTGAGATATGATTGACATCTGTATTGATTTGATACATGTATATATATTGCAAAATTATTATCCCATAGCATTAGCTAACACCATCACATTACATAATTGCTACTTCTTTTTTTGTGGTGAGAATATTTGAGATTTACTCCCTTGAAAGAAAATTGAAAGTGTTAATCATTCAGTTGTGTCCAACCTTTTGCAAACCCACAGACTATAGCCCACCAGGCTCCTCTGTCCATGAAATTCTCTAGGCAAGAATATTGGGATGGTAGCTATTCTCTTCTCCAGGGGATCGTCCTGACCCAGGAACTGAATTCAGGTCTCCTGCATTGCAGGCAGATTTTTAAAGGTCCTTGTATGTTGTTTTTATCGTATTTTAAGGAAAACCACTTGGCTAGACTTGGCCCTATGTCAAGCCATGTGATGTTACTTTTCTTTGAACTTAATTTTCTTCATCTGTAATGTAGAATTAATATTTGCCCTGCTACAAGATTAAATTATATTATAAATATCTGTGTAATGAAAATTTTAACAACTGGCACCATGGTCCTTTCTAGGGAGAAAGTTAGGGGACAATTGTATATATGCTAGAACGTAAGGTGAGAGTTTTGGTTTTTTTGCCTTTGAGACTGTTTATCCCTCCCATAGAGATAACAAATCTTAAATTCAAATCTTATGAGACATTATTTCAGAAGTTTCATGTTGGACGACTAACAATTGTTTGGGGAAGACCTGCCTGATACTGCTTCAATCAATGTTAATTTCAGTTGTTTATCAAGGTCACTCAAGAGACTCAGTTACAAAAAAAAAAGGCAAAGAAATTTAACCCAGCTGTAATCATTATTCCCCAGTACAATCTCTCAATTGCAAGTGTTGAATGTCATTGTGAATAAGACTTAAAGGTCACTTTAAAAAGCAATAAATTAAGTGGTTACATTATGGAGAACACAAATAACAGGTTGATTCTTATGGTCTGGGATAAAATTTCAGTGCAAGCAGGCTGACTGGGTTAAATATGGTGTGTTTGTTGGCCGCTCAGTTGTGTCCAACTCTTTGCACCCTGTGTCCTTCAAATTAGTTATAAAGAAATGAGCTTAGTGAGTTTTAGAAAGCTGTGTTGGGTGACTCAACAATGGTTCTATTGGTGGCAAAGACACCATGTCAAATATGAAGAATTTGTCTCCCCAAGTCCTGTGGAGCTCCTGTACTTAAGTCCCATGGGCCTTCAAAGCCAACAGCTTTGGGGATTCCTCCTCCTGATGCCAGACCTTCAGGTTGGGGAACCTGACAGTCTCGGAACTCTCACTTTTGTGGGAGAAACTCTGCAATCTGTTCAATAAGTGGTGCCAGGAAAACTACAACTACATGTAAAAGGATGAAATTAGAACACCCCCTAACACCATACGCAAAAATATACTTGAAATGGATCAAAGAACTAAATATAAAGCTGGGTACTATAAACCTTAGAGGAAAAAGTAGGCAGAACAGTCTTCAACATAAATCCTAGCAATATCTTTTTGGATCCATCTCCTAGAGTAATAAAAATAAAAGCAAAAATAAATAAGTGTAACCTAATTAAACTTAAAAGCTCCTGCACAGCAAAGGAAGCCATAAACAAAATGAAAAGATGGCACACAGGATGGGAGAAAATATGTGCAAATGAAGCAAATGACAAGGGATTAATCTCCAAAATACAGAATCAGCTCATGCAGATCTACATCAAAAAATAAATAAATAAAGGTCAATCAAAAAATGGGCAGGAGATCTAAATAGATATTTCTCCAAAGAGGACATTCAGACAGCCATAAAGCACATTAAAAGATGCCCAACATCACTAATTATCAGAGAATGCAAATCAAAGTTGCAAAGACATATCACCTTACACTGGTTAGAATGGCCATCATCAAAAAGTCTACAAACAAGAAATGCTGGAGAAGATATGGAGAAAAAAGAGAACCCTCCTACACAATGGGAGCAAATGTTAATTGGTTCAACCACAATGGAGAACAGTATGGAGATTCCTAAAAAAACAAAAATAGAACTACCATATGATCTAGCTGGGCATATATCCAGAGAGAATCATACTTTGAAAAGGTACATGCATCCCAATGTTCATTGCAGCACTATTTACAATAACCAGGACATGGAGGCAATGTAAATGTCCATTGACAGATGAATGGTTGAAGAAGGTGTGGAACATATATGCTATGGAATATTACTCAGCCATGAAAAGAATGAGATAATGTCCTTTGTAGCAACATGGATAGACCTAGAAATTATCATACCAAGTGAAATAAGTTAGAGAAAGAATCATGTTATTACTCATATGTAGAATCTAATTTTAAAAAACAAGCTTATTTACAAAACAGAAATAGATTTGCAGATATCAAAAACAAACATCGTTATGAAAGGAGAAACACTGGTGGGAGGGATAAATCAGAAGTTTGGAATGAACATACACGCTACTGTAGATAAGATAGATAACCAACAAGGACCAACTGTGTAGTACAGGGGATTGTACTAAGTATTATGTGATAAGCTGTATGAGAAAATAGTCTGAAAAATAATGAATATATGTACATGTATAACTGAATCACTTTGCTGTACACCTGAAACTAACCCAACACTGTAAATCAACTATACTCCAATTTTAAAAAGCAATATAGGTCTCTATAATGGATTCTTTTAAGTATGATTGTGTGATTAAATTGATAAGCTCAAAACTGTAAGTAGACATTTGACTATTTGTTCTATATCAATAATTTATATACATGTTTAAGTTGGCTAAAACTTCTTAAAGAGGATCTTCTCTTTTGGAAAATACATTCTTGGTCTCTTATATTCAGGCATATTTAGTATATTGATGAGCATCTTGTTGTAGAAATTGTGACTCTAGAGATGGAGAGACAAATTTGTTTACCCCTGAGGCAGGTAGAGATAGAACCTTCTGAAAGTATGGGCCAAGAATCTCCATGGGGAGAAGGGCCAGAGCACATTCCCCATGATGGAGAGACTGAAGGATAGGGAAAAAGCAGAGAGGAATATGTTCATCTGAAATTACCTGTGTGCTGAAAGATAAGCCCTTCCAAGTCTTCCATCAGACATAATCTTCAGAAAATTCTGTATACTTTGACAAGCTTTTGGAGAGCAGAATTTTCTGGGGAACTTGAGAAGGGGGATGTTTTGCATCTGAGTTAACACTGGAGCTAGGTCAGAAGGAGCCTGGTGGCCAAACTGACCTTAAGAATACATAATATTCTCTATCCTCTCACCTTGTACTTGTGTAAAACTTGAGGAAGGCTCAGAGACTTCACCAAGCTGAAGTCAGTTCAGCCTCTCCCAGACTACATGGGGACCCAGATGATATGTAGGCCATAAGCATGAGAGTTGGCAACACTAATTCACTTCATAAAGTTAAGAGCATATTATTATCTAATGTAATTACTATTGCCTTCTACCCAGTAACTTGTAATTACTCAGCCATAAAAAAGGAAAAATTTGAGTCAGTTGAAATGAAGTGGGTGAAGCTAGAACTTATTATACAGAATGAAGTAAGAATGAGAAAAATAAATATAGTATATTAACACTATTAACAGACTATTAATCTGTTAGTATTAACAGATTCTATATATCTGGAATCTACAAAAATGGTACTGATGAACCTATTGGCAGGGCCGGAATAGACATAGATGTGGAAGAAGCTCTTGTGAACACAGAAGGGGAAGAAGAGGGTGGGATGAATCGAGAGAGTAGCACTGACATATATACACCATCATGTATAAAGTAGATAGCTAATGGGAACTTGCTATATAACAGAAGGAGCCCTGTGCTCTGTGATGTGCTAGAGAGCTGTGATGGGGTGGAGGTGGGAGGGAGGCTCAAGAGGGAGGAGCTTTACATATATATATGGCTTATTAGCATTGTCCTATAGCAGAAACCAACACAGCAGGGCAAAGCAATTACCCTGCAATTAAAAAAAAATTAACTATGTTTGATAAAAATACAGTGCAATATGTTCAATATGTTAACTTTGTGTAATTTTATAACTCATATTAATTTTATCTTATCTCATTTGAGCCCTATTTTTTAAAAAGAATATTTGAGTAATTATTAATTTGGAAATAAGTACTTTATGAAATAAATTATGGACCTAACAGAAGCAGAGATATTAAGAAGATGTGGCAAAATAAACAGAAGAACTATACAAAAAAGATCTTCATGACCCAGAAAACAATGATGGTGTGATTGCTTATCTAGAGCCAGACATTCTGGAATGCAAAGTCAAGTGGGTCCAGTTGAGCTATTTCAAATTCTAAATGCTATGAAAGTGCTGCACTTAATATGCAAGCAAATTTGGAAAAATCAGCAGTGGCCACAGGACTGGAAAAGGTCAGTTTTCATTCCAATCTCAAAGAATGTTCAAACTACCACACAGTTGCACTCATCTCACATGCTAGCAAAGTAATGCTCAAAATTCTCCAAGCCAGGCTTCAATAGTACATGAGCCGTGAACTTCCAGATATTCAAGCTGGGTTTAGAAAAGGCAGAGGAGCCAGAGATCAAATTGCCAACATCTGTTGGATCATCGAAAAAGCATGAGAGTTCCAGAAAAATATCTATTTCTACTTTATTGACTACACCAAATCCTTTGACTGTGTGGATCACAACAAACTGTGGAAAATTCTGAAAGAGATGGAAATACCAGACCACCTGACCTGCCTCCTGAGAAATCTATATGCAGGTCAGGAAGCAACAGCTAGAACTGGACATGGAACAACAGACTGGTTCCAAATCAGTAAAGGAGTATGTTAAGGCTGTATACTGTCACCGTGCTTATTTAATTTATATGCAGAGTACATCATGTGAAATGCCTTGCTGGATGAAACACAAGGTGGAATCAAGATTGCCGGGAGAAATATCAATAAACTCAGATATGCAGATGACACCACCCGTATGGCAGAAAGCAAAGAAGAACTAAAGAGCCTCTTGATGAAAGTAAAAGAGGAGAATGAAAAACTTGGCTTAAAACTCAACATTTGGAAAACTAAGATCATGGCATCTGGTCCCATCACTACATGGCAAATAGATGGGGAAACAATGGAAGCAGTGAGAGACTTTATTTTGGGGGGCTCCAAAATCACTGCAAATGGTGATTGAAGCCATGAAATTTAAAGACGCTTGCTCCTTGGAAGAAAAGCTATGGCAAACTTAGACAGCATATTCAAAAGCAGAGACATTACTCTGCCAACAAAGGTCCATCTAGTCAAAACTATGGTTTTTTCAGTAGTCATGTATGGATGTGAGTGTTGGACCATAAAGAAAGCTGAGTACCAAAGAACTGATGCCTTTGAAACGTGGTGTTCGAGAAGACTCTTACGAGTCCCTTGGACTGCAAGGAAATCCAACCAATCAATCCTAAAGGAAATCAGTCCTTAATATTCATTGGAAGGATTGATGTTAAAGCTGAAACTCCAGTACTTTGGCCACCTGATTTGAATAACTGACTCATTTGAAAAGACCCTGATGCTGGGAAAAATAGAAGGGAGGAGGAGACAGGGACAACAGAGGATGAGATGGTTGGATGGCATCATCGACTCAAAGGACATGAGTTTGAGTAAGCTCCCGGAGTTGGTGATGAACAGGGAGGCCTGACATGCTGCAGTCCATGGGGTCGCAAAGAGTTGGACATGATTGAGCGACTGAACTGAACTGAATGAAGCAACTTTATTCAAAACCTTGATTGATGACTGTGTCTTGAATTTCAGACTTTTTATCTATTGCTATTAAAAAGAGTTTATTATTTGAGGCCTTGGCACAGAGAAGGGACTCTTCCCTAATCTTTAGCCAAATATCGCCTTAAGAGATTCTGGGGGAAAGAGAAGAAGTTGGGGCAGAGAAGGAAAGTGGAGAAAGAGAATAGAAAGAAGAAGAGGGGACAGAGAAAAGGAAGGGTGGGGAATAAAAAATTTGGGGGGAAATTTTCCAGCTCTTTGGGACTAATGGGCTAAACTGCTTCAGTTGCCTGTTAGAGGTGAGTGGCCTGCTTGACTACAACTCTACTTTATAATGTCAGCTGTGCTTTGTTAAAGGAAGCCCTACCCAACTAAGACAAAAAAGGGCAAAACATATGCCTGTTTCAGTTTTCCAAAGAAAACATAAGAATAACATTGACTTCCATGCACGTATCATCAGACATTTCGCAAAGGTCATCACAACCAGTATAAAATTAGATCCTAACTGAAGACTTACCTGGTACATCATGATAGTCATTTTTACAAACTGGGAAAGCAGAAGAAGGAAGGTGATTTGTGCAGTGTGACACGGGGTGATTTTGTGTGCATGTGTGTGTGTGTGTGTGTGTGGTTTAACACAATAAAAATTAATTTCTTGTTCCTACAAAGTCCATTATAGGTTGGGGGACTCTCTAGAACAGATACCTCTCCCCACTGTGGGGGCTTGACATTGCAGACTGTTCAGACTTGTGGCTTCTCTCTCTGTATGTGTAAGTTCAGATGTTTGAACTTGAACCCAGACCACTGTTCCTTGTAAAACCCTAAACTTCTCTCATAACAGCCAGTCTTCACACCATGATGTCATTTGAAAATCTAATAAGAAGGTTTTAATATCTTCATGAAAAATCAATAAAAGTATTTAAAGGGCAATTGTTAGACATATCTTCTAAAGATGACATATGGATTTCATCTTGCAAGCCAACTATGATCGTTTGGGAGGGGCTGCCAATCCTGTGTATTGACGAGGATTCTGAGGTCATATTAGGAAAGAAAACCAAAATTAACAATGTTAGCTACAGGCACAGGAAGTGGGGTGTACAGCATGTGAACTCAGGATGACAAATGCTACTCCAGCCCTGAGAACAGTATGGGGTCCTCTTGGTTGAACAAAAGAGTTTTCCAGTGGGAAGAACGAAAATATAAACAAGGTTAGCCAAAGACATTTTTAAAAATTCTGCTTTGAGTTGCTTCTCTCTGGTTGCCTCTCTCTGACCTTATTCTCTGTCAGTATGGAAAGTTGGAACCTCAAAATTAAATTCTAAAATATATTCCTACATGAAGCTTTATGTATGTGGAAGATAATGAGTATCTGAAGGATAAGGTCTTCAAGATTTTACAGTAAATGCATAAGGATTGATAAGGAGAAGCAAAATTTGTTCAAGAACATTCCTAGCAACTGTTTCACGGTTGGTAGAACAACTGGATATATAATCAGGGAGTATACAACTTTGATTATAGTGGATTACACCAAGAGACATAATAATACTGCTATAATTACATATCAGTAGTTAGGCCTCAAATTCTTTTTTTAGAAAATAGCTATGAGTTTTGTAAAGCTACAAGTTTTACATAAATAGATCCAAGATAACAAGAAACAAAAGGATCAGAGTAAAAATCCTTTGTGACTAAGAATGTGGCATACGGTCCCTCCCCACTCCTCCATCTTAAACCTCCTCAAAAATAAGTCCTTCCTACACAGGACAGTAAACAGCAAAGCATATTTAGTTTTTAACTTAATTGTTTTTCAAGCATAAGATAGATGTCTGCTTTCAAAACAGATACATGCTTAAAATGATTTAAGAAGTTAAATAGCTCAAAAGAGACTGACCAATTTAGCAATATTTACTAACAAATAACTTCATATAACTGCTTTCCTTATGGAAGCTTATAAAATGCCACTTTATAAGAATGATGGAAGTTTTTTATTGCTATGGAAATAAGAAACATATAAAGATCACTTTAGAATAAAATCAGAATATGTTTTAATTCAATATTATTAACTTTTAAAAAGTTATGATTCTTAAAGCTAAAGTTTTTTCCAATTTTAAAGTGATTTTTCTAAAGATATCTGAGCTATGGGCGAGATGATTGCTTCTTCTACTATTTATGTTTCTTAGAAAACCTCTCTAGTAACATAAATAATAAAATCGACTTCTAACATGGTTCTTTGTAAAATAAAGTTAATAACTAAATTATAAAATTATATACAGAAAAATTGAGCAACTATGTGACTCTAGCAAAAACAGTCACATTTCATGTAAAGATGAAGGGAGGAGGATTCAGACTGACTCAGTGACAGGCCTGACTCACTAAAAACATGGAACTTTCCTTTTTCACAAAGTTCAGTTCAGTTCAGTCACTCGGTCATGCCCGACTCTTTGAGACCCCAAGGACTGCAGATTGCCAGGCCTCCCTGTCCATCACCAACTCCTGGAGCTTACTCAAACTCATGTCCATTGATTCGGTGATGCCATCCAATCATCTCATCCTCCGATGTCCCCTTTTCCTCCCACCTTCAATCTTTCCCAGCATCAGGGTCTTTTCAAATAAGTCAGTTTTTTTAATCAGGTGGCCAAAGTATTGGAGTTTCAGCTTCAGCCTTCCAATGAATCAGTCCTTCCAATGAATATTCAGGACTGATTTCCTTTAGGATGGACTGGTTGGATCTCCTTCCTGTCCAAGGGACTCTCAAGAGTCTTCTCCAACACCACAGTTCAAAACATCAATTCTTCAGTGCTCAGCGTTCTTTATAGTCCAACTCTCACATCCATACATGACTACTGGAAAAATCATAGCTTTGACTAACTATGTAATATCTCTGCTTTTAAAGTAATGTCTCTGCTTTTTAATATGCTGTCCAGGTTGGTTACAACTTTTCTTCCAAGGAGCAAGCATCTTTTAAATTACATGGCTGCAGTCACCATCTGCAGTGATTCTGGAGCCAAAAAGAATAAATTCTGCCACTGTTTTCACTGTTTCCCCATCTATTTGCCATGAAGTGATGGGACCAGATGCCATGATCTTAGTTTTCTGAATGTTGAGTTTTAAGCCAACTTTTTCACTCTCTTCTTTCACTTTCATCAAGAGGCTCTTTAGTGTCTCTTTCTTTGAGTTCTGCCATAAGTGTGGTGTCATCTGAATATCTGAGGTTACTGATATTCATCTACTGAAAAAAAAAAGTGAGGTAATAGTCAGATGTTACCTGCACTGGTTTAAATGCAAAGTCCCCCACTGCAAGGTTAGTGCCAGTTCTGGCCACAGAAATTTATCAGTACTAACACTCAAAAGCTATCTACTGTCAGTAAGAGTCACCTTAGCTTTCCAGCCCGTATTTGGTCAGGCTAATCTGCGTATATCCAATAATACCAAGAGTGTGAAGAACAATAAATTCTGGTGAAATAGTCGTAGAATAGGAGCACTTTACTGCAGAGAGCAGAACCCCAGGCTTCTATGGCTGGATGGCCTTGCTCCCACAGCAGGGAGCCATTGCTCTCTTTTCTCCACACAAAAGTTGAGGCTCTAGCCAGAGATGTGGATTCCACTTGACTCTCACAATGCAATTTTCTCTCTAACAGCAGCCCAGACAGTTTCATGGGAGAGAGGAAGCTTTCATACCTACAAGGCAACCAATGGAACAATGCAGGTATCCACCTAGAGACCTCACCCGTCAGGAATGTATGTATGAGGGAGGAAGTTGCATGTATTAATGGAAATGGCTCTACATTTGTAATTCTGTAACAACTGTAAGAGAATTATATTCCACTTAGTACATCAAGGTCGTGGATGTTATACTGCCACTGTCTATCTGACCCACCAGAAGCTTTTAGGCAATAGTTTCAATCTCTCAGTACTTTGGAGTTCTTTTCCAGAAAGTCCCCCACTCCAAGGTTAGACTCTTCTGGAAATGAGAAGATCCCCAGTGATTATATTAACTATGGCAAGTCCTGCTCACCCCAAGTCCCAGTCCTGTGAGGCAAACAGGCCCACACTGATGGATCTGGGGAGACCCACTCTGGCTGATTCTGACAACTGTAGGACTGAACAGGGGCATTAGGAACTTTCATCTTGCCTGTGGTGGGCGGAGTGGGAATAGACATAGTTTTCGGTTTAGTATTCAGCAAATCTTGGGCCTCCATATATTGAAAGCGCTGGTCTTCCATGCTGATCAGTCCCTGCAGTGAGGGTCTGGTCAGTCTACTACTTCTGCCTCAATTTTCTGTCCAGCATTCCAATTCTCTGGAGAATTATTTACTCTAGTACAGCCCTTAAACCTGAGCAGAAAAGGCCCCCATCCTGAGCCTTGAACTTTGGGTAGCCTGCGTATCAGAAATATCAAATTGCAAAGATTATGAGAATGTTATTTTGGATGCTTGGTGATGATAGAACAAATGGGAATTATAAGAGAGGAATTTATGAACTGAACTAGGCATTCATCCAGCCCAGAAGATACAGCGCTGAGAACCCTCATTTGTGAATGTGATGGTGAGAGTGGGAAGGGGTGGATAGAATAAGATCACAGCCTCTGCCCTGGAGAAGCAGGGAGAGGGAGTAGTTGCTCTTATTTGAAGCTGGCCACTATTTATTCAAAGTGACACCTATGCAAACTGGATTCCAAAGATAACAGTACTCCCTTCTTTTTTGGGAAATGTTAAAAATTCTACGAAGGAAAAAGTTCATTTGGGAAGGAGAACTTACTCCCTTCAATATTTGGGGGATTTTTTCTGTATCATTGGGCTAAGGCTCGGTTTCTGCCCTGCCCTGCCTCACCCCAGCTAATCTGTGCTTGACCAGGAGACAGGCTTTATCCTTCAGCCATCAAGGCTTCAAGGCATTACCTGGGATACCAGTGGGAGAGGAGGTGCCTTGGAAAAGAATGTGGGCCACACACTACACTTTTGCCAGGCCCTCGTGCTGGGTAACATGATGGGGATTGAAATCTGCTTCTGAGAATCAGGTCATGGTCTGGAGTCTGACTCAATAAACTGACTACCTGGAAGAACAATGCTACTGCCTGGTCTTCTGGGTTTGAGTTGTTGCTGCCTAGGGACTTCAGTTGCTATGCCCGTCCTCCCTAGAAACCTCAGTATCTCAACATCAGCAGCACAACTATCTTGGATAACTTAGCCTGAGCTAATCCCCAGTTTGCCTTGGGATGTTGGATATTAAGCAAAATCAATTCTCCCTTAATCCTATTTCCTTCTAGGCCTGACTCCCTGGTAAATAAGATTTCAGGCCATGTGAAAAAAGATTTCAAAAACTGTGGGTTAGTCACTGTGGTTCATTTTCTAGGGCTGCCATAGCAAACTACCACAGACTGGGTAGCTTAAAAAAGAGAGATTTATTTTCTTACAATTTTGGAGGCTAACAGTTCAAGTTAAAGGAATTGGCAGGGTTGGTTTTTTCCTGAGCCCTCTCTCCTTGACTTGCAGGTTACTGTCTTCTCACAATGTCTTTCCTCTGTGGGCACATGTACCTGGTAGCTCTCTTCTCTTACAAAGACAGCAGTCAGATTGGATTAGCATCCACCCTAATGATTTAATTTTCACTTAATTATTTCTTTAAATTACTCCTTTTTTTCTGCCTCACTATTGCAGCTGGGACATCTCATTTCATCTCTTGCCCTCAGATTGAGATTTATACCATTGGCTTCCCTGCTTCTTAAGTCTTCAGACTCAGACTAAACTATACTGCCAGCTTAGGTCTCTAGCTTTCAAACAGCAGACATGGGATTTCTCATCCTCTATAATCACATGAGCCAGTTCCTCTTAATAAATCTCTCTCTGTGTGTATATATATAGGAAATATATATTGAAAATTGATTCTATGAAATCAGAGTGTTTCAAATACCTAAAAGTGTGGACACAGCTTTGGAACTGCATAGTGGGTACAGGCTGAAAGAGTTTTGAAGTTCATGTTATATAATGGCTACATTTTGAATGGATCATTAAAGGTGATTTTGGTGAGAGCTTAGAAAGGAAAGAATAGAGCTGTAAAGAAAACTTCAGTCATCTTAGAGAATACCTGAGTAATGCTTAACAAAATATTGGCAGAGACATGGATGGTAAAGACCATTGTGGTGAGATATCAGATGGACATGAAGAACATGTTATTAGAAACTGGAGAAAAGATAATCCTTATTATAAAATGGCAAAGAACTTGACTGATTTGTATTCATGTTGTAGTGTTTTATAGAATATAGAACTTGTGAACAGTGAAACTTGATATTTTGCTGAGGAGATCTCTAAGGAAAATGTTAAAGGTTCTTTCCGTCTGCTTACAGGAAGATGTGACAAGAGATAAATCTTTTATTTAAAAAATAGAATTGTTAAGCAAAAAAGAATTGGAACTTAAAGACTTGGAAAATTCTCAGCCTATCAATACTGCAAAAATGAGAACGTGTATTCTAAAGAGAACATTAAGGGCACAGCCAAGAGATAATTTGATAAGCAGATTAATGTGGATATGAATCATGGACCTAAAGGACCATCTCAGCAGAAGCCAGACACTCTTGTCCAAGACAGGGGAAGAATGATACCCTGTCTTCCCAAAGTGATGCAGATATCATCAGGATTGTCACTTCCACCACAGGCCCAGAGTGAAAGGGGCTGCGGGGCAGAATGGTTTCAAAAGGTGAGTCTGCCTCTCCAGTTCAGGTGGTCTCGAGTGTCCTTGTCCAGAGCCTCTGTGGTAGGGCCCCAGTAGAGCTGCAGCAGGGGCAGGGCCACTGCAGACAGCATGGCGTGAACAGCACCCCACTGAGTCATGGGGTGATATTGTTACCGCAGTGGGACCAGAGGGCAGAACCTTGAGCCAAAGAGGATTATTCCTGAGCCTCAAGGCTTAATATTACTGCCAGGTTAGGTTTTGGATTTGAAACCACTAGTCCTTAAGGTCCATGTAGTCAAAGCTATGGTTTTTCCAGTAGTCATGTACAAATGTGAAAGTTGGACCATAAAGAAGGCTGAGTGTCAAATAATTGATGTTTTCAAACTGTGATGCTGGAGAAGACTATTGAGAGTCCCTTGGACAGCAGAGAGATCAAACCAGTCAATTGTATTTAGGAAGTCAATCCTGAATATTCATTGGAAGGGCTGATGCTGAAGCTGAAACTTTAATCCTTTGGCCTCCTGATGCAAACAGCTGACTCACTGGAAAAGACCCTGATGCTGGGAAAGATTGAAGGCAGGAGGAGAAGCGGATGTCAGAGAATGAGATAGTTAGATGGCATAACCAATTCAATGGACATGAATTTGAGCAAAATATGGGAGATAGTGAAGAACAGGGAAGCCTGGCTTGCTGCAGTCCATGGGGTTACAAAGAGTCAGACACAACTTAGCAACTGAACTGCAAAAAGTTCATTTTTCTTTCTTACTTCTCTCTTTTGGAATGGCAATGTTCACCCTACCATTGTATTTTGGAAGCTCGCAACTTGTTTGATTTGAGAAGTTTAAAGTTGTAGAGGAATTTACTTCAGGATAAATTTTACCTTCTGTCTCATCCATATCTGATTTAGATGATAAATTAGATAAGACTTTGGATTTAGACTTTAGTGTTGATACTGCAACAAATTAAGACATTTTGAGTTGTTGGGATGAAATACATGTATTTTGCACATAAGAAGAACATTAATTTGGGGAGCTCAGGAATGGAAAGCTACCTACTGAATATTTGTGTTTCCTCAAAACTTGTATGTTGAATCCTAATTCCTAATATGATGGTATTCAAGGTGGGGACTTTGGAAGGTTATTAGGGTCGTAAGATTATTGCCTTTACAAATGAGAACTCAGAGAGCTCTCCTGCCCTTTCTTACTGTGTATGGACTTAGCAAGAAGACAGTCATCTATGAACCAGGTGGTAGACTCTCACCAGACAATAAATCTGCTGGTGCCATGATCTTGGTCTTTCTCTAGAATTGTTAGAAATAAATGTTTGTTTGTTTAAGTCACATAGTTTATGATAATTTTGGTATAGGAGCCAAAACTGACCTTTGTCACATTGATTTGGGGGGCAATGTTTTACCCTATAACCTCACTGCTGTGATAGATCGAGTCATTAATTTGTTCAAGTTCATACTTTTTATTAGAAAAGAGAAATAACTTCTAGGATCCTTTCATGCTGGGCTGGATACCAGAAGTCCCTGCTGAAATTATTTTTTCAGAAACACATTTTTGATTAGGGCTGAAAAGCAAGATTAAAGGTTATATTACCAGGTTAGTATGAGATTAATAGTATCCAAAGCACTAAATATTTATTCAACATATATTTATTTGGTCCACTAAGTTGTGTATTAAGGTTCTAAAATTGTACTAGCTACTGAGAATATAACAGGAACCAGATACAATTATCATCCTCAAAAAGTTAGAGGCAAGCAAGATAGGAAAAACGTAATTACATTTTGAAAAAGAAAAAAATTGTTCCAAATCTGATCTGAAAAAGAACATGCTTTGAGTGATATACGTCATATTGTCCTTTTGGGAGAAATTATTACTTCTGATTAACTTTTAAATAATTTCCATACAAACTTTAATAGCTAAAATGTTGCTCTGAGGAATCAAGTAACTCACCATCCAGATGACTCTCAGTTGAAAGTCTGATGAACTTCTACCAAATATTCTTTCCTTCTTTCTCTGATTCAACAATGACTATCTAATCATTCTTTTGACTATAAAATCTCTCACCAAGAAAGAATCTTTAGCATATTCATAGGCCTTTTCCTCACAGCAAAGTTGTAATGAAACTTTGACACATGTTCATAACTAAATTGGCTGAAAAGCAGCACCAAGTGGCCTTCAACAGATAACTAGATGAAGAAGATGTGGTGTATATGCACAATGAAATATTACCCAGACATAAAAAGAGTGAAATATTGCCCTTTGCAGCAATGTGGATGAATCTGGAGAATACTATGCTTAGTAAATGAGTTAGACAGAGAAAAATAAATACTATATAATATCACTTTTATGTGGAATCTAAAAAATAATACAGATAAGATATATGTACAAAATGGAAACAGACTCACAGATAAGAGAAAACAAACTTGTGGGCTTCCCTGGTGGTGCTGTGGGTAGGAATCCACCTACCAGTGCAGCGGCAAGGGTTAGATCACTGCTTGGAAAGATTCTTCGTACTGTGGAGCAACATGCCCCGCAACTGCTGAGCCCACGCTCTAGAGCCCACAAGCCACAACCACTGGGCCTGTGTGCTGGAGCTACTGAAGCCCGAGAACTTAGAGCCTGTGCTCCACAACAAGGAAGCCACCACGATGTGAAGCCCATGCACTGCAGCTAGAGAAAGCCCATGTGCAGTAACAAGGCTGACTGCAACCAAAAATGAAATTAACTCATTCATTAAAAAATCTTTAAAAGAAAAGAAAAGCCTAGGGTTACGAAAGGAGAGATAAATTAGAGGTATGGTACTAACAGATCCAAACTACTATGTATAAAATAGATAAGCAACAAGGATATACTATATAGCACAAGAAATTATAGCCATTCTCTTATAATAACCTATAATGGAGTGTAATCTACAAAAATACTGAATCATTATGCTGTATATCTGAAACTAACACAGTATTGTAAATCAGCTATACTTCAGTTTAAAAAAATAGAAAGAAAATTACTAAGCATTATAATAAAAGCACGCAGATAGGGGAGGCATTTGAATTTGGGTTGTAAGAGTGGGTGAGGTTGGGGATGGGGAAAATTTTTCCAGAAGTGACATCTAAATTAAATACTACAGAGTGAATAGAACAAAGGGCTGTGGGGAGATAAGAGGAATCTAAGAGTAGTAAAGACAAGAAACCTAGAAGACGGAAAACATTATCTGTATAGCAGGCCTGTCAGATAGGGCAGGCCTGCCCTATCTATGTCCCTTGGCTTGAAAACATCCTTGTTCTCAGGGCACTCCCACCTCTTTGTACCTGCATCTCCACCTGAGACTTTTCCCCAGGACAGCAGAAGGCCATTCTTTCCTCTTTTGGGAAATGCTGGTAAAAAAAACTTGAGGACTGACATCTCCAATAGCAGCCCTGAACCAATGACAGAGTGGTGCAGTTAATATGAAAACACCCTAGTTCCTTCTCCTCCTATCTCCTTCAAGTGGGATAATTCTGATAAGTTTCCCAGAATTTCCCCAGGGATTTAGTTCCAATCCCCCCTTGTGGGTCTGGCTTCCTTTTCCTGTGCTGTTTCTCAGCTCCCTACCAATGTTTTCCCTACTTTTCAAAATGCTTTCCCTCTAGCCCTTGTCACATGGTCTGCTCTGGGGAATCCAGACTATGCAGTCTTATTGAGTGAGTTGCAAGTGGCTGGACAACAGAGAAAATTTGTAATATCCAAAGAGGTTTAAGCAAGGTTTGGCCAGAGTATACAGGGCCCTATTTTACCAATTTAACATATAAAACAACAGAATGCTTGGGTAAGCTTTAATTTCAGATAAATACTAAGTAACATTATAGTATAAGTATGTCCCACGTATTGAAAAACTACTTATTATTTATCTGAAATTTAACTAGGCATCCTGCATTTTATCTGGCATTGCTACACAATCTAGAAAGGATTTGGAGCGTTATCTATAGGATACTTTGATTACAGCTTGAAACATGGATTTGGGAAAGGCTGGGGAAACCAGTGAGGAGGCCTGGGCCTGGAAAGGTCAGGGAGATGGGAAGAGTGAATAGAAAGCATAAGGGCATTTAGAAAGCTATCTGCACATCTCAGACTAGCTGCCAGGGCAACAGAACTCTCTCGCTGGACAGAATGGGAAAAGACTTCCAAAAACTGAGTTCAAGATGTCTGAAAATACCCCCCTAACTGTTTAGACAAAGATATCAAAGTAGCAGTAGAGGCCTCCTTCCCCTGCCTCACCTGTGCGCTGATGCCCATACAGTGAAGCACTCTTCTTTGGACCCAAACACCCAGCCCTCTAAATCAGGCTGCAGGGACCCTTTGGGCCTAGACCACTTGTCCTAAGCTGTTCTGAAGACCTGCATTAGAATGGACTCGGCTCAGCCTTGTCCCCAGACAAGCCTCTGACCAGATCTTCTGGGAATTACCAGCTATGCATGGCAAAGAGCACTAAGGAAATTGGTCATTTTCTCTTTGTTACTGTGGCTTTACCCTGAGATGGACCTTGCCCTATCTGATAATTCCAGCCATAAAGCCCACATGTCTCAGTGATCTCACTGAAAATTCAACCTCATTATGGAGATGAATGGAGAGCATACTTTTGCTTTATCATATGGCTTTCTCTGTGTAAAGAACTCTTCAGTTTCATTTCAACTTTCATGAAGGAAATTCTACTCCTGTGGGAATCTACTTCAAAAACAATATATTAAAAAAGAAGAAAAATGAAACCCATTTTACCAATGGTAGATTCTTTATCTGTTTCATACTGTTTCTTCAATTTGTAAAATGCGCACCAAAGACCATTAGGGAACATAATTTGAATTTCTTTATAGGAAAGTTAAACTGTTGAAAGATTAAAAAAAGAGAAAAAACTGCATCAAAATGAAAACAGGCCTTCATCATTTTCTAACACCTGAATTTGATTATAACTTTCATTTCTGGAATTGCATAAGGCTATTTCTTCAAACTAAATTGTGAATACTTGTGTCAGACATTAGAAAGGCATATGCATGAATGGTTATCTAGAAGTCATCTGTTTTCTACCCACATTCACATACACACAGACACCACTGTATGAGTGATTTGAGTTAGCATGTAACTGGGAAGGGTTAATTTTGATCCCATATTGGATCTGTGTCTGTAAGTTTAACCCTTGTTTTGCCGCTTTTGTAATTATAGCAAATATAATGATCTACCTCAAGGAACTCTGCCCCCCTCCGCCTGACCCTTAAACTAAAGTGCCTTTGTTTAGCTCACAGGGAGATAACCTGACCCTGCCCACCTGTGAAGGACTGTGACATTCAGGCGTGGCTCAAAAATTCACATTTGGGGGGCCAGAATACAGATAGCTGTGGCATCCTTATTTATTAATATGGCATGAGATATTCCATTTCACACCACCTATGAAATGGCTATCAGGAAGTGAAACTAGCACATTCTCCTACCTGAGCCTTGCCATTTTAGGAGATATTTGCAAGAATTAAATGGTCTTTTTACTTTGTTTCCCCTCCTCTCATCTCTGATCCCTAAAAGAACCTGGCATCCAGGCCCCAACAAGATGGTTATTTTAAGACATTAGTCTGCTGTCTTCTTGGTCAGCCAGCTTTTCAAATAAAATCACATTCCTTGCCTCAACAACTCATCTCTCAGATCTATTGGCCTATCATGGGGTGAGCAACATGAGCTTGGACTCAGTAACAAGCAGAGCTGTTAATCACATTAAGCCATCCCACAGTAATCTTGGTACCCTAGGGTCTCTGATCTACTCTGTGCCAAGGATCATTTTTATTATTTACATATAGTATATGTTTAATTCTCATAATAACTTCAGTCTCTCAAAAAACCTTCTCTACTTTACAGCTGTAGAAACTGAGACTTAAAAAATTGAATAATTTTCCCAAGGTCACATAGTCAATAAATGAAAGCTTTGTGCTGAATTTTGTCCCCTCTAAAATGTATGTATATTTAGGTCCTAACCTCTAATATGTCAGAATATAACTGTACTCCTTCCTCTGCCTTTTATTCTATTCAGGCCTTCACTGGATTGGATGATGCCCACCAACATTGGAGAAGGCAATCTACTTTACTAAACCCACGGATTCAAGTGCAAATCTCATTCAGAAATTCTGTCAAATTTACCCAGATATAATATTTATTCATTCCTCAGGTACTCTATGGCTAGACAAGTTGATACATAAATGTAACCATCTCAATTGAAGAGACAGATAGACACAGAGAATCAAAACTAGCTAGATCAGCAACCCATGAGAGCCTGTGCCAAGGTTGGAAAATTTAAGCTATAACTGATGAATTGTCAGAGGCTTAGTGTGGAAAATTTGAGAATTAAAAACTCCAAAGAGACCCAATCATAGAGAGAACACACAGTATTGTGAGAGTTACCTCCAGGAGTTTCTACCAGGCCCTCATAGTGAATATCAGAGACAAATCTCATCATGCTTCCAGCAGTGGGAGGGGAAAAGCATTTTTCTGTATTTTCAAATACACCAGAGCATTCTGTTCTTTTTTTTATTTTAAGTGTTATTGGAGTATAGTTGATTTACAATTAGTTTCTGCTGTACAGCAAGGTGAATCAGTTATCAGTTCAGTTCAATTCACTTCAGTCGCTCAGTCATGTCCAACTCTCTGCGACCCCATGAATAGCAGCACGCCAGGCCTCCCTGTCCATCGCCAACGCCCAGAATTCACTCAGACTCACGTCCATCGAGTCAGTGATGCCATCCAGCCATCTCATCCTCTGTCATCCCCTTCTCCTCCTGCCCCCAATCCCTCCCAGCATCAGAGTCTTTTCCAACGAGTCAACAGTTTACATGAGGTGGCCAAAGTACTGGAGTTTCAGCTTTAGCATCATTCCTTCCAAAGAAATCCATTCAGAATGGACTGGTTGGATCTTCTTGCAGTCCAAAGGACTCTCAAGAGTCTTCTCCAACACCACAGTTCAAAAGCATCAATTCTTCAGCGCTCAGTTTTCTTCACAGTCCAGCTCTCACATCCATACATGACCACTGGAAAAACCAGTTATAAGTATATATATATCCACTCTTTTTACGATTCTATTCCCATATAGGTCATTAGAGAGTATTGGGTAGAGTTCCCTGTGCTATACAGTAGGTTCTTATTAGTTATCTATTTTATATATAGTAGTGTATATCTGTTAATCCCAATCTCCCAATTTACCCCTCCCTCCCACCTTTCCCCTTGGAGAACATTCTGTTCCTAATGAATTTTGCCCTCAGGAGAAATTATTTTACCAGAACCTAACTTGCTCGGATTTTGTCAGAGCTTAATCTACTTGAAGGAAGGGAAATAACCAAATCCTACTGATTTAGCCTTCCATGTGGGAGAAACAGGAACATATGACTTCCCAGGTAAACTTCACCAAACATTTAAAGAAGAGTTGACACCTATTCTTCTCAAATATTCTGAAAAATTCAAGGTTAAGGAACACTTCCAAGCTTATTCTATGAGGCTAGTGTTACTGTGATACCAAAATCCAACAAAACACTCCAAAAAGAACAAAAACTTATAGGTCAATGTCTCTGATAAGCATAGATGCAAACTACCCCGCCCCAAATATTAGCAAACCAAATTCAACAATACATTAAAAAGATCATATGCCATGATTATTTGGAATATATTTCAAGGATGTAAGGATGCTTCAATACACACAAATCAGTCAATCTGATGCACAGCATTAATGAAATGAAGGATGGAACTCACATGGTAACTTCCATAGATGCTTAAAAAGCATTTGACAAAATCCAACATCCATGTACAACAAAACTCTTAACAAAGTGTGTGTAGAGGAAATATCTCAACATAGCAACAGTCATATACAACAAACCCACAGCTAACATTATACTCGATGATGAAAAGCTGAAAGCTTTTCCTCTAAGATCAGGAATAGGACGAGAATGTGATCTCACTGAGGCAGAAGATCAATGTTGGAAGTCTTAGCTACAGAAATAAGCAAGGAAAAGAAATAAGAGCATCCAAATGGAAAGGGAAGAAGTTTCACTATAGAAATATAACTATTTGCAGACAACATGATATGATATATAGAAAATCATAAAGATATCAAAAGACTGTTAGAACTAATAAATGAATTCAGTAAAGTTGCAAGATAAAATTAATATATAGAAATCTGTTACATTCTATACACTCATAACAAGCTATCAGAAAAATAAGAAAACAATCCCGTTTACAATTTTACTAAAAAGAGTGAAGTACCTAGGAACAAATTTAACTGAGAAGGTGAAAGACCTGTACCCTGAAAACTGTAAGACATTGATGAAAGAAACTGATAATGACACAAAGAAATGGAAGAATATGTCATGCTCATGGATTGGAAGAACTAATATTGTTAAAAATATCCGTACTACCAAAAGCAATCTATAGATTCAATGCAATTATTAAAATAATATCTTTCACAAAACTAGAACAAATAATTCTAAAATTTGTATGGAACTGCAAAAGACCCCAAATATCCAAAGCAAACTTAAGAACAAGGATGGAGGTATCATACTCCTTGATTTCAAAGTATACTACAAAATTATAGTAATCAAAGCATAATGGTACTGGCACAAAAACAGACATAAAAATCAGTGGAACAACAACAAAAAAATCAGTGGAACAGAATAGAGAGCCAGAAATAAACCCACACTTATATGACTAATTAATCTATGACAAAAGAGGCAAGAATATGCAATGAGGTAAAAATTAAGCTCTTGAATAAATAGTGCTGGGAAAATTACACACAAAAGAATCAAATCAGACTACCTTCTCACACTACACACAAAAATAAACTCAAAATCAATTAACAATTTAAACATAAGACCTCTGCAACCATAAAACTTCTGGAAGTAAACATAGGCAGTATGCTGTTTGACATTAGTTTTACCAATAATTTCAAGGGTTATTTTCCCAAAGGCAAGGGAAACAAAAGGATGGGACTACATCAAACTAAAAAGTCTTTGCATAACAAAAGAAACTATCAAGAAAACAAGAAAGCAGCCTTCTGAATGGAAGAAGATATTTGCAAATAACATATCTGATAAGGGATTATAAAATCCATTTGTAATATGCAAAATATACAAAGAACTCATAATGCAATATCCAAAACAAAACCTGATTAAAAAATAGGCAAAGGATCTGAATAGATATCTTTCCAAAAAACAAACACAAATGGCCAACAGACACATGAAAAGATGCTGAACATTGCTAATCATCAGAAAAATGCAAATCAAAACCACAATGAGATATCACCACACCTGTCAGAATAGTTATTATAAAAAATATAATCAATAACAAGTGTTGGTGAGGATATAGAAAAAAGAAAACCCACATGCACTGTAGACAGAATGTAAATTGGCACAACCACTATGGAAAACAATATATAGATTTTTCAAAATATTAAGTTTAAAAATACCATACAATCCAGCAGTTCTACTCCTTGGTATTTTTCTGAAAGAAAACAAACCATTAACTTGAAAAGATATATGCACTCCTATGTTCACTGCAGCATTCTTTGCAAAAGTTAAGACATGAATATGGCCTAGGTGTCCATAAATTGTTGACTAGATAAAGAAGATATATATATATCTATAATGGAACGTTACTCAGCATTAAAAAAGAATGAAATCTTACCATTAGCAGCAATCTGGATGAACCTATAGGGTATTATGCTATGTGAAATGTCACTTATATATGAAATCTAACAAAACAAATGAACAAACACACACACAAAACAGAAACACACATACCAATAAAGGAAATAAACTAGTTGTTGTCAGAGGGCAGGGAAGTGGGATAAATGAGCAAAATAGGTGAAAGGGATTAAGAAGTACAACTTCTAGTTATAGAATAAAAAAGTCATGAGGATGTAATGTACAGCACAAAGAATAGTATTGTGATAACTTTTACAGTGACAGATGGGAACTATACTCATAATGGTGATTACTTCATAATGTATAAAAGTGTTGAATTACTAGAACTGAAACAAATATTACTTCGTAAGTCAACAAAACTCCAATAAAAATTGAAATAATAGTTGTGAGATTTAAAAGGAAAAAGAAAAACCAGAGCTGAATAGCCAAGAACTGTGAGACAACTATAAAATGTAACATCTAGAAAGATTAGGAAGAGATAAAGAAACAGAAAAGAACATTGAAGCAGTTATGGCCGAGAATTCCCCAAATTATTGTCAGACACCAAACCAGATTCAATAAGCATAAAGAACATGAAACAGAATAAATGTCAAAAATACCTACACTTAGACATAGCATACTCAAGTTTCAGAAAATGAAAGAGCAAGAAAAATCTTGAGAGAAGCCAGAAACAAAAAAAAACCTTACCTTTAGAGGAGCAAAGAAACCTTGCAAGAAAGAAGAGCATGGAGTAAAACATTTGAAGTCTAGACAAAAACAAAATGAAAGAACTACCCAGAATCCTGTACACTGGAAAACTAGGCTTCAAATAAAGGAGAACTACTTTCTCACACAAACAAAAGTTGAAGGAATTTGTTTCCAGTAGACCTACCTTGCATGAAATATTACAAGAAGTTCTTTAGAGAGAAGGAAAATGATAAAGATCAGAAATTCAGATCTGCATAAAGGAACACCATTGAAGAATGAATTTGGGAAGATAAAATAATTTCACTTTTATTTTTAATCTAACCATTTGTTCAAAATAATAAAAGCAACAATGTATTGAATTATAACTTTACATATCAGTCAGTTCAGTCGCTCAGTCGTGTCCAACTCTGCGACGCCATGAACCTCAGCACACCGGGCCTCCCTGTCCATCACTGACTCCTGGAGTCCAACCAAACCCATGTCCATTGAGTCTGTGATGCCATCCAACCATCTCATCCTCTGTCATCGCCTTCTCCTCCTGCCCTCAATGTTTCCCAGCATCAGGGTCTTTTCAAACGAGTCAGCTCTTCACGTCAGGTGGCCAAAGTATTGGAGTTTCAGCTTCAGCATCAGTCCTACCAGTGAACAACCAGGACTGATCTCCTTTAGGATGGACTGGTTGGATCTCCTTGCTGTCCAAGGGATTCTCAAGAGTCTTCTCCAACACCACAATTCAAAACATCAATTCTTCAGTGCTCAGCTTTCTTTATAGTCCAACTCTCACATCCATACATGACCACTGGAAAAACAATAGCCTTGACTAGATGGATCTTTGTTGACAAAGTAATATCTCTGTTTTTTAATATGCTGTCTAGGTTGGTCATAACTTTCCTTCCAAGGAGTAAGCGTCTTTTAATTTCATGGCTGCAATCACCATCTGCAGTGATTTTGGAGCCCAGAAAAATAAATTCTGCCACTGTTTCCACTGTTTCCCCATCTATTTGCCATGAAGTGTTGGGACCAGATGCCATGATCTTAGTTTATGTATAGATTTTATGAATTATGGCAATGACACAATGAATTGGAAAGAGAAATTAGAAATATTTTATTATTATAAGGTCATACACTATTTGTGAATTGCTACAGTGTTATTTGAAAGTGGATTTGGACTAATTGTAAATGTATCTTCACCAAAGAAGATATACAGATGACGAAAAGCATATGGAATGATGTTCCACATCATATGTCACCAGGAAATTGCAAATTAAAGCAATGATGAGATATCCCTACAGACCTATTATAAAGGCCAGAATTTAAAACACTGACAACACCAACTGCCTGTGAGGATGTGGAGTAAGAGAGACTCTCACTCATTGTTGGTGGGAATGCAAAGCGGTACAGCCACTTTGGAAGACAGTTCGGTAGTTTCTTATAAAACTGAACATACTCTTACCATAATCATACTCTTTGGTATTTATTGAAAACATTTTTGTTGTTTACTTGATAAGTTGTGTCCAACTTTTCTGCAACCCTAAGGACTGTAGCTTATGTCTACACAAAAAACCTGCTTAAAGAGGTTTAAAACAGCTTTATTCATAATTGCCAAGACTTTCAAGAAACTAGGATATCCTTCAGTAAATGAATGGATAAATAAACTGTGGTACATCTAAACAACACAATATTATTCAATGCTAAAAAGAAATAAGATACTAAACCACAGAAAGACATGGAAAAACCTTAAATACATATTAGTAAATTAAAGAAGACAAACTGAAAGCTACATACTACATGATTCCAACAGTATGATACTCTGAATAAGGCAAAAATATGGAAACAGTAAAAGATCAGTGATTGCCAGGGACTGGTGGTAGTGGGGTGGGATGAATAGGCAGAGCCTAGAGGAATTTTAGGATAGAGCAATGATTCTGTGTGATACCACAATGGTGGATAGATGTTATACATTTGTCAAAACTCACAGACTATACACCACCACAAATGAAACAATGTGAACTACAGACTTTGAGTGACAATCCCTGGTGGCTCAATGGTAATGAATTTGCCTGCAATGAAGGACCTTCGGGAGACGCTGGTTCGATCCGTGAGTTGGGAGGTTCCCCTGGAGGAGGAAATGGCTACCTACTCCAGTATTCTTGTCTGGAAAATCTCACAGATAGAGGAGCCTGGCTGGCTACAGTCCATGGGGTTGCAAAAATTCGGATGTGTTTGAGTGTGCATGCATGCATATGTAGCATAGGTTCATCGTTTGTAAATAATGTACCTCTCTAGTGTGGGAGGTTCATAATGGATGTGGTTGTACATGTGTTAGAACAGGAGGTATATGAGAGCTCTCTGTACTTTCCACTCAATTGTACTATGAATCTAAAATTGCTCTAAAAAAGGAGTTTATTAATTAAGAAATTTATTTGTACAGAGATTTTCTTTTTCCCCCCTTTTGTCTCCAAAAG
This sequence comes from Bos mutus, assembly GCF_027580195.1. Lineage (NCBI taxonomy): Eukaryota > Metazoa > Chordata > Mammalia > Artiodactyla > Bovidae > Bos > Bos mutus. The sequence continues at coordinate 123,810,800 of NC_091617.1, forward strand.
CCTCATCAGATCCAGTCATTTCCCAAGGTGAGAATAATGGAAAAGGCCTTTTAGTAAAGCTGACTAAAAGAGCTGCTAAAAAGATCTTAACCAGGTAGTGTTTACCTTGCAGTTACCTCCTAATACAGGATTAGAATCTCTTTCTGTCCCTAGCTCTGTCTGGCTAGGAACAATCTAACTCAAGAGGTTAAACCTTTGGTTTAACCTTTGATTAAAGAAGAGAGTGGACTCTGAAAGATAGTGAAGAAAATATTGCACGATCCCATCTGTGTGCAATGTCCAGAATAGGCAAATCCATAGTGACAAAAAATAGATTAGTGGTAGTCAGGGTCTGTGGGAAAAGGGCCACAGCTAAGGAATGTGGGGTTTTGGAGGGAGTGATGAATATGTCCTAAAATTGATTTTTGTGATGGTTGCACAAATCTGTGACTCTACTAAAAACCATAGAAGTATATTATATGGTTTATAATTTATATTCCAATAAAATTGTTTTTGAAAAAGGAAGGCA